>NC_141466.1:4706857-5306857 GCF_009769465.1 Tauraco erythrolophus | reverse complement strand
AACCCAGCCTTGACTGCAGTTTTGCTGACAAGCTGAACCATTAACAAGTGCACTTGAGAAAATAAAGCCCTTGCCACGTCTGCAGATTTTGGGCCTTTCATATACAAGATTTTCTTCACGTATTTCATTTTTCTATAGGAAACTTTATTTTACAGGAGGCTGTGCATCTTCCCCGTAAGTCAGAAGTAAAAATCTTTAGATTCGCAACAGGAGATTGAGCTTCAAGATGTGAACTCTGAACTGCAACAGAACACAAAACGGGTGTTATTTCAAGCAAAGGGATGTTCCAGTTCATCTAAATTAAAATAGCACAAAATTGCCCAAAGCTTCTCAGCTGATGCTCTGTTAAATAATGCACATTTCAATTTGGGGAGTTTCATATGGATTCAGAAGTCCACGGACAGGAATAATTTTCTCCCTTGACCTGAAGGAACAACGGCTGAGGGTCTCCCTTGGCCCTTCCTTGACAACTGAGCACAACGCTGAGCAAGGGGCTCCCGATGGACAGCCCCAGTCCTCACACAGACTCAGCCTGCAGCTCCAGAGAAGCCACTAAACCAGTGATGAACTGGGATTAAGGAGAAGCAAAAAACCTGCCTGAGCTGTGCTAGAGGCCAGTCAGCGAGAGCTGGGTCATCTCTGCTACTCGAGTTTATCCTCAGTGTACTGCAGCCTTCTCCTTGTGGCTTCTCCCATGGCTTTCGAGGATCCAGCAGTGCCTAACCTCTAACTCTCCTTTTACAGAGCCTGAAGAGCCCCTGCTGCCATGACTTTGGTCCAGTTTGTCTCACCACTTGTCCTCACATGCATACAGGCAACTGAAATCCACTACGAGCTTACCTACAGCATCAGCTGGGTTAGTTTGTACAGATAATTTTCAACTCACTCCTCCTCACTGATGTCTAAAGCAGTTTAACAACGACAAATGAAGACTTGTAGATACGTTGTTAATGACAGGAAAAACACCAGAGCTTCTCTAAATCTCTGAGCTTCTCTAAATCTCTAATTAGAGACTTTAACCTCTAAGAGAGCATGTTAACACCTGCAGTTCTTCTGCCCTGGAGCTGCACTCAGCCTTAAAGTAATGTCAAAGGACTAATCTAATAAGTAATTTGAATTTTTTTCAATCTAGTTGAGAACTGAGAAGGACTGAGCTAGTTTTAGAAGCTAGAAGAGCTATTCCTTCTGCTCTCTTGGCCATACTGGTTCTAAACAACTATATCAGAAAGACTAATTCCTTTGGCATTGAGAATCAATAGTTTTTTGGGAGCAAATTACATTATCCAAATCAGGCTATGAAGATATGATCATGCTTTGGTATAAAACTTACTGTGCTAGCAACAAGTGGTGACACTGAGACTGCTGTATGTAGGTACAGCCTCAAGGGATTTGACACAGGGTTCACAATATTCCACGAGAAAATTGTAGAGTTTTGAACAAAGAATCACTAAATGGATTGAAATTCAGACGTTATAGGCAAAGCAAAAATTGCATCATCATTGACTGCACTTAGTTGGGCTGAATTGTTTTTGTAGGATCACACAACGGTCAGAATTAGATACTATTTTGTCAAACCCTGTTTGACAAAAAAAAATTGACAAAATTGACTAAAGCAATTTTTCCAAAGAAGTTTAAAGCACTAACTAAATCTCCATACAGTACTAAAGTAAGATGCAACTCCCTGAAAACACACAGGGAAAACAGAAAATTCCAAACGTACTAAAAGGTTAATGTAACAGCAGTGATTTTTTAAAAAAGTGAGATTCAACCTGTGTGAATTATACATCTAAAAAAACCCAAAACCCCAAAAAACACAGCACTAAAAAACCCACCCACAACAAAAAAACACAAAGGGCAGCTGCAGAGCAAAAACCAAGAACTTAATATTCATGAAAAGCATTTGGAGCTCCTGGACCATGGAAAAAACAAACCAACCAACCAACCCCAAAACCCAAACCAATGCAAAACAGGATGATTAACTTTTAATCCATGCTCCAAACAAGAATGTTTGGGAGGGAAGTGAATCCATCACTGAAATCTCCCTTTTCTAATTTTTTTTTCTGCAACAATGATACTAATAGAGACTATGCATTGCTGTGGGGAGGGTTTGTATGTTTGTTTGGCGATTTTTTTAACTTTTCAAACATGCTGCAAGAGAGGCTGAAATCTGGGCAACCTAAGTTTTCTAGGTTTTTCCGCTATTATACATTATTTCAGCAATTCCCAACCTACTGAATAAACTCAAGACAAGACCCTGCAGATTGCTTACGAGGTCCATATCTGAGGCCTGCCCAGCCTTACCCAAGGTCAACAATCAGGGTAAGCAACATCTAATACAACAATCAATATCATACTATAAAAAAGAGAAGTTGTGGATGCCCCATCTCTGGAACTGTTCAAGGCCAGGTTGGATGAGGCTTTGGGCAACCTGGTGTAGTGGAGGGTGTCCCTGCCCATGGCAGGGGGGTTGGAACTAGATGATCTTCGAGGTCCCTTCCAACTCTAACCATTCTACGATTCTATGAAAAACAGCAAATAATAAAACCTCCAACGCTCTAGACAGTATTGTCAGATGGATGCTGGTCAGCCACCAGCACTCTGCTGTGGCCACAGAGCTTTTCGATCACCACTACGCTCACAAAACTTTAAGGGATATTGTGCAGGAGGCAATCCTGCTCCACCAGTGACCCCAGGTCCGCCACAGGCACTCGTCTCTACGTGTTGTGCACTGAGCAACCTGTCTGCAGCATCAGGTCGATCCCTCAGCGGTACCTCCACCTCCTCCCACTCCCACGGCTGCTGCTCCTACGCCGAGGTCCGCGACGTCAGCGTGCGCAGTCTTGTGACCAGCCCTCCCCGTCCCCGTTTTCACTGGGGCTATGCCAACCTGTGTCTACCCTTTGAAGTGATGGTGGTTTTAGTTTGATGGGGGGAGGAGAATGCTCTTCAGATGGTGCTTGGTTTTTGAAAAACAAACGCATTGATGTTTAACAAAAAGGCAAAGCTGACATCTCAATATCATGAAAAAATTACCTAAAAAAAAGAATAAATCACTATGAATTGCTGAATTACCCAAGTGAAAGGGAACAGACGGGAGCCGACACCACTCCTGTCTGAATGACACAGAAGCACCTACCAGTTGGTTCTGGGCAAGAGTCAGCATCTCCCATCACTTCATTCAATGAAATCTCATCCTGAGAACACAGTACTGTTTACAGTGGTAACACCTCACCCACTATAATTCCTAGTTTTGCGTTATTCATCCATCCCCTGCCCCCAGCACAGTCACTCCAGCAGGAAAGGATCACCATCACCTGTGGAAAGCAGCAAAAGAAACGGGGAGGAAAGTAGCAAGAAAGTTGAAAAGCACCTTGGGCAGCGCGGATGTTCTGTTCTCTACCAATATTGGTGGCAACACAGCCTAGAATTATGCTGCTGGCCCCGAACTTCTCATCAAATCAGAAAGATTAATTATTTATAACAGACAGTTTGAGCTTCTTGCGTACTGAGCACACTGGAGGTGCCTATTTCCTGCAGTGGCTTCCTCAGAAAGTGTCCCCGTGCTCCCCTGCTAGCACACTAGAAATGATACTAGCAATGCTGTCTCATAATTAAAACCATCATGTTGTCATGGTTTTACAAAACTTTACCAAACGTGAATCAATTTGGTGGTAACGTTCTACGCCAGCTATTTGCTCCAGATTATTCATCAGGGCAACTGTTACATTCAACTATTTCAAAGAACAAAGCCAGTGGAGGGAGAGGGGTAGAAGTTGTGTCCACCTCGAGGTCTGTAGACCTCCAAAGGTCAACTTCCCCCGTGCTTCAAAGCAGCAAGCCTGACATCTGGCCACAGGGCTTGGATTCAAGGATGTTCCTCCTCCAGACTTCCACACTACAGCACGCCCAAGCTATGGAGGTATTTAGGAACTCTTTGTGAGAAGCAGAAATAAGTGTCATGTGCGATACACAGGGTTGCTAGAAATCTGCAACGCATTTGTCATCACAAATCCAGTCTTGAGCACTGCTGTTTCAGTTCTGCATAAGAGCACAAGTACAGGCTGGGCGGAGAATGGATTGAGAGCAGCCCTGAGGAGAAGAACTTGGGATGAGAAGCTCAACATGAGCCAGCAATGTGCACTGGCAGCCCAGAAAGCAAATCGTATCCTGGGCTGTATCAAAAGGAGCGTGGTCAGCAGGTCGAGGGAGGTGATTCTGCCCCTCTGCTCTGCTCTCCTGAGACCCCACCTGGAATACTGTGTTCAGCTCTGGAGTCCCCAACACAAGAAGGACATGGAGCTGCTGGAGTGGGTCCAGAGGAGGCCACGAAGATGATCCGAGGGGTGGAGCACCTCTGCTATGGAGACAGGCTGAGAGAGTTGGGGCTGTTCAGCCTGGAGAAGAGAAGGCTCCGGGGTGATCTTATAGCAGCCTTCCAGAAGCTAAAGGGGGCCTACAGGAAAGCTGGACAGGGACTTTTTACAAGGGCGTGTAGTGATAGGCCAAGGGGCAATGGATTTAAACTGAAAGGAGGCAGATTTAGATTAGATCTAAGAAAGAAATTTTTCACTCAGAGGGTGGTGAGGCACTGGAACAGGTTGCCCAGAGAAGCTGTGGCTGCCCCATCCCTGGAAGTGTTCAAGGCCAGGTTGGATGAGGCTTTGGGCAAGCTGGTGTAGTGGAGGGTGTCCCTGTCCATGGCAGGGGGGTTGGAACTAGATGATCTTTGAGGTCCCTTCCAACTCAAACCATTCTGTGATTCTATGATATCTTCTCTACCAAGGCAGTATGTCAAACAGGCATCCGACCACTGGCAGCAGAAAGACTGTATCTCCTTTGCTCTCATCAATTTTCCTGCTGGGTCCACTGATGATATGAAAAGCCAGAGAGACAATCACTGTTCTATATTCTAATTACCTGCGCGACAAAGGCCACCGCATTTCCCCAAATTCCCATTTGGCCCCAGCTCGACAGAATTAAATCGTTCTTAAACATTTTCCAGAGGTCAAGAATTCAAAGTAGCACTTGGTAAATCAGGTCAGTGAGTCTTAAAAGTGCACACCTAATTTTTAGCAAAATTTCATCTAACTAGAATCCAAGGATGCCAAACAAGGGTGTTTATACTGTAAGTAGGCATAATTTTTTTACTTCTTCTCATTATTCATGACACAGTCCCAAAGCAAATTTACAGCAAGCTTTTAAAAATAGCGTTAATAATCTTAGGGGCTGTATTAAGGCCCTAATTAAGACAGTATATGAACGTTTCCTGCTTGCACGTGAGATGACAGATTTAAGCTGCGCAAGCACAAGACTCCTTAAGGAACTGATTTTTCTTAACATCAGTTTGGGAAAGATAGTTGTCAGTTTTGCTTCCATACAAAGTGTCAAGGCATCGAGTCACAAGTATTTCACTGTCTTAGTGTGACCTGCTAAGCCACATTTAGGACTCAGTTTCTCAGGGGACATTGTAATTCACCGCGTAGCTCCCCTGGACTCTGGCTGCAGCTACGAGCACTCACCACCTCCAAAAGTGCTTTCCAAGATGACAAGTGAGGCACTGAGGAAAGGAGGAGTCTTCTCATAAGAGTGCAAAAGCTTCGCTGAGGTGCCCTTCCAAGCGTCACACAGGACCTCCTCAGCAGAAGCAAGAGCAGGATCTGGTTTCTGATGAACGATGCATCCGCTTCAGCACCATGACCAACCCTTCATTCAATATTATTGCTCCTCAACCACTGCTCAACTGGCAACTTCGGTAAGAAAACGGGATGGATTTATCAAACAATCTCCTCCTTTTCCCCACAGCCCAGGTTCACCTGTAGGGTAACTCCCTCCTGCACACTGCAGTTGCAGGGATCACAGCCAGCCTTGGAACAGGCTTTTCCAGAGTCCTCTCATTAGAAACATCAAGTGCTGGCACTTCCAACCACTGCTGTTAGAGCTGCAAAAGTTCAGTCTGCTGCCAATCAGGCCTACGGCTTTCTGGGAGCCATGAGTTCAAAAGAAGAGTTGGAGAAAGGGAGTCCAAGCAGGAACGAAGAGGTCACAATTCTGATCCCAATTGTGTATCATCAGTCCCGAAGACAACTTTTGCTCCAGTGGGTGAGCCTTGAGAAGCCACGGCAAACGCACCGCAGCTGAATGGGATGTTGCCCACAGCCTCTCCCTCTGCTCAGAGCAAGAAAAAGACACCTTCAACTTTCCAGTAAGAGTTAAACCTTGATTCAACTTTCCACTTTAAATATCCCTCCCTTCAGAGGTTAACGTACAGCACTGGCATATTTTTTTGCTGGATAAACAGCAGAGAGGCTTCTTGCTGGCAACAACTGCCGTTTAACAACTTGTATCCTGGAAAGCTGTGAACGAGTCCCCACCTAACTGAACTGACAACTCGTTATTACTGAAAACAATCCTATACTCTCCGTGACCACAGCTTTCCTGGCAGAGCTCTCTCTCTGGATTTATCATTAACATCTACATCCTAACGCTGCTAAATAATTCAGCACAGCATTTAGCCTTGTGTCCTTGCCTCTCTACCCAGAAACCGCCCTATTTACTCCATGATCCAGCAACAGGGCAGAAAAACCTGCCTGGATTGTGGTACCTCCTCACGCTGTGTAACGGAGGGGGACCCTTCACTCCTGACACAGAAGCGTGGGTTTTATTTATTTCATTTGGTTGGAAAAAGTGTTTATTAGATGCCTAAATATAGAGCGTTATTTATCCACGCGGAGTCATGACCATGTGGGCTCAGATTCACATGCAAATTCCCCTTTTAATAATCCTAATGCAGGGAGTGCTCCAATCAGAGTGCTATCAGCCCCGGCTCCCTGATACCTGATGCCAGCTTTGCTGGTAATGTAGGCCACCGAAGCAAATCCAGAGAGATTGAGTTGGAAGTGGAGAGAGGCTCTGAGATCTATTTGCTTGGCTCCCTGACGACGGCTGGGGGTGTGTGTGGGTGTGTGTGTGTGTGTGTGTAACTTCTTTTTTTCTTTTCCACTATAAAGGGGATATCATTTATAAGGGATCATTAGCCGAGAGCAGCCCAGCTGGGTCAGGGCTGGGAGGCGGCGACGCGGTTGCAAGCAGCGAAGCAAGGTGGAGGCACGAAGACAGAAGACCAGGTTAATGAAAGCATGAGGTGGCTCCTGGGCAGCAGCTGGGGAAAATTCGGACACGCTAACAGGGGAAACTACGACTGGCTAAACACTGAACCGGGTGGGCCGCTTCTGGAAACAGAGCTTCAGGTCTGTACCCCCCCGCTCGTCTCCGCGGCGTGTCCTTTGACTTTGCATGTGTGTGTACGTCTGCGTAACGCCTCTGCGTGCAGCGCAGAGTAAATACCTGGGTATTGAGACTTATCAAGGCAATGCTGATCAATACACAGAGTCAGAGCACTCATTTATCGCTATTAAGTTGTTTTAAACGCATTTGTGGGGAAAGAAAAACACTAGATGGAAGAATCTTGCTGGAGCAGCAGGTAAAGAAGTTTAATTATTTCTTTCAAGCATAATGCATTCCGCTATTCCTTGATTTCCTTTCGTTTAAATGCATGTTTACGCTTTGGATCTGGTCCCATGAAGCCTTTCTGCAGATGTTAGGAGTCAGTAGCAGTCAGCAATGAACTCTTGTTCCCTAAGCCGTGCGCTGATTACTTCTCCGAGAGAGAATCACATGCAGGCAAGTGGGGGAAGGGAGGTAGTCCTCGGAGATGAAAACACAGCCTGCCTTTCTGGCTTTGTCTGGGATATAGTGAAAGGGTTTCTCTGATCAGAAGAAATTCTAATTTAAGGTGCACCTGTAATGCCAGTAAACATCTGTGTCAAGTAGCATTAGCAAATGAACTGGCCACGCTACTTACCTGTCAGGCATTTGTTGTAAAATAAAAGGAGGTAGTTGCGGGGAGGGGGTGTCAAGATAGGAGAAAAAGTAGTTTTTAAATGCCTCTAAAATTTTAACAAAGTCTACCTCATCAGTAACATTGCCAGAGCTAGAATGGACACGTCTTCACACCTTGAGACTGGTTTTGTCTGACTGAGAAACAAACAGCATCACTAGAGTCACATTCTAACAAGTATTTGAAAAATCATAGTATATCTAGGCTCACTTTAAAATTGCGTGTCATTATTCACGTATACTAAAACACATCAAAGTGTTTTTCTGTTTGCCAGAGTTATATGTTTTTGCTTTTTACAAGAAATAATGAATCAGCTTTAAGAAGCAGGATGGAGCTTGGAAAAGCGCCTATGCATGGACCACAGCCTAATGACTTCAAAGCAGACTTTGTTCCAAATCCACTTAAAACATTTCAAAAGTATCACTTTCCTGATTCAACTTCAAAAGATATGAGTATAAATACGGGCTATAATAATAAAAAGAATTTTAATAAAGTTGTAAGTACCCTAGCAAATCATTAACAACGTAATAAATCCTAGCACCAATCAATCACTTCAATGGGAATTTCACGAAGTGAAATAAATTTTCATTTTTCTATTCTTAGACAAAAGCTGTCTTTAAACTCATGTTTGGCCTTGTTAGGTCATTCCCTTCAAAGCCAGGTAGTAGGCTCCTTCTTCCCAGACAAAGAGTTCACTTCTGAAGCCATTCCATTACTCATGATGGAAATGGCACACAACTGGGCTGCACTCCGTGTTCCATTCCTCTACCAACAGGCAGGAGTGAAAGCTCATCTAAACTGATATGGGTCACGTAATCCATCAGCTGGCAACTGTCCATGCTCAGCACATTAAAAAAAAAAAAATGTAAGCAGACAGATTACTAATGAAGGGCTTTACTACTTCTAGCCCGTGCTCAGCGTTTTGGAAAACTGACCCTCTGCTTCAGTCCCTACAAAGACATAAACGAGAGGAAGAGGATAAACACGAGCCTACAATGGCCAAACCACCCTACTAAAAATCAGTTTTGGGAAAACAGAGGACTTTCTAGAAACATAATCCCTTTTACCCCCATGACCTTTTCTGCTTTTCTCTTTGTAAAAAAGGATTTTTTCCTCATATTTGTGTGTCTCTAATGTATTTCATGCTGGAAGCCAGAGCCTCTTTTTTGTCAATTACAAACCCGACAAAAGCTGCTTGTGAAGGCCCAGGCAGAGCACACTGACCTCCAGTGAAGCAGCAGCATCAAAACCAAATCAGTCAAGAAAACACTATCAAATAATTCCCTCAGCCACTTCATATGCTTGGTTTGGAAATTTCCAGATATTAAACAGTAGAGGATTTTACTTTATGTGTGTTCTGCAGTTGTTTTTTTTGCTTATAATTTAACTTTGATTACTGAAGGTTCAGTTTCATTTCTAGTTAATGTTATTTTCCAGTTCTGGCAGTTATTTCTGATACCTATACACACTGGTTCCTTTTCTCATTTTAGACCTTCAGTTTTAGACGTTAGCTTTAGGTCAGTTTAGAACTTCAGAGCAAATATTGATTTTTTTCCTTAGTGACCATGGTTTCTTTTTATTAAAATTATTTCTATATTTAATATGTTCTTTTGTTTAATAGCGATAAGATTTCCCAAGTCTTTATGCCAAGATCTTTGCAGTATTCTTCAGTTGCCCTTTAGCCACTCATCCCAGAAGTGGGCACAAAACCACAACAGAAAAACAGACTAATACTGCCCAGTTGTTTCCCAATACATTTGATACATATATCCGGATATACCTATGAGAAGTTAATCAGCTTTTTGAACTACATCTCAACGTAAAATCAATCCATGTAAAACGTTTGGCAGGAGGCAATATCAAAATGGACATGTAACTCTCTGTGATTTATGTTTTAGGTTCTGGGCATCTGCGAGGCAGTACTGACTTGTTAAAAAAACAATTTCAACTGAAATAATACACTGAGTAACCTATAGATTATTTCATCCAAATAGGAAAGCTAAGGCTTGACGTTAGCTATGTTTAAAAAACTATGGGCATTTTGAAATACAGACTGAGGAAAACGGTCCTTAATGCCACTTGTTAGCATACAGAAAAACATATTACTCAATCCTTCATCCTACCTGCTTCACATGCTACTATTTTGCAGATCGTAGTAACACATAGAACCATGGAATGGTTTGGGTTGGAAGGGACCTCAAAGATCATCTAGTTCCAACCCCCCTGCCATGGGCAGGGACACCCTCCACTACACCAGCTTGCCCAAAGCCTCATCCAGCCTGGCCTTGAACACCTCCAGGGATGGGGCATCCACAACTTCTCTGGGCAACCTGTTCCAGTACCTCACCACCCTCAATGTAAAGAATTTCTTTCTTATATCTAACCTAAATCTGCCCTCTTTCAGTTTAAAGCCATTGCCCCTTGTCCTATCACTACACACCCTTGTAAAAAGTCCCTCCCCAGCTTTCCTGTAGGCCCCCTTTAAGTACTAGAAGGCTGCAATAAGATCACCCCGGAGCCTTCTCTTCTCCAGGCTGAACAGCCCCAACTCTCTCAGTCTGTCTTCATAGCAGAGGTGCTACAGCCCTCTGATCATCTTCGTGGCCCTCCTCTGGACTCATTCCAGTAGCTCCATGTCCTTCTTGTGTTGGGGACTCCAGAGCTCACTGTTCTTTCACAACTGCATGGAAAACGGTCTTAACTTCATTACTAGCCATTCAATGTGCTACTCTCCTCACCATCCCTGCATCTTATTTACTGCATCTTCTTCAAACATCAAATTTCTTATGTCTTGTTTTAGACACATTACTGAACTGATAGTCACGGGGCACTGGTGTAGTTACACAGAGCAGGATAGAACAGAATAGTTCAAAGGGGCTCACAATGATCATCTCATCCAGCTACCTGACCACTTCAGGGAGTACAAGAGCATATGAACGGTTTCATAATTACCTGTGTCATTTTTGCCCAGATCCCTCAGCATAATAATGTACTCGCAGGCTCAGGGCGCTGCTCTTTCACCTTCAGAGACAGCAACACAGAGCCAGGGATCTCAACTCGGGCACTCAAAGTGAGGTAGAACTAATGACTAACCCACAAGGAACACCTCAGCTGAACTGTCTTGTCCCATCTAGAGTATTTACTAACAGCGACAGAAATAACATTCTCCAGAAGAGCATTCACTGTCCCTAATTAGCAGACAGTCCTCTCTTCCCCCACTCTCCTGACTCAGTCACTACATACTCTACCTGTCTTGCAACACATTACCCTGAGCTACTGTGGTCTTCTTCCCTAAGCAATCTATCTTCTTCCCTAAGCAATCTATCACAACCCTAGAGTAGGTACTTTATGCACAATTTAAATTAAACTTAATTAAAAATGATGTGCGTTGTGGGTCAAATCAAGGATTCACAGATTTCCAAAATGCTGGCATTCATTCAGTCTTGAGGGCTTGAATTTGCAGCTTTAGAAGCAATGCTATAAGTTACTCTTGGAGGGCTTTAAAAAAAAAAAAGAGTTTTCAGCCCAGTAACCACGCTGACACCAAACGAATCCAAGTTGTCCTTTTATACCTACTTCACAGACTATGGCCAACTGAGCTAGCTCATACTACAAATAGTTTCTCTTCTTCCATTTTCTTACCAGTATATGCAAATTGGCCCCTCCAACAATAACATATTTTACATATTTCTGATGACAGATATTTCTTTGCAAGACCCAAGACTGCTGTGTTCCAGTTGAGACTTTGGAGCACCAGACTGTAAGACCCAAGACCATTTGTTAATTCCTTCCGTCAAGCTTAACCTTTCCTTCCCCTGCCTTCCAGTTCCTCACTAGCCCTTTCCTTTTTCTTCTGCAAAGAGAATAGGACTGGTGCAGTGAGGGAGGTGCTCATTTAAAAATTTTTTACCATGAGAGTTGTAGAACACTGGAACAGGTTGCCCAGAGAGGTGGTGGATGCTCCATCCCTGGAGACGTTCAAGGCCCGGTTGGATGAGGCCCTGAGCAACCTGATCTAGTTGGAGATATCCCTGTTCCTTGCAGGGGGGTTGGACTAGATGGCCTTTGAAGGTCCCTTCCAGCCCTAACCATTCTATGATTTGCTCCTCAGACTTCTCTTCTCAGTCCTATCCAACCCCACTGCCCTCATTCTCAGTTCCCTTCTGGCTTTCCTCCCCACAGCTTTGCATCTTGTGCATCCTCCTCACAAGCTGAGGCTCTCCATCCATGCTGGTGCACAATTCTGATCTGTACCCTCCTCCACTCTTCTCTCCCCTGCTGAGTCTACAGCTCTTCGCTTCAGGAACATCAGTTCTTATTTTGTGCCTCAAATCTGCATCCAACCCACCGGTTCCTCCTCCATCTCCTCGCCATCCTGTGGATTCTCAGAAATCCAGTCTTTGTATGAGGCCATGTCTTATAACAGGACGGGTCAGGCAACCATGACACTAGTCTGTGCTTCCACCAGCATACGAAGGCTACGCCGTCCTTGGCCAGTACTTACAACACAAGCTTCCTTTCAGTGAAATTCAAGGGGAAGTTGCACTGAGCTTAGAAGTAAGAGCATCAGGGCTTTATGTACCTTTTATTAGTCTCATGTAGGAAACTCTGGCAATCTCACCTTCTGTCCTCACAACCAGCCCCAGCAGTGCACTACTCCCAGACCTGAAGAACGCTCCTGCAACCCAACTGCAAGCCTGCTCCCTACAAATGAAACCCAAAACTCACACTTGGAACTCAAAAATATGCTCTTCACCGATCATGAATAATTCTGTCTAATACAAGCTCAGCTCTTCTAAATGTTTATTCTAAAAGTATTGGCGACATTATAGTATCAGTGAGTCTCAATACGCATAGAGCACAAATATAACACAACACAGAATTCTTTTTCTCATTTTTCCTGTGAAGTGTTTTATGCATGTCATAAGACACAATAATAAAGCGTTAACAAACATTTTGAAGAAAATCTCCTCATTTTTAAAAGATTATTTCACTCCTGCATTAGAATAATAGCTGAACAGTTTCTTCCGACTCTGCCGTTTCCTGTAGCTCATTTAATGGTCAGGTAAGCCAACAGCTTGTACTGCCAGAAACTCTTTAATAAGAAATGATCAGTAAATATGAGATGGTTCTTTAGTATGCATTTTTGTGGTAAAAGACAGATGGAGAAGAAGAGCTGAATAGCTAATCCACAATAGTCTCAATGTATTTTTAAAATTACTTTAATGGCTTTGGCCTCAGACTCACATTACCTCAGGAAAGAAAGCAAAAGTTTCTCCTACACTATTTGTTATAAGTCAAAACCTATTTACTTTATTTTTCTCAAACATGACCACATACTAAGAACTCCACAATACAACAAAGAATTGGTGAGGTAACAAATGCCTGGTAAATAATCAGTTGACCATAGGTTACAATGTGATTTTTCTAGCTAAAAGAATGACTGTGATTCTTGGAAGAATAGGCAGAGAAAGATTTCATAGACTAAGAAGGGGGTTAGTCTGGAGTTACTGGCCCTTTTCACAAAGCCATTACTGCAAACAGCCCATTTGCATCCTTGTTTCCAAAGGCTCTGAGGAAAGAACCACTCGAGTTCTCCTAGCTTGAAAAGCTGCCTTCCTTCAAAATAAAGGAAATTTGATCCATTGATCTGTTTAGCCTCACCATAAAAACACAAAAAAAGCCACCTGATTACAGTCTTCAAGTACTTACAAAGGGAATGATTTGATAATAAACAGCATTTTAGGGTTTGGGATTTTCCGCCTCTCTATAAAACACTCTGAATGAGAGCCAGTTATTAAAAGCTAGAGCTAGACAGAATCAGACTGGAAATAAGAGATACTAAATTTTAAAAGTGAAGCTAATACAACAGAAGGGCACAAATGTTATTTTAAAAAAATAGCTTATAACTCCGGTTAACAACACACCACAACTCAAAAGCTGCGGGACAGAGGCTTTTTGTGCCGTGTTTTGCAGGAGGTGAAGCTGACTGAACAGTCACAGCTGCTATTACTCTTACACCAGAAGTTCTTTTTCCACGATTTTAAACAGGGAAAAAGATTCTTGGATAGCTGACAGAACAAGCTCAAGAAAGAGCCCCAGTTCACGCTGTCCTGACACACCTTGTTTTATCTGGGGCTGGCCAGAAAGGTTAGAACAGCCCAAAGAACAGGTACTGTAGGCAGTGGGTCCTGATGAAAGGGATAGTTATGCTAATATTTGTTCTTTAAAGGAAACTTTAAAGTAAATCTTCCAAACAGAAAGATACAACACTAGATGGTGGATCACCCGTCCTCCTCCTCTGCAATTCAGTGTTCTGCCAGGTTTTAAAAGCTTTACGAATCTCTTGCAAAGAGGACTGGTCCCAGCATAAACTAAGAGTAATAAAATCTCATACCAAAATACATACAGTTCCAGGTGATTGTTTTTTCCTACTCACGAGACAGGGTTTTCTAGACACCCACGACTCTTTGCAACTCCTCCATTTCTTTTGCCTCTAGTTGTCAAAGTATTTTGTTTTTACAGACCAGCAAATAAAATTTGACAATTCACAAGCCTGCAAAACATATTGCTTGAGCGTCACTAATGCAGACAGAAAGCAACTTGGAAAAATTACTAGGTTGTAGCAGGAGGAAGTGGAGAATGCATTTTTTTGTTCTCTGATTAAGACACTACCTATTTGCTTTAATTACAGAGCAGACAACAGACAAGTTCAACCAAAGACGACATAGAACCATTTCTGTGCATCATATTGCCTGCCACCATGATGCTTTTCCTGGCATTCCTGCTGCTCTTCCTGTACCGCCGTTGCCAGCGCCCCGCTCCACAGGGGCAGATCTTCAGCATCGACCTCCCCGAGGCCCTGCCTGAGCACGACGTGTCCAGTTTCCTTTCCGTGCTGCCCTGGAACAGCGAACAGAGTTTCCACTACTCCACTCTGCTCCCTGACGCCACGTTCCTCACCGTGTGTTTGCCTCCCTCCTACGAGGAGGCCACCATGAAGACTCCCATGGACAAGGCTCACATTGAGCGTTCTCCAGACCCAGTGCCTCCTTACGAAGAGAGCACGCTGCAGTCTGGCAGCACCAAATAAACTTCCTACGGAAGCACTTTAGCTGAAGCATGCAGCCCCTCAAGGCACAAACGTGGAACTGCTATGGCCTTTAAAATCAGCAAAAATATTCCAAATGAGGCTTCAAACCAATGAGTTAATCAAGGAAGAAACTTGGAGTAACAGGGAATGAGTCTCTTCGCCTCATCCTAGGATTCTCCATCTTCCACTTGTGGCAAGCGTGCACACACAGAGCATAGCACCAAATCGTTTCCAGACTGGTGACACAGATATTCCAGTTAACAAAGAGTGTTGTGCAAGGATTAAACTTAAGGACAGGTGGGAACCTGTCCCTCTGCAATCCCTCAGCTACAAAGAAATACGAGTTATGCTACTGATTCACCAGTCACAAAAAGGGCTTTTAGCACATACTTATTCCAGTTCGGCTTTTTCTTTTTTTTTTTAGTGTTTATTTTTTAATTGAGTTTCTGACAAGCTGATATACTCAGCCTGCGTGTGTTAACGTCACGTCGTTCTGCAGTGCTCTGGAACAATCGCACCAGCTCTCAGGAAAGCAAATAAACATACAACCTCGACCAAACAAACAACAAAATTTCCAATTACTGTTTCCAAAGGTACAAATGTGCACTGTGGATGAAGGCTGGCTGAACAATGAGGACAACCAGAGAAGACCTGACTGTTCTGGGTGAGGAAGACTCCAGCAGCACCACCCAAGAGCACGCTCACACCGTTGCTGCAAGCTGCTTGCCAAGGTCTGCAAGGTCCTGATGTTCCAGACTACTGGCTTGACTTGTTTTCCAATTTACAATAAACCCTGAGACCTATTTGGTGCAGCGTGTAAAACAGTTGGGGAAAAATTAATAAAATCAAATGCACACACACAAAAAAATCTGGTCTGTATTTCAAAACAGCATTATACTCCGCCTTCCTCACTAAGGCAAAGTAAATCTCAATCGTGGTGGCAGTGGCTCAGTTTCTTAGGAGGGCTTGCACACGCTTACGTCGATTCTTTCTTACAGGATATCATTTCACTATGTTGACAGATGCTTCTGTTATGGAAGGTGGCTATTATGGATCCTGACAACCTCAAAAATTATGACAGCTTCTTCCCTGCAGGTGTGACTATTCCATGACATTAAAATTAAATTTCGCGCTGTTCTGCCAACAGCAGCACAAATCACATCACCACAGTAACCAAGTAGTTCGGGTCAAAACTGATGATCCCACTCACGCAGTTCCCTTAAACTAAGAAAAAGTTTAAGGGAACTGTGTTTCAGTTGAACTGAACTCCAGTTTCAACCTGGAGAAGAGGAGGCTCCGGGGTGACCTTACAGTGGTCTTCCAGTACCTCAAGGGGGCCTACAAGAAAGATGGGGAGAGGCTGTTCAGGAGGGCCAGTTGTGATAGGACAAGGGGTAATGGTTTTAAAATAGAGGGAGGTAGATTCAGATTGGATATTAGGAAAAAAAATTTTAACATGAGAGTTGTAGAACACTGGAACAGGTTGCCCAGAGAGGTGGTGGATGCTCCATCCCTGGAGACGCTCAAGGCCAGGTTGGACGAGGCCCTGAGCAACCTGATCTAGTTGGAGATATCCCTGTTCCTTGCAGGGGGGTTGGACTAGATGACCTTTGAAGGTCCCTTCCAGCCCTAACCATTCTATGATTCTATGATTCTAAGTTTGCCCTTTGTCATTTGGAAACTGGATTATTTTCTTGAACTTCACTCCTGAGAATGTTACCTTTTCTAATATTTCCTTTTGGTCACCAAACTGTAAGAACAGCAGCAGCAGATGTTTTAGACATATCCAAATGCAACAACCATTTTTCTTTTCAGACCATGTCTAGGATGAGTTCCTGGTATTCGCTGATGCATTTGAAGGTAATGTATTCGACCGTCTCCTTGCATTTTGTTTACCTCCTTAATATTTGGCACATGCAGTTCTTGCCAGTTACAAGGAAAACTGGAAAAAAACAAGAGCCACAAACAAGCATATGCTACCTAATCGACAAGGTACAAAGGTTTGAGGTTCAAAGATAAATCACTTTTGCCTCTTGTGCCTGTATATTACACTAACTTCAGTAGAATTTTACAGGTATGCTTGAAAATTCAGCCTTCATTGTATCGAATTGAGTGCATTTTGCCTTAAAAGATCTGCTGTGTTCTAAATGAGTTACATGTGTTTTTCATCACAATTTCTGCTTTACCCATACCAGGTTGCACCTGAAACCCAGCCCCAGGGCTTGTCTTTCTAAACTCCTCTCCGGTTACCTTAGTTAAAATTAAGATAACTTCTTGAGTGATATTTCTTGTGACCAAGACTGATACACTTCTAGAACTAGTCAAGAATTGCTGTTCTCTCCAAGAATATAGAGAATTATTGTCTGTGACAGTATTGATTGGATAACTTTCAAATCCTGCCTTAGACATTTTCTGTTTATTTGCATTACTGCAGACTATTAAAACCAGATAGTTGCTCGAATTCATATGAACAGGAACATCCCCATCCCTTAAATTCTTCTAATAGACTAAGAGCTTTTTATTTCATCCGGAATTGATATCCCTTACCTCCTTCCAGCACAGATTTGTCTAGTCTTGCATGTTAATTGCCCCTAGTGGGTTTTAAATTAACCAGTGTCTCACTCTTAAATCTCCACTCCAAAGAGAAGGTCCAATAAAACAAAAAAGATAATGTTTCTTAGGCGAACATACTGAAATTAATCTCCATTGCCTAGAAGCTACCTCTGATCATATCAGCCTGTGGTGACACACACGTAAATAAACACAGCATTACTGGTATTAATGCTACTGGTTGCAGACCAGTTATCAGGTCCCTGGGGCAAATGCCTCCTTAATCCCCTCAGAGAGCTCATGATTTGAGAGGAACTCACGTCCGGCAAGACAGCAATCACAGGTGTAGGGAAAAAACCTTTGATTTTCTCAGCTCCACCAATCTGAAAGGTGAAGGTTTAGAGCACACCACCTAAAAGAAAGACATTGGGGTTTAGGCCGTAGACAAGGAGACTGAGGAGAGACGTTAAGTTTTCAAATACATAAAACGTAACTACAAACAAAGTAAAATAAACATCCTCCATGCCTGCAGCAATCTGGACTGGTGCTAGTAAGCTTGAAGTGCAGCAAGATTAAGTCAGAAAAAAAAAAATTCTAAAAATTAAGTGCAGTCTGAAAGTGTGCTGAAGCATCACCATGTCTGGGCACATTAAGACGTTAGACAAACGTCTGTCAGGAGTGATAAAGGATCCCAGTTAGAGAAAGGAATGGATCAGATATCTTCTCTGGATCCTTTCCTGTTCCTACGCCCTAAAGCTACGTACAAGTAAATTCTGTTCATTTCTAAGTTTTGTATGAAATCAGATGTCTGTTTCTTCAAAAATCTGATAATATGAAATTTCATGTCCATCCAGAGATCACTGTAACCCTGGCTTTGTACTTTACAACCACGAGGTCCTTATATACACTTTTCTTTTTGTTAAAACTGATGAAGAGTAGGACTTATTAAATATTGATGTCTGCTAGCACACATGTAAAGTCTTACAAGTTGCAAACTCTCCACAATGTCAAGGGTAATTGTATTTCAGTTTTCCACTAAGAAAATTCTGATAACCATGATAAGATTAATGATGTACACACAATCCCTTGTTTAAACTTAGTAAGAAACTATGGGATGATACATGCCTCCTCTTATTAAAGAGGTTTTCAAAAGCTTAGAGGGCAATCTCTGTGCTTGTCTTCTCTGTAAGAGCTGCCAGAGACCTTTACTGACACTGGTCCGTTACTCTGTGGACTAAGATGCACATACATTCCACACACATGCAAGCCTCTTGCTCAAAAGACATTTAAAGGAAAAAAATACAAGAAGCTTATAAAAAATGGTTCTACTAAATACCCACTGAAAGTATGCAGCACATATCCCCAGTAATAATACTGTGGTCTAATATTAATAGAATATCTCATCTCTCTCCTCTTAACTGAAGTAAGAAAAGATGACACAGCTCTTTGCAACCACAGTAGGAGCTCATAAACTAAAAACCTTGGGCAGAATTGATTTGTGCTTGTACACAGATTGAGCATCTGGCACATCCTCTTTGCTGTGCTGAAAGCTAAAACTCATGACTCACTGGCTTGTATTTGCCAATGATAAAATGCATTTCACAAGACAGTCTCTGCTAAGTCTTATGACATAACCTGCTTCCCTCATGGTCTAGAACAGGATCATTTTCACTGGTGTGCAAAGGAAGAACAAGCGTTTCAGTGCACACATTTCACTGAAGAGGGATGCTCATTTGTAACAATTATTTTGACTAGAAATTTAGAATCCTGGCTTCACTGAAGTGGAATAAAATGAGAAACAAACAAACAAAACCCAAACAAAACCCACACCATCAAAAAAAAACCAACATAGAGTCAGAATGTCTTTATAGTAGTTTGACAATACTATCATGGCCAAGAAAGTATTATCCCAAAAGTAAAATACTTGGCTTAATCTACGCTTACAAGGATATTACTTGTGTCTCTATGCCAGCAAAGCCTCCAAATACAGACACACAACTACCTTTGCCAGTACAAACTCCACTAGCATGAACTATAGATGCTCTAGTAGTAAAAGAACTCTTACGAATGTAAGTTTTATCTATATGGAAAGTTGAGTTGGCTAGGAGTGCAATTTTATTTTATTTTATTTTTTATAAACTGTTAAGGAGGAAAACTGCTCAAAAAACATCAAAAAAGAATGAGTTGAATGCTAATAAATCAGTATCGCAGAAGCATAGATGTTACTGAAGACAGCAAAAAATCCTTGAAAAAATTATGTTACTAAAAATTCTTGGATATTTAGACTAGCCTGAAAACAGTGTAAATGTACATTTGCACTTCTGCAAGCTTTCCATTAAAAAGTTAAGTTGAAAAATCCCAATGTCTTTCGTGTTTGTTGAGAGTGAGAAAGAATCAAGCTTGTTTATGGCTTTGACTCCATCAATACTTTTACTTCCGACTATTCACACAAATGTAACAGGACCGTTTATTGTCAGAAAATTAGTATAAGGCAGAAGCAGCAATCAAGACTTTAATATTCGAGCAAGTCATGCCATTAACACCATGTTCTCTTCTCCAGCCCCTTCTATATTCGTTGTTCCTACAAAGTCAGGATGTTATTTTTGTTCTTGAATGTTTATCTTACAACCTTTCGCACGTTTCCATCCATGACAAAATAAATACCTGGAAGCAGAAGAGTAAGTAGAGGAAATCCTTTCCAATTCTCTCAACCCCATTCACAGGATTCAAGGTCTGGGATTTTGTTTGTTTGTTTGTTTTGTCTACATTCAAACTGAGAGAATTAAATGTATGGTTTTTAGTTCTTGGAGTGAAAATGAATAGAAATTCTTTAGCAGCCTTCTACACAGAGAGCACGGGAAGCAGAGCTGTACTCTTCCTGTCCTACCCTATCAAGTACCCTAAAGGGAAAGAAATATTCGAAAGACAGCAAATCACAACGAAAAAATAGTGAGAGAGAACGTGCCAATTCAGAAATCAACCTCTTACAAACTCACTTTCGCCTCCCTTACTTCCCATTCTTCACTTCTCTGTGGCCTCCTCTGGACCCGCTCTAGTAGCTCCACGTCCTTCTTATGTTGGGGACTCCAGAGCTGAACACAGTATTCCAGGTGGGGTCTCACGAGAGCTGAGTAGAGGGGCAATGATTAGGAAGGGTAACACCTGCAGTTATCCGTTCCTGTGTTAACTCTGGAGCGGGTCCAGAGGAGGCCACGAAGATGATCCAAGGGCTGGAGCACCTGCTATGAAGACAGGCTGAGAGAGTTGCGGCTGTTCAGCATGGAGAAGAGAAGGCTCCGGAGTGATCTTATAGCAGCTTTCCAGTACTTAAAGGGGGCCTACAGGAAAGCTGGAGAGGGACTTTTTACAAGGGCATGTAGTGATAGGACAAGTGGCAATGGCTTTAAACTGAAAGAGGGCAGATTTAGATTGGATATAAGGAAGAAATTTTTCACTCTGAGGGTGGTGAGGCACTGGAACAGGTTGCCCAGAGAAGTTATGGCTGCCCCATCCCTGGAAGTGTTCAAGCCAGATTGGATGGGACTTTGGGCAACCTAGTGTAGTGTAGGGTTTGCCTGCCCATGGCAGGGGGGTTGGAACTAGATGATCTTTGAGGTCCCTTCCAGCCCAAACCATTCTATGATTCTATGATTTAACCCACAGCCTCCATACATCTGACACCCTTATTATAGCTGTTGGTCAAATCAAGGGCATGGAAGCTACTAGGTGGTAGTAGTAGTCCTTTTAGCAGTCAGCTTAAGGACAAGAACTGAAAGAGAAGGAGTTTCTCTAAAGCCACAGGCTGTTCTCCAAAGGAAGCATTTAACATGCAGCTCCACCTAAATCCACTTTACGATTTTTCCCTCTTAAAGTTGTATCCTCTGGTTCCCCTGCTTGTACCACTCAAAGTTGTGACTTCAGATTAAACACAGGTTGTACTGAAGAATAAACACTGGTAGGACAATTCCTATAGTATGTAAAGCAAGCTGAACTTTTGACCTGAACCTACTTGATCACAAGCATTTTGAGAGGATTGCCACGGCTATTTTCCATACTGTACAAGGTCTTTCTTCAGCTTTGATATAGCTCCCTGAAAACCAAATTTTCCCTGACACAGCATTATGAAGGCAAGGATCCTTCCAACAGAAGGAATGACTTCTGTTGTGAGTCACAGTCAATAAAACCACAACAAATATTTTAATGTAACTAAACACGCTGCACTTACCAAAATACCTGTAGCAAACAGTGCCTGACAAGCCGTGGGAAAGCAAAGTTCAGCTCTGGTCCAGCATCACAGATGTCTTCAGATGCAACTGCCACATTCACTGAGCTTTTCAAAGCTGGTATCACAACTAGCTTCAACTCTTAATAAGATTTCACCTGTGGGCTGGTTTTTGCAGAGCAATCAAGGCATTCCCAGGATTTAAAGCAACCCTTAAGCAATCACTATGCCGCCAAAATTTAATTTTCTTGGCTAATCTGGCTGGTTGCAATTAGATGCGAGTGCTGCTCTTGACTTCCTTGAGAATTACTTAGCTGCTGCCACCTGGCCTAGCCTTTCCAATCCCATAGGCATTGTGCTCTTTTCTTGTGCCCTTCTGTGAGTAAATTTAACTCTTTCCAGTCCTCAGAGAGAAGATAACAACTGAGATAAATAAACACCTTCTAGGAACAGAACATTCTTTTTGTCAGGTCTGTAAAGTGCTTGGCCCACAGAGAGTGCCCCCATTCCTAACAGGCTTGCTACAAAACAACGTTCAGGACCAGTAGTGATCCTTTAGACACACTCCCTCTGGTCACAGTGCTAGGAGCCTACTACATAGCTGAGGAGAAAGGGTGTGCTGGGTACCGAGGTTTCCTCAGGAAACTACTTATGTTGCAGGCTTTTCCACCCTGTTATGGCCTTTCTGTGAAATCTCTATGAAATTAGATAATTTCAAAACTAGAAAGTTTCTTTCAGTTTCACGGAAACTCAAGTTTCAAGGAAAGTGACCATACTAGTGACCTCACTAAGGGAAAGACCGTGGTATTAAGTCATCTCTTGTAGGACACTAAGAAAATCCATGTAGAAGAAAGATTCCATAAGTACAGTGAGCGTGTTATTGCAGCGTGCACTGTACGATGCAGCAGAGAATCCAACAAGACGTGAAGGTACAGAAAAGCAGGCATTCATACTTTGTTGCCCACAGAACTAGGGCAGAGCAATGAAGTTATATTAGATTTATTTGCAGTGTTACTGCCCTCTGTACAGTCCTCTGTAAAGGAGCAAATGCAGTCTTTGAACAAGCCACCAAGATAGATGCTTTCTTGAGCTCCACGCTCTTTAGCTGATCTGCTGGACTTTCTATGTGCCATTGAGCAGATTTTACTTATCTGGTCTTCCAAAGGAGTGAAAATATAGATGGCGCCCCAATGAGCCTGATGCACATCCACTCAGCGTCCACCTTTGCAGTGTCCCAAGAACGCCACTCAAACACCAAGGTGATGGAACTAATCTGTTGGAATTGGATATCTTCACTGAAGAACGAGCAGAAATGATTGTGTCTGCCAGATGTGGATTAATTTCTGTGGTGCTGCCAAATGGTTTGTGTACCTGTAATTCAAAAGGAATCTCCAGAATAATAAAGTTAGTAAACAAGTACCTACTTTCCTGCATTAGGGAACTGAGTTTTCATTTTCACCAACTAAACCATGCACTGCCTGGAGCCAAAACCTGATCTGAATTAGCCTGGAATACGGCAAAAGTCATTACCCTCTTACCATAGGCCTTCACTGGGGTCTTTCTTAAGCAAAACTGCCACCTTTTTTTTTTTTTTTTCCTAACAAAGGCCACAATATATGTAGAGTCTATCATATCAGATTACATATTACTTTATATAATGACACATTTTCCCTAATTGGTTGTGTGAGTCAGCCCAGGCAGGACGCAGGAACAACCACAAGAACCACAGATGAAGTGCAAGGAATAAACTTATTTCCATCACCTCGCTAACCACGGGATTCCCGAAGCAGCACCCGGGCAGAGTCACACAGTCAGGGATGCAGGCACCACGGAGCTCGGTCCATGATACAGGATCTCCGAACCTGCCGTTTTCACCATACAATTAGTATGATGTATGTATTTTTCAACACCCCAGCTGCAGGCCACTTGGGCGTGTTTATAATCCTCCTTGCCAATCTTCCGTTATTATCCCACGTTTCACCTCCTCCCTCAAGGGACCACTTCTCCTGGGGCTGGCAAAGCTGGAGGTGTCCATTTGGCCTTGAGGGGTGTAGGGCAGGGTAATTTACAGAGACACGTCACAAACACATATAGAAAAAGGAATAAACATATCCCTACAATAATGCCTTGAATCAGGTGTCCTATCATCCCGTCTGGGAATAAACCACTCAGGTAGACGGGCACCACCAGCAGATTGTCTCATTCGATGCATTAAGTCCTGAGGATGTTGAATGTCATCCTTTGCACTGGCTGGTTCATCTGTTATGTCAAAGAAACATATTCTTTTAAAATCAAAGCAGCATATACAGCGTCGAAGGGGGAAATAGTCCACCGCCAATTGATTTTTTAATGTTCCTTGGCGTACAACCATTACCTACTCGGAAAAAATAGCAATGAGGAACGTTAATAACAAAAGCACTTAGCATAACATCATCCTGTAACACAGCTACTGGGGCTGACACGCCAATGAAACATGTTGTCAAAAGATCTGCAGCTGTTAATCCTCCCTCCATATAAAAGGCAGAGGAGTTAGTTACAGTAGAGGCCAACTAAATCCAAGTATTTACATATGGATCTCACGGAAATGCATCCAGGGCATGTGCTTGTAGTACAAGACTACAAAGCAGGACGAGCCAACCTGTGATGAGGGAGGAAAACACAACTGTCATCTCCTTCCAGTAATACATATGCCGTTGCTCTAGCTAATATTACTCCGAGTTTGATAACCTGATGTGGGGCAATTGCCCACACAGATTGAAGAGCTATGGCCTGTGCTTTTTCAGATTGAACTTCGATTTGATGTTCGGTTCGTGACACCTAACACCATTTCCATGCCATCTCCTCTAGATAAGGCACAGGCATTTGTTGAAGATACCTGAAATACAAGAACTCGAGAATCTGGTATCAACAGAAGGTGTAAAACAAGAGGAGAAGCTGGGGTACAGAACCATACAGCATTCTCAGGGGTTATTATGCGAATTTTCATGTCTGGAGTAATAGGTCGCAGTCCTACCATGCAATCCGTTGGTGGAAACAATTCTGTTTCGCCTGTGGTTAATATTTTGGGAGAGGTATCATCTGGAAGAATTTCAGTCCTCACCATGTTTTGTTCGGAAGGTGTTGTAATATGATCCTAGGGTGTTTGCTTATGAATATTCCAGCTGTTTAATAAAAAAACCTGCTTTAGTAAGATGTGAACTCCAATGGTGTAAAGTTTTAGTATTGGTTAGCTTTTTTATTTGTTCCTTCAACATCTCATTTGCTCTCTCAGTCAAGCCGTTAGCTTGGGGATGGTAGGCAGTGTGGAATATCCAATCTATCCCTAGCCCTTGAGTCCAGTCTTGGACATTATGTCCACTAAAGTGTGTTTCTTATAGAATCATAGAATGGTTAGGGTTGGAAGGGACCTCAAAGATCATCTAGTTCCAACCCCCTGCCATGGGCAGGGACACCCTCCACTACACCAGGTTGCCCAAAGCCTCATCCAACCTGGCCTTGAACACTTCCAGGGATGGGGCATCTACAACTTCTCTGGGAAACCTGTTCTTGGTCTCTCTGTATTTGGTGTGGAGGTCTGTATTGATTAATGAGTTATTCTAATGCTTCAACTGTGCTATGTTGATTAGTGTATTTGGTGTCTTTAGCAAAAAACAGTCCTGACGCTGTATCCACAGCAGTGAATACATATCTCCACCCCCTTGATTCAGGCAGGGGACCCATGGAATCAATCCAACAGGTATTCAAGGCCTGCTGGCCTAATTTTTCTTCCCCCATGGCCTATATAATGCCCTTAAATGTAGCTGCATACAAATAGTACAATCACGAGCAGATGATTTATAAATACGTAATGGCAGAAGGGTTTGATTGTGAGCAATGTCCCATGCCCGCGCAGTATGAGCTGATTGATGTCCACAAGTTGCATGCGAACTTGTGGGAAAAAAAAACAAAATTGGGGAAATGGAGAAACACTGCTTCACAAGGTTCAGCTCAAACACTGTACTATTAACAGTAGCTCTGAGGCACGGCGTGGCAGATGCTCCCAGGAACACAATGCGGTTGTCATGAATGAGGCCAATGTATATGTCCTTGAACTGGGGAGCAGAGTGGTACGAAGGTATCATGGCTCGTCCCTGTTCTCCAGGACAGAAGAATGGCTGGCAAAGGAAACTGCACAGTTGTCAAGAAAGACGTATGCAACCCTGGCCTCAACAGTGGTGATGGCTAGAGGCATCCACCCAGGCCATTTGGGCATGTCGATATTCAACAAGTTGCCAAATGGCTGGCCTTTTATGAAGTTATTATGAAGTTTCCAGAAACTTCATAATAACTTCATAATCTGGCAGGCGGGTCAGGTACAAGGGTCTCATCTTTCTTGGGAAGCCAGTAGACTGGTCAAATTTTTCCCTGACCTCTGTTATAGAATCATAGAACGGTTTGGGTTGGTAGGGACCTCAAAGATCATCTAGTTCCAACCCCCCTGCCATGGGCAGGGAAACCCTCCACTACACCAGGTTGCCCAAAACCTCATCCAACTTGGCTTTCAACACTTCCAGGGATGGGGCATCTACAACTTCTCTGGGCAACCTGTTCCAGTGCCTCAGCACCCTCAGAGGGAAAAATTTCTTCCTTATATCCAATCTAAATATGCCCTCCTTGAGTTTAAATCCATTGCCCCTTGTCCTATCACTACACACCCTTGTAAAAAGTCCCTCTCCAGCTTTCCTGTAGACCCCCTTTAAGTACTGGAAGACCGCTATAAGATCACCCCGGAGCCTTCTCTTCTCCAGGCTGAACAGCCCCAACTCTCTCAGCCTGTCTTCATAGCAGAGGTGCTCCAGCCCTCGGATCATCTTCATGACCCTCCTCTGGACCTGCAGCTCCATGTCCTTCTTGTGTTGGCGACTCCAGAGCTGAACGCCATATTTCAGGTGGGGTCTCACGAGAGCTGAGTAGAGGGGCAGAATCATTTCCCTTGACCTGCTGGCCACGCTGCTTTGGATGCAGCCCAGGACACGGTTGGCTTTCTGGGCTGCCAGTGCACATTGCCAGCTCATGTTGAGCTTCTCATCCACCAGCACTCCCAAGTGCTTTTCCTCAGGGCTGCTCTCAATCCATTCTCTGCCCAGCCTGTACTTGTGCTTGGAATTGCCCCGACCCACGTGCAGGACCTTGCACTTGGCCTTGATGAACTTCATGAGGGTCTCACAGGCCCACCTGTTAACCTGACCTTGTGCTAACGTGACAGCATTTATAGCTTGAGCCTGTACCTCAGGTGAGGTCATATCATCTACTTCCCTGTTATTTTGTGACTCAAGTGAATCATCTTTTTGATGAGCTGAGACATGCCTTACTTTTAAAGGATACTTTTGCACATACTGCCAAATTTGTTGCCATATATCTGCTCCCCAAATAGGGTGGTTTTCTACCTGCCAATCTCCTTGGGCCCAGCAAGGTAATCACATCATGAGGCTTTTGTATACCACCCGTCAGTGCATAAGTAACGCACCTTCCCTTCCAGGGTGACAAGAGATGCTGCAATCAATTCAGTCCACTGAACTAGATGCCTGTACACCTGTTTGCCATAATATAATTCCTGGAACCGGAGCATGTGCAACTGCTCTCCATCACCTTTGTCCAGTTGCCGTGTATGTTGCACTTCCATTGGTAAACCAGGCATCCTTTTTGTGCTCTTCGATTAATTTGTCCTAATGGGAAGCTTCTTCCACAGGAGATGTGGAAATAGGGAAGTTTCCCCTGTCACTCAGCAGAAGGCTTCAGACTGCAGCTCCAAAGCAAGTTACTGCATCCCACACAGCCAGGAGGAAATGGCCCACCTTTTGTAGGAAGGGCTTTCACCTTAATTGATAGCAGCTGGATATCCACAACTCTCCCTTTTTGTTTACTCATGTTTAATTGATAGCAGCTGGATCCACAATTCTCCTGGATCTACAATTCCCCCTTTTTGTTTACTAGTTTTTAGAACTTCATGGTGAGCAGAGACTCAACTAAATAGAATTCTCACTTCCCTCTTTTGGGGTTATCTAGAATTCTCACTTCCCTCTTTCAGGGTAGCTTTACCTTCTTTGACAAAGGAATTCTCACTCTGGCTCTTCTGGCACTGGCTCCAGCACAGTCTCTTTATTATATCACATCAGGGTCACCAGATGTCACTCACTAGAAGAAGGCTTCAGGCTTTGGCTCCAGAGCAGGTTGTTGCATCTCCCACAGCCAGGAGCAAATGGTCCAACTTTTGTAGGAAGGGCCTTCACCTTAATTGATAATTTATAGCAGCTGGATATCCACAATTCTCAACTTCATGATAGCACCTGGATATCCACAATTCCCCCTTTTTGTTTACTGGTTCTTAGAACTTCATGGTGAGCAGAGACCCAATTAAATAGAATTCTCACTTCCCTCTTCCAGGGTAGCTTTACCTTCTTTGATGAAGGAATTCTCACTCCAGCTCTGGCAGGGTGTCTTTATTATATTACATCACATCAGGGTCACTAAATGTCACTCACCAGAGGAAGGCTACAACTCCAAAAAATTAAGGCCCTTCACCTTAATTGATAATTTATAGCAGCTGGATATCCACAATTCTCCCTTTTTGTTTACTCATTTTTAATTGATAGCAGCTGGATCCACAATTCTCCTGGACCCACATTCCCCGAGTGTGGGCATATGATTAAATGATACAGTTCCTAGAAGAGTGGTGTGTGGATTGCTCACATGTGGTCTTCCCGATGGAAATTGCTGTAATGTTTCTGTTTCCCATGTGTGGCTGCCTGAGCTACCCCTGCATGAGCCCTGACAACTTCATCAGTGACCCACCCATGAATAGGTACAGGTGTGTGCCCAGTCATGCTATCTTGGCCTGTGATTCTTTCTGCTTCTTGTGGTGCCCAAACTACAGCTAAAATTTGTTTTTCCATTGGGGTATAACATACAGCGGAGCCTTGTAACGCCTTGGACCAAAATCCTGCAGGTTTTTCATGATTTTTCGGCCCAGTCGTCTGCCACATTCTCCACGAGACTGTATCATCTAGAATTGTTACTTCTAACTCAAAAAGATATCCACACATAGAAGAAGTGTATAAGTGTGCTTGCTCAATCAAAGTGTTTTTGCAGGCATCAAAGGCTTCTTGTTGCTTGGTCCACTGCCAACCAACCTTCTTCCTAGTTCATGTCTGCAGAGGGCGCGTTAATACCACCAGATGTGGGATTAGAAGTTCTCCAACACCCCAGAAGTCCCAAGAACGTCTGTAGCTGTTTCTCTGTGGTTGGTACAGGAAATCACTGGACTGTTTGCCGCACCTTATCTGGTATTTCTCTAATCTGTCCATGCCAAATTATTCCCCAAATTTGTACAGTAGTACGAGGGCCCTGTATTTTCTTTGGATTCATTGCCCAGCCTCAGTCCTGTAAATGTGCTTTCAGTGATTTGGCAGCTGCTTCAATTTCTTGTGCAAGTCTGCCATAATTAATAGATCATCAGGATAATGGTAAAGTGTAAGGGTACCTGGCCATAGTGTTACATCAGCTGCTGTCATTTGGTGGCAAATGGAGGGACCGTGTTTGTATCCCTAAGGCAATACTTGGAAAGTATATTGCTTCTGCTGCCAGGAAAAGGCAAACTGGTTTTGGTTTTCTGAAGAAATGGCTACCAAAAAGAAAGCGTTAGAGAGATCTATCACCACTTTCCAGAGTTGTAAGCTTTTGCTAATTTTTCCTACAAGAGTAACCATGTCTGATACTGTAACTGCAAGTGGGAGGATGACTTTATTTAATTCTCTGTAATCTACAGTCATTCTCCAAGTGCCATCTGGTTTTCGAACAGCCCAAATAAGATGATTAAAAGCAGTCATAGTTTCCTTAACAATTCCCGCTTGTCGAAGTGTCTGACTGGTTTGAATGATTTCCTTCTCTTTCTCCCCAGAATATGATACTGTTTTACAGTTACCACCTTGGCAGGCATGGGCAGCACAACAGGATCCCCCTTTAGAAATCCACGCAAGATGGGTATGGATCGAATAGTGAATTCCACTTGTGAAGTCCCAAAACAGAAGTGACCATTTAAAGTTTCAACATCAGTACCCAAACATGCCAATACCTCAATACCCAAAACACATTCTTTAATTGTGGCAATTAACACCATCGTGGTAAACTGAGTGGCATTTCCTATTGTTAATATAACCTTAGCTTGGAGGGCAGGGGTCAGATTTCCCACTTATCCACAGATCTGTGATGTGGCTTCTTCATTGTTAATATTCCTATGTAGTACAGAAACCTCAGCTCCAGTATCCACTGGAACTAACGTGTACAATCTCCCCAGACTACCACTTTACAGTTAAAGGAACATAGAGGTGTAGGTGAGAACCTACAGTGGTGGCAATGTGGGGGGACTGGCCAAACCTTCGTTTCATTCCAAGTATTTCGATCCCATTCTTCAGGATCCCACAGAGGGTTTGTGATGAGAGCACGAACCTGGGAAATTGAAACCTTACTTTTTCTGTATCTGTCCCTTCGTTTATTAGCAATACACTCTACCAACCGCTCCACAGTACCTTGCAACCCATGGCACCGCTCTGCTTGAGCAGCAGTCACTTCTTGGGCCATCTCCTTTGCATCTTGTAAAGTTCCAACTTTCTTTCCCAATTCTCTCATTTTACTCCATAATGCTACAACTTTACCATCAAGAGCTCTGAGACTGGTAACGAATTACTTTACATTAGTGATGGGTGATAGAACAAGAGGAAATGGACATAAGCTTAGTCAGGGGAGATTCAGGTTGGATGTTGGGAAGTATTTCTTCTCTGAAAGGGTTGTCAGCCACTGGAATAGGCTGCCCAGGGAGGTGGTTGAGTCCCCATCCCTGGATGTGTTTAAGAACAGGGTGGATGATCTACTTGAGGATATGGTTTAATGGGGATTAGGGATGGTTGGACTCGATGATCTCTAAGGTCTTTTCCAACCTAGAAATCTATGAAATCTATGAAATCTATGAATAACCATCCCAATCTCCCCGCTAATTTGCGAGAAGACTCCAATGCTGCTTTCCAGTGGCAACCAGCACACAGCTGTTTCACTTGTCTGGAGGGCAGCCACTGCCCCGTCATCTATTTCAGACCAGGCTTCTGGCAGAGCCCATGCAGCCAGGAAAGCGGCCACGGTGGTCCAGTGCTCAGTATTGGGCCATCCCAGAATACAGAGTCACTGTTGTGGCTTCCCCAGTCCCCGACTTTTTTGCCAGCCAGGACATGGCTATTCCTGAATGCTGCCAACTACACCAAAATGCATGAGTTGGCACAGGCAGGACACAGGAACAACCACAAAACCACGGCTGAAACGCAAAGAGTAAATTTATTTTCGTTACCTTGCCAACCTGAGGATCCCCGTAGCGGCATCCGGGCAGAGGCACACAAGCACCGCGGAGCTCGGTCCACGCTCGAGGATCGCCAAACCTGCTGGTTTTGCCTGTTTGTCCGGGATTTGCACAGGGACAGTTTACTCCTGTGCTTTGATCTTCTCCGTAGCAGGGCAGGAATCTCAAGCATGTCTGATAGGGAACCTCTTCAGTTTATCATAGGCCTGTGTTATCCAAACACAGATGTTCTACTTGTCGAGCACACGGGGATAAGCAACGACCAGTATGATGCATGTATTTTTCTACGCCCCAGCTGCCGGTCACTTGTGCATGTTTATAATCATAGAATCATAGAATCATAGAATGGTTAGGGCTGGAAGGGACCTTCAAAGGTCATCTAGTCCAACCCCCCTGCAAGGAACAGGGATATCTCCAACTAGATCAGGTCGCTCAGGGCCTCGTCCAACCAGGCCTTGAACGTCTCCAGGGATGGAGCATCCACCACCTCTCTGGGCAACCTGTTCCAGTGTTCTACAACTCTCATGGTAAAAAATTTTTTCCTAATATCCAATCTGAATCTACCTCCCTCTATTTTAAAACCATTACCCCTTGTCCTATCACAACTGGTCCTCCTGAATAGCCTCTCCCCATCTTTCCTGTAGGCCCCCTTGAGGTACTGGAAGACCGCTATTAGGTCACCCCGGAGCCTCCTCTTCTCCAGGCTGAACAGCCCCAACTCTTTCAGCCTGTCCTCATAGGAAAGGTGCTCCAGCCCTCTTATCATCTTCGTGGCCCTCCTCTGGACCCTCTCCAACTGGTCCATGTCCCCCTCGCCAGCCTTCCCTTATTATCCCACACTGGTTGTTTACGTATCACAATAAAAACATTGTGCCAACAGGAGCCAGGGAGGAGAGGAAAACACTTGAGTACTTTGCAGACATGAAGGAAACAAACTGAACTCCAGATTCTAGTATCTTCTCAGAGTTAATAGGCTGCTGGAAAGTGCAACTGAAGACCACCAGGAAAAATGTAGATCTTTTCTGTTGTTTTCAGTTTTCTCAATTAGGCCCTATTTGATGGAAATCTACTTTTCCAGGTAGCATCTCTAAGGACATAAAGTTCTTGAGAAATGCAAATCAAGATGTGCAGCCATTTATCTTACCCTTCTGTTCATTGAAAAGATGCTTAGTAAATGATGCCCTTTTGTCCCAGGGCCACCTCTCTTCACAGATATTTAGGAAACCCAACCATTTGGAGATGAAGAGCACACAGTAAAATAGAATGTAGGCAACAGGCTTGCAAGGTGTAGGCTAACAGGCTATAGGAGAGGGTTTCACATGGTGGGCACAAACCACAACTTGATGCCAGGTGCTGATGGCAGAGACACATCCCACCATGTGTGGAAGGGCACACTGCGAGCCGAAGTAGCGTCACTGCAATCCATAGCTGTCTGCGGTCCTTTCACGGGTGCCAGGACAAAGTGAGGTGGCTGAGGACACAGAGCTGAGCTTCTACTTTGTGGAAGCTGGGTGTGAAATGGGATGGAGAGTGAGAGCTTGGAGGTCAGGGCCAATCTCTGGAGTGCTGCTGGAGGAGAATGAAAAGGCAGCATCTGGGATTGGGATTAAGGAAAGCAGACATGCTAAGAGAGGGGAAAGGTAGTGGAGTCAAAGGGTCAGCAGATCGTGTTAGAAGAGGTGAGAGAAACGTAGCTGTAGGACACTTTCCTTTGAATCCACAGTCTAGCAAACTAAAAGTTTTCAGCTGTCTATAGTAACTTCAGAGCCAATGAGGCCAGAAGCCCCAGTGCTGTCGTGAATGCACGTGGACTGGCACAGAAACAGGAGTTGCTTCCATTGCTGCTGATGGAATTTTCCCAGACAGATGAACTTTGGGTCTACAGATTAAGCCATAAAAGACAATCAAGCTCAGACCACCTTCATATTTATTATTCTTGTCAGGCCTTCCGGAAGATATCCCAGTATCAATCACAAAGTCTTGATGCTAGCAAGATGAAGCAGGATGAGGAAATACCCATTAAAACAATATTGCTGAGGCAGTCTACATAAATTAATAGATGACACAAGATGAGGCTTATCCAAAGACGGAAAAGTCTGACAAACAAAAGTAACAACCAGAATGGCTTTTGAGAAAGACAGTTTCAGTTTATTGTCAAGAAACTTCCTTCCCTCTTTTCTCAGCACGTATTTTAGATAACTTCTAACATGGACTAACAGTTTCTCTTCTAAGAGGACACTACAATTTCCCAAACACTGGTGATCATTTGAGATGGAGCATGTTTGTGGCACAGAAAGTAAATCTTGAGATTTGTTCCCAATTTGTTGCCAGATTTTATCCTTTTTTTTTTTTTTTTTGTAATTTATATATCTGGTTTTGCCCCACAAATTCGTTTTTACCACCTAAACACAGAACTTTAGAATATTTTTTTGAAGAGGTAGTGAATACATAGAAACTTCTGCAACCTACATGTCTTGGCAGATTTTTACTTTTTTTGTTCCTTCAGTAGCTAGAATTTCTGGTTTTATACTGAAGGCTGGTGCACAAATAGAGCAGCATACTACAGATAGAAGCAATTCATGTATATTGGGATTGGTCTTTCTCTCTTCTATATATACACACATGCATATACACACACATTCGGATTCACCATTAACAGACAATTTCCTACTGAAAATCAATGACATTTTGCATTAGCATTGCTGGGAGAAGAACTGACTGGCCCTTAAAAGGTTGGTTGAGACCCCACCTGGAATACTGTGTTCAGTGCTGGGGTCCCCAGCCCAAGAAGGACATGGAGCTACTGGAGCAAGTCCAGAGGAGGCCAAGAAGATGATCTGAGGGCTGGAGCACCTCTGCTATGGAGACAGGCTGAGATAGTTGGGGCTGTTCAGCCTGGAGAAGAGAAGGCTCTGGGGTGATCTTATTGCAGCTTTCCAGTACCTAAAGGGGGCTACAGGAAAGCTGGAGAGGGACTTTTTACAAGGGCGTGTAGTGATAGGACAAGGGGCAATGGATTTAAACTGAAAGAGGGCAGATTTAGGATAGATATAAGAAAGAAATTCTTTACATTGAGGGTAGTGAGGTACTGGAACAGGTTGCCCAGAGAAGTTGTAGATGCCCCATCCCTGGAGGTGTTCAAGGCCAGGTTGGATGAGGCTTTGGGCAACCGGGTGTAGTGGAGGGTTTCCCTGCCCATGGCAGGGGGGTTGGAACTAGATGATCTTTGAGGTCCCTTCCAACTCAAACCATTCTATGATTTTATGATTCTATGTGAAAGAACCTAACTGCAAAGAGCTAAATTTGCAACATAAAATGTACTCATTCTGCTGGGGAAGAGTTATCAAGGCTTTTCTCCAGTCTTCCAGAACAATATATGGCATGGCACTACTTTAGGAAACATCTCTATATTTTACTCTGTTTATTAATTCACACCAGCATGGCCACAGTCATGGTCTGGTACTGAATGCCTGCAAGATTTTCATGGTGCACGGTGATTTAAAGTTGGTAACACCTCTTTAGAACTTTAGAACCAAGAAAATGATCAATTCTATGTCAGAAGACTTCTCTAGTCTTTACCATAAAAGAAATAACTTCTGAAAGCTATTCAGAAAATAAAGGAACTCAGAAAACTAATATAATGTACTTTGTACATTACATAGCTAACGTAATTCATAGCTTTGTGCTCGTTTGTGAGTACTGAAGTTATTTTAAATAAAATAAACAATTTCTCATCGCCATGTAATTTTTTTTAACACTTTTATTGTTGAAGTCCATCCTTTTAATCTTCTCTTATAGAAGCAAACAATGCATCGTTTTGAACCACTTAAATGTACTATAGCGACAGCTTTGTTGGAGCAGTGACTGCTGCTATAAATGGCTTTTCCAGAACTTTGTGGGACCCAAACAATACCTGACAAGATATATTTGCTTGCAACATCATGAAGGCATTTATCCCTGTGCTGCATCCACAAGTGGCCTCTCTCCGCTCCACAAAACAACTGAAGGTTTAGCAAGTTACCAGAACTGTAGCCAGTCAGTAGGCATCGCTGGACACAGGGCTGATGGTAGAAATTAGGCAAAATGAATCTAAGCTTTAATCTTCCTGATCCCATATTCTTTCCAGATTTCAGGCACAGCTTTTCCGTACAGAACTCTTCCAAGAGCTGTGCTCAATCCTGCAGCCACCTGTCCAGCGTTGCCCGACGTCTCCTAGAGCATGCCTTGCTTTGGCCTATTATTGCTTCTCTAAGATTACACAATTTTGCTCTTTTTCCTCTTCTAAAACTCTTTTTTCCCCCCATGTTTCACTGACTTTGGCCTTCTATACCCTTTGAATTGTGAAGAAACACATAGGCTACAATTCTTCTTTCCCCTTGCAGTGACTGTCCCATTGTTCCTTTGCCTTTTTCTCTCTTGCTGAAGCTTCTGTATCTTCAAGAATATGCATTAGCCTGCCCACCTCACACCTTACTGTTGTTCTGTGCATTCACTGTACTTCTCTTCTTTCCAGTAACCTCCCTGCTTCACTTTTTCTGCCATTATTCTGTGCCTTATGCATGAACCAGCCTCCAGTCCTGGTTCCTCGAAACCCCGTCTTACTCAAATCCACTTCTTTCCCAATTCTTTTAACTGATTTCCAGTAACCTTCCAAACCTCCTCTCACCAAGCAATTGCTCCTTACATAACCATGCTTCATTTAAATTAAGATAATAAATTCTCCTCTCTCCAGTACATAAACAGTGAAGACTTGTAAATGCCACAGAGCCTTAAGGCTTGTAAACTATTAATGTAATAACTGAGTAACTCTAAGACGGATTGGGGCTGCCTACATCTGACAGCAGTAAGAACAAACTTTGAACACAAACAAAGGAAGCACAGAGTAAGTTGATGCAGAACAAAATTTAGGAAAAGATTTACATTGAAAGCCATTCCCCATGAAAGGAAAACCAGAAATTAATTTCACATCTAGCTTCGATAATGATACTTGTTTTAGAGACAAACGGTAAACCAACTGTAAACTCTGAACAAGCCCTGTAGCAGTATGATACATTAAGCATCAGGATGACGATGGTCTCCTTTTTCTCTTTAGCATGGCCAATATTTTTCCTCCTCTCCTTCTGCTCGGGATGTCTTTAGCAGAGACTTGCTAAACTTCACCTCTACTTGTTGACCAATAAAGCCACAATTGCAAAACCTTCCTATGGAGGAAGTTTATAATGGAAGAAAGTAACTTTGAAGTTGGGTGCCTGACAGAAAATCAAGCATGTTTTCCTTAGCATAAAGGCACACACACCCCAAAGTTGTTGCCAGTACAGAAAATGCAGCCTAAAGCTGTCGTGCTCTTAAGGTTTTGTAGTGGAAACTTGGGCCCAGGACCGTATTGCTGAGAAAACGGAGCTTTTAAGCAATTCTGTGTGCTGCTACAGAGGACGATGGCAGAGGAGAGATCATCTGGTGATATCTCCATCAGAAAGTTACAGCAAATGGCTAAGTATTGTTATAAGCACTGGTAAACATATTTCAGCACATTTAATGTATTTCACTCCATAGAATCATAGATTCATAGAATATTTCACTCCATCTTATACTGTGTAAAACGTAGTCACGGAGCAACATCAGAAGGGCTACGTTAACACTGCCTTCTGCACGCTAGCCACAACCTGAGTCTCAACCCAAACTCATCTTTGGCCAGATGTGGGTTTTAGACGAGCACCAAGGCTACCTGTGGCCAGAGAAGAGGTTCAGCCCATGCTACCTTTAATTTTAGTCTCACCTACCTGCATTGACAAGATGGTGTGTGTATACGATGGGACTTTCCAAAGAGTTGCCCATATAGCCTATGAAAACAACTGGCCAGCATCAGGGAAACAAGGTGACCAGGCGCCCTCCTACAGGCACTTTATATGCAAAACTCTGCAAAGTACTGCAGAAGTCGCAGACACCAGAGCTGTAATTTTCTCCAACGCTGCAATGTTTCACTTAGACTATTTCCCCCATTTGTAAACAAGAAAACAAAGCCTGAGTATTTTCCTGCCAGGATGGTGGTACGAGGACTAGTTAACATTTACACACAGCTTTGAAAGGGACAGTACCGGCTGTGAAAAGGACACAGCGCTCTCTGTTTCATGTGATGAGCTCCGGGACAAACACCAAAGCAACACTCATGAGAGGTTCAGCAGTTGCAGAATGTTTTGCACCATCTCTTTGCAACAGTACGTAGTTCAGATCAATATTAGTAATGTCTGAAATGACCTACTTCATCCAATTAGGTTTTTGTTGGAATAAAAAAGTCAATCGTTCTTTAAATATATTTAGCATGCAAAAATGGTAGAAAGCTCGCTGTGCACCAGTTAACCCCACCCGTGTTCCAGGGAGTGCAGCTGGATTCACCTTCTTCACTTCGTTTCACTTCTCGCTCCCTCTGCTTATAATCTGGTTCTCCAAGAATTTTAGTTTTCTGGGACAGACTGCACGAAAGAGAGGAGTAGTAGAAACACTCGCAAATGATATTGGAAAAAGCTTAGGATTATTTCCATTTTTTTTAGTCTCAGCATGGAGATGCCAAAATGGGATGGGTATGTCAGCAGGCTTCAGTCGTCTCTAAAGCGAATTAGTAAAACTTGCAATGAAAAATGGAGGTTAGTAGCTGGATGCATGGTTTATGGCATTCAGTGGGTTGCCATACGCTGCAGGACACATCTTTTGAAGTGGATTTTAATCAACTCAAAAGACAATATGGCAACTGGCAGCCTTTTTCTTTATTGAAGCAAAGTCACAGCATTTTCATCACTATTCCCCTCTTGTGAAGGGAAGAGTTAAACGAAGGCCCCTGAAATTTACATTACTAACAAGAAAAGGATTGAAGAAAGAGATTACAAGCATATTTCTCTAAAATAAATAATCTACAAAGAGTGCTTTTTCTTCTTAAAAGCAATCTAAAAATGTATAAATTCTACGGTAGGGAGATCAAAAGATATTTTAACAACTTTCAATATTTACAAACAATACAAAAACTGCGCACGCCATCAAACGATGCAAAATTTTTCTTAAAAATTAAAAGCTTCATTCCTAACAAGAACCAAAAACTCCAGCCAATATTTCAGTTTTAATTAATGGTCTTCTTTACAACTGGAAAACCGTTAAATGTTTTTATTGTCTGTAAAATATACAATAAAAACGAACCTCGCTAAATTATTAAGGTTAAAAAAGAAGAGAAATACTGCAGGCAAATCAAAAAGGAAAGTAACTGTAATCTTTGGTAACCGAAAGTTAGCAAGTATCTGTATTTCAAGTGATGAAAAGTAATAATCTTCCCATTTTGACAAATGGAAGAAAGCCTTCTGGCAAAACACAACTCCCGAGTTTCAATTTCAAAAGAGAGGCTCCACCTACAGCTCTGTAGTGCAAGTTCTCCAAGTCAAATTTTGCTTTCTAATTCAGAAATGTAACCCTTCCAAACTCTGGCAGTACGCTGCTTCATTCCTCTCCCACTTTTCTGCTGTCTGCTCGCATCCTCCGCACACATCCAGTTGTTCCAGTTCTCTGAGGGAATACTCAAGGAAGCAATTCACTTGGAAACGAGTGTTTCACCAAGCGTACGTGCGTGGCTGCACAGCAGCCAGTAGTGTGTTACAAAACTCGGCTCCCTTTTCCACGTTGACTACGTCTTTCATTTTCCCTCAGGGGGAAAAAAAGAAAAAAAAAAAAAAAAGTACCCTGGACCAATTCATAACCTGGTGACCTGATTGCTTTAGCCGGACATGCTTCATCGAACACTGGGGCATACCCCAGTAACAAGCCATGCAACCTCAGCACCGACCCTACTACCTTCTCACAGGTGAATGTGCCTCATCCTGCCTCTCCCTCTGCTTAACGAACGCACTACGCTGCACCACCGCGATGCTTTTTGAAGCAAATGTCCAGCTTGTACCACGGGAGCCTTCCCATTCCTCTTTTTCAGGCTCATTCCTAAATTTTGCTTGCACAATTGCAGTCTCAAGAAAAAGAAAAACTTCACACCCCTACAGGCTCTGAGAAAACTCCCCTCCCCCCCGCCCCAAGAGGACTTCTAAGGCTTTACACAAAAAATTCAACTGTTAACATTCTTTAAGCCACAGACCACTCATTGGAAGCAAGTCCTCCCCACCCCAGCCCGGCCATGCAGAACTATCATTGCTTCAGCATTTAAACACACACATGCAGTTCATGGAATAAATGCTCAGCAAAGTAAACTTGTCCTGGTCTGGGCTTTCTTCTGGAATCGAGTCCTCTGGCGTTTTCTAGACTAATATCCAATGACTTTTGTCACTGCCTTTTAACTTTCTTCAGCTGAAGGGCTTAGACACTTCCTTGAAGTACCTGGTTGAGTCATTAAGTCTAGATGGGTTGGATCCAGGGCCTCCTTGCAGCCTGCCTCCTCAGCATATGGAAAGTCATTCATGTCCATTTCATCGCTGTTGAACACATCAAGCTGCCTCTCTTGCTGCTCTTCCAAAGTCCTTCGGACCCTGCCCTCCGACTGTTCCACCGCTTCCCCATCTCCTTCACTAATGACGGTCATGGGGCTGCTCTGGATGCGGTTGCGGACATTGTACTTGCTGCTGGCAGCAGAGGGGGGCGTTCGTGACCGGCCGTACCTGGTGCCAGAGAAAGACATGCTCCTTGGCATCAGGCCCTCGCTCTTGGCCCACTCTTCCTGGGCCCGTTTGCTTTTGCTGGGTGAGCAGCTGGCAGGGCTGTCGGAAAGGTCAGGGGAGGCATCCGTCTTTGTCCGGTGGAATCGCGGGTCCGTGTTCTTCAACATCTCTGCCGCGGACATGCGGGAACTGGTGTCGCCGCGGCTCCCTTTCTTCAGCAGCAGGGCTTTGAAGTTGTCGTTGCTGGTGCTGCTCTTGCGAACGCTTCTCTGAATGGATCCGGCTTGTTTGAGGGTAGCTAAGGTCGGGGAAGCACCAGTGGGAGTTACGGGGGGCGATGGAGAATGGTTGCGGGTACGGTCGTCTTCAGAATCTTTACGGCCAAGGACTTTCCTTTTGGATCTGAGTTTGAAAAACAAACAAAAAAAAGGACCAAATTAAAAATGAAACTTTTTACTTCCCCTAATTAAACTCAGCTTAGAGACATGACAATGAATTAAGCTAAAGCAGAGAGAGGGATAAGGGTGGAGTAATGTAAATCTAAAGCATGAATTAAGAACACCACCAAAACTGTATAGGCATTAATGCAGGTATTGGAGTATAAGCTAAGTTTGTTGCTCATTGTCTGCAAATCTGGAACAATGAAACTACTAAAACCAGCAATACTGATGTCTAAAACACTTTAGAGAATTTAGCAAATCAGGTTTTCTGGAGTCAGTATTGAACTGCTAAGACTAATGCATTATAAAGATTATATTCAATGCCATTTATCTGTTAGTTTGGGGATTTGATTAAAAGTATGTCATCCAGAGTAAGTCAGGGGGTTTTGGTTTGGTTTATTTTGTTTTACTACTTCATTTGATGCTCTCTGGAGAATTAGAAGTGTAGTTCAGTGCACTTGCCTTTAGAAAAGGATTTGCAAAGCACTGCGGCTGAAGTTAAGACGAAGTAAAGTGAGCCACATGTAACCATTCTGGATTAAATTATTTTAAAAAAATATCCCCTCCCCAACCAAAACATTAAATGAATAGTGAAAACCGAGTTTTCCAGCTTCTATTAAGATGCACGGACAAAATTCACAGTTCTGTTGGTGCTCTGTCACTGCAACTCTTTGACTAAATGAAGGAGGGACCGACTGTCTGACATGAAAATCATCTTTCCAAATGAAAGGGTGGAGAGATTTTTAATTTAAATGTAAAGTGCAGGGATAACAAAAAAAAAGAAAAAAAAGAAGAAGAAACGATCATGGAAGTGGGAATAAGTGGAAACTGGACTTCTATTGCCCCATTTTCACACTACTAGAAATCTTAAAGAAACATATTACATGCCTGGTATCTGTAGGAAAGCTGCTTTGCTTCTTTGCAGGCTAAGCAAGAATTAATTCAAAAAGATTGTATAAAGCCTAATTTTAAATATGCTATTTGCAAAAGTTTAAAACAAGTCAGCAGACTTGTTGCAAACGCAAGATTATCCTGCTGTAATTCTGTATTGATTTTCATCAAGCTTGTGTTCAATACAGACCGCTTCCCTTGTAAAGCAGGTTTCTACTTAATGTGATTTTTAGCTGTACTTTCTTAAAAGCCTTGAGATTTTGCCAAGGCAAGCTCAAATGTCTTTATGCATTGCAGCCCACTGAGAAGAAAACAAAGTAGCTGGATCCATCAGCTGAGTAGGTGGCAGCAACAGGCATTGCCATAAACTCTGCCAAGACTTTGGAGCAATCCTGACTCTCTCAAGTGGTGAAGTTTATGCATGTATCACTTACAATACCCCCCCAGAGGCAGCTGTAACAGCTGTTATTTTCAGCTGCTGCTGCCTCCACCTGCCCTTCTGGCAGAAGAATGCAACAGGGACATCTATTCAGCTTGAGGATGAACGGGCACCAGGAGAGAGCACAGGGATAAAACGACGACTTCAGTAGTGGCAAACCTAAGAACCTTAGAATCACAGAATGGTTTGGGTTGGAAAGGACCTCAAAGATCATCTAGTTCCAGCCCCCCCTGCCACGGTGTGTCAGTACCGTAGGCAGCACGTGAATTTGGTGCTTGGACCCTCTGCGAGTCTCTGTGTGAACATTCGTGTGCATTGGTTACAGGGAAAAGATTTCCCTTCGTTAGGGTGTTGGCTGCCTATGGGTATCTTTAAACCCTGCAATGCTGGGGTTGTACTGCTGCCAAAAACCAAATGAAATTCCAAAATGAACGGAAAGCAAAATTCGATTACAAAGATCTGCAGGGAAAGGTTTAGTTATCCTGACTTGATTCAGCAGGACGGTGAATGCAGTGCAGAGCGGTCAGTTTGCTGTCAGCATCTAACCAGCTTTTCTCAGCATGTATGAATTATGGCAGAAACTTAAAATCAAGAGCCAGATTTGGTTTTGGTGGCTTTTCAGACAAAGATTGGGTATATATTCAAACAAAACTCTGACTCAAACTCAGACTGTTCTTACTGCCCTTAACACACATAGCACTGAATTTCTTGCCTTACTCCAAAGCACAAATTCAAGAGTGCCAATCACTGAAATGACACCTTTTAGAAATAGGGGGGGAACAAAACGTGGTTTATTAACTAACAACCAAGGAGGATTGTGGTTCAAGTCTAAAGCCAGCAAAAGCAAGGTCTTAATAACAAATGTGTCAAGCAGTTTTAACTATGTCACATCCAGTTCCATTGTCCATTTCCCCATAAACTCACGAATTCCATGTATGTGCATACACAGAGATCCACTCTCTATCTGCATACATAATGGAGAAAGGCTACTGGCCAGAATATTTCATTCTAAAACCAGATTTGTCACAGTCCTAGTGAGAGCCATGCAACACCAATGCCACAGATCATTTTTAGAACAGCTCCTACAGGCCAAGTCCTCAGGGGTAACTATAAGTTGTAAAAAGTCAGTATCATATATGTAATTTTTCTAACACCTGAAACAGAATTGTTTCAAAAATCAAAAATAGCATTGGCATCCCAAGTGCTGCAGTCTCTCAACTCCCAGCCACGTTCTCACAAAAGGCTTCTCCCATCCCAGCCCCACAGTGCTCCTGATGCAGAACTCTCACACGGATGCTCAAACTGACCAAACACCTGGATACACCTATATGGATGCTGCCAAGCACTTTCTGTGACCAGTTAAAAAGTGATGGGCCCTCCAAATTCTGAAGTAAAAGACAAAGCCACAAGATGGCACTACCACTACGCCAATTCTAGTCTAAAAGCAAGCTCAGGAGTTCAGAGAGTGGTTATGGTCTTCTGTGTGTACTGTTTAAATGGTGCACACATTTTGTTGAGTGGTTTTAAGATTATTTTTTTTTTGACAACCTAACATGGACAGCATAAAAATCTAGTTGCCTATTCAGGATGATTTTGGTTTTAAGGGAAATGAATAATGTCGTTAATAATAGAGCCAGTATTGCACATTTCATTCATGAACCAGTTTGACACAAAACACCCGACCTCAGGCTGGATTATGGCAAACTATAATCCAGCGTTTGCCATATGTTTTGCCATATGACTGACATGTCGTGTTACTTGCCAGTTTCAGCCACGCTTGCCATGAAGCATTAGCGTTGAGCCTCTGTCCCAAACTGCACCATATAAGCAGCGGAGAGAGTAAAAAGAGATGGAGAAGAACGAGAATGAAAACAAAAAGATACACAGAAAAAGCAACAGTAGAGTTAATATGGCAGATTGAGAACAGTACAATAAATACTAGACATAACTCGATATTTTAAGGAGCAGGCTATTTATAATATCATCTACATTGATTTAATCTGGTAGCTTTTAGTTCGGAATGGATTTAATATATTTGTAAAACAGCAAAACACAAGTTCTTTTCCTTATCTTTTTCATATATAGCCTTACTAGAAAGTTGATAAACGTGTGCTTTCTGTTAAAGCAATGACTGCTGTAATTGGGTATTTTAGTAAAACAACGTTAAATTGATTTTTCAGAGAACTACCAGACCTGACAGCATGAGAAGGGCAATTTCCACAGTACCTGTGAATGGCTGCAAAAAGATCCTCAGTAGTCCTTGGTCTCGCTGGTGTTGCCACCCCGTCCGTCTCCTCCCCATAACTATTGCTCGGCAGGAACGAACTATTTGCTGTATCCGATTCAAACACCTCCACTACGCAGAGAGAACAAACAACACCGTCAGTCCGTTGTGGGAACCCAACAGGAATACGATCCCGAACCCAGTCCTTGCTGCCTCTAAGGCAAGGCATCCGAGACACTGGGTGAGTGCCCCGTTGTCATTACTGGGATTTCAGACCAACGCTTGCTTAGGAAACTGCAGAGCACAGAACGCCTACTGCCTGCTTGCACACGCAGGCGGAGAACGATACCGAAAGGAAATCTGTCCCGTTTCCACTAAAACGCAAAATCGACACGAACAAAGCTAACCATCTTTTCCTAGCACAGGTAAACAAAGCATCATTTTCTTTCCATGTCTGCAATAATGAGAAGCGAGAAAGGAATTGCAAGAACTCTCACAGAAAGTATTAATCTGATCTCTGCAACTTTCTTTAGGCTTTCAAACCATCTCAAGAGGCTCTTTTCTCTGCAGAAGCCCACCCGAACGCAAGGAGGGCTACTCTCGCTCCCCAGCTTCTTTAAAACAGCTACTGCTGCGTCTGAAGAAGAGTCAGAGGAAAGAGACTCACCACTTTCGTTCTCTTGAGAGAGGTGCCCGTCAGCGTTACTGCCGCCGTCTTGGCTGCTGCCTGAACTGCTTCCTTCGTCAAAAGCGGACTGCTCCTCCTGCCTGGGTTCTTCTCGAGCTGGTGATGCAGCAGGCTGTACCACAAAGGCACTAGTTCCCACTGTCTCAGAGAAGGTGAATCCAGCAGCTCCTCCCTCAGGAACCAGGCTGCCAGAGTCCATCTCGCTAGAACTGAGTCCATCTGTAAGACAATTTGTCGCCTCCTCGCAGTGTGCAAGCACAGCGTCTCTCTTAGTTGGGCTCGAAGTGCCTCTGACAGTCTCACTCGCTTCAGCTGCTTTCTCCACTGTAAGATCTAACTGTGGAGGTGGTACAACGAGGAACAGTTTGGGTTTCTTTGAAATAGGAGGTGGTTTCTTGCTTGGCAATACAACCTGAGTCTTGTCGGGAGACGCTGGTGACCCCTGAAGTGACATGCCAGAAGGGAGGTCTTCGCTCTGCACTGAAGACTCAGTTGCATCTTCAGTAGCTCTCCGCACGGAATCAGCTTCGAAAGACTTGTTCAGACCTACTGCACTTGCAGGCTTTTGATCGCTGCCATGTGCAGGTATGTTATCGGAGAGGACGAGAGGAGAACCCCGCGCCAGTGTCTGAGCGGAGTTTGTAAACGAAGTGCCTTGTGTTTTCGTGTCCTCTTCACCTAAGCTGGTACTGAGTCTTAGTGAGAGAGATGGCTTTAGGGAAGACTGCGACGATGAATTTACAGTACCCTTTTCCTGAGAGATGGTTTCAGAAGCAGACTCGGGTGATGGTTCACCTTCTGTTGCTTTTTTCACAGACCTCAGCTGCACCATTTGCAACGCTTTGGTAGTTACTAAGGGCATCACGGGTCTCGACGCGTCTTGCTTGTTGAGTGGCTGTTTCACTGGACTGTAGCAAGAATCCTCCTGGTTACGTTTCTTAAAAGAATACTGTGGGTATATTGTTGCACCTTGCGTTAGTTTGGGATCAAGAGGTGGTGCTGGTGGCGGGACACCTAAGGGGAAAGTAGATGGAGAAGGAACAGGGGAAGAGAACGAACTGATGGCGGCTTCTTGCGGAAACCATGGGACAGTCTGGGCACAGGAAGAAGTTACATCAGCTTCTGGCGGAGGAGGGGGGAATGTGGGAGAGGCTGGCAATGGTGACAGATCCATGACTTCTGCTGGAGGAGGAGGAGGGGGGGGAGGAGGAGGAGAAAGTTCAGGGCAACGTGGAGGAGGTGTTGCAAGAGGAGGTGCACCAGAATCTGGAGGAGAGCTCAGGGCGGGGTCCAGTTTCTTCACACTCACACTCCCTTCAGTAGATGTATTTGAAGAAAGAGAAGTGGAGGATGAAGACATGGAGACTGAAGACAGAAGAGAGGATTTCCTTTCAGGCACTTTAGGCTTCATCTTGGATTTCCCGTTTCCTGATGCTGCAGGTTTTAAAAAGACAGGCACTGGAGTAAGCGCAGTGGGTGTATTGGACTGGCTGGAGTACCCACTCGATGGCGATGTGACACGGTGGGATTTCTCCGGTGAAGCGCTCTTTGGTTTGGCCAGTCCACTGGGCACTTGTGGCACAGAAGCCCTTGAGCCATCACTGAAGTGGCTGATGCTGTAATCACTGAGAGCAGATGACGCACTGGCAGAAGGGGTCACTGGGGATTTTACCTGGTCATCTGCCACTGCGGCATAGTCGCTGTAGTAACCCCACTGGTCAGCGTACTCCGACTTGATGCTGCTTGTTTCGCTCTGAGAGGGAGTGACTGTGCAGATGGAGTACAGGTTGGGAGCAGTGGTGGACATCATGCTGCTGCTTGCGCTGATTGAGCTTTGGCTGCGGGAGCGCAACACCCAGGGATCCTCATAATCACTGCAGGGGCTCTGGGAAGGGGAGCTGCTGTTCTTGCACTTGAGATTCAACTGCAGAGAATGCTGGAGAGTGGCAATGAGGGTTTCATCAAGTACCTGCCCATTGGACTGGGCTTTTTTCTTGGGCACCCTTCTGAGTGAGTCCGTTCTGGATGGTGGCAAAGGTGGCTTCTTTGCCTTTTTCAGAGAGATGTTTCTTGCAAGGGACTTGTCACCTTGGCCTGACTGGTTGTTCGGATGTTTCTTCTCCTTTCCTTCAAAGACGTTTATCACGCTGTCTCTGGGGTTCCCAAAACCATTACTACTATTGCATGGCATGTCTGACTTCAGTCCGGAGTCCATATGCATAGAACCGTAATAACTGTCGTGGTCCACAGAATACAGAGAAGTAGAATCGTCCCTGACCGAAGTCCTCTCCAGGCTGCTGCTGCTGAGGTTGCTACCGGGAGTGGCGCAGCCTGGTGAGGTAGAAACCACCTTGTGTGAAGGAGTCTCGCTGTTTTCTGCAGACTTGTACAGCCAATGCTCTGTGCTGTTCACTGCCGCTTGCGCTCGCTCCCCTGAATAGCTCGATTCACTCCTACCATCGCTGTCCTGGGAAGGGTTTGGCAAAGCAAGATTGTTCCTACAACTGTAGCTCACGCTCTGAGACCCGGCCTCTGCGTTTCCAGGAGTGCTAAGAGAGACAGCAGAGTCACCAAGGGAAAGCATCATGACAGTATTAGAGGGGATGGTATCCGAAGTCTGTGAGTGGCGCGTGGAGCTGCTCTCGCTCCAGTTACCGCTTGATGAATGGTGATCTTCTTTCCCACTTACTGCACTGCTGGCAACAGGATTGTCTCTTGGCTTCGGGTAGACAGTGGAGCTGCTGATTTTACTATCCAACGATCCGACACTCTGGGCAGTGTGAATAACGATAACTTCTGAGGAGGATGACAGTGTTGCGTTGGGTATGATGCTCGTTGAGTAGGTGGCATGAGGAGAGACCACACACGCTGGGCTTGCGGACTTTTCGCCATCATAGCTTCTCACCTCTTGAGACTTTGGCCTCGACAGGGTCCCTGTTGTGGGATTGTTCCTCAGATGCACAACACTATCGTCCACTTGCAGTTTACTTATCTGGTGGGGTAAAGTGCCAGCGACGTCTTCCGTCTGCCTAGAGATGCTCTGTGTCTGCTCCAGGGACTGCAGAGACACTCTCGCACCAGCCCGAGGCAAGCTGTGAAAACCTAAGTCGCTATTTTGGCGAGAAGCAAAGGTAACTGCAGCAGAATCACTCATCACCGACATGTTTCCAGACGAGCTGGAGAACTGAGACATCTGGGCTGCGATGCCTTGTCCTTTCTGCGCTCGTATTCTTCTCATCGAAGGAGGCACCACTTTAACGTCCTCCGTCTGGCAGCTGGTGTCCTTGGTTTCAGAGCGCTGCCCAGCAGAGCGATAGCTGTCCAGTCTCCCTAGCGTGGAGCAGTGATCGGGGACATACATCGAATGCCCTCGGAAATCACTTTGGCCAGCGCCAACTGCTGGAGTCAAAATAAAATAATTATTCCTTGAAGCACAAATTCACATTTATCTTCTTACTTGTTTAAAAACAAAAAAAAAACCCAGTCAACTGCTTGATCCCCATGCTCTTGAAGGTTATGCCTTCTGAAAAAGAATCTGCAACAATGGATTTTGCACAGGCAACGTGTGTTTTCTGCATTTCTCTTCCCTTTTTCCTTACTACCAGGAACCTTCTGCTTACAGAATCATCTGCGTTCCTGCTGCACATTCGACACATAAAATCCTCTGTTTATAACATGGTAATAATTTCCATAGTAATCAGTTGTGTCAGAAACCAAGTAGCACTGTTTGACTTCCAGTAGGCAAAGCAGCAGGAACAGACAAAAGCCTGAGAAACGTGAAGTGTGTTTCCATGCTAATGCCTCACGCAATAAAGAAAAGGGGAAGGAAATGTGGAGACTAATGTGAATAATCAGAGCTGCTTTCTAAAAGCATTACACTTCAGCAAAAAAATTTCAGGAGACACAGATAACCCTCCAAGTCTTGCAGTTCGTCTGAAAGGAAGTTAACACATTGAAACATGCATTGTTTTACCACAAATAATACATATGCTAGAACAGCATTTATACAAAGACATTATCCACCACTGCAAAGAAAACCATTAAATAACATTTCTCCATACAATTACTTTCTATTTATCATAAAGGAAAAACTCCAAGAAGCGGGGAAAAGAAACGGCTAGTACTGATGGTCATCTCATCCTCAGCACCATCAGGAATAAAAACTGTATTTTTTTTAAATGAAGTAATAATCATATACTGGCATAAAAAAAAAACTTTGAAGACAATGGAAAAACAGTTTTAGTTTAAAATATAGTTATCACTGGGTCAGTAGAAAGGACACTAGGGTTCTTTTAAACTTACATTTTTATTGGCAGCTGCCTTCTAAAGTCACAAACCAGAGCACTGCTTTAAAATTAGCCTGTGTAAGGCTGTTGCTTTTCAATTCAGTTGCGTTACTGTATAAATAGCAGACACGAGAGGCAGGCGTGCTGCTGGAGATGCTTGTAAGGATGCTGCATATGTCACTGCGGGGGAAAATTGGTTATTTCAAGTCTCCGCCTCAAAGCGAGTCTCAGGAGTGATGAAGTGGCATGCCTGATACGACTGTTCTCCTTTCATATCCACTATATGGACCTGGACCAGGAGGATAGGTATTCTTATCATGCAGCTTTAATATCATTTAAAGGACATTTCATTACTCTTATTCTTGGTAGGCAAAAGGGGCATTTAGGATAAGGAAAAGGGGGCTCTGAAAAGGCTACAGTGAAAGCAGCGCACACAAAAAGATTGTTTACTTCTTTTCCCCAGGCACATAAGTAGTCTTCTAGCAGCCTGAAGCCTATTTAGGTTGCGTTGTGTAGATCCTCCTGCTCTCACGAAAACGTAGCCTCTTTCTGCTTCTGGTAGGGGTTTGCAGCAAAGCTAGGTTCTTGGATGCTGGCAAACACCTTGGATAATCTAATATGAGATACTGTCAGAACAGATGGACTACTGCAGCCAACCAAGAGAGGTATTTGCATATTCTGTATACAGTTATTAAGAACTGTACAGTAAGAAAAATAATTTTGTTTTCCACGTGTATTTTTTCTACAGAATCAGGTTAAGAGAGAGAAAAATATCAAAGTAGACATGAATAATGTTTCTGGAACCATGACATCACCAATTAAAAATAGTAATAGTTAGCCAATTAAAAATAGTAATAAAAATCTGTGTACCGAGTTACCCAAATAACCAAAGAGATGGGGTATTTTTCTTCTTTCTACCACTACGAAATGTACATACACACACACGAGACAGAGGATGGGGCTTGTGGAGAAGGAAGCTGCCAGCGCTACAGCAAGTATCTAACACCATCCCATACTGACCTGTGGTGGAGAGCCCCTCATCTCAGTATGCAGCACGCCTGCACCCACGCAGGGAGCTAAATGCAGTCCACTTCACACGTGGCGTAACGCGCACGGACAGTTTATGCTTGTTTAAAACGTTACTGCTGGGGAAGGCAGATGGCAAAGCAGGAGAACACTGGCCTTGCTAACGTCCCCTCTTCTCCTTCCAAAACCAGGAGTGTCGGAATGCATTATCGGGACGTACTGTTTATTGCAAATGCAAAATGTCTGAAATACAGAATGAAACCTCGGCGCTACATCTAAGCTACTAAGTGAAAGAGGCCAAGGGCCCTTCTTGTGTCAATCCAAGCTAAGCTCTTTTCTGGCGAGGACGGCTGGGGAGCAGCTCCTGCCCCGTCCCCTGGCACCCATGCCCGGACAGATCCTGGGAGACTGCTGGCTGGCCCGGGCCAGAGCAGCGCCGGAGGAGCACGCCAAGGAGAGGGCAGGACAAACGAGTGCAGGACGCTGTTCAGCATCACTGGTTACTAGAATAGATGTAACTTGAGGTCCAGGCTAATACACTCATGGAAACTGCATAAATTGACTCAACGGCAGCAGACCTTTCAACCTCGATACTGCAGGGAAGCCCATCAGGGCAGGTCTTTGCACCAGTGTGAGGCCTCTTGTAGGTGGAATAGCTCAGAGCCCAAATAAATACAGGGTTCAGAGGGGGTGAGACAGCCCAGTCTCAGGAGTATAAACTACAGGGCTACATCCTTCAATCATTATACGGGATACAATCAGTGAAGGCCTTTCCATGGCTGTTGCTATTACAAGAACACAACTCTGAGGTTTTAAATATTTTTGGTAGAAGTGTAGCATATTCTGAAATTACTTCAGCTTTGTTTTCAGCTTTACATGTATGCGCAGTCTCATGCAAAGCTGTGAGGATTTACTTGCCCTTTATAATACAGCAACTGCTCTTTTTACAGTTCTGTTTCCTGAAGAGGGACAACAGAAATCTGCAGGGAAAATGGTTCAAAAAAACAACCACAGGAACATTTAGGACTCAGGTAAGCTCTTTAAATGTTGAGGGTTTTAAGATTTTGGTGGAACCGAGAGGAGGGTAGTGAGGACTATTCTGCTTGCAATTTCCAAATGCACTGTAAAACTCTCACTCGCTTCCAGAGTAACACTGAAAAGCAAGGGTTTTCAAAATTTTTTAAACCCAAACTGCCTTTGTTGGTACTGCAGCCAGAAGATGAACAATCCAATTCTAAGGGACAGCTCAAACCTTTCATTGGCTATCACATTGAAAATGCTATGTCTCTCACAAAAAAACGCTACAACAGAAGTTACAAGATGTTTCTGCAAGACCAAAATTCTGGAATCATGAATCAGAGCTTTTAGAGAACACCACCCATAAGTCCCTTTAGTTGCAGGGGTGATGTCTGAGCAGAGAGCATGAGAAAACACTGCAGAACTGGACATCAGGTTACAGATGCTGAATATTATAAAGTCAGAAGTGGCTGCAATTTGGTGGTACGATAAATGGGGCTGAAAGTAATCAATAATCACCTTGTCTGCATTTTATATTATCCTGTGTCCAGCAGCCCTGCAGCCAGTGCTACATCCACCACAGGAGACCTGTATCTACACTCCTTTCTTCTTTATTACCCTACTACTTACTATGCTGAAAATATCTCTCAGGGCAACTGCTCTTTCCTAATGCACATGTTCAGCGTAGACTCCAGCAGCAAGTAAAGAACATCTACTATCTGGAACAACCAAAACATGCAACATATTTAACACCTCTTGCATGGAAGCACAGAGAAGAGGTTCAAATGCATACCTTAGCTCCAAGAGCTTGATCCAAGATAGGCATAGACAGGTTACACCAGTTTTTCCTGACTCTGGTTGCTACCGGTATTGCTTATGAGAGATGACAGGGACTGAGACTGAATGCAAATTTGATGGAAAAAAGAAAGTGTCTGCACGTAATCCCTAGGGCCAGGTACTAGCTACTAGAAGACTCCCTGTCTCCCTGTGACTCTGGCTGATCTGGTGGCACCAGCAACTTGCTGCCGAGAATCAGCAAAAAGGTCCTCTGCATTGAAATGAGCATAAAAGCCTGAGGATTTCAGAGGATAAAATGTAAGTGTGCTGGTATCATAAAGAATATGCTTGTTTCAACTAGTATATAGAAGCAATCTCTCTTTCCAAACTTCTGACTAATCATTTCTCCTATAAGCACTTGTCTCTTGTGCCACAGGCACATTCCTAAGATTTGTTGCTTTCATCTTCTCTCCATGCCCCACCTAGCTATCCTCCTCCAAACCTGGTGACCTAGCCAAGCCACTGTGCAGGCACCACAACTTCCAGTGTTACAAAAAACCCCCCAGATTCTTCATCTATTTTACCCTAGTACTGACACATCAAATGATTTTTTAATAGATGCTCAACAAGAAACAAACAAGTACATCAGGCTCATGGCAATTTTAAGGAATTTTCACTGTGCTCCATGAAGCATCTGCAATCTCTCAGAGGGGAGAAACACATTGCAGAGAATCCTGCAACACTTTTCAGGAATCCTTGCATGTATCACTGCCACCCTGAAAGGGAGAATTTTGATGAAAATATTGGGAATTTAAGTTTTTGTGATTGTCTTCATTTCACTAACTGAACAGCCTCTGGTAAAGATTATATTCCTGGCATCTCTGTCTTTCATCCCCTATTGTCAAAAAGTAGATGATACGTACTTGGTAACACCCTGATCTCTGGATGAATAATGCTGGAAACGTACAACGTTGAGAAACTACAGCTATAAAACCAGTATTAGTTAAAAGGTACACAGTAACTCTGATAGAGAGATATTCTCTCCAAAGACTGTTAAAGTTGCAACTTGAAGCAGGATACAGAATTACTTGGCTTGAACAGCTGAGTATTTGTGTGGTATTCCAGCAGGACCACTGGATATCTGGGACTCTTCTTACCTGTGGGACCTGTAACTGCTGGTGCTGAAGGGACTAATTGGAAAAGAATATCAATTAAGAGGAGTCTTCAACAGAACAGCTGAGTTCCCAAGGATCAGAAGGACTTATGTGCCCCCATGTTGCTGAGATGGAATTATTTCCTCTAAGGCATGTCAAAGGAGAAGCTTCAACAGTCCCAAATGATACCATCTAGTTAGTATCAACAGGGGATCTGAGCTGTGCCACAAGAAGAAGTCAGTCATATCCATCCTGATGACTGACAGGAGGTCCTGTAGGTGACAACTCATTGTCAGCTATTGAAAATGGGAGGCAGGGAAACAAGCTGAAGAAAAGCATGAGGTCATTCTGACCCTCTGACCCCTTTCATTAGGAAGAAAAAAAAAAAAGGTAGATGAGGAGGAAAAAAAATAAATCAGAGAACTGTAAAGACCCCAAATTGCACCTTGAAGTGGGAAAAAAAAAAGTACTGAAATAATTCAAGGAAAGTACATACAAAGCATAATTTAGAAGGCATTTTTTGACAAACCAAAAGAGGACAGAAACTTTGTTTGATTAAAGAAAGGCAAAATGCTTAGTTGAAGAAGAAGAAATCAAGAGATGGAAAACTTGAAGATGGTTTCGGTGAGGTGAGGTATGTTTACTTGAAGATGAACTGTGGTGGAACCGATACCCAGGTCTGTGACCTACTCCTCCTGCAAGACAGGGAGAGGGTCCGGGACACCAGATGTTGTCCATCAGCCTGGGACTGCACCAGTGCAGAGCTCTGGAGAAACACAGAACCAGGTACCTGGTACCTTCAGAAAAAGAAAGTAAGTCCGAGCCAGACCTAGAGCACTGACACAGAGAAGGAACCATGGAAATGTGAAGGCATTTTGCTGCCTTTATTTAAACTGGAGAGTTGAATGAGTGAAGGAAGCTGAAGATAACCAAGAGCCAAGAAATGAGCAAGGCCTGAGACAGGTTCTCCCAGAGAGCTGCTCATCTCTGCTAAACTTCTGTTTGGGAATCATCTTCTTGCCTGAGGGGAGAATACCGGTTTGCATGTAAGGTACCATCTGAAGAAGACAGCTACCGGCAATGGATAGTGGCAAAAGAGAGCAGAGAAACTGAGAGCACAAAAACTTTAAGTAAAACATCAACTCAAAGTTTCTTGCCCTTTCTGCTGTTTTGATGCAACACTGACTCCATTAAATACATACATAATATTTATGTTCTGTGAGACAATTCAGAGGTGTGCAAAACCAATTTTTTCCTTGCTGTGTTTGGCAGAGAGAGGAATGCTTTGCCTTCTCCTCTTATTTTGGTATCGCTCTGCTAAACAGTACTGAGGTCCTGCTGTTAAAAAATCACTGTTCGGAAAATAACTAGCATCTCTGAACTGGTAGGCATCTCATACTCTTATTCCATCTCAGAATGCCACCTATCACGTCACGTCACGTCACGTCACGTCACATCACATCACATCACATCACAGCTATTTACACAGCGTTTTTAACGTGGAAGTTTTCAGGCTATGCAGAGAGACCGGTTCATCGCGGGAAGACACCTGTGAAAACATGGCAGCACCACAATGCTCAAAAGCAGCAATGTTTAAAGATACTTTCAGCACATGCCTCATGGGTGCAGTTAATGACTCCTTTCAGTACGTTTGGCTAAATTCGACAAGGGTGCCACGGCCGCTGAACTCAGGCCAGTAACCAGCACAGGCTCTCTCTTCTGTTTGGACTTTTTTGTTCCAAAGCAGCCAGGGGAGAACCCCAGCAGCTTGGCCCGGCAGAAGCTCTTCCAGGCTCTCTCGCAAGAAATGAAAATAGTTCAAGCTTGGTGGAAGCTTTGAGGTTCTCTCAAGTTTCTGCTTCCTTCTGAAGGATAAACAAGAGGTAAGAAGAATCTGCTGTACGTGTTGGTTATTTAGCCTGTGCACAGCAACTTTGGTGTACCAAGGGATTTTAATCTTTGTGTAAATATTATAGCCATTCGCAGCAATGCTTCAGGGGAGAAACAAAGAGATTTATTCAGCTGAAACCACAGGGAGAATGTCAATAGGCACAATGCAATTGCTTGATTTGGAGTTTAGTCCGGATCCTTGTTCCGATCAAATGAACTGTGGAATGTTTTAAAACAACTCATTGTTTGTTTTGGGACAGCGTAAGAAAATAGGGAACGGACGGCTACAGAAACATTTGGGGAGTGACAGGGGAGAAAAGGCAGAAAGAGCACTGAACATGGACGGGGGAGACTTAATTTATTCCCAGCCTTGCCAGCGGCCTGGTGGGTGACTCTGGCGAAGGCACCTCACTGCAGCATGCCTGGTTTCCCCGTCTGTAAGATGAAGACACTGATAACTCTTCTCTTTTCAAGCACACTTTTGTTTCCAGTCGTGGAATGCAGTACGTTAACAGGATGGATACTGCCATCAGAGAGTTTTCCTGGCACACGTTTTGCTGTCTGGACGACATACAACCGCCACAGAAGCAACATGAAGCTCCTCAGACAACTTCCACTGTAGGGCAGATGGCTGAAGCCCTACGTGCCTGCCGGTTGTGGGCCAGGGAACTGGCCAGAGAGAGCTCCTACAGTGAGATATGGCCAGCCCTGAGATTTCTGCAACTTAAAATAGGAGCCAAGGAAGACCTTCAAGCAGTGCAACATGAAACACGCTCAGCATAGAGATGAAAGACCAAAATCAAGACCTTAAAACCTGTCACCCTTAGCAAACAGATTGGGAAGAGCTGCAAACTTCTTTTAAGATATTCATTGAAGACTTCTTTTTAAGATTGATGCCAACTCCATTCTTAGTTTATTCCATCAGGTAAACTATAGTTGATGTTTCCAAGCATTAAATATCTGTCTGAAGCAGTCACAAACACAACCTTCAAGTTTTGGAAATGCTGCTGGCAGGAAGCATTCTCCACACCTCCACCCAAGTACGTTTGTCACTCGTTTCAAAATCCACATGCCTGAAAGAGCATCAGGAACCCCAACAAGTGACAAACAGTAGTTTGGAACAAAACATTCTGCTGTGCTCTGCTATCTGTCCTTGAGGTAGGTCCCATATATGTCAAAGATGATCTCCGTTGAAAACTAGGACCTTAGTATGCGTGTCATTTTCAGAATACCACACTAGACTCAAAACCACTGTGACAACCCTGAAAACGAACAATTTCAGTGATGTCCTGTATCAGTTTTGCACTTCAGCGGCACAAGTGTTTGTAAAGAGCACAAGTCATTTCATCTCAGCTCTAGACAAAGAGCTTAAAATGGAAGAAGGGAATGTAAAAAGTATCCATCCTGAACAGATGAGAGAGGATGAAGGTTGTTTCTGCTATTCTTCAAACCATCTGTAAACATGGTATCTGAGGGATTAGCCTCAGAAAGACTGAAAACAGTAGAAGGGAATCTTTTGTTAAGAATAATTCAGTATTATGTAGCTTTGTTTCCAGTTTTGATCTTTGTTTAGTTAGAACAAAGCTACTTTATTTTATTTAACTCTCAAGCTTGCTTATAGCTGATTGCAAAGCTGATAAATGCATCATTCTCTCTCAGGAAATAACAAATTCAAATTTCGACCTCCAGGAGGACTCCAGGTCTGGAAAGTGTCTCCTGTCAGGTGGCAAGGCCCCCTGTGGACTGTGGAGGGAACCCACACTATAAGGAGGAGTTCCCTATGGCAGGCACAAAACAGCATTCATCCCGCAAGAAGAGATGGACAAAGACACCTGACTAATTTGAACAAATCTCAGAACAGCAGTTAGAAATAAAATCATTATGTGAGATCCAAAGGCAACGAAATTTAAAGCTGCCTAACTTTAGCTGTCCTATTAGGGCTAGGGCAAGTGAACTTTCTTTCTTGAGGCAGAGGATGTGAATGGCAGGGCACCGTCTCACTGTAGATGCTGAAGGAGCACAGTTCCACTCACAAACTGCTCTTGTGTACTTGCTTGTTACTTGGCTTTCTCTACACCTGGCCCTCTAGCTCATTTCAACCCCATCCAGACAAGTTACGTATTTTTGCTTCTGTTTCTGAAAAATCTAGACAAAGAACCAAGAATTGAAAACATAATAACGAGATGCAGAATGCAAAGTAGTACTGAAATCGTCAATATACGAGATGATTCCACATGTAAAGCACCTAAAATTATGTTCTGCCAGGCTATTTTAAAGCACGTTCTTGCTCTACTGCAAAAAAAAAAAAAATGGAAGGGAAGCATAATTTTATCTGTGAAGTTATATTTGGGAAAAATTGAAACTTTTTTAAAAAAATAAATGAGAATGACCAGATTTAAACCAAAGAGTTCTTCAAAAAGTGTCTGAAAGGTCCACGAAAATTCAGACTACTTCATCAGCTCTGAATATCACATAAGCTACTAACTGTGAGAGAGGACAGCCTGAGGTAGCGTAAATGTGACTGCAGAGGCATTTTTCCTTTGAAATACATGCAATAGCTAATGAACCCATGTAAATTACTTCCAATAAAAATCAAGTAACACTGATACTTAAGGGGTTGCCAATTAGATCTAAACTGAACTGGAATATGCACAGGTTTTTCCCTGTTGATGCAACTCTTGGCAGATTCAGGAAGGCATCCATGAATTGTTTTACTCCACTGAGTAATTATTTTGCAAGCCAAAATACCTGCCCACTTCAGTTTTGCTTCAGTGAACATCCTGGGGGAGTGGGCCAAACCTCCGGGAAAGCATTAAAGACCAGAAGAAACCTTACATGGCTGCAGATTTCCGTTGTACCACTCCACCATTTCCCAAACACCTTGTTCCCACCAACGGATAGAAGTCACCAGATAAAAGGCCCTAATTTCCAGATGCACAAGGTGGCAAGGAGGCACACACGTATTTGGAACTGTAACCGGCTATCAGACTGTATTGGTTTCATGAGCACTGGTAATGTTATTAGTCGAGTAAGGATAAGCAGTGACAATGAACAGTGGATGGAATACAGTTCTGATGAGCCATACCTAGCTCCTTTTGTATGTTGTCAGGGATTCCTGTAATAGTCTTTCTCCTTTTGACTTTCTTCGGCCGTCTTACCACCGTGTCAGTGTAAATTAGAGACCGCCGAATGCTGGCTTGGCGGTCGAAATTCTCCCCTAATACATGGTAGAACAAGCAAAGCAACATTACTTCCAAGCACGCTGACATCATGCACTTTCTTCCACTAGTTTTGTTGTAGAAATGGAAAAAAAGGCATTAATAAATGATGTTAGCTTTGTCCTACAATGAAGGTTTACACTGAAGGAGGATACAGCATATCGTCATAGTAAGGCTTTAGATACATATACCTGTTACACTGTACTGCAGGTTTTAAAAGGAATTTTGACTTCCTGAGCCCAGTTCACATCTGGTGGGAGCAGCTCTGATTCCACAAGTGAACAGAAGCCTTGCTTTAATTTGGCCCTTTGTGTTTTGTTTTTTTTTTTTTTTTGTGTGTGTGTGTGGTTTTGTTGTTTTATTTTAAAGTAGCGAGCTGCAGAAAAAGCAAATCAGCTCATGAAAACGAAACCTCACAATGGTTTATACAGGAACAGACATTGCTATTGGCAACGGCTGTTACAACGCCTTTGCACAGCTCCATCATTAAAGCACACGAGATGCTTCTTTTTCATCCCAAGTTGCTCTGAACCTGTCAAGTGTACACTTCTGGTGGTGATCTTTTGACATGAATACAAATAAGTACTGTGGAGCATGCCGAGATCAAACTGGTCTTGTGGTCTCATAAATATTTCAGTCAGAATGGAAGCTGCTTACAGTTGGAACTTTATACATGATTACAAAAATATACAATGGCAAGACCTGAAAAAATGCCTAAGTGCACGTTGCCAGACAAAGCCTTATGATGACCATGTGCTGTATCATAATGGGACCCAGAAGCACCACTATCATTAAGCAGTTTTTCTTTAGGAATTCACTTTTGGTAAGAGGTTTATAATTTGGCCACTTTACTAATAGCAAGATAAAACTTGCCCTATAGATTGTGAGCTGAGTTAATTCACTGTCACTTCTACATATCTAATGACCATTCCCCGTATTTCACACGTAAATTCCGTTTTTAGAAGTTAAAGCATTTTAAAGCACTGCTAAATGTCCTTTAGATGACCCATTTAAAACTTAAACGCAGAAAAAGCTTGATATATGTGTATATGTTTTTGCCTCTACGCTTTTTCTGAAAATGGATGGCCAAATTATTTACCTCTAAAAAGTGATTAATGCACAGTAACTAATATGTCTTAAATATTACCCCTGGCTGACTGCACATCAGTATGATGTGTGTCGTGCAGATAGCATAGAAAACCTCATTACCTCTACAACAGTTAAAAGATACAGTCATATATTAAAGTACAGCATGTGGACTTGTGAAAATGCCAGGAAAAAACATCGTTTCATTCACCATACTGATAATGTAAAGACTAACTCTGTTTGACCGGAGCCTTGTGCTCCCATGAGCCACACTTGTGCTAAGCAGAATCCTTGCAGCTATAAAGAAGCATCAGTTTCATCCAAGTTTTGGACTGATTGAAGTCAGGGCAGATTAAGGGAGGAGGAAGCCCATGGGATTTATCAAATTTAGAGTGATGGATCCCACCGGCTTAGTAGAAGCCCTGAAATATTGAGGTAGGCTATGCACTGTCTGGGGCGTTACTACTATTAGGATGTTAGGACCCTTATGGGGTCAGGGTTAGGACCATTAGGTAAACCTGCCATGCAGGATAATAATAATTCTAGCCACATTATAACAAATCCAAAGAATCTGAAGGAGAAAGTTTTGCATCTCTGAACATATCTTTATCCATTCAAAGGCCAACAATTACGCCTGAGACAGTGAGTTGTAAGGAAATTAAAATACAGCTTTGAATGCCCTGGAATAAAATTAAGTAGAGTGTGCAAACCAGGAGAGAGTCTTTTATGTGAAGCCTCAGACAGCACAAATGGGATGACCAGGGGGAAATGTTCCTTTGTCAGCTGATCCACAGTAACTTCTGCCCCTGAGCTACCCAAGAGCTAACTCAACCAATCCATCTGCAATGGCTTTCAATACAGAAGCTTTTTCAAAGCCACTGGGCAAATTTGTAGAATTTCAAAGTAGCAGCTCCAATAAATTCCAACGAGCAAAATCAGAACATCTCAAGTCTTTTATCCGTTCTTCGTTGTCATCTTTTTTTTTGTTGGAAAACGTCAATCTTAACATTAAATATATTTTGCAGATTTAAGGATACTTTTCTCTTTCTGTTACAGGTTTGTAACAAATCATCTAGGCATTCCTTATACAGTTTACTCAGTTTTTTCCCTCATGCGGTTTGCTCAGTTTCCTTGGATTCACCGAAAATATTTAAGTATGTGCTTAAATCTCACTGAAGTCAATCAAGCTGGACTCAAGCAAATGCTTAAATGTTTTGCAGGATTCAGCCTGGCGCCGATCACCTCCACCATCACCAGACTCCTCCATCTGGAAAGAAAGTTAGTTCCGGAAAACCCACGAGAGCAGACACCATTATACATCTTTTAACCCCCAGGATATGTAAAAGAAAAGACTGGCCACCACTGAAAATTCAGCCCAACCCCTTCCAGACCAGAGTAAGATCAGTTCAGGCACTCCCAAAGACTGCAACTCCTTCCAAATCTGGAAGTCTAGTCAGCAGCACGTCAGCCTAATGCCCCTGCACCTTTGGGATATCCAACAGATTTTTGCTACTACTGTATTAGTTGGAATCCGTTCACCGAAGAGCCCCGAAAGCTGAACTCGTGGAACGTTTATTGCACGGCCACACGAGAGGCCGTTGTAGCAGAATCATTACTCGTGCACTGCTGAAAATGCTGTCAATTGCCAGCAGCCTCTTCGGAGCTTAACCTTTTATTTCACGCCAGGAGTAACAAAATGGAAGTTTTTTGACCTCTCTTCTGGGAGAGTGAGAAAAAGAGCAAGCGAAGGAAAAAGCCAAATCAAAACAAAAACCGGCGATGGTTTGTTCCATGGCACGTTGAACAAATGGCACAGAGTTTTTGGTCCTTTTTTTCCTGCCTCATGCAGTAACACAAGGAACTTCACAAAATAAAGTTACTCGGCGTGTGGGAGGGCAGAGGAGGAGTGCAGATTGTGACTTTTTAAAGAGGAACAAGGACAGCAGCTTTTTTTGTGTGTGTGTTGTGTGCGGCTCATAGTCTGTTACTGTCGCTTGCCTTGTTGTGCAGTAGCAACAGAATTATTCCAAGGAAAAGGAAAGCGTGGATCCCAGAGACCAGTCCACATAGTGCAGCGGTCTGCCTTCACCGCTCTCCCTTTCTATCGCTTCCAATTACCATGTTTATAAGGGAATAAAGGCTCAACACCACACTCCAGCAAGGTGAGCTGAAATATGCACGTGCACTATTTTTATCAGAAGAGTCAAGAACTGCTGAGTCTGCCCAGTGCAAACCAAACCATCCAGGGGACACAAGGTTTGCTCCACCGGTTGAATTAAGCTGGTTAAAGTCACAAGTGTAATTTATCCAAACACAGTAACGTTCCCACTGACATCGAATTACATCTATGGGGATCATTTGAGATTTTTTGCCTCATTTTTCTCTCTGTCTGCTTACTCCCCCCATATATTTTCAGTACACAGAGTCATTAAATCGAACAGCAGATTACTTTTTCTGTAAGTATACTCTGCTCCTGCTGTCACAGTACCTAAGCCCTGCTCAAGTTTATCGATTATGTCGGATTACCCGTTGTTCCCGTAACTCAGCCTTCTGCACCTGTATCCTACGTTCCCTACATAATGCCAACTGGCCCAGTCACGTTTCGGCATTGTATTTATTTTTCCTTCTATTAGTTTTCCAGAGGTGGGGTGTTCACAATTTTCTGTTGCCTTCATGCTATTTATTTCAAATCTTTTCTGCTGTTTATTTAAGGAAACATTTCTTGTTGATTTCTCAAGAGCTCTCTGATGCTTGTCACAGAAGTACTGCTCCTATACTACTTAAAATATTTAAATACTATTAAATAATACTATTTAAAATACTAGTTTATAAAAATATAGGAAAAAAAATTATTGGTAGTCATGCAGGGAAAGAGAACAACTAATTTACTTTCAAAACCAAACCAAACATTGCAAGCTATTAATTGTAAGAGTGAGCATGGAGTCAGAGCGTGCCATATGGCATTTGAAATAAACTGGATATTGAATATCATCCTTGTTTTGGCAGGCAAACGGTCAGTTATTTGAATTAACTAATAATAGACAATCTTGATACTGTGCAGAAAAAGAGGGATTATTAAATCGAAGTGATCATTAAATCTTTCACAGAAATTCTATTTACACACAACAAAATACTCATTCAGCATTAGGCTTAAATATAATTTAACTTCCACAGAGAGGGAGTTCTGCAACTGTAAAATCAAAGAGCATTTTCTAAATGAAGAGTTAATACACAGTTCATAACAAGAAAATATGGACTATGGTCACACAAGTGGAGTGTCTTACCAAGAGACTTGCTCAAAGATGTAGCCCCATTAACTTTTGCTGTTCTTGCCCTACTCCTTGACACCTAGACCTCTTGTTGCTGATAAAAATAAAACCCTAGAACTTTTTTTTTCTTGAATTTTTTAACATTTAGTCTTTGGAATACAGAAGTTCCTAATAACCTTCCTTACATAAAATTCCTAGAAGAAAACCCTGGCATATCATCAGCATTTCATAAAGCGTAATTTTCCATTACATATCTTCAGTGCAGTCCACAGCAAAACACTTCTATTTATCAATCCTACTCTGGTATTTCATGAGTATCTAATGCCATTTCAAGTCCACGTTGTGTGGATTATCTTCATTACTTATCATTTTCAGGGATTTTGAGGTTTTTCTCAGTAAAGTCAGAGATAGACTACTAAACACAAAACACTCTTTTCACAGAAAGGTGCAGGAAGTTCAAATTCATGCATCAAATATATGAGCATCAAAATACTGTCCAACTGTATGGATCCCCTTTTGCCCCTTCCCTCCCTCATCAGTGTAATGTAATTACTGAAATCAAAAGCCTACCAGTCACATTAATAGGAACCACATCTGTTTGGACTGCCTGCGCTTGTTGTCGCATTTTCTCTTCTGGCGTTGGCAGTGGGAGTGATTTAGTCCAGTTGGTTTGGGTGTTGATATCTGATAACTCATTCGAAACTGGAGTTTTAGACCTTTTGATGGTAATAAGCTTTTCTTCTTCTGGGGAAGAGACCGGACACTACAAACAGAAATTCAAGCAACAATGTAAGTTTACTATAAAAAAAAAAAAGAAAAAAAAAAGATAGGACTATGGCATTACTAAGGTATTGCCCGCTGCAGTCAGCACGATTGCCTGTGGAGCAAAATACACCCTCACCAATATCAAACTTTGACCTACATAAAGAATGATTTCAAAAATAAAACCAATCGAACAACCCACAACAGAACACCTGGATTGTATTTATCCAAGACATCTGATCAGTCTGAAGAACTTACACCAATGAGAGAGAAAAGAGTGGTCTTGAGCAGAGCAAAGCACAGCAACCAATTCTCTTACGTATTGACCTTGTCCCTGGAGTGATTAACCCCTCCCAGTGCCCTATTAGCAAGATGAGATTTGAGCAGCGCTTTGCTCCAGCTGTACTAGGTTGTAGGGATGCGTAAGGTCTCAGCGAGAAGCCTGTTATGAAGACACGGATTTTGGGAGCTCAGTAAAAGAATCAGACAACGCACTCAACAAAACCATCAGCCACGGATCAGTGAGGTGGCAAGAATAACTTTGCTTTGGCCTTGGAGAAACTCATGCCACAGTCAAGGGGTTAATTTTGTCTGTTTTCCAAGGGTGAAGCAGTTAACAGTATTAGTGGCCACAGAACGGTCGTTTTAAAAGTCATTCTTCATCAGAGCCACAGATTTCACCTCCGTGATAGGTGTTCCACTGAAAAAAATAAAACCAAGCAACGAAACAAAAATTTTCGGCACCAGCAAAAGAGGTTGCAAGAGCTTGTGCAAATCCTTCCGCCAGACAAAGTTATAACCCAAAAAAGCCATTTGCTTTCGGGGACCAAATCCGTTTTCCCTAGGAGGTCCTCGCTGGTGTGACAGTAGCGGCAGAGAAAGCCGTAATATAGCTTTTTACTGATAGGACTTTTACTGATAGGACTTACTAGTCCATGGCAAACCCTGAGGACAGGCAGGTTCAGGGCACGCGGAAGACATCGCTGGGGCTTCCAGCAGGCAGTCACAAGCTCCAGGCAAACCTGGGAGAAGCAGCCTTCTCTCCTCCCTGCTCCTGCCAGCAAGGAGCAGAATTCCAGAAGCAGGAGAGGAAGGATGACCTGGAGTAAAATCAACTCCGCCACCAAAAACCATGGAAGAGGAGTTGTGTGGAGGCTGCAGCACGAGCAGAGATCTCTCTGCAACCTCCCGACTCCTCTGCTTGACGGGTGTTTGCTTTGGGACCTCCCTCTCCACCTCCAGACCAGAGTTACAGTCCTTCCCCCTTTTCCTTTATTCCTCCCTCTCTTTGGAGAGCAGAATACCACCCAAAACAGGGCTGCTAGTACTGGCTCACCGCCTCTCCCCATAGTTACTCCCTCACTGCTGTACACGGGCAGGGAAAGAAATATCACAGCTATTTATAGCAGATGGAATTTTTTTTAAAATTATTATGATTATTATGGGTTTTCAGTCTAAGTGATCTGTTTTCCCTTGAGGCTCAGTGCCATACAAAAGACATGCCCAGACACTGCCGCAACCACTGTTTATCATTTCTGATTTTAATTTACTTCCTGTTACCATGAGGAGTTCTCGCTGTTTATAAATAAAAAACCCATTTATTTATTCTATTGTGCTTGGACTCTACATCCTTTAGGACAGGGCCCAACATTTTGTTTAATAAAAAATAACAAAAAAGCAACTTCCAGTCAAAAAGTGAAAGAATAAAATGCAAAATTCCTTCAGGTAATAATAATAATAAAAAAAAATCAGGCAATGAAATTATTACTAATGTCATCCTGCGATTTGGAACCACACTTTGAAATGTGGGAGCTTTTCTTGGAGGAAATAATCCATTTCTGTCAGTCTTGCATGTCTTTACCAGGGTGGCTGAGGACAGGCTAGATGCTGCTCTGTAGGAAAGGGCTCAGCCCTGTGAAAGCTCCAGCTATTCTTTCAATACAAGCTTCTTGGAGGACACCAATATTTTTTCAGGCCCACATTGTTCTGAAAAGGCTCTAAACCCATTGCTATAAAATAATGTGAATGCTTATCTTTTTATGAGTGTGTGTACATGCACTGTTTATACACATACACAGTGTGGGCGCGCACACGTCTATGCGCCTACGCATAAATGCAAGCACTCTCCCGCCTCAAATCACTCAAATTTATAAAACTTTGATTAACTTAAGCAATTTGGGAGAAAAATGCCATTGCAGCAGGGAAAGCTGCCTCCAGGCCATGCTTCTCCCTAGTTTGGTTTAAAAACAGCAAAGAGAGAAAGGGTTTGTAAGGAACATGGCACGGGTTGGCGGGGGGGCAGAGAAATATCACTTTCCCTCTTCTACAAAGTACTTTTCTCCTGCTTGAATCAAGGCACCAAGGGAAGTGCTTTGAGCCTGGTTTTGCAGTTTGTGTGGGGTGAGGATGAGCTCCAGTGACCTTCAGATAAGTCTGCTTGGTTGATACTGTCAGCATCAGTATCTGTCACATTCAGACTATACTGCAGTGCCAGGTCTCAGCTGTCATGCAGAAGTCAGCAGGGGCTACTCCAATAGGTCAAGTGGGAGAGATACTGGTTACAAAGCCACCCTTCCTTTTCAAGGAAATTGCCGAAACCAAGCAGAACACTTTTTCTGTTACAGTATATAAATAGATAGAAAAACTGAAGCATCTACTACAAGGGATTCCTAATTATCCAAAAAAGCATGGAGCAACAATCACAAATTTTGCAGAATTAAAAACTGAGAAAATTTGGGACAGATGGAGGAAGATGGACAGAAATGAATCAGCCCAGTGGGCATATAACGAATGAACAGCAATCGTAAAGCCAATTGTGCAGCTGAGGTCAAAGCATCATGTCATAGAATCATAGAATGGTTTGGGTTGGAAGGGACCTCAAAGATCATCTAGTTCCAACCCCCCTGCCATGGGCAGTTGAGAATGTCAGTGAGAATCGTTTTTTGCCATGGGATCAGGGGGTGTACTACCAAACAATTCAGTAAAAGAGTTGCAGGCTGTCTTGTGCATAGCAAGAAATGTTCACGTTTCATCTGCAGGTACACCTTCCATGGTTCCTGGAGAAGCAATGACTGTCTCTGCTGACATTCCTTCTTCCAAAGTACTCACAATTGTAGTAGTATAGGGATTTTTTGATGTGAAGATACTTTTAATGGGCACGACAAAGCTGTACACAGCTTTACTGTGCACAGAGAAAAACAGCAGCTCATCTTCCAGCTTTCTTCACATCAGAATTATCTACCGCTATAATAAGGATGAAAACAGGGATTTAACACATTTTTAGCAAACATTCCCAGATTTACATCACAGAAGCTTGCTGGAAGATGCAGTGAATTGCTGCTGTGTAACAGGAAAGTCTTCTCAAGTCAGGTCTGTTATATCAGAAATAGAACTGGACTAGGCAGTACTTCCAGATGATGTATCTGCTTAGCAAAGGTGACCATAACACTATGTTCATAATCAAAGAGAAAGCACCTGTCCCATTTTTAAAGCATCTCTGATACATGATAAAACTTTAGTTCTAGACTTAAATGGCCAAATTTCTGTGCAACGAGATGTTAGACTGATCTCCTCAGGAAAATTTATTGGCATTGATCCTTTTTAACGGACCAGGGAAGAAGAAAAGGTGGGATGGGATGTGAAAGCAACAACCTTGGACCTTGCAGTGTTTCCACGAACATGCATTAGAGGGGAAAAACATGAACTTTCAAACTGAAGTTGAAATGAGAATCCAGGAGAGAAATGGCCCATAAATACCCTATAGACAAGCTATATGGCTCAGTAAGCCAAGACCTTGCCATTGCCTTGTTGACATATTGTCTTCCAGCCCACTCAGCCGCTGAGATACAACAAAAGGGTCTCACTACCTCAGCACACTCACAGTATTTGAGAGGACCCAGATGACAGGTGAGTATACGCTGTGTACCTTGCAGCACGCTCTGCCTACGTACCCTGTTTATTCTTAATCTTTTTATATTCCAGGGGTTTATATCACACTGTTTGAAGAGAGATGGGACCTCAAGGAGGAAAATTCAATCCATACAAATTTTACCTTTCAGCAAAGAAACTTCAAACTTCCAGTCATTTCTTTTACCTCTACTGCAATCACTCTAAAATTATAATTTCTCAGAAAAACAAAATTGAGGAAAAAACATCAGCATTGTGGACAGGAGCCATACCAATCCAGCTGTCTACTACTATTTGTCAACATCCTATTTGTTCTCCAGCCTTACTAAGTTTGATGGCCTCAAGTGCCCTTGCAGGGGGATCAAGGCAAACAATAACGGGGAAAAAAAACCAACCTCCAAACCTTTAAATTCCTCTTTCTTGGTCAATAGAGAATGTCACCCGTGGGGTTTCACACTGTTATGGAACACTGCCATGTTATAAATTTACATGAATTTACATTTAAGTTGAATTAGTCATGTCTTGCTCTATTTGGTGTCCTCCAGACCAAGGTCTGCAGTCTAGTCCCCCCAGTTTCCATAGAATATTCCTTTTTATTACTTCTAAACACGCATCTTCAGTGGCACTAGCCAATTTTGCTTTCTACTAAATCCTTCACTTCATAGCCATCACTGCTTCAGTAAGGAAGGGATTTTTTTTTTTTTGTCAGCAGAAATTACTGACCATCAAGCAAGTTATCACCTTAACCAGTACTGCAGAAACGTTCCTTTCTTCTTCCTCTCTTGCAATGGAATTAAAAACATAAGAAGAGCTGTATTGCATCGGTTCAGAGCTCTAAAAGCCTACCTAGTATCTGCCTTATGATAATGGCCTATCGGTGATACACAGGTGAAATTAAATCAGAAAATACATACAGCAGATACTTTTCCCTGAATACTGTCTCAGCACCGGATGGAGTCCTTGCCCCCCTCCCTCTGAATTCACACAGTTGTTTTTGGAACCCATGTAAACTTTCAGCATCCACAATTCTTGCAGCAACTGCAGTTTTTCAAAAAAACAGGAAGCAGCATAAAACAGACATGCTGATTACAAGAGCACCCTCATAAGATGGCAGCAGAGGGGCAGGGAGGCGAGTTGAGGGCAACACCACTGAGAAGCATCTCCAGTTCTGCCAGAGCCCATGCCTCAAGGCTCTCAGGCGTTCCCACCTCCAAACTGGAGTGCCCAACTGCTTTAGCCCCTCTTAACACCAAGCAAAATTTTGAGTTAGACCTCCTCAAGTCCCTCAAGCCAATACAGTTAATGCATTTGCTTTCACTTAAGATACTAAACAGTCTCTGGCAGATATTGAAGAGACAACTAACAGTTGGGCTGAGTACAGTGGCAAAAAATACACTTTTTTTTCCCCAGGTATAAGAAAAATTAATGTTTTTGTACCTGAAGCCTAACAGACTGTATCAAGGCAAAGTTCATAAGCCAAATGGCAGGACCTGGGGAAAAATACCGTGAGTTTTTGGCATACAAACATCTTCATAGATGTAATAAAGCCATGATATACTGCGTGCCTGGGAGCAAGTACTCGCTGCAGCTCACGTTCATCATTTAAGAAAAATACATTACTCCAAATCAGTAAAGGTTTTCCTTGGCCAATTAAAAACCAATGAAGAAGCCATTTAAATAAAACACAGTGTTCAGTGGGGGAGGGGTTTCAAAGGAGACAAATGTTAATAGACAAAAAGGAATTAAAAAATTTCAGTGAACCAAGTAAACACAGGACATTGAACTGCAGACCGGGAGGAGTAACGAGGAAAAATGAAGGAGACAAACCTGGCAGGGCACTCTTCTGTTGAGCAGTTGATTTTTAACTATTTTTTTTTAAATAGAAAACAGAAGCAGGTAATGACTGAAGGCTAAGAGCAGAGTAAGATTGCATATATGCTAAATGCTACAAGTAACATCAAGCTGCAGATAAGGCAGCTGGATGGTCCCACTCGTGGGCAAGGTACCTTGTTGCTCCAGGGAACCAAGTTACAGCAGGCGCTAATGCAAGACTGAGAGATGCAGTCTAACAGACTAGACTGTTGAGCGAGACAAAAAGAAAGAAAAAGAATGAGTGATGAAAAGGGAAGGAAAAAAGAATGAGAAAAAAACACAAAAAAGACAAATACATTCAATATACACAACGTATACATTTCAGAACAAATAAGGGGAAACCAGAGCTTGAAAGTGGTGTCTCCATACATCTTTGACACTCGGAAAACAGAGCAATATTGAAGGACAGGAATAGCTCCCAAGTCGTGTCACCAACAGTGGTATGTAAGAGACGAGAAAGAAGGACATTGGTCACAGTGCTGAGATGTAACATCCAGATAAACCAGTTTAATCTCCAACAAACTCAATTAGGATGAGCAGAAATACACTGCAGTGGAGTTTGGTCTGTGCTCCACTAACATAATTTGTAATAATCGACTTAAGAGTAAAAGGGCAGTTCCAAGAACTTCATTTTATATCACTCTGAGACTTCAGGTTTCTGTGTTTTCTATTTTTGTTTGCTTGTTTTTGAGCTGGGCTAACTTGCCTGCTTATCCCTCGTGGTTTTCCTTTGAAACAGCAAATGTTCTGCTTATCTTAGACATTTTCTAAGACTCGCACTGAACCATGTGCTTTGTAGTACAAATATTACCCTCTGGTGACAAGCACCCACCTCCACAAAACATGAAAATGTGGATCGAGATCTCTCACATCACCTAGCCGTGGTTTCAGACTATGTCTCCAGTGAAGACAAAAAGAGTATCTGGATACTTTTTTTTTTTTTTTAAGCAGATTAAAAAGAGCAGGGAAAGATGGCTTCTTCTGTGAAATCACCATGTAGCAAAACACAGTTTTTCTGCAAGTTGGCAATTATGTCAACTTAGAAGCAAATTTCCGAACAGTAAATAGGTATTCATCCATCCATCATTATTCTGCTGTTCTCGAATTTCCACTCTTAAGTACTGGATGTAGAGAATGTAAACGTCGGCTTTTTTGCTTTGAACAGACAACAAAGCCACAAAGCTTTCATCTAGCGGGGAGGAGTTCACATTTGGATTCACGGGATTTTGGTGACCTCGGTTCCACACTGCTAGTGAAGAACTCTTCTGACAGCTGAAATATGACTTGCTCAAGGCATAAGGCTTATTAGAACTACTTGGCACTTTACCAGCGGGATTATAATTCAAGTTCAGAGATGTGTTGTGATAAGCGTTCATTTTAAAAAAGAGAAAAAAAATTAAGCCATTACAAAAAAAAAAGCCAATTAACAAAAGATACTGGTGAAAGGACACCACTAAACACTGAGTTGCACAATATGAAGCGAGAATTATGCTACCTTTTACAAGGGATTAATGCCTTTCTGAGCCGCAAATAAGAACGGCAGAGTTAAGGTTCTGTGATAATCAGTAACACCCAAGACTGTCAATTTGGCAAGTATCTTTCTCCATAGCTCTGAATCATCCTTTCAGCTAAAAATATTTACAGGAATCTATTCGAATTTGAAGTGGAAGTGCTGTCCTATCCTTGAAGCATAATTAGTTGCATTCACTTTTTTCAGAATGCACAGAAATCGTTAGTAACACGTTATGTTAACACTCCAGAAAATCCTTAACCAAGGGTGACAGCTCTTAAGTCTCTAAGAGGCCTCACCCATGCTTATATGTTCTCATTCAAATTGTTAAAAAACATGTATTTGTACTTTTTTTAAATGTTACATTAGTTTTACATGTGCAGATGGTCATGTGCTGCACACCATTGGCTAAGACCAGTTGATAACACGTATGTATGCATCTATATGCAGCATATTAACAGCAACAAGCAAGGTGTTAATACTTTACCCAGTGGAAATCATCATTCCACTGATTTCCGTAAGGTTTTGCAAATTACCATTATAATGCATTCCGCAGTATGAATGTGCTTTACATTCTCTGCTCCCCGCCAGTACATACCACACACAGCTACACAAGATGCTCTCACATTCCCTGCCAATACACAGATACGATGCCATCACCACCTGGATGGGAGACTACGTATTCCACGACACCTTTTTTTATGTGATTAAAAACCATGGAGGAGAGAACTGACAACACCACCCTTTGAAGTGAGTTCTCAGGATTTGTGCACTTTGTATAGACAGTTATTTGGTCCATGCTACAGAGGCACATACAGTTTAGTGACCATTCAAAGAAATTCAACTGTGTTACAGCCAACGACATCCTCCCATTCTCTGAGCAACAGTTTGTGGCAAAGAATTCTAGAATCATCTATCTTGAAAATCCCAGGAGTTCCAGCATTTCAGGTTTGGATAGCCAGGCTCCAGTGCACCTTGCTGTCTACCCCAGTAGTAACGTCCTTTTCCCTAGCACCAAACTTAGCTTCTCTTTCAGAGCCCACAGGAAAAACAGGGCAAGGTAATGACGGGAGCAAAATTCCTTTTCGTCTTTAGAACACTAATGCAACTTACTAGTTCTGTAATTGAAGTGTATATAAATTGATGTATATATAACAATACATCTTGAAAACTTTCTTAGGATTTTTTCCTCAACTGTACTTTCTTTTTCTCTCTTTATTTGTTTAATTCCTTTCTAGTTTCTAAGCTGAGCATAGATAGAGTTGAGATGTGGGCATATAAACACCAAAACCATGAAGCGAACTGAAAGAAAGCTGACAAACCCAACTTAGTGGGCTATCTTTCACTTTTCTGGATGCCTTTATGCAAACAGTTGTGATGCATTAGGACAAAGCCTCTACCTAGTGAAACTGCATAACTGTATTAGCAATTCAAAGTGTGCACATTTCTGTTACAATGGGAGTACAGGGATGGCTGGCTAATAGCTCTTCCTGCTACTTGAATGTAAACACTTAACAGATTCAAACCAGCTACCCTTGCTGGGGGTCTTCTCTCTAGAACATTACCAAACTCCTGGCTTTCACAGCTTTATTTTGCCAGTGGGAACTTTATATAAATGCATGAGAAGAACTGGGATTTTTAAGAAACTACAGAAGTCAGATGACCTAGTCCTTATTCAAAGTAATAGGCATCTTTCCAATCTTCTAAAAATCCTACATTATTTGAACAATGTTATGGCAGGCAATTAAACTGCACCAAGCATGTATTGTTTCCAGCACTTTGCCCCCCACCATTACCTTTTGTTCAATTTCTTCATAATCATCCTGGTAACTTCCACAGATAGCGCTGGAGGATGAGGAGAAGGTGGGGCCCTGAGAGTAATACTGGGAGCTCCGGTAGCCATCCCGTCGCAGCTTGTCACACTCTGCCAAAAGACAGAGAAAGAGGAGATTAACTCATGACAAGAGCCATGACCGTTCACGCTTGGTGTACAGTGCACTTAGAAAAGTACACAGTGTTCTCCTGAAACTGTTCACCACGCATTAGCATCGTCTATCCCAATTCACAGCACCCAAAATTGCGTTTCTTATACTTGTATCTGTATGTCTTATACTTGTATCTGCATTTTCCACTTCCTCACAGTTATTATATACATACGCCCACACATGGCATATATACATATGGCCTTTATTTAACCAGGAGATGGCATGAGCTTTGGAAAGAAGGAGGAAATGGATTTATTTATTTATTGAAGAGAGGCCTGGCTCGGTGTCTTGACAGATGGCAGCATCTTGCAGGATGGGAGACGGAAGCATGTGAGTAACACCGGGGGTCTCATTCGCCAGGCCGGTAGCCATCCATTATGTGCCTTACACTTGAAATGATGATGTTGCTCACTACTCAAGCACCATCTGCTAAATAACTTTGGCACTGACCACTTGTCTTGTCTTCCTGCCCGCGGAAGAGACCATTTATTGCCATTTCTTTGAAGAGAGGAACGCAAATCACAGGGATCTCAAAATCTCATGCCGCTGCGGAGCACGTGTAGTTGAATAGTGAAGACTTTTCAAAGTTCAGAAAGAATTCAGAGCAAACATGCATCCCCATTCAGAACGGCTGAAATCCCAGTCAGCATCTCATCCCCTCACCCAAGTTTTCCACAATCATCTTCCCGCCTCCTAATTGATATTCAGTGTGATTGTGCTAAAGAATAGCAGACGCCAGAGCATAAGGAAAAATCAAATGTTCAAGATGCAGCAACAAAACTCATCAGCCCAGTCAAACTGTTAGCTTTACATTTCCAGAGAGAGAGATCTGAATCTGTCGAAAGATGAGGAAAGCAAAAAGAAAATGAAGTATTTGGTACATTTCTGACTCAGGAATTGAAATTTCTGCACAATACACAGGCATTATCATGGTACAAGGCGCTTTTATCATCACTTGCTGGAGAAAGACTTTCTGTGATTGTATCATTTGTCTCCCTATCTTCATCTTTTTAATACCCCTTAAAATGGCAAACATGCTATGCTTACATCGAGGGCAAGGTTTTAGAGAGGCTTTTGCCTGGCAAACGATGAAGTGGAGTTACAACTTGCAACTCCAGCACACGTTTCCTCTGTTACACTCGGATGCTTCTGAGGCTGAGGTCTGGAGGACTCCGTGCTGACGGGTTACCTGACCTAGGGCAACCACAGCAATATGAGGATTTAATCAGTGCAGACTCCCCTGTATCTGCACATGCACACTGAGAAGGCAAGCTTACAGTGTGACAACTAGCCAACTCCATCAGAGCCAGATGTACATCCTGGCCTATCACCTGTTTCCATATGGGGTCACGAAGAGCAGTATGGCACGAACCTGTCGCTTCTCTCTCAATTCAAGGACCGAGGGTGGTGCGGTGGGTTTGGAGATCCAGATCAATAGCTATGTCTCAGGACCAGAGGGTCGGTAACCCTGTTTACCTGTTTCACATGTGTGAGCATGCCGATGCTGCGCACATCTGGCAAACAGCTGCTGCACTTCAGGAGGTGGGGGGGGAGCGTGCGTGTGAAAAACGACTGCCAGCAACCGCAGGAAAACAAATCCCTCCACCGCCCCTCCAATCTGGCACTGGATCCAGCCAGATCCAGGGCATAACGCTGACAAACGTGCGCACCTGATGGGCTGTTTGTCGTTTTGAGCTACAAATCAAGAGGGATAAGCAGGCTGTGGCAGAACAAGACACCCGAAGCGTCGCGTCAACTTGCAGGTCAGCTGTCAAGCCAGGCACTGCAAGTTTTACCTTCAGTCAGTCGCTAATCACCACAAAAAAAAACCATGAAGACAGCCTAAGGGGTACGTTAAGAATGCTGTTATTTTTCCTCCTGTTCTTGGGATAAGATCCAAGGTCCTGGCTGGCCACTTCTGTGACTCTCCAACTTGAGGCATCATGGCATGCCCCGAGTGTAACAGGCTCTTAATGGAGTGTGATAGATGCACCCTCTGGTATTAATTGCTTGACCGTATTTATTCTCGTAACTGAGGAGATAAAGATGATGAATAGTGCACTTTATGAAGTGCAGAAGAGCTCCAAAAACTTAAGGAAGTCAACACTGAAAGTCTAAAGCCCACTGCAAGTTCAACAAGTAGACTGACAATAAAAACCTGGCAGTTTATCAAACTCACAACCTCCATTTGTCCACAAAACAACATCCATGTAACACCAGCAGCTCCTGCAGCAACACCGCTGAAGAAGCCAAGAGAATTGCTACAAACCGCCAGGTGAACCAACAAAAAGGTGGTTTGTCCCCAAGAACAGCTTTTCTATTTACGTACTCTCAAAGTACATTTCACAGCACAGCAGGAAACACACATCGTGGATGGCAGCTGAGGCCAAAAAAACTCAGCAGAGCTTGTTGTTCACGTTGCAACAGCCCACAAGTGCAACACAAGGTCAATCATCGCATCTGCCAGACCAAGGGTGGCAGCTTCTGTTTAAAAACTGTTCTTGCTAGGGAGAGCACCCCCCTCCATCTTATCATTGTTATTAAAGGTGAGCATGGTCTTCTGTAAGTAATCAGGTTTGTATTTTTCAGATATTATTATTATTATTATTATTATTATTATTATTATTATTATTATTATTATTATATTTATTTATTTATGTAAAATGTACCCAGGAAGAAGCTAGAAATATTTACTCTAGGAAAGACTTCAGACATGCTTCCTTCTTCCCAGAGGATCAATACCTTGTCCTATTCTCACAATCCCAAACACAGAAGAGCACTATACACGGAGTTAGTGAAAGAGTTCTTACAGTTATGCAAGTTATTTCAGAGATGGAAAGCTGAGTAGGTGACAGAAGGATACAGCCAGTTCCAGTTATTAATAATCTTCCCTTTTTAGGAATGTGACAATATGTCAGTGCTGGCTGAGCCAGGGACACACACGCTCTCAGATCCAGTGGCAGGGCTGTCATTACCCACATTATCCAATATACAAAACTGTGCACAGCCTTTCCATATTTCTGCCAAAGAACTGCCAGGGCAAACCTCAGGAGACTGCATCAGGCAGGACACAAACACCCGTTCTTGAGGATGCACCTGCCAGTTCAACTCTGCAGCACATGCAGAGCAAGCTCAGGAGTCATAATCTTGCACGTATTTGATCTGAACTGTGCCATAACATCATTGTGCCCCAGATGAACCGGTTTTGTTTACACAAACACTGACCATTCGCCCAGGAGGACCAGGAAAGAACCAGTGCCTTGGAAACTGCCATCGGTGGCTGCACTGGATGGAGCCACGGCACGAAGGCTGGAACCACGGCACGAAGGCTGGAACCACCTTCCCTTCATCCCCCGACTGCTTGTGGGGCTGAGCGCGCAAAGGTGGTGCCCATCATCTTCTGCTGCCCTGCAAGTGCTTTTCTGGCTAGGTAAAACCATAGATTAGCTCTTGTCCTTCTCCTTCTACACTAGTGATACATTCATTTGAAAACTTCCTCTGTATTATAAACGTTACTTCAAAATGACAGCAGTCAGATTATAATATAATTTATCCCCACTTACGTGGTACAAGTTAAAACCTTCCTAGAGAAGGAAATTTTGCCTAAGATTGAGTTCTGCTGTTCACAGGGTGGTTTTAGTTAAGCATGAAGAAAGCGGGTGAGAACTGTGGTCAAAAACCTTTTAAAGATCCCCTCATCAAATCCACAGTTACTAGAACAGGGTAGAGATGATGCTCAGGAGATGCATAACAGAAGAAAATGCACTAAAGCTGTCAGTGCCCGATCCCATTACATCCGAGCCGCTGCCATATACCCAGCCACTCGTACGCCAGCTCGGGATTGCTAAATCCTGGCATCAGACAGAAGCGTGCTGGGCACATGATCTTATTGCAGCCTGCTGGTATTTAAAGGGGGCTTACAGGAAAGCTGGGGAGGGACTTTTTACAAGGGCATGTAGTGATAGGACAAGGGGAAATGGCTTTAAACTGAAAGAGGGCAGATTTAGGTTAGATATAAAGAAGAAATTTTTCACTCTGAGGGTGGTGAGGCACTGGAACAGGTTGCCCAGAGAAGTTGTAGATGCCCCATCCCTGGAAGTGTTCAAGGCCAGGTTGGATGAGGCTTTGGGCAACCTGGTGTAGTGGAGGGTGCCCCTGCCCATGGCAGGGGGGTTGGAACTAGATGATGTTTGAGGTCCCTTCCAACCCAAACCATTCTATGATTCTATGATTCTCACCAACAGCAGGCGAGCTCACCACCCTTCTCTGCTCTCCTCCCTCCTGCTAAATAAGCACGGGAACACACGGGTACCAGCAGCATCACACTGAGAGCCAGGGCTCAACCCATCTGACAGCGATTCTGCACCAAAGCGCTGAGACGCAGGCGCTGAATTCAGCACTGTTGGGAATAACTCAGCCTCTCCATGTAAAACCTCATGGCCGCTGTGACAGGCAGTCAGGGCAGGTGCACGAAAACACCTTCAAGGCCTCTCAGCCCGTATCTCCTCTCCGTTTTACACGAGGAACTTGCACGTAATTGCATTTGACCCTGAGCTGGCAACACGCAGCAGCAAGTCTCGCACGCAGAGGCGATTTACTGCTTTTCCAACAACGTGAAACCGTATTCTTACGTGGTAATTTGAGCCACAAATCACCGGAGTGAACAGAAGGCACAGCACTGATACCTCAGTAAATCGTCTGACATGGTATTACCATGGAAAACCAGGATTAACGTTTACCTTGTCTGCTTAGTCAGACCTACACGCCGCACCCTCCGTGACGGAAGGAAGGCTGGGGTTTGCTGGGAGGGGACTGGATGTGTTGGCTCTTCCCCTCTCCTTTAACCAACCCGGGTAACATTTTGTACCTGCAGAGCTTCCTACCACCAAAACTAGTCACAGTATCTGGAACATTTATATGGAGAAAAATGCATCACCCTGCCAGCAGCAGAACTGGTCAGAGGGAGGTGGATTCACAGTCATTTTCGGAAGCAATCCGTAAAAAAAAAAAATAAATTATTTAATCTGGAAATGAACTATGCAAGACTAGGTGTCATTTTTCACAGGCTTCTTCATAAGCCTGTTCTTTTGCCTGCTGGTGTTCAAGGCATCCTGTATTGACCTGGCTGGAGGGAGAAAGGCTCCAGGTGCTGATTTTCAGGGCTGGACCCCACCTGAGCCTGAGATGTCTCCCCATGGTGCGGCCCCAGCAGCAACACAGAGCCACAGCTTTCTGCCACCACTCTGGACCGGTCCTCCACACCTCAGGCCTGAACCTGCAGCCATCACTCACTAAATTAGCCCTAACGAGATCACTTGTGTAAGTAAACACTGCTCACGTGACTGTTGCAGGATCAGGTCTTAAGCTCTGTAGCTGTCTACATGCACACGCACACTCAGACACAGTGTCGCAAGCATGTATTAAAAGAGTTTAATATAAAAAAAAAAATCCACTTTTCTGTGGTTTTAAGTATTTATCAGTAACCAGTAAAGACACTGGTTAAAGAATTAAACTACCACGATATTCGTAAGTACAAACTTAGAAACTTTGCATTAAGGTTATTCAGATATCTAAATAGCTCCAACTTGTTTGGTGTAAGTAGCCATCCCATGGGATGGGTCAAGCAATGAAAGACAGAAAGGCAATCGCCCAGAACATCAGAATTTGCCTCGTATCCAAGAACGGCACCTGGAACTTGAGACCAATCGCTAAAACCCAAAGCAAAAATGCCAGTTGGACCAGGAGCAGCTTCCCAGAGGAGCAGATGCACTGCCCAAAGCCACCAAAACAGAAATTCCCCAGTGCAAAGGGAGAAAGGGGAAAGACCAGCACATGCTTTGCTTGCCCTTTGCACCATCCCATTGTCTCCTTGTCAGCAAGGAGGGACAAGCGACAAGCTGACAGCTGCATCTGCACGCTTGAAAAATTATCTCTGCTAAACTCAGGGTGACTTCTTGGCAGAGTCTTTCATGTTGTAACTCGTATTTTGTAGAGTGGGATTTCTTTTTTTCTTTTTGGTACGAGAGAGAAAGGCTATTAACTGCAAGAGTCAGCTAAACTGTCAACCGCAGAAATAAATCTGCTGACTAGTATATTAAAACACATTTATCCATTCACTGCACATATCACTGGAAAACTGTTCTACTCCCTGAGGTCAGAAATATTTTTTTTTTTTAAATCTTTAAACATTGTAGTCAATCCTTTTTTCTGTAAATACCCACAAACCACTTTCCTCCCTAAGTCACAACTACAAACACTCTCTTACGAGCAGGTTTTCAAATTTTCACCTAAAGCCAGACAGACTGTAGTACAATATACATTCGTCCTGTGAAAGCAAACTTTTAAAAATGATGCATTACTTTATAGGTCACGCTGCACTTCAACAATCACAATATGTACTATATCACTGCTTTTTGTTGTAGAAGAACATTCCGTTACAAAGCTGAAAAATAACTGTGTATCATTTTCATTTACTTCATGCATATTTTGAAACTGTTTTTCCAGTTGAGCTGAGACAACTACGACCTCATGGGTTGGTGACAGACAGGCGTGGGTGTCAGAAGACCTGGATTCCCGACCCAGCATTGCTGCATCTCAGCAAATCACTCTGGGTTAGATCCAGCCGAGAACTTTACATCTACAGACAGACACAACACAATCTAAATTTCATGTATGTGCCTCCTAAATTCAGAGTCCAGGTGGGTATCTACACTCTGCCTGCAGCATGTGGGTATACAGGGAGGCAGCTCAGGGTAAAGCCAACTAAGAAAGAACCTGAAGTGCCTTAACCCTCGTCCCCACCATGCGAGTAACGACCAGCGCCGGATCCAATGCTGCTGGCATCCCTCTCGTGAGGGGCAGAACGTAACTGGGATTTCAACATCTCTTGCTTCTGAGGGTTAGGTGCTTTTCATGCAATAGTCGCTTAAAATAAAGTGCTGTGAGTTAAACTATTCTTCATGTAGATATTTAAAATTCTTTTCATGTAGATATCTTCATGTAGATCTTTAAATTCTCTAAGGATGGGGTGAGCACAGGCTAAATCTCCAACTTTCTAACAGTGTGCTCTAAACACTAGGCAGAAAGGTTGTCACCTGAAAGGTAACAGCCACAGTTTGGTTTTGTGTGGGTCTCGTCTCACCGGTGTGTACCGAGACATGCTCTGAGCACACCTGCCAAACTGGGATCTCTTCAAGGGAGCAGCTGCCTCTCTGCCTGCTTGCAGCACTGTAGTAAGACGTGGATAAGACCAGGGTAACTCTGGACTATGCAGTTAACCGAGGAATTTCAGGGAGGTAACTTTTCAAGATAAAGAGCTTGTTGAGAATGATTATGCCTGGGACCATAATTAAAACAGACGCCCTAGTTCAAAGGTCTCTTTGGTCAGTAAAGCCAACTAAAATCACTGCCTTTTGCTCCGTGACTCTTTATGAGTCCCTATTTGTAAACTGGGGATAGGAATGCACAGCTCTCTTTGTGTGGACAAAGGAGGCTGTACTAAAAGCAGAGCTGCACAAAGGCAATCTCGTTTTTCAACAAATATCTCATCCTAAATACGACCTTAAAAAAAGCAGCTCAATTTAATTCCAATGCAGCATCTATTTTTGTCCCTGGATTTAAATATGAGGCAGACAGCTTGCCTCTGCCACTTTATATTCCTCCCAAAAACTCATTCAGCTTGGATCAAATCCCATTTCCCTTAAATGTATAAATCCCCATATCATCTGCAGAACGTCAGGATCACAGGGCGTGCTTCTCTATCAAAGCTTTAAAATATGTTGCAAAGCCACAGCAATGATGCACTTGTGTAACAACTGAACTGTAACCAACGCTGACTGCAAAGCAAGTTCAGGAACTTCAGCTGTGATATATCCAGTGCGCTGTTTTGTTCAGACTCCCGTTTTAATGGCTCAGGAATTCCAACAGATGTAGTACCATGGCAGCCCAGCTGAAAAAAAAAACTTCTGCTCAACAGCTCAATCAAGATGCTTTGGCTAATACTGGCCTTTGCCAGTCCAGCGACCTTCACTATTATTCCCCTCTCTTGCCCCAAAATGCAGTTTTATATTACTATTTCTAGATCTTTATTTTTACCAGTATTATAGAAAAGCACAAGACAAGCCTGGAGATGGTCCACACTGGTACCCAACACACTTATCCCATAAGATGAAGCGACAAGTTTTTAATCCACTGGCAAAACTTAATCGTTTACAGCAAGGCCTACTTATCCAACGAGTAACAAGAAAGGTCCATGAGACTTTTTTAACTGTTGTTGCCCAGAGAAGTTGTAGATGCCCCATCCCTGGAAGAGTTCAAGGCCAGGTTGGATGAGACTTTGGGCAACCTGGTGCAGTGGAGGGTTTCCCTGTCCATGACACGGGTGTTGGAACTAAATGATCTTTGAGGTCCCTTCCAACCCAGTTTGGTTCCATTCTGTGATTCTATGATTCTATAATTCCCTTTCTTGAACAAGCGGCCAAGCCCAGCCACATAGGTAGCTCTTAACGACAGATGCTGTGCAAAGTTTCCCAGAAACAAAGACAACTTGGGCTCTATAGGATGAGGGTAACCCTAAGAAAGGGCTGTAGACCTGGTGATGGAGAAGTCTGTTGAACGGATACTTCAGAGAAATCTTAGTGAAAGCAGCCAGATGTATTTAGTAAGGTCTATTCCATCCAACATACAAGTGCCCACTCTCGCAGGGAAGGGTGTCCGAACATGGCAACTGGCCGCCCAGCCAGGTTGGGAAGCCCTCCCTTCCAGATGGGCTTCTCCAAGCTGCTCCAGGGCTCAGTCATACCGACGCTTGCAGTAGCGCAAGGATGGGGCACAAAAGTGTAGCATTAACGTAAAGCAAGTATGTAGTTAGACTTATTTTCCAAGGTCCAAATCAGATGCAAATCTTTAAGAAGGATTCAAACAAAAAGGAACTCTGCAATGTGAAAATACCTTTAACAGAGTTAAGTCAATGCAAACACACTGATCACTCCCTTCTTTTCTTGAAGCTTTTAAAAAACAAATATGTTTAATCCCACCCTTAACTCCCCAGGTAATCTGCATGATTTAGCCACACAGAAAACCTTTCTAAGGGCACCAAAATGTAGCAGCCATTACAAATTATATCTGTTAACAAGTTGTCACTGGGGAGTGCTCAAAATAATTATCACCGTTCGTCTTGAGTTAATTTAAATTTCTGCAAGTGCATTACTCGACTACATTTAGTGGTGACAAGATGTCTTAAATTTAACAGTTTATTTGCTTCCTTTTGCATGCTTGATGCTGGCATTAAAATCATTTTCCTTGCTTTTTCTCTAGCATTTTTATGGATATTTGTTGTTTCTTAGCCAACTGAACACAGCTAATGTAAAAGTATAAAGAGAGTTTTTTCTTTTTTTTTCTCCTAGGACATTTAATGCTAAACTTAAAGCTATCTAAAAAGCTGCAAACAAGCATGTGTAAAACCCCAATCCAAGAGAGGAATGAGGAAGAAAAGCAAAAAGGGAAACAACCAAAGTCTGATACTCCTTGTGATGGAAGTTGCATTAACTAGCTCTGAAATAACTACACCACAGGCAATAACAGTTGGAATTTCTTCTCTCCACTGAAGGTACAGATCTGATACGGGGTGAGGATCAATCATCTTTCAGCTAAATCTTCCTACTGATTCTGACTTGTCTCATAAAACATTAAGAAAACACATTAATCTGGTTTAAGGGGGGAAAAAAAAGCATCATTAGCATATTTTGAAACAAGTTTTTGTGTTCTTTTAACCCTTTAACTGGAATTGCTTTCACTTATGTATATCATGCAATCACTCTACATATACCCACCCTGTATGTTTTTACACTCAGCACTGTACTATATAACTAGACCCAAAAATAGGGAACCTAAATTCTTCTGAATTGCTCAATTTTTCAGCACAAAGGCAGCTTTCAAACACATGCAGTGTAGACTCCTGGTCAAACTCTGCTTAGTTTTATTTAAATACTCACTTTTTAAAATTCCCTACTAGAAAGGGCAGTCAGAGTACGGAACTTGGTCAAAACCATCAACATATGCACTGTGAATTAATTCAGGAACAGTAAGAAGGGCAGGATACATGGGCAGAACCTCTCGTACTAACTTGACTACTGAAACTAAAATAATGAGAACCAAGTTGATTTCTATTTTTTTTATTTTACAGCTCCAAGACCTTTCTGGAACATAAGGTCTACCCCTAGCCTTTAATGGTCTCTTACTTAGAAAGTTTCCAGTTGGTTGGGAGCTCACATCTTGACATGTCTCTGAACCTGAACCAGACCTATTGTTCCTATGAAGTGGTTCCTCCCTATTTTGCAGCTCTTTAATGAAACGTAAGATTATTTTAAGTCCATAATCTTCTCAGCAGGATTATCGACTAGTAGGGCTGACCCTAATATTGCTCATCTGAACAGTGATCTGCCAGATGCACTGAGAAAACAAAGGCTAAACACATACCTGTCTGGAGGGTCTTGCAGCAAGACATAATAGAGGCTTTATGAGTAACTACTTAAATCCGGTTTTATTTGACAATGCTAACCAGATGTCTTCTGGAAAACAAATCAAGTGTTTCAATCACTGCTGCTTAAATACATTCCTTGAATTTGGCCAACAAAGCTAAACAGAAGCTACAGTCAGCCAAACCCAGCTCTTCTGAAGATGAGATGAGATAATAAATGAATCATCACACACACTGGAACAACGAGCCCTATATTATGTACATAGCTTGAATCAACACAATTACCCTGGGGAGAAAAAAGCACAAAGTGCAGGCAGTTGTGCAGGAAGTCCCCACAGCTACAGTCTGAAAAGGAGTATGAAAGTCAGCATATGGACTGTTCCCACTATTTACAGGTACACCTTCCTCAGTACACGTGCTGACACCTTGTTATCCGCTGGAACGGACGGCCAGCCTGGGCAGTAACCAGCAGCGTGCGACAAGATGCTGCCCCACAGCTGCAACTGGAACTGGGCAGAGAGAACGTCCACAACGCCCTTCTTCCTTCAGGAGCTGGCTGGTTCCTGAAAGCCTGCTATCATTTCAGTCTGGCTGTGCTTGCGCTTTAATATTAACAGAGTAATTTCGTCCCTTCCCTTTATGCCTGTCGTCTCCCAACTCCTGGACAAGTGACAACACACCACAGTGGAGCTTGTCCTCCCCCACTTTCTTCGCTGTGGTTTTGTTTTTTGTTTTGCTTGGTTGGGGTTTTTTGTTTGTTTCTTTTTTTTTAAATCAAGTGCTCTATGCTGCTAACTGCGGGAGCAGGATGATAACCGTCCCTTAGGAATCATAGAATGGTTTGGGTTGGAAGGGACCTCAAAGATCATCTAGTTCCAACCCCCCTGCCATGGGCAGGGACACCCTCCACTACACCAGGTTGCCCAAAGCCTCATCCAACCTGGCCTTGAACACTGCCAGGGATGGGGCAGCCACAACTTCTCTGGGCAACCTGTTCCAGTGCCTCACCATCCTCAGCGTGAAATATTTCTTCCTTATATCCAATCTAAATCTCCCCTCTTTCAGTTTAAAGCCATTGCCCCTTGTCCTATCACTACACACCCTTGTAAAAAGTCCCTCTCCAGCTTTCCTGTAGCCCCCTTTAAGTACTGGAAGGCTGCAATAAGATCACCCCGGAGCCTTCTCTTCTCCAGGCTGAACAGCCCCAACTCTCTCAGCCTGTCTTCATAGCAGAGGTGCTCCAGCCCTCGGATCATCTTCATGGCCCTCCTCTGGACTCGCTCCAGCAAATCCACCTACATATACCTTGCTTTTCCTGCCATCATTCCAACTGACTTATATCCATGTCTGAGGGGAATATCAGATAGCCTGAAAAATGCAGCAGCAAAGAGAGTTCAGACGTGTGGTAGAAATTTTTTTTTTCTATTCCTTCACTTCACCATAGTTTGCAAGATTATCTGAGGCCAGTGCATTCCGGATTACTTTAGACTTTCCTTTTAGGACACTGCACCTACACCTGTGAACACACTGCTAACGCTGCAAACCTGTCCAGAACGTAGACAGGCACACTTATGACATGTTCCAAGCAGTTAAGCAAAGCAAGACTACAACAGTGCTCTGTCTCCTCCACATCTTCATGCTTCATGCCTTATTGCTTGTCATTTTGGATTATAGTACAGTGAGCAAAATGAGGATTAGTCTCAATTTACTTTTCTTACCAAATATTTGCATCATCGCTATATATACTACTGCTGTCGCATCTGTGCTCCCAGTTGAAGACCACTGTGCTTTAGGGACTTCTTCAGAAAATGGTCCTTTAAACACAACCATGCTGGAGAGCAACAAGCCAGATCTGTCAAGCACAGTGTCAGGGATGGGGCTGTTTCATGGTGCTACCCTCTTGACTCTGGTTGAACACTCAACTCAACCTCTTGGCCTCACTGACCAAAAAAGCCATAAGAAACACTGCAGTATGTGGCACTTGCCCCTCTAGCACAGATAGCCTTAAAAAAAATGAACAATATATTAAACTCATAGCTCTGCTACTGTCCAGACCAGACTCTCAGAGCTGGTCCAGCCACTCAGTAGACACCGGCAATGTGAGACTCAACAAGACAAGGAGTCCTTCAGCCTTGGAGCAGAGCACACAGTACAAGGGGAAAGGATTGATTTGAGGATCCTGACGCCATGCAGAGCCTCAGCTCTTCCTTCCCATCCGTCTTCTTCATCTCCTATTTTCACAACTCCCTAGGAGGAAACGTGTGACATGGAGCACAGAGGCACGCAAGACTCCTCCAGGGTCAATACTGTTTTGTTTCTATCTGTATGGCTATATGCTGGGAAACAGCTTCCATAAGGTGACCATGAAAACATGCGGAAGAGGCTACTTAAGACAGGCTCTCAGGAAAGGCCAGTTAGAGCAGCTTGGCCCTGAGGCACCTTGGAAGGCACCCACCACCCCATCTGCTCCACCAGACACTGCAAGGTCCTGGCTCCTTCCCCAAGGAAAAGGAGAGCCTGTCTTATCCAATGCAAACAAAAGATTAAAAAAGAGATCTATCACAACAAACCAAGAAATGCATCATTTTCTAAACATCTAAATCATACTGCAACAGTACCAGGATTGCGAAGTGCAGCTGAATTTGCTTTTCTGCTCTCACCATCAGAACAAGTCACCAAGAGCTTTCATTTTAAATGTAGTAATGCAGCCTGGATTAAACACATCAAGCCACCGATTTTAGTCAATGACAACTTAAAATTTTAATATAAGTTACATAAAGTCACTTCAGTTCTGAAGAACAGGTATATTGTACATCACACAAACTTTCCAGCTTCCAGGTGCTTCATTTTCTAATTCAGGTTACTGGACAATATTGCTTTTAAAAAGTTCAGGTGGCCTCTGCATGTCTAAAGAAGGATAAATAGCTTTACCTCAGTTACGAATAAATTTAAATGCAAAACCTCATCATTTATACCTGAAAGTAGCTTCATAAAGGAAAAGCACAGTATTTCGCCTTGATTTCAAAAGGGTAAAAGGCTAGTTTGTAGGTACAAAAATGTAAAAAATATCTCTCCATGCAGTACCTACTATCACATGCTGCGTCCACTTCCACAGTGTGATGAGCAGAGGGCATTTTGATATATAATACACACAGTAAAATAATAAACCACACAAAAAATTAATGAAAAAAATCCCCCTCCTCCAAACACAACACTGCTCCCTGTAAATGTATGCAGAGCATGCAGAGATCACCAGGCAGAGGACTTGATTTCTCTCCAGACGGGTGAGACACCATACATTTTAATATCTCTACGCCTGGCTTTTTATTCTTAGATCAATTTAAGAATAAGCAGTGATAACAGCTTTTCTGCTCCCTAAGTGGTGCTTAAAAGTTTATTCTAGACAACAGACAGCTTCCTATCTATTTCACTAGATTTTTTTTTTTTTACCTAGACCCATGCTGTCAAAAACTTGCTGTTAAAATTGTACCAGAATAAATAGGTTTGACCTTGCATTGTCTGAAAAGCTAGCCAGGATTTCCTGTGGTTAGATGGGTGAAAACACCTTGATAGAAAAGAATACCTTGCTTGAATTATTTTGAAAGATTTTATACATTCAAGATCTTTACAGGTGGTTTAAATGACTATTTAACCACAGCTCTACATGTGAATTGCTGTTCATTACCTAAGTTTTATACTTACTCGTCCATTCACTGAGGGAGCAATGAATGCAGTAACAAATTAATAGTCTGCCATCAAGTTGCTACCTACCAGCAATGTCAGATCTCATAGTCCCAACAAGAACAGAACTGGGAAACTTTCAAACAAGTGTGTTTTAATGGTCTGAACTGTAGCTATTAGTTTAGCCCTGAGGACCACATTATCAGGTTAGAGGGGACCACCAGAGGTTATCTCTTCCTTCCCAACCTCCTCCAAAGGTAGGATCAAATATATACAAACAACTTCTGGGTAGTGTTTCTCTCACCTGTTCTTAAAAACATGCAATGATTTCATAGACACCCTCCCTAAAATATCTATTTCAGCGCTTCAGTATCCTTACTGCAAGGAAGTTTCCCCTATTATCACACCGAGCATTTATTTACTGCTGTGCACACCCACCACTTCATTTCTGATTTACCACAAAGAAAAAAATAATTTTGTTTTTGTTCTACTCCTTTCGAGTTTGTGCAAACACTTTCTGGAGAACAGAGGATTCATCCCACTGTTTTCTGCACAGAGTACAGCGCACGTTGTCATCCAACATTGTTCATTCCCAACACCCAGGCAGCACACTGGGTCACCTACAGCTGTTCTACTGCCCCACACTTCACCTCAACCAATGCGTCTGAAACACGAAAAAGATGTCAAAATGCAAGCTTCGTCATGAGGCCAAGAAATGCAGAATTGAAGTTCCCAGGACAGCCCAATGGTGCTTCTCACGAGACTACTTTTCTTTAAGGTCTTCTATGCTGTAGTCACATAGCACTGAATTTACTTCCTACCCATTTAGAAGCTTTGGAAAACTCGGTCTTTTCTAAAGCAACGGGTGGAAAAGCAGTTCGGCAGTTGTCACAATTATGTCACAATTTCAACAGCACTTTTACACCGAATGAAACTCAGCTCTGGCTATACAATTTTTAACTCAGTCCTCCAAATGTGATCGGAAGCCCCAGCATCTTCCCAATTTCACCGTGCTGGCTGAAGCAGCAGCAGAGCAAAACTGTAAAATGTTAGTAAGTGCCTTTCCTACTACTCAGAGGCTCTACAGGCAAGAACAAAATTACTGAAAACAGTGTCAAATTCAGGCTGTAGCAACTCAGGACAGCTACAGGCCACAGCAAGGAGTTATTTTAAAACTGTTCTTAGGGAATACGCATGGCCCAGGGAATGCTTGAGGTAAAATAAATAAATAGTAGAGCTTTGTTGACTATGTCAACAGGTTGAGGTCTGGCGAAGGTATCACTGTTTCTTCTCTCTCTCTGTTACCACCCTGAAAGCATGAAACTGAAATTCCCTTCATTACCAAGGAGTCCTACATCATGTGCACAAGCCAGTTTATTTAACACGAACGGCTAACTGGGAAGTTGTTACTACAACTACTGAATAGCTTTTGTTTTATAAAGAGCAGCATCTCTAGAGAAAAATCCCAGCAGACTGAAATAACTTCAGATGTGTAAGCTGAGGGAAGCAGCCTATATCACTTAGTTTCATACAAATGTATTAATATAAACGTATTGAAATAGAAGATGAAACTGCTGAAACTGACAAAACACAAGAAAATCAGAGCAGCATTTTAGCCTGTGCAGTTTTCTTTGATAATAGTCCCCAATAGAGAATGGAAAAAATAAAGAATGAGTAGTTAAAGTTTACAAAAAGCTAACCACAAGCAGTATTCTTTTTAATCTAAAGCAGGCAAATATTTTTTTCTTTTGTAAAGAACTGGTAAGTGTGTCTGCAAGGGAACAGTAAACATTTCAAGGCTAAAGTGCTCCACAAAAGCATCTATCCAATAATAAGTACAGAGGACACCCAGGCTATCTGCTGAGCTGGTAACACTGACTGTGAAGACTACCCTATTAAATGGTAACAAAAGGCACCTAGTAAGAGATGGTAAAAATCAATCAACTGGAGGAAAGCCAAGAGAAATAAAATACAGCAGCCAAACACTTCTCTATTCAAGACATACAAAATGAAGTTTTCTGCACATTTGAAAAGCAGAAATGTCATGTTAAACAAACAAAAATTACAATGTTCTTTTAAAACAGGTTAACTCTGCAAGGCATCAAGCACCTGCAGTTCCTGCTGAAACAAAAAAGGACTTGAAATGAGTCGGCTATTTGCAGGGTAATCCTCTTTGTTAAATAGCCAATGTAAAGAAAAATCTAGGCTAACCATTTCCAGAACACAGACATTAAGCTGTAATTTTCAAGTTTGCTTCTGGCCCAGGGTCAGATGTTCCGCAGTCCTCTGCGCTGGCTGCCTGCTTCTGCCCTCGTGCCGGCACTAACACAACACAACGCCAGACCATACAAGTACACCCCCAGTGAAGGTACTAAGGGTAAAACTGGTCCTTAAAAATACTCTGCACCCTTCTGCAAGAAAGCACTTTCACTACTGGAAGAGTCCTTTTGAGGGCCCTGTTCCCGATTTCCCTTCTTTACCCTCAGCGCCTTTTCCCACTTCTCACAAGTAGCCACATCCCTGGAAACGACACGGTACAACAACAAAAGAAATCACCAAATGCAACACCTCTGATGTGGCTCTTGCACTAAAAGGAGTAACTCAGAACTTACTGAAAGAGAAAGTACCGGTTTGGAAACACCCCAAAGACTAAATGGAAATGGCCAAAAGACACCAGGCTTTCCCCTTCTCCATTCTAGAGTGCTCTGCCAGGTCACAGACTTCCTCGTCTCTTGACAGCAAAACCATTTTGCCTTACCCCTACATTCAAGTGGGTAAATCCCACTGATGTTCCTGATGTGTTACAGGCAGAAAAACAAGTAAGAGTCTTCCAAAGCCTGCAATTTGGATATGTTTGAAAAGACTGTGGCAAAAACAACTGTCCCTTTAGGACACATCAGTGTCAGCATCATCATCTCACCTCTCAGCACCGACTTGAGGTTCAGCTTGGCTTGTCGGTGCAGGTCCTCCACACAAGGTGGTCTTGAGGAGGGCAGGAACACATTTTCCTGCTGGTGCCACGGAGCAGTGTAGTGCACGGTCCATCTACTCTCTTCATCTAGGTTGGAAACAGCTGCAGAGACAGATAATAGTAAGAAAATTAAATGCTATTGTAGGTAGCTGTATCATGAAACCCCACACGTAAGTTTGTCGCACGTTACCTTAAAACAAAAAAGATTGCTTGCCACCATAGTCTCATCAAAATGCTCTCTAGAACCTCACTTCCATGACAGTTAAAAACCTTCCTCCCATTTCTAGTCTAAATTTATTCTCCTGTGTTCTGTAGGAAACACCTTTCCCCTCTTCCCATGTTGATACTTGCTATTTATTTACTCCCAACTTGCCACTCTGTTTTCATCTCTCTAGCTCCCAGTCTTCACAAAAGAGACCAGTTTCCCAGTCTCCTGATGCTGCCAGGCGCGATGTGTTGCAGGATAGCTTCCTGCTGCTCAAGGGTGACCTTGGGAACATGACAGTCGCCATGAGAGATTACGACAGGTTCATTTGTATCAGGAAATAACCTTCTCTGACCTCAGGCTTGCTCAAATCAGGTGAATCAAAACTCCAGCGAAGCCAACAAATCAGCTACTTTCTATTGCCGTGAGTGGAAAGCAGATTTGGACAACGGCAACTCCCTGGGCAAATACCGCTCAGAGCACTGAAGAGGGATTGCTCTGGCCACCTCTTCTCAGCCAATACACATGTGAAAATAAAATATGACACTGCTCAAGTTCAAAGTTCCCTACAGACTGTCTAGTAATGAATCAGCCAGAGCACATATTGCTAAGATTTGTTTACAGTTTACGCTTCCCGAGAGACAGCCATTACCTTTTGTTTAAAGTTTATCATCAATAAAAACTCCTACAGTTGAATGGCCTTATCCCTCCACCCTGTAATAACAGGAAAAGGGCAGTTGGGGGTCAGATTTTATGATCCTCTAGGCACCCTTTGGCCTTCGGCCAGCAGGCTGCACATCCTTGCTTTTAGCTCTCCAAAGCAGAAAAAGCCACTACGGCCGCGCTGCCTCCCAAGCACCTGCCCTGCTAGGGCAGCCCTGGTGCCCTGGTCTCAACTACTGGCACCATGTTCTTCCCTTGCTCTCTCCTCGCTGCCCGGACACTCGGCTGGCTCCTGCGCTGCCTCCGCAGCATCGTTTCTTCAAGTTTGGCTGATGCCTCCATGGTAGCAGAGGAGGTGTGGAAACCGGGAAGCAAAACAAAGGCAACAGCCTCTTGTCATCTGAAAAAAACGATTCTTGTGCATCTGTCGGGATCATTTCGGATGGAAATAATCGGTACTTGTTAAAGAAAACAAGCTATGTCTTCCCCTTCAAAACCTATCTACAGCCTAATGCTCAATGCTTGTTTTGTCCTGAAAAGAATTTGGGCGAGAGGGGAAGACTCTTAATGCCTTTCTTCACTTTTATTTTAGATTAGCATCACACCTCGAAAAAGGTTTTTGGAGGCTTTCGATTGGCCTCTTCATCTCAGAGGTGGCTCGGTCCTGCACCCCCTCTGCTCTTGCAGACATATTGGCTGCTATAAGGCAGATACACGCTCAGTCTGTGCCTGCTTTTCCCGTCCTTGCTAACCAGAGGTCAAACCTAAATCACGACAAGCCGACAAGTCACCACCTACCTGGTTACCGCATCTATCATCCCGATGTTACAGAAAAAGTGACAGGTACAGTCAATGACCTGCTTAAAGTGAGCCCCTCACCATCCCCTGGCTGAGCAGGTGGGTGGGGAGGGGAGTAAGGCTGGGGGAGGAAGAGGAGGAGGAGGAGGAGGAGGAGGAGGAGGAGGAAAACACCAGCCTCCAAGCCCACTGTCTGGCTGCAGTCCCACCGTACCAAAATTAAAATTTACTGCTCATCAGAGCAATGGTCACCAAAATTAGTTGACAGAAGTGCTGCACGTTTGCCAAGTACTCTCTCCAGCGCAACTTACCTATCTTCATGAATTAAACGAAGAAGTGCGGTCTTAAAAGCCGCTCTGAAACTAGAGCATCTTTAAAAACCACAGCTCGGCTCAGCACAAGCCCTAACCACACAAGCCCACGACTGGACAGGTGCCCCACAGCAGCAGAGCCAGGTGCCCGATGGGCACCGGGACGCCCAGCCTTGACACCCAGCTGCTCCTGTCACATGGAGAAGTTTGGCTCCTCCAAAACCACCGCCACAAAGGACTTTGAAAGCAACACAGGATCCCAAAGCAGAGGTCCTAAGGCACCTCGTAAGGCTGCCTCCGCACATCATAAAATATTCAACGAAGAAGGGAGGGAAACTTTAAAAAGAAGTGTCAGGAAAGCAGCAGCCAAGCCGAAGGGAATGGCACCGTCCTGCAGGGCTCTGCTCCTCCCGAAAGGACAGCGAGCAACGCACAGCTACTTACTCTTTCTCTTGAAAAGTTTCATGAGAGATTTAAGCTTTGTGTTGATGAAAACCACCATTTTCAAGGTGTTGAACTGCGATCCTGGAGTTTAAATCCCATAAAAAGGAGGAACTGCAGAAAGGTGACTGTTTCCCAGACTGAGCCTGTTCAAACTCCGCACACGGAATTTCTCTTCTCCAGGCTTCTCCCCTCCGCCTTTCTTTCCTGAAATCACAACCTGAAATCTATCTACATCTTCCTCAGGCACGTAACCATTTACAATTCTTTAGCCTGAATTTCTCCTTCTCACATACAACCTTGCGGGCTGAACACAGCCAGTTTCACAAGCAAAACAGGAGGAGGAAGGGAAAAAAAAAAAAAAAGTTAATTGTTATTCACGTTTGCCCAGGACAAAAAAAAAAAAAAAATCAGGTTTTCTTGCTCGTTTCATTTACAGTCCAGTTCTTCTCATCCTTTTCTCCGCTCTCCCAAGTTTGGCTACTCCAGAAAGACGGAGTTCGCAGGTGATTTCTCTCCTTCCCATCGCGCCAGCCGGCTCTGCCGCCGGAGCGCAGGGAGATGCCGGCACCTTCCCACCCCCCCGCCCTTTGCACCTCCCCGGTGCCCGCGGCTGGGGGGGGGCGGGCGGGCGGCGGGCTGGCAGCCCCCGCCACCGCCCCCTGCCCAGCAGCCTCCTTCCAGTTGCAAATGAGAGTTGCATTTTCGTGCAAATCAGGATGCCCCGCTTTCCCACCGCTCCCACCCGTCCCCCCTTCTCCTCATCCCTCCCCCCCCCCCCTTTTTTTCCCCCACCCCCTCGCTCTCACTTTATTAAGGACCCCGAGAGCTGCGGCCCCGCTCCGCGTCGCCCACCCTTCCAGATACCCTTCCAGACCCACCGCTCCCCCCGGAGCCGTTGCCATTGCCTGGGACATCAGCCCACTAATTGTACATATTGGATTTCATTCAGCAACGCTCCTAATTTATTCTTATTAGCGTCATCTCAGCCCAGATACATGGAAAACAAAATCGAGTTACTTCTGGCTAATAGGGAACCTGTTATTCGTCAAACGAAACTTGTGCACAGAGATGAAAGCCCAGCTTTTTGAGATGCGCACTATAATCTCGTGGTTTAAAAAATAAATAATAATCTCTCCGTACAGAGGTCTACAGCCATCCTTCCTAGGAATGAACCGCGATTTTGCAGAAGAAGAGAAAACGCTAAGCACCAAATCAATGTGCTCAGCAGGGCATGCCCTTCGCACAATGTTCAGGCTCAAGAAGCCAGCCCTCCCTCACAAAGCAAGCTTAGGAAACCCCCCCCGGGTTAACAATGAAAAGGATTCTTTCCTCAGGAAAAAGAAAAATGCCAGCAGCAGGGGGCTCAGACTGACCCCAAAGCTGCAGCAGGATCCGGCCTCTGGAGCGCAGCGCCTAAAAAGCAGATGCTCCACAGGAGCTTCACTCCGAGTTCCACCAAACGGCTGAGACTCAGCACCGCGCAGAACAGACCATAAACAAAGTGCCTCCAGCATTGTCTGAACAGGCTATTATCAGCCATTTTATCAGTATTTTCCAAACTCAGAGATTTTACAATTGCAACCCTGAGTTTGACACCAAAACTGCCATGAGCAGCAGCGGCTGGTCCAAGAGACATTTTGACTGGCTCACCTCTCCCAAAGGGACAGAAGACCACAGGTGCCACGGCAGCAATGGCAGGGAAGGGTGCTTTTGCCTTGATTTCCATTAAGCACCTTACACAAAAAAACACCCTGGGGCATCAAACTCTGATAACGTTTTTTTTTAAAAAAATCACATACACCATAATAACCTGGTTAGGGGTTACCACCACCCATACATCAGTAAAACCACTGTAAATGCATGCCTGCTGGACACACTCCGGAGGCGAGTGCAGAATGACTCCATTTCTAACTCCAGCAGCGTTGCTATCCGAGAGAAAATCCAGGAGGTGATAATTCCTTTTTTAGTGTGGTGGTGATCTTTTTGAGGATGTAGGGAGTGCCTCTACAAGTGGGAAAGGGAGCTACTGTGCCTTGGCACAGGGCAAGGTAACAGTTTGAAGCTAGCATGTGAGGGAGCCTGGGCTACTGGAAGTCAGACTGATACTCCCCGAGGTCTTTATTGCACCTCACAGAGGCTTGCAAGCCCTGGGAAGCAAGACTTTGTTCCATTTTCATGGTCAAGCCCCTGTGAGTCAACATGATCCTAAGGACTTTGGATGGCTCAGGGAACCCTTCCCCGTTGCAATGTGGGCTGCAATGTGTGCCAAGCCCAGTGTCCCTCTTTGTTATTGGATCCTCAACCCACCCTGAAGCATTTCTCCTGCCTGAGAACAAGGGCTTGATCACTGTCCTGAAGCCCTGATCTCCAGTGTGGAGGCAGCTATTCAAACTCAGCAACAAACTATGCATAAGATGATGTCTCCCTTTTCATCCTCACCTCCCTTTGCTTCCACCTTCCCTCAGGTCATGCTGATAAAGAGGTCGAACATCAAAAATAGCTATCAGGAGGGATACCCCAAAGGAAACACCGGTTGGCTACATAGTCCGCATTAGGTACAACAACAGCCAAAAACTCTTCCCCACTTGAGACAAATCCATTGCCTTCCGTGAAATTCAGCCTGTTGTCTCCATCCAGCTTTTTTAAAACTCTTCTCCTGCCACAAGAAGCTGTCACCACAACTGGCTTCTAACGGTGGTTCCCTTAGAGCTGAGAGCATGAAATAACTGTGCTTCTCCGCAGCCTGCCTCTCTACATTGAGAAGAGAAGGAAACGATGGGGCAGTTGGAGAAAATTTATATCGTAGTCACTATACAAACAGATAAAAGGACTTTGGCCTCCAACGTTGCCAACCCAGCAGACACAACCACAAACCCCTCCAACAACAACAACAACCCCACCTAAAATTACCTTGTTAGAAAAAATTTAGAAGTTTGTTAAAGCGTGATAAACCCAGCATGAACAGTAGGTGTGCACACACTATGTGGTATGTTCTTTAAAAAGAAATGACTCGGAGACAGGCAGCAGACTGGGGAGACCTTGCTCTGTGGCACACTTCCTACTTCACCTTGGACAAGTTAATATTAACCTACTGCCTCGGTTCCCGCATCCTTACAAAGCAGGGATCACACTCACTTGCCACCACACAAGGATGCTATCACAAGGAGCACAGAAAATATGGAGATGATTTTTGGCAAACGCCAATTCTCACTCGATATTGGATGGGATTATTAACTTTGGTTACAAAGTTTGGCCCAGGAGAAACTCCTTCGTGACTAAAGAGTCAGAGATTGAAGCAAAGAAAATGAGAGGCACACGACGCAGGGCCGAACAGCACGCTCAAAATCATGTTTAGCATGTTTAAAGACATGTTTACATGTCTTTACAAAGACACTGTTTAGCAAAACTGTCTCTTTTTAGTTCACGTTATAATAGTTTTTAACCCCTGAGTGGTTAAATCGATTTTAATTTTGATGTAATGGCCATGTACATCCAGAAGAGAAGTGAACACGAGTGTCTGTATGTGTGCCTGAAAGGCTGCAGCCATTCCTTCACTCCGCTCCCTGCCCTCTCCCCTCTTCAGAGGGGCTTTCCAGCTGACCTGCTCTGCGACAGCCATCTGGGACAGCCATCCCTCCACATTCACGGCAACATAAAGCATCGGCGCCTGTGAAACAATATTCAGCCTCCACGGAAATATTTCAAGCCAGACCTTGGGGGAGGGGAGCTCTCCTGTCCAGCCCCCATTCACAACCCAACGCCTTGGAACCTTGCACTAGTGCACAAGATCCATTGAGGAAGTTGAGGCTTTATAAAAAGGCTAATGTTGAAAAGGGACGTACTTGGGTTGTTCGTAACCACAGCTGGAGCAGGTGTCCAGCAGCAGCCCCGGTGGCAGCTGTCTGTCAGGGACACTAACAAGTTGGTGAGAACCAACTGTTCTCCTTCCTACTGCTGCTCATCAGCCTGTGCACACCTGCAGCATGAAATTTAGGAAGTACTAAATTAAAAAAAAAAAAAAACAAACACAAGAATATTTAAAGCAACCCATTCCTGCTCCCTCCTACAAATCAAGACAAATGTTACCACTTACTTTCATGAAGGAGAGGTAAACTCAACACACACATCAAGCTCATGAAAGGAAGGATGCGTCAAACTACTAACATGTATCATCATCTCAAAACCTAAACTTTAAGTTGTAAGCCTCAGCGACTTTGTTCAGACAATGGAAAAATCCTCCATTAAACAACTGTATAGCACTGATGACATTTTAAGAGGAAAGAAAAAGTAAAACCATACAACTGAGCTGGGAACTGCATCGCGAGAGCTCTTCCAGTGAGTCTCTGTTCAATAAGCAAAAGGGAAATTAGAACGTTGGCAAGCAGATGTACCCAAAACAACTGAATCGATGCCTTTGCTTTTTAGGGACACGCCAGTCGCTCGCTCGAAATAAGTTTCCACCGTGCTGCCCTCCAGCAGCTCACGTGGGGATGCGCGGGGAAGAAGCTGTTGGAGGGCAGCTGTTCACGGCACGTCTACAGAGATGGGTCCGTGTGGGACGTGCTCGGGATCGTTCCCTGCCACCCCCGTCTGCCCCCTTGGAGCAGCTGTGGTGTCCGCCAGGGAGCGGCTATGAGACTGATCCCCAGCACCCCTCCCCAGGCTGCACGACCGAGCCTGAACCCGAGGAGGGTTGTAGACCCCTTCCTGCAGGTCACAGGGCTCCCACCCAGCTCAGACCAACTCCACCCAGCCTTGAAAGCTGCACCTTTACTTCTAGGTGAGACTTCTGTCATTAAGAAACATGAAGCACCTGAGATAAGAAACGCCGAACGTCTCAAGAGTTTCCAAAACTCATGCCCGACCTTTATGCCTGTTCTGGCCACCTTCACCCATGCCACCAGCTGCTTGCTGGTGTTTAAACGGGGCCAAAGTCACCCCGCAGACCACAGGAGTCAGTAATTTATGGTCAGAAGGGGTTTCTCCCTCCCTCCAGAGCCAATCCCGGCCGGCCCTCTCCCGGCATCCTTCCGGAGAACAAAAGTGCTGCCTCCACAACGGCAGTGGCAGGCGGGATGGCATTCAGCTGCCCTCCTGCCTCCAGCTCCGCTCCCTCACAATGGCCTCTTTCAGGGCAACCTCGGCCTCGGTGGAGCGCGATACTTCCCCGGCTACTGCGAAATCACAATTCATTGAACCTGGCATCAGGAGGATGAGGAGGAGGAGAATGCACGAGGGAGAAGGAACAAAGGAGGAAAAGTATTTCATCTCGGAGCCAACGCAACAAAAAGGCAGGAAGGGCCCGTGCCCCAGCCAACTGGGAGGGGAATTAGGGAGCAAGGACGGCTTTAAAGAGGGTTCCCCAGCATCACCCTCCTTTATTCGTGCTCACGAGGGATTATGGCTGCGGGCTCTGGGAAAGGGGCAGCCCGGCGGGGGCAGGGGGAAGAGGGAGGAAGATGAGAAGGAGAAGCAGCACGACCTAAGCCAGGGAGGACAGAAAAGCAGCAGACTGATTGATCTGATGATCCTATTTAGGTCACAGCACAATAAAGCTAATTCATTCCTTTGACGATTCAAAACATCTTTGCACAGGATCCTCTGTCATGCAAACACAGCAGCAGAGGGAAAAGGGAGGCCTGGGCAGGGCTGCCTGCAGACAAAGCAGCAGTTTCTTTTGGTCAGAGCATCTCCCCACTGCAGGCAGGAGAGCCCAGAACATTTAGCGAATGTGCAATTTTGTTTCAGGGTTTCGTTTTAAATTGCAGGGCACAATCCTTTTTTCCTTTGGCCCTTCCTGAACCCCAGCTAAGGCAGCGTCAGCTCCCAGGACAGTACTATTCTCTCTCCCTAGGAAGACCCTTTTAAAATTCCACCAGGAAATATTCTCAATTTAAATTCCAAATCCACCTCAATGCTCCTGTGCTACAGCTTATCCTGAAGAACCGATCAAAAATGGCTGCAGCAAATAAGTTAGTCTTTGCAAAACCTTGACTCTTATTTGCCCTAACAATGCACCATATAGAAGATGCTTCTCTTCTGAATTAGTGATGGAAAAAATACCAGGTAGACAAGTTTGTGTAAATCTCATTGATTCATCCTGTAAGACATGGAGCGAAACCAACAAAACCAGACTGCGAAAATGCCATTGCTGAACTTCTGCCCTGAACTGTTTCCCCGTTCAGCCTGTAATTCCATCTTTGGCAGCTGTGCACTTGCAGATCCACACTAACACCCAACAGACATCTTCAACTAATCTCCGTCTGTATTCTCCTTACGGGTGTCCTAAAGGGGATGCACTCCCCACTCATTTCACTTATTTCACTTATTTTATTCATTTATTCCTATTATGTAAAGGTCACAGAAAGAATTCTTGCAACGTATTTCAGTCTCCCCACCCAACATTGCTCTTCGAGATATTGTTATTCATATATGGATTATCCTAGTACAAGGAGTCGGCAGTTCTCTTTTTCCTTCTTTCCGCTGACTGCCTTAATAAACTCAAGGTGAGTCGCATTTAAGCTCGGAACATCGTCTCTCAAAGTTAGGCCAGTATGTCCTCTAGTTTCCCAAGCACTCTGCAATCTATAAATAACAAAAATTAAGCTCCTTGGCAAATACCAACCTTCATACCATCATGTAACTTCTCATGCCAAAATCAAGCACCAAGTGCTCACTCACTGCTTCACACAGCAAGTTGGAAAAAACCTTTTGTTTCTTAGTTAGAAACTCTCAAAAAAACTTTCCCTGAAAAGATTATCTGCACGATGCAATAGTAAAATGGTAAGTAAATTGCTAAGGTTCACAAATAATAAACCCATTTCAGCAGTTGTGACATGGGCATTGACCCTAAAGCCCTAAGATTTTCGACAAAATCTGAAAACCTGGATAAGTTCCAACTAAATAATGGCACAAGCTGCCCTGAAAAACAATATTCTCCAACTAAAGTAAGGCATTCAGTCCATGTAACAGTCACCTAATAATTATACTGCTGCAGAATTCAGTGACCTGTTTTAAGCTCCTAAGGAAACAATTGAACCAACATCTGTACCACAGCATTTCCAGAGAACGTTCTTTGGCTGGTCACGGCCATATGGATCTCTGACATGATCAAATACCAATAGATTTTGAAAAGAGATTTTAAGAAGACCTTTGTGTGATCAGCAGCTTCTTCAGAAGGCTCTCAATAGTCTTTAAAATGAAAGGACAGCCTCTTAAATTCATACTGCTAATTGGCTGAACTTTCAAAATTTATAACGTGAATGCCAACTTAACATTTTATTACTACCTGTTAGATTAAAAGTGTCAGAGGTGCAATCATCCTTGTTATTAATCATGCGCAAACAAGCAGCCCAAACTTCCCAATGCACGGCGGTCAGTCAACAGCTCAATTAGTTGTGTTTCTTTGGATCGCTAGTGAAATGCATCTAACACTTTGAAAAAAGTGCCTTGCCACCAAACATCCTCAGAAAGCACTAATGAGCACACCGACGATCATGATTTTTAATATCGTGGTAGCAGTTTCAATAAATAAGTACGTGGGGCGTTAAGAAAACAACAGGCATCACCATCTACTTTGCCAAAAGGTAATCCACAAAAAGATTTAAGAAATAGAGATTTTTTTTTCCTCTCCCCTCCCACATTCAGTCTGCCATTTCTGCCTCTGTTTCCTGCCAGAAAGGGAAAGGAGAAGATCCCTACTTTTTTTCTACAGGATCCCTACTGTGGATACCTACAGTTCTTCTTGCTGTAGAAAAAGTAGTTATTCCCTTCTGTGGCTGGAGAGCTTCAGAAAATCAAACAGTAAAGTTGTAATATGACAAGGGGCTTAATATACACCATTTAAAATGAAGGATACCATTTTTAATAGCAAAAATGTTTCTTTTGGTATGCTTGGCTTCCCCACATAGCATAACAAACTGCAGAGGAAGAGTTGGAAAAGTTGGAGGAGTTTAAGTTTAAAACTTGAGACAGCTGATGCTAGTTTTGAAAATATTTCTTCCAGTACTTTCACTATTTGTACGTGAAAACCTCTGAAAGCATGAGGCTATGGCACCATCACCCCCACTTCACCACTTACACTAAAACTACCAATATATTTTTGGAAGACGTTCTAAAACCTACTGCCCAGATGCTGTTAAGATGACAGTAAGAACAAGGCAAAGAAATATCAGTAGTTAACCACTACTAAGCACACGACCCTGCCATCTCAAGATAATTGATAAAACTACCATGTATCCCAGTGGCTGCATTTTTAAACTATACACAATGATAGCTTGTGCTGCAACAGAATCGAAACAGGACATGGTTTTACATCAGAAGTTATTGAAAAGAGAGCAGGAGCTCGATTTAAAAATAGTCTGGGACTGTCAGATGGGAAACTTGCCACTGGCTCCAGGACAGGGCTGACCCCTGGAGCAGAAGATCCAATTCGAATGTAAAGAAGGAGGTGGGAGATCAATAACTCAGTCAATGTGAATAACACACCCTCAGGAAAACAAATCAATAATACTATAGCTATATTTTCCCAAAATTATCCTGCCGTATGTATACACATGAAAAGGCTCTTCCTTTTTCCCACCTTTATGGATAACAATTCAAGCAGTTCTAGACTTGGGCACCCTTGAAGGACGCTGCAATGCAGCACTAAACCAAATTTCCATCCCAGTTCACTTGAGTTAGACAGAAGCGTCGCCTAACAGGATCCCTGCCTTGCCACCACGCCAGGAATTGTCTAAGCTGACGCACACCAAAACTCAATTTACATTTTTGCTTTTAAACTGTGGCTGGTTTGAAGAACATAGGTGAAACTACAGCTGTTAAAAGTATCTGACACATCCCACAACGTCAAATATTCTGTACAGAGCACACTCTCTGCTCCAGGAATGAAGAAATTAAAACAACCTGTTCATATAGGCTTTGAAAATATTTCTTTTTATGTCAGGGCAATTTGCATCCTGCTCTTCTTCGGATTAATTAAACCTAACACAACAAGGTTCGCATCACACACAGGAAAAAAACCTTGTGCTCACCTTCAGCTACTGGACATAAAAGAGTGTCTTTGTCTCTGATGCTATTAATTATTTAACCCAATGCTGCTACCACCATCTGCTTGGGGACCTGCTCGCGCCTGCCGAAGAGCAGCCCACTTTCCCCAGTCTAGCCGTGCCATCACGTCTGTGGAAAAACGTCTGACAAACAGAAGGATGGCGACACCGATTAAAAGTTCATGCTGAGAACAACCATGAGGGATCATTCATACAGGCTGAGAGAGTTGGGGCTGTTCAGCCTGGAGAAGAGAAGGCTCCGGGGTGATCTTATTGCAGCCTCCCAGTACTTAAAGGGGGCCTACAGGAAAGCTGGAGAGGGACTTTTTACAAGGGTGTGTAGTGATAGGACAAGGGGCAATGGATTTAAACTGAAAGAGGGCAGATTTCGATTGGATATAAGGAAGAAATTTTTCACTCTGAGGGTGGTGAGGCACTGGAACAGGTTGCCCAGAGAAGCTGTCGATGCCCCATCCCTGGAAGTGTTCAAGGCCAGGTTGGATGAGGGTTTGGGCAAGCTGGTGTAGTGGAGGGTGTCCCTGCCCATGGCAGGGGGTTTGGAACTAGATGATCTTTGAGGTCCCTTCCAACTCAAACCATTCTATGATTCTATGATTCAGTTTGGAGAGGATCCAAACCTGCTTTGAAGATACTACTCAGCTACACGTTTCCTTAGCCCTCCCTGGAACAGATCATGAAACTGCAGAGAAACTGGTTTATAAATCTCTGTTGATGTTTTTGGGCAATGACAAACATGCTCCGCAGCCCTTGCGTGCAAAACTTCTCCGTTCTTAAACTCCTTGTCAAAGCGTCCAAAGGACAGGGGACAAACAATTGAAAGCACTGAAGCAGAGGAAGAAAAGTTGTCCCATAGCCATCATGACTCAGATCAGAAATCAGACGGATGGGGGATGAGACCTTCGGGATGAGCAGCACGTGGCCACTGACCCCTGGCAGAGCGGGTAGCTGAGTGCTGCCATGGAAGAGGCATCACACTTGGACAATTTGCCTTTCAACCCCAATATTTACAAGCTTTTCTCCTCCAGAAGCCTAGTCTCCAGTGACACCAGTTCATGCTCAGCTGATGGGGACAGGCCTACAACCTACACGGTTGCCAGCATTACTGAAAAACCGTTTCCAAACAGAAGTAGAGGGGCTGCAGCCTAAGAGCCACGAGCAGTGCTTTGGGGAATTCGGCCTTTAAATTAGTAAAAGCCAGGCCAGAGCCTGCCTGCCTGCCACAGAGACATGGCGAGGCTGATTAACGACCCTTCTGCCGTGACTGGAGTCGTGGCATCGTGGGGTTTCCTATTTATTCTCTCCCAATGACTCCAGGTTGAAACTGGTCAGTTGACAAGTCAGGCGCTTTTCTGTAACGGCAGGCGCCGCTTGCAGTCCAAAATTCCAGCTGTGTCTTTCCGATCGTGCATCATCCCCACAATCCAGATCCCACCGCAGGGTATTACAGTACCAATTGAGGTGTAATTGTGATGAGCCACTTAAAGCATTTTTTTTGTTGGGAAAAAAAACCCAAACCCACATGAAAACAACCCCTCTGCCCCAATTTCTGCTTCGGCATAAGAATGTCACTGCTATTGTTTGGTTTGCACCACATATTCTTAGAACAGATCAGATCCAATCTTCTTTCCAACAGCTAATTAGTAATTTCTTAGTTGCACAGTCCTTCTGCCTCTTTTTGTGCTTTTCAATACGTTTTGAAACAGATATTTTGAGGTTTGGGTTTTTTTTACGCAATATATTGATTAAAACAAAGACCATGCCCCCTGCCCTTTTTTTAAAATAACCCATCTCTCCTAATCCCAGCTCTTCCGAGGCACTTAGGAAACGCAAGCAAAATGCCATCTGTTGGCAATAAGGCGGGACTAAGCCTTTAATGTCGAAATACTCACTTTAGGAAACACAAGCAGGCAGATTTAATCGACTGACAAGACTGAGTTCTCTAAATCATTGCATATTCCAGGTCCAGTCCTGTGCTTCCTTTCACATAATTAGACATATTTCTATTTCACCTGCCATTAACCCATTGCTTCCTTTCCAAGAAAGCAATGAGCTGCCCTTGGGTCTTCCTCCTACCAAACCTGCTGCCCCTTCATCAGCTTAAAAATTACAGCACCTGGCTTTGCTCACCTTCCTGAAGGGGTGTGAAGAGGAGGAGAGAGGAAATATACTTGAAGCAGACCTTGGGTCATATTTTTGTCTTGTTTGAGCAAGCTTCCTTTGCATGTAGCATCTCATTTGTCCCTGCTGTGGGTGCCAGCCTGCGAGCCAGCGGCCGCTGGTGGCAGGGGACGGCCACCCTGCAGTAGGAGCTGCTCTATAGACCGTGATAATGCCAGTCTGGGGTGATGGGAGAGAAGTCACTGCGTGTGCACTCCTAACCTACACCTGCTGCCCGACACAACCGCTGCCCATCCGCTGAAAGGGGCTGCTGCCTTCACACAGCACGGAAATAAACAAGAAAAACAAAGAAGTTGAGGGCAGCTTTCCTAAAGTCTTCCTTTCAGGAAGAGCATCATTCGACATCCTACAAGGCCATTTGATGCCAGATGCATCACGCAGCAGCCAGTCCACTGCTGTTTGCTTTTTACTGTAGGTATTTTACACCAGCTAACCCACCTGCGCCAAAATTTTTGGTTTTCACTCTAAGCAGCCCAGTTCTGCTCAAGATTTACCACTGTTAACTAAAAAGACTACCAACTTGCAGCAAAATGGCATAAAGTATAAAAATCAGCAAGTTTTGTACTCCTCCTGGCTCTTCTAGCCTCGCTCCCGGGGCAAACGATTCCAGGCAGCGTGGGCGCATCCATTGGCACAGCAGGCAGACAAAGGCAGATGGGCACATGCCAGCACGGCTGCCTTCAGCAAATCACCAAATTCAGTACCAACTTGCTGGTAACAGTAGTACTTTCACAAATACACAGTCATCATGCAAGGCACAGTCCTTTCTACTCAAATCCCTTTCACTTTTAAACATAATAGTTGAGCATGGGGGAAAAGAAAGGCAAATTCCTTCTAAAAATCAGACCGCCTCAGCAAGCTCCTGTTTCATTCTGAGATTTATTCTCTGAAGATACCACTCTGCCACTTCATTTTCTCTTCTCCACCACTAAGCAGCCTTCACTCCCCTCCACTGTCTCCCATATGGTTAACATGAATGTGGCAATTAATATGCAATTAATAAAGTGGTGCGATCAACTGCTTTTGTTCGCAGCAGCAGCTGGTCTGCGTGTTAGAGCGTAATTAGACAAATTAAGACGTACCGCTTTTGTTTGCGGATGAACTGACAGCATCACTCAATGCTTACATGTCACTAAGCCCACCGGCATTTGGGATTATTTTAAACATGTCTTTTTTTTTTGCTAACATTACAAGGTATCAATAAGCCAGATTTAGACGTTGCCAGCTGCAATGCCAGTGAAGTGCAAGTTTGCTTAACCTCCAAAACGTTTGCACAAGCCAAGCGGGAGTTACAGAGAGAAGTGATGGATTTCAGATAACGAGGTCGATTTTACTGGAGCTTTTACTTGACGTATCAGAGTCGGTATTACCGAGTGGCTCTGGACTGGAGACAAAAGCAGATCTGATCTGCGACCGTGACCACGAAGAGGTCTGAAAATCTGGAGGATCAAGCAGTGTGCATATTTTTCAATGATTTGTCATTGGATTAGGGCAGGGAAACAACAGAGGGCTAAAAATCTGTTGTAATCTATTAGACTTTTAATACCATTTCCTTTAAAAGGCGTTAGATTGGCTTATGCAGGAGCTGTACGGAGGAAGAGTGGTTTCAGGGACAGTCCTGAGCTCTTTGGGAGCTGAGAGCAGAAACAAAATCCCCGCACTCTGGCAGGGCAGGAGGCCAGGGACCACAGTGCAGCTCCGGGCACCAGCAACCCCACACAACCTGGTCACCCTTCCCTCCGCAGATGGAGGCCCCAAAGCTGGTGGCAGTGATGCCTCATCAGCCTAGTCCCCACCAGGTCTTGCCGTGGGAGCTGCCACCTGGGAGCCAGACCCCTTTCACCAGTGCAGGGTTTCCCAGCAGGAGCCCGTGTCCCCCTACAGAGGCTGTAAGCCCCTTTCTGGTTGTTCCTCACCGGCAGTACACTGCACAGCCCATATTGCTCCTTCTGAGCACAGCACAGAGGTCATCATACTCACCACAGAAATGGCAATACATCATTTTAATCATCACAGTACTATCTACCACGGGCTCTGCAAAAGCAGCACAGCAGGTTACCTGTATTCAACTTGAGGCAGCACATGCCATATACAAAGGATTGAACATCATACTTGATAAGGTCCTTCACCTGGGTCGGACCAATCCTAGGCACAAATACAAAATGGGCACAGAGTGGGTTGAGAGTAGCCCTGAAGAGAAGGATTTGGGGATGTTTATAGATGAGAAGCTCAACATGAGCCAGCAGTGCGCTCATGCGGCCCAGAAGGCCAACCACATCCTGGGATGTATCAAGACAAGCATGGTCAGCAGGTCAAGAGAGGCGATTCTCCCCCTCTACTCTGCTCTTGTGAGACCCCATCTCGAATACTGCATCCAGTTCTGGTGTCCCCACCATAAGAGAGACATAGATCTGTTGGAGTGTGTTCAGAGGAGGGCCACAAAGATGATCCAGGGGCTGGAGCACCTCTGCTACGAGGACAGGTTGCGGGAGCTGGGATTGTTCAGCCTTGAAAAGAGAAGACTTCGGAGGGACCTAATAGCTGCCTTCCAATACCTGAAGGGAACCTACAGGAAGGCTGGGGAGGGACTTTTTACAAGAGTGTCCACTGACAGGACAAGGGGAAATGGGTTTAAGTGGAAGGAGAACAGATTTAGATTAGACTTTAGGAAGAAATTCTTCAGTACGAGGGTGGTGAGACTTTGGAATAGATTGCCCAGAGAGGTTGTGGATGCCCCCTCCCTGGAGGTGTTCAAGGCCAGGTTGGACGGAGCCTTGAGTAGCCTGGTCTAGTTGAGAGGCGTCCCTGCCCATGACAGGGAGGTTGGATTAGATGACCTCTAAGGTCTCTTCCAGCCTATGTCATTCTATGATTCTGTGATTCTATGATAAATCAAAGTATGTGTAAGGCAACACACTATCACACCTTTCCAAGGTGTCATTATTGAAACTTCTGGCTTCCCAATAACGTGAGAAAAAACAAGAGAAAGGACACTGTGCGAGGAGGAGTTGGCACAGGAAAAATAAGGGAGTGGCAAGGAAGTCTTTGAAGATTTTTGCATTTAGTAACAGTCAACAAGACAAGACAAGCCACCAGGAGGATTTCTGCTGCAGGAGCACTGCAAACGTGCCAAGCGCTGCAGAAGCCCTCTGCCACCAACCCTGCACGTGCACGCACGCAACCTCACTCAAGAGATGGGTGGAAGTCGCTGATCTGCAGAGTACTGAAAAATGGGCTCCAGAAGGGACAATATGAATACCTGCCTTGTTAATTGGAGAATTTGATTCTCAACTCCTCCACGGCACAAGAAAATGCACTGCGCCAATAAAACCTAGTTACCTTTTATCACTTCATCTCAAAGTGTTGGCCTGGGGGAGCGCGGGATGCGGTAAGAAACACACCATAGTAAAATGGATTTTGATAACACTGCCATAATCCGTTTCCAATTGCTAGTGTGACTCCATTAGCCAGGCTGATTAATGCATTCCTTAAAAACACTTGTGCCTTTTCTGTGCAGTTTCACATTCTCCTCACCGCGTTTCAGCTTTAATCTGATCCAAGACTAATTTTCTTGTAGTACTCCAAACCATTTCTTGACTTCACTGCACTAGATAAAGCAACTCCCAGTAAGATCTGCAAGCACACTGTACCCACCATCCATAAACCCCAGGAGTTTTAATCAAATTAAGCACTGAAGAGCCTATTTGTTCTACCATTAACCACCATCCTCAACCACAGGCTTTTCAATCTCACCTGTTTCACACATGTTTTTGCACTTACATTGTTCTGCCTCCTTAATTACAGCAGATGCTCCCTGCTCCAGTTGCTGAAAACACTACATAAAGGATGTCTCTAAACTCTCTTATTTTTTCAGGCTCCTCCAGATGCACTTGAGCGATGCTAACGAGCTCCGTACCAAAACCTCTGCACCTCTTCCTTGTGCTCCTCAGTGCCATACACAGCTTCTCGTCTGCTGGCATGTAGAGAGGAATGAATGAAACATTCACCACCAGCACCTCCTTGCAACACACCAAGGCCTTCATATGCATGTTACTGATTCACTTTTTATTAAGTGCTTTACAACATCCCAACATCAATCTCTTTTTACCCAGCGTATTCCAAGTTCTCCTTTATTCCCCCCATTTCATCCACAGTGCTCCTGCATCTGACTCTCAAAAGGGCTTATGAGCCTCATGGCAGCAGCACAGGAGACCAGGAGCCAGACCTTCATGGGCAGAGAGGCTTGCTCTCTACAGCACGTGCAGGGAACATGCAGCAAAATGAGCCAAAAATGCAAGACATACAGAAATGCACACCGCTAGAGTTGTTATTTACCCAAGATCTGAAGGAATTTTGTACAAATGGGTAAGTCCCTCTGCTTTGCAAGATTTTGGTGGCTAGTTTTGGCCAAACGAACAAAACTTCCAAGAAAACTCAGCCATGAGACAAGCCTTCATTAAGAACACTGAGAGAAAGGGAGAAAAAAATTCTTTTCTCTAGGCACGCAATAAGAACTATATTCAAGTTACTTTTTCTTTTCAAAACAAACTGGTTCCTGGCTTTATCTGATGCAATCCGATACGTCAGCTGTTATGGTCCGAGCTGGATGCAGCAGATAAAGCTGGGAATGAGGATGGGCAGTCACTTGTACAAGGCTCTGTACGTTGCCATCCCAGCCATTCACTGCCACACACTGAGCTCTTCTGTGGCTTAGGGCACGAAGGGCCACAAAGGCTTGCTCAGTGCTCCGTACGGCCCGGGGTTTGCAGAGATGGAAAGTGATTCAGTCTTTGTTTCACTCTGCGAAACGAGAAGGCAAAGGATGAATCCTCCCAAGCCACGAGGATTCTGTTTTTTTTTTTTAATATAACGTCCTTTAATCGGGAAATTTAAATCTCATCGCTATCGGAAGAGAAACCTGGGGAAAAAAGCCATAGCAAATAGTGAATAATAAAACATCCAACTTGGTTCAGAACATCCTGTTCATTTACAAGTAGATTTAGTTATTATTCTTTCAAATTTTATGTTTTTCACAAAACAAGCATCACAGAAAGGTCTTGGCGTTACAGATAAGGCAGAGCTGTTGCCCTTAGAAAGAGTGATGGATGAAAAAAAAGAAAGCATTCTTTCATGAGCTAGCAGGCAACAAAACACTGAGAAAGAATCCCAATAACTGAAACTACTGTTTAAGAGAAATTAAAAGTAATCTGATACTGTCATTGGCTCCCTCCCACATCTGTAAAAGAATGGGAAAAAACCTCCAAAATCCTTACCAAAACTTTATCGTCATAAAAAGCCAACAGATGTCGCGGTTTACCTAGGTTAGCAACAGAATACCACATCTCTAAACTTTGCAAATTTGATAAAATATGGAGCAGCAATGGGAAACACAAGAGGCAGGTGATGCTCTAACCTAGGGGAGGTGACAGCCTTCCATGGCAGCGGTCACTGCCAACAGCCTCAGACTCCGATTCGGCAGGCATTTAAACCCAACCAATCTGTCAAACCTGGTCAGTGGAGGACCTCAGCTTAACTTTGCTGCAGAAAAACCAACCACGAAATACTCAACACCACTGGGGTCGGTCTGGAATCGTGAACAAACACGTGATGGTGACAGTCCCTCCACCACTGCAACGCCATTTCTCCCGCAGGCAGGCAGGCTGTTAAAGGATGCGTTGCTGCACTCCGGATGATTTAAGTCCTACGTTGTCTATTTACAGCCAACCTGGCAGTGAAGAACAGCAGAGGAACGGCATCACAGATGCTGAAATGCGACTGAGCTGGTAATGCAGAACCTCCACTTCACAGTAGCCCCAATTTAACAGTTTTATCAGAGCAACTGCTACAGTTTAAAAAACCCCAAACCCTAACATGGTCACTTGATGTCACAGCTGCTACATTACACCACAAATATTTTGCCTAATGAGTATCTTGTATCAGAGATGCTGTAAGGTGAGCAGGAGCGCCGGGGACTACTGCTGCAGACCACAGAGATCCCCTCAGCGAGGATGCTCCCCCAGGCCACGAGAACCTTCAATAATTTGACTGTATTATGTTTTCAAACAACCCTAACACTACCGGGGGCGTTTTCTACGGAGTACATCAGCGCTGTGAAACCTCTGGAAGTGCAGTTCTCATGACGCTCGATAAGGACCCCAAAGGGAGGCCTTTATCAACAGAGATAAAGCTCAGCCAATAATCCCCCGCTGTGCTCTGCAGTTATCACTTGACTTGGTCCCAGCAAGCACATCCACTCTTAAACACTTTTGTTCCTTAAAATAAACATTAACAGAGTTTAAAAGCAACACAGCCTCCCCGCCTCAAAGAGAAATGGTACCTGTTCTGCAAATTACGCTTTTAACTGATGGCTTAATTATGTTGCTGTTCTTTTGTTTCTGTGGACAGGGAACGAGCAAGCAGGAAAGGGAGCCAGCGAGACAGAGCTGGTGTCCCACGTGTACACGCCTGTACCGTGGGACACCACTGCTGAAACACAAGAGGTTTTCCTGGGAAAAGTCAGGGCAGAAAGCAGGTTAGCTGATTTTGCCGTTCAGCGTTTCAAGGAATCGACGTTAAATATTGAAACTTCAATGGTTTGTAATCCAAAAACAACACATAAAATGCATGGGGTCATACCAGACATCCATGAAACTCAACCTAAAGGAACCAAAAATAAACTTGGCGTGAAACATACAAAAGTTTATTGTGAGGGACCAGAAATTGCATTAAAAAGCTTTAGGAGATCACAAGTCAAACAATTCAATTGCTTATGTAAATGCTATATTAGAAATCAACAAAATTACATACATATACACAATTTTTAAAATATTAAATAGAATTAAACAGAATTCTTCTGTCTTCATTAGGAGTATGTTGAAGCAACAATAAAAAAATTAATGCACCTGTACAGGGAGAGTAGCCACTCCCACTGCACATACAGGAACTACTTCACACCATTGAGATATGCGAAAGTTTCCCAGGTTCTTTGCACACCTATTTACGTAATTTCAATTCAGAGGTCATTAAATTCTCACCCAAGAAGAAGTCTTCGAGTGAAGAAGAAGTGACTCGGCTATTTAAGTGCAAAAATAACCAACAAAAAATCCCTGTGTTCCAGTTTCCAAACTTTTTAAATGCAAAGTTTTAAGATTATCAGCACGTGTTTACTATCTCTTTCTAATACCATAGTAACAACAATATTCTTTAAAGTACTGCTCCGTTCCCCATTCCTCTGTCTCTACTCCTCTTCGGAAAAGTTTTATCATTTCAATTCAAGTGCATTTTAGAAAGGGGAGGATAGATACCTTTCCCTACAGACAGCACAAAGAGAAAAAGGCAGCAGGCTGCAGAAAACGAGCAGGGATTTCCGAGAGCCCTACCTATGCTCCTCAATCCCATTTCCACACCCCGGACAAGCAGGTTGAAATGGAGCAGCTGCTCCAGATGCCCCGAGCTCGGCTGCCAGAGCAACAGCTCTGAGGGCACTACAAGAACCAGCTCTGAAAGTCAACGCCATGGCTGCACAGGAACGAACCAACCTGTCACCCAGCAAGAGCAACAAAATTGCTCCCCCCAGGGTGGCTGGGGCACAGAAGGCCCATGTCCTCCTCCCCGAGAGCATCCCTGGAGCAGCTCCCTAACACCTCTGGGCAGCCACAGCCTCTTCAGAGTTTCCCCAGGTTCTATGGTACAGAAGCTGTATAATTTTATGCAGAGGAAGTATTTTCATTTTCCTTTCTGAATGAAGCAGACTTGACCCTGTGCTCTAAAATACAAAAAGTTCAGCAGATGAGCTGGATTTTTCTTTCTCCGCATTTTAAGAAATTGTTTCCTCTTGAGAAAGGCCTGAAACACCCACGCAGTAAATCCCACTCCTCCTGCAGGAGGGGACACCAGACAAAGCTTGCATCATGTGGCTAGATGCTGATTTTCCAATTGTTGGTAATAACTAGCCATTGTCAGATGATCAGCATGAGATTAACGAGGAAAAGAAAAATCAATACAGTTACAAATATATTCATATACTTTTTTTTTTTTTTTTTAAAGGCCTGGTGCAAGATAACCAGCCAGCTGGCTTTTGCAGGAAAAGCTTGCTTTGTCTGGTGAAATTTCTCCCCCATCACCCTTAAATACACTTTTCTGAGCAACCATTCCACAAACAGCTGGGTGCCTTTGCTTAGGTGGTCAGAAAAAAAGGGCAGGCAAGCAATAAGGTTAAAAACAAAACAGCTGAACATGACCATTGTCTGTCCTATTCTCTCCCTATTTCCCATCTGTATTTGCCAGTGAAACTTGAAACTATACAGATTAAAAAAGGAGAGAGTCATCACAATTCAGGAATTCTTTCTTCTCATGTTCAGAGGGAAAATAACCTTAGACCTAAGGTTATTCAAAAGCAGATTTTTTTAAAAAATAAGTACTCATCAACTGCATTAAGCATCTTTGAGTCTGTTAGACCTTTTTCTTATTTTTCTTGGCCTTTTCATCCATTGACTGTTTCTATGGTTTTCAATTAGAGTGCCACATCAACAGCTCCACTCATCTAAAACAATCATTTTGCTGAAAAGGAGCATTATTGAACTGAAAGCCAGTGCTCAAGACCTCTCGAACATAGAAGTATCACATGCACAAAGACAGTGTCATCCTGTATCAATTTAGCCGTCCCACTGGACATAGTATTTAGGTACGCTCTCCTGAAGTGGAAATACATTCTTTTCATAAGAAAACTGTTCCCAATGCCTTCATCCTCCCAAAGAGTAGGAGAAATATGAGTATTTTCCTCTCTTATGAATCTGTTTTACTTATTTATTTCCTCGATAACGACAACACAATGCTAAACGACCAAAACAACTAACGAAAAGGAGCTGATCTTTCTTACTTGGCCAGAAGGAGTTGTCTTCTTTGCTCAGGAACTTTTTCTTGAGGCGCCCGGGCAGCTTGGTGTGAGTGTTTCCCATTTTGCTGGAATACAGCGGGATAAGTTCCTCCTCCTCATCGTTGCAGCTGGGCTGCCACTTGCTCCTGCCGAGGCACCCAACCATCGGGTCCGCGGGCAGGCAGTGCACATAGGCGATCATTGTGAGATGCTGCTCTCAAGGATGTCCCTGCTGTCCCCAATGGCTGGTCTGGAGCAGAAGGGAGTGGCCTGCTCATAACCCTTGAACGGATGCATTCAGAAGGAAAAGATTTTCTCCTCCTCTGCACCTAGGCAAGCTAAGCTATTCGGTTATGCTGGGAACTGTTTTGAATAGGGTTCTGACAGCCCTTAAAAAAGAAGGAGAAAAAAAAAAAAAAAAAATTCATCCACCTGGTTAAGCAGCTCTCTCCAGCTGCGGGATGTCCTGCCCCTGCCCTACCGCCAGCCCCCAGCAGGAAAACACAGGCTGCAGAGAGCTGGGAAACCCAGTCACCTGCCACAGATTTCAGACTTCTCCCTTCCTGCTTCCACTCCGGTCTGCTGCTTCTCTAAGCCTTATCCCCGATTATTCACCACCCTCTGAACAACAGGTACTGCGGCCACACACAGATGGCCACATCCGAGAAGCTTATTTAAAGCTAACTTACTGTAATCGCTGCGACACTGATGGCTGGAGAACTGAAACTTGGCAGGAATCTGCCAAGAACAAGAACATTCACCTTCTAGAACGCAAAAGCAGGAAAAATATACACTATTTAGTGTATAATTTTTTTAAAAAAATATGTTAAAAAAAAAGAGTAAAGTGTCACTATTGCAGTACCTGGATTTTAGGAAGGAAACTCCCTCTCAAAGTCAGAATCATCATGATTGCCACCAAAAGAAGGAGGTATCTTCCAGGTTAGACTACACCTGGCTTGATGCTGAATACAACGCACAAGCAGTCAGCAGTTTGCTCTCAGTTAGTACTGCATAAATACAGAAATCCTCAAGATGCCCCTAGAGGGTAGGTATTATTCCTATTTAAAGAGGAAGACAGAGTCTCAAAGGGATTTAGTAACCTGCCCACAGAGTGGAAAAGCCAGGATTAGAGTTGAGGTATTCTCAGTTCTTTAGCCTCATCCGCAAGCCATGAGTCCATGGCACCTCTCCCAAATACCACTCTACTAAGCAAGTTTCCGTGCTGGTAACTGCGTCAATCCTAATCTTGCATTCCCTATACTGTTTTTCTCTGGGAGCCAGGAAGCGTGCCCTTCCTGGGCTTTTGAACTGGCTGCAACAGCACAGTCAGATTGGGACAGCAAGAAAAACAGCATATAAAGAGACATGCACCCTGCATAAACAGCTGTCTTCAGCAACTTCAAGTTTGCTTTTTATTTTATATTGTTCGAAAGATTACACGGGATAATATTTGTCTTTAAAAATGGGAAGATACCAAAACCTTAAGTAAAGTACAACAAAGAAAAATTCTCAGCCTGCTTCCTTAGCTCTTCTTTATAAATGGTCGCAGCCCATACCATTCATGAAAGTGGCTGCTCTATAAAACACAGGAGCACAAGAGTGTCAGGTAACTATTCATGCATTTTAGAAAAGGCTTCATCTGCTCTTTGGCTGATACCTACAATAAAGTTTTGGACTGAAAAAGAATCACTGTTCAACAAAAAACAAAACAAAAACCCCAAAGAACAGATCAGGTGCACATCTCCCCTTCCTCCCCTCTGCACACAGACACATCTCCTGCTGCCTGCATTGGCCGCCGAGCCCGGGAGCTGGCTGTACACACCAGTTGCCCGCAGGCACTGCACTGGTGTGTCATCACCATTCAAACATGCAAAACACAGAGCACCACCCAGCACAAACCGTCTGCCACGCTGACTCAACAGCGCTGGCGAAGTGTAGAAAGTTAGCAAGAAATTGGCTTGGTTTTTTTTTTTTTTTTTTTCTGTTTAACATCCTGTTACTTTGCACAGCAACCAGAGCAAGCAATTTTCACTATATAGTGTTTTACACACACCTCGCACGGTCGAATCTCAGCAAACTTGCAATGAGACGAAAACAGGTCCTAGAACGAAAAGCATCAGGTAACTCTAATAAATAGGGATGAACTAAACCCTGCCCACAACTTTACATTTTTGGACAACAATTTCAAGCATCTGCAAAAACATGGATGGAATAGGGAAAACGTGCCAACAGCACAGGCGATGGGTGTTGGCACCACTGGCTCGCCTGTACACACAGCAGAAACCCACCAGCATAAACTGAGCACTGGCAACCGGGCGTTTGAGGCAAATAAAAGTTAACAAAGCCAAGTACATTTATTTACCCATCAGACTATGAGAAAGACAAACCGTGATTAAGACTCGCCGAGTTCATCTCGCTCATCAACCACGCCGATGTTCCTGCCTCCGCCAGAATAAATGAGTGTCTAGACAGTCCTCCTGGGTGGGATGAAGCTCTGACAGTGCTGTTAGTGAACCAGTTTATTAAGAGGCCCCGTTAACGCCTCCCTAATGGGACAGTATCTCTGTAACCCACTTGTCTGGCCACTGTGCCTGCTGTCTCACCCTTCTGACTCCCCGCGATTACCAGCGTCTCAGGAGAAGTAACTCTCGCAGATGCGATGCACAAAACTTGTGAGCATCATCAGGCTGATAAAAGAGCACATCGGGGCTTGTGCTTATTTCTCCCACGGACATGAACGGTATCTTCTATTAGACAAGAAAACAGTTGGATTTCTGTTACGCTTTTCAGCTTAACGACTAAAATCATGTTATCATCAAATTATATTCTAAAAGGATATCGGCTGATGTTTGGATGCAGCCTTGGTATCTCTGCAATCACGTGACTTGACATACAAATGAAGTGTAAACCTACACATCAAACCAGCATTATTAGGTAACATGCAGTGCAAACACAGGAGCAGGACGACAGGGGACACAGAGAAAATTCAGTGTTCAGCAGACTCATATGTTCCCAAACACTTAACAAGATGACACCGGATAACACATTGGCCTAGAGTCCCCATGACATTTACCATGAGCTTCTCCAGACTGCAGACATACTCAATTAGCCATGTTTCCAATGCGTGCTCACGAAGTAAGGCTGAGGCACAATAATGGGATCAAGGCTGAAATCCAGTTTAACAAGTATATTTACCAGATGGTTGGCATTAATGTCCCCACAAATTTTTTACTTGAAGAATAAATCTGTTCTTCCCTGAAGCCTGGAAGACCTTGATAACATATGATAAAGGATTTGGTGATGGTTATGGCCTCAGCTACGAGCGAATGCAAAACCATAAAGAGTAAGGAAGAGGAGGTAACCACCTCATGTGAGAAAGACATTGTATACATTGCCTCTTCCTCTTCTAGTCTCCCTTCAACATCCTATAAAAAGAAACTATTATTTTATATTGTGTCTGTACAGAGTAATAATCTCTCTAAGTTTGATAAAGACAAAATTTCACCTGAAATTTTACCACAAAACTTCTGATTAAACTTCACTTGTTCCACCACAGCTATAGTGCTGTTCTATTCTTTCAAATACACAAAAGCGAGGCTGTTCGTTTTCCTCAGCCTTGGACTATCATTTATACAACTATTTCCCCAAAACAGCATTTTATTTCCTTTATTATTCTTTTTCGCATCTTCTAAAAATTGAATTATTAGTAATGTAAGCATGAATGTTCTGAGCAGACTGTTAAACCTGCATATTCATCTTTATCAGCATATTTCATTTTTGCCAAACCAACGCTTTACAGTCAGGCTCTACTACGGAGAGCTTGAATAATTAGGGAGAAAATTGCTTACATTATACTGGAAACAACATTTGGTCTAAAGAAAAGAGATTGTTAAGAGTTTGACAGATTCTCAAACCTGTAACTAAACTCAGGGATTAAAAGAAACAAATTCAAAAAAATAAAAAAACAAACAAAGAAAATCAAAGAAATCAAAGAAAAAATAGCCCTTTTATTAGACAAGCATATTTGCTCCTCAGCTCTGAGAATAGCAACAATACTGATAACTTATTACACGTAGGATTTTAAAAAGCATACAGGATATACCTAATGGGAACCCAGGGGATTTGAAATCACAAAGTATGGTCACGTCAGTCCTACTCGGGTATTGAGATAATCTTCATAAATATGCTACATAACAAATTGTATCATCAGTCTTTGTGTACAATTTGTAGATCCTCCAGATAGAAGGAAAATGGTAATATGCACCATGTAGTGAAATAATGGCACTTTTATGAGTACCAAGCACAACAAAACCCTCAAATGAAGCAATTTTTGATGCAAGCCCAACAGCCACATTGGAAATTAAAGACAGCTTGTAGAAATCCACAGGGATAAACTTTGCCCTAATTAGACAGCGGTTCTATTTTTAGCAGTGACGATTTGATATATTCTGGGCTTTTTGGCTGATCAGCTGGAGGTTTTAAATTGTACTTAAACAGTTATCTTCAAAATAAACAATGAAAAAAAATGTATACATTAAATGTTCTTCATTGGAGCCATATAGCATTAACTAAGCCTTAAAATAATACTCTCGGAGAGAAAGCAGCCTCCCTTTACAGACGGACAACTTGCAACACGGCAAGAATAAGGACATGCTCATCACAGCGGAGCACCCCAGCATCCTTGGGAGCTGGCAATGCGGGATTGGATACAGGATGTCCTGCCCTCCTGGCCCATGCGTGCACCTTCTCTCTTTCCTGGGCTTTAATTCAGCGTGTCTGAAGTCTTAACTCATGCTCCTCAAACACACATAGAGCAGACAAATCTACAGAATTTCAAAATGAAGAGGAAAAAAAAACCCTCAAGCTAGTGTAATTTGCTTTTTTGAATATGAATCTCTCAAACTGGAAGGGAGCAGGAGGTATCAGCTTCACAACGTTTAAAGCGAGCCCAACATTTGATGAGCTTGCACAATCCTGGCAGACATCAGGGTGCAAGGAGATGAAAAGGACCTGAGTGGGTGGCAGGCACTGCTGCCAGGACGCACACAAAGCCTCACCATGCTCCAAAAAGCTCTCTCCACATGGCTATCTTCACATTCTCCAGCATTAGCTCTATCCCCTACGACTTTCATGGATGTATTTTATCAAACGCTTGCAATCACATAGCAGCTATCAAGCTTTTAACGTTGTTTTTTAAAGGATGTAAGTAACATGGCACATATAGCTTAAAGAGCTCAACTGGCATGACAGCTAAAAGCAGTCCTAGCAATCAAATATGCTTTGCAAATGCTGCTGGCAATTGTGGGCCTAACAAACTGGATGCAAACCCCTGAATGCTGGGGCATTTGGCTAATTTAATTCCTGGTACCCGAATAGCCAGTTTTAGATTCAAAGCATCATCCTTAGGCAAACCTCTGCAGGGACACGGCATCTGCAAACCGGTTGGTAACAGCAGGCATCCATAAAACACAACAGAAAACAGCAACAACAACAACAACAACAAAAATAATAAAACCAAACTAAAACAATTGTGAGGAATCAACACCTTGGTGGAAAGCAAAAAAACCTCTACAAACTCTCCTAATATAAGTTTCTTGCTTTCTGGCACTCTCCAGCAACTACATCCCTGCTAGCAAAACAGCTCCTCTGGTTTCAGATTCATAGTAAACCCAGAATTAACACCTTTCCCATTGAAACCACGCAGAGATTGCTGCACACACTTCTGGTATCTGTTTCCATCAACGGCCTTTTTCTGCTTCTTCATACACAAACCTCTCGTGCTGACACTGGAGTCTCTTATTACTATCTGGAACAGCCTCCCCGTATCTCCCTGATGCATCATAGAATCATAGAATCACAGAATGGTTTGGGTTGGAAGGGACCTCAAAGATCATCTAGTTCCAACCCCCCTGCCATGGGCAGGGACACCCTCCACTACACCAGGTTGCCCAAAGCCTCATCCAACCTGGTCTTCAACACTTCCAGGGATGGGGCATCTACAACTTCTCTGGGCAACCTGTTCCAGTGCCTCACCACCCTCTGAGTGAAAAATTTCTTCCTTAAACATACTCGTTATCCTCTCTTTTATATCGTAATTTTATTTTTCCTTTGCTGTTATATAATAGCCCTCTGTAATTATTTTTAATCAGGTAAGTATTTTGATATACAGCACATATGTAAGACACTAGAGGAGAAAAACACACTTTGCATTACATTATTGGCAGTCTCTGGACACTTAAAAATATACTTCTGTGTCCCAATTATTCATCTTTACTTTCAATTAGGAAGCCTTCTGAAAAGCAACAAGCAATGTCCTATGTTTGGTAGTAACTCTTTGATCACTGCTTCGTAATATTTAAACAAAAAAGCAAATAAAGCCAGCTGTATAAGTGCAGGTTACTCAGAAAAGCCTTTCTATGTCTTTCCAGCTTAGCTCTGTTGCCATACAAAAAGAAAGATAAAGCATTCCAGTTGGTGCATGCTGTGAACCAGACCACCTTTGGGAAGGGGGCGATGCACATTTGGGACAGAAGACAGAGCCGTTAGCGAGACGGAAGCAATTAGATATTACTGCTGGTGGTTGAAACAGAAGCTATTCTCGCTGCCATACTCCAGGGGCTGGGTCCCACGCAGCTACTGCTCCTTCCGAAAACACGGAGCAGATGATGATGCAGCCAAAAGCCGGAGGAGAAGGCAGCTTCCAGTCTGGAGCCACAATGGATGGCAGCACCGGTAACGCTGGTACACCCACACACTCCACGAGTAAAGGAGTCACATCTCTGCCAGCTTATTTTACAACTCGTATTAAATAGCAATTCAGACAGAGTTGTGGTGGGATAACCCATTTCAGGTCTGCTCATTAAAATCATTACCATGGTAACAGGAAAAGAAAGAAGCCGTCTCCTCACTCCTATTTTCTCTCGCAATTCCTTTATGGATTTAAAACCTGAAGAGGGAAGTACTTTTCCAACACAGAGCAGCAGCGACCTCGCTGTCACCCAAGGAGCTCACTGGAAGAGCCCACACGCGGTGGGATTTTCAACACAAAACCAAAGCAACTCAGTGTCACTTGACAAAAGCCACCGCCAAAAAGCAGCCTTCAGTCAGAAGACTTCAGCATCCCAGTCCTCCTCCCTCGGGAGGAGATGCTCTGCTGAGGCTGCCTGTCCTTCACGCACATCACCACTGCTGTCAAAAACGCAGTGCCACCTCCTGGACACGCATGTTCCTGGGAAGGCCTGCTTTGGCCACGTGCGGAATGGACAGCCAAGAGGGCTTTCAAGATAAAAAGGACAAAAATTACTACAAGAATTCTAACCCGTATCAAGAGAGCTTGTGATTTTTACAGGGTAATTCTAAAAAAAGTTTCATTTTACATGGTCAGAGTGCTTCTATGATTGCCCCATAAAGAATTGCTTTTAAGTTCCATGTAGGAAAGAAAAAAGTGAAGCTCAGTTTCACTAACAGAATGCTGCTTCAGCGTATAGTACAGTAAATCTGAGAAGTTAAAAGACCAGCTGATCTGTTGCTCACCCACTTCAGACAGAAACCGCTGAGTACCACCCATCTCCGCAGGGTCAAGATTTTCTGCTCCGTAAGCCGTAACATTCAACACTGAAAAGCATCAGTCAGTTGCCACCAGGCTGCCACATTCACTCACTTTTTTCCAGACCACAGAGCAGCAGCTAATACACTAGATACAAATGCATTATAATATAACGCAACAATATTAAAATGCCGATCAAAGAGCAAGAATGGCAAACCTAATTGTCGTAAGAATCACAGAATCATAGAATGGTTTGGGTTGGAAGGGACCTCAAAGATCATCTAGTTCCAACCCCCCTGCCATGGGCAGGGACACCCTCCACTACAACAGGTTGCCCAAAGCCCCATCCAACCTGGCCTTGAACGCTTCCAGGGATGGGGCAGCCCCAGCTTCTCTGGGCAACCTGTGCCAGTGCCTCACCACCCTCAATGTAAAAAATTTCTTCCTTATATCCAATCTAAATCTCTCCTCTTTCAGTTTAAAGCCATTACCCCTTGTCCTATCACTACACGCCCTTGTAAAAAGTCCCTCTCCAGCTTTCCTGTAGGCCCCCTTTAAGTACTGGAAGGCTGCAATAAGATCACCCCAGAGCCTTCTCTTCCCCAGGCTCAACAGCCCCAACTCTCTCAGCCTGTCTTCATTGCAGAGGTGCTCCAGCCCTCGGATCATCTTCGTGGCCTAGAAGAAACTCAACGGTTGTGCTTTTCACTTTGCAGACCGAAAGGGTCTTCCTGCATATCGGCACGCACTGCGGTCGCACGTTAGTTCAGCTCAGGGATGCTCCTTTTGGCACAATCCTGGCCACCTCCACATCCCTGTCCACCTCCATGTCCCGTGCCACTGGTTTGCATCGCAGGCACAAGATCCTAACAACTACTCCATGCTACGGATCCCTCTCTCTTCTGTCATGCTCCGTGCCAGTGTAGATGTAGCTTTTCATAATCATTGCTGTGTGCTTAAGATAAGATAGGTTTATTATTTTTAAACACACAACCAATGAAAAAAGTAACCTTGTCACACGCTTCTGTCAGCAGCCTAAGGAAAGGCTATACCTCAGCAAAGAGAAGTAAGTGGAAAGAACTAAAACAGTACTTTATATCAAATATCACCATATTAATGTGGAATGGGTTCAGCAGAAAATTCTTAATCTGAAGTGTCACATTTGCTTGAAAATCATATTTACGCAAGATAAGCCAGTTAGCACTAGCTTCTTAGGAATTATGACTAAATACAGCCCACCTACTTTACAACAGGCCACATAAAGGCTTTTAGAAAAAATTAAGTAAACTCTTGGATTTACGGATCACGGCAGAGGAATGCATCAAATTCCATTAGAAAGAGTAATGACAAAAATATGCACCCATTGCCACAGAAAAGATTAAGCTAATGAGGAGCAGTACAAAGTAGCAGTGTCTCAATCCAAAACAACAAAGTCACACCCTAGTTAGAACGTTCTTCTTGAGTTATGGATCAATAATATATCCATATGCTGTGTAAGCTTTTTACTATTCATTATATAGCCTTAATTTTTCCAGAAAATTCATATTGACTTGTCACTTCTGTATGTTTAACAACAAACTTTCAGGACTGCTGTTTCAGTCCTGACTGCAGCATCTGAAGTTACTGGCTGTATCTGACTGCAGAATATGAAGTTACTGGTTGAAGTCAACTGTTCTTACAGTTACAGTATCTGAGTTTCCAACAAAATATTAAACGCAGGTGCTATAGTGCCCACCTTTCTCGGTATCTGCAGCTACAGCTCCAAAAAGAATACAAGTCCAACGGGTGAGCTTCGCGAAATCATCTGGAAAGAGCAGCCATCTGCATACGTGCCACAGGGAGCGTGCAAATTAATATATACAATTGTCCATGGGCTCCACTTTCAGTCTGTTCACGAGCAAGAAAAGAAATTAAACTAATCCTGAGTTTCCAAGGAAACTTATTCTGGAAAATAAGTCCCCCTCCGGGTTGCCCTCCCTACATGCTGACATCGTGCCAGCGAAGGATGTCCTCTGCAACAGCCCTGACTGAGCAATGCAAAATGCCTTGGTTATGACAAAGCCTATATCAAAGCCATAAACCAGGACATGGAAAATTTATATAATTCTTCAAATCTAAGCTTCTGTTAATTTCAGAGTTACACATTCTGAAATTCCGTCTTTTGAGAGAATACATCCTCCCTCAGGCTACTGGATCAAGATAAATTTGAAGCTGAACAGAACAGATCACTATAAACTCTTTTGTTGTTTAAGAGTCACTCAACCTTTACATGTATTTTGCACTACATTTTTTTTTTTAAAAAGAAACATGACAGTAAAGCCACACAAATTAGGATGATAATTCAAGAACAGGTTTCAACATTTTAGCAGAAAAGTAAAACTATTTTTAACTGATTTGAAAACAACCCCTTAAAAAGAGAAGCAGTAAGTAATTAGAGCAACCTCTGCACAGGCAAACAACACGAGAAACACTTGAAGATCTTCAGGGTGGAGATACAAGCTGTTTGACCCAACAGGGTGGGACATCTGTCACCACAGCAAGCCCCTGGACAGCCACCAGGCAGGGGCACTGCCGTCTCCAGCCACCGTGCTCCAGGGCATGCACTGAGTCATAACAATACACACGGTCATGCTGGAGATGAAGAAATATAAGGCTTTGAAAAAATTAAAAGCTGTCTTCCAAATATCCATTAGGCAGGAAAACAGCTTTTTCTTTTTTCTATTCTTGGCCTCAGTCCTGCCAAGGAGTGCTGCTGCCATCTCAAGTCTCACCACAGCGGCCATGAGAAAGAGAACTGAATAAAGCTTAACTCTGTGTCATGGGAAAGAGTTCTTCTGAAACCTTCAGAAGGCAACACAGAAACTGAGACAGCTTGACAGCTTTCATTTACTGTCATTCGAGAAGCTCAACATGAGTCTGAGAAGCTCAACATGAGCCAGCAATGTGCACTGGCATCCCAGAAAGCCAACTGTGTCCTGGGCTGCATCAATAGGAGTGCGGCCAGCAGGTCGAGGGAGGTGATTCTGCTCCTCTGCTCTGCTCTCGTGAGACCCCACCTGGAATATTGTGTTCAGCTCTGGAGTCCCCAGCACGAGAAGGACATGGAGCTGCTGGAGCAGGTCCAGAGGAGGCCACGAAGATGATCCGAGGGCTGGAGCACCTCTGCTATGGAGACAGGCTGAGAGAGTTGGGGCTGTTCAGCCTGCAGAAGAGAAGGCTCCGTGATCTTACTGCAGCCTTCCAGTACTTAAAGGGGGCTACAGGAAAGCTGGAGAGGGACTTTTTATAAGGGCATGTAGTGATAGGACAAGGGGCAATGGATTCAAACTGAAAGAGGGGAGATTTAGATTAGATATAAGGAAGAAATTTTTCACTGTGAGGGTGGTGAGGCACTGGAACAGGTTGCCCAGAGAAGTTGTAGATGCCCCATCCCTGGAAGTGTTCAAGGCCAGGTTGGATGAGGCTTTGGGCAACCTGTTGTAGTGGAGGGTGTCCCTGCCCATGGCGGGGGGGTTGGAACTAGATGATCTTTGAGGTCCCTTCCAACCCTAAACATTCTATGATTCTATGACTTACCTTTTTTAATTCACTTTTCCAAAAAGGAAAGGTGAACAAAACCAACCTTGCTCCTCCCAAGCTTCTCGAAACATAGCTGTGTAACAGGCAGTATTTCATTTTATAAACTCCAATTAAGGTACCAGGCACATACTCCTCCTAACTTGACAGCCATCTTTACTCCATACATGCTCCCAGTTCCTCCCTGTGCCTCCTGCCCAGCACTCTACCTGTAAAGAGAGACGTTTAACACCACCCTTCTTGCTCAAGAAGGACTCGATGTTCCCACTATCTGCCTGTTTTCCAGCAGGCACCTGGTTTCCATGGGGAAGGGCACCTATCTACAGGGCGCCGCACAAATGATGGCTCCTGGTTGCCAGCAACTACAAAAACCTCACTGTGATCTTGCATTCATCTGAGGTATGAAACTGGGACAACAAAAAGCAAACGTGACCGACTAAAGAAGGGTGCATTTGTGCATTCAGACAGTGGAAAGCTTTTCTCCAATTTATTTAATACAAACCTCCCTGCAAATTAAGCCTTCAGGCAAGAGTATCCAACTGGTTGATCTTAATAATGAAGAGAGGAAAAAGCTGGGTTTTCCTCATTACTTAAGTGTCATGCTTCTTTATCCCATATAAACACGTTAAAGATGCAGCAATTCTTTTAAGGCTAAGAGACACACAAAATAATCCAAGACTTTGTGACCGAGGTGCAGACAGAAAGCACATTCCCCTCCTGAAAAGCAGGCTCTGCCATTGCTGAAGATGCCTTTGCTTCAGCACAAGCATTAGTCCTTTTCTCTGCTATGGGATGTGGCTAAAATTCCCGTTTTGTCTTTCAGTTTCAGCAACTATTGATAGGTTTAAATTAAAACAGGGATGGATTAAAAATCAGAAACAGAAAGGGGCCAAGATGTCGTGCTGCAAAGAGCAGATTTCCAACAGGTCTCTGGATCACGAGGACTTGCCGGCCAAGAAAGACCGTATAACAAACAAGCAGCCTACAGCGAGACACGGCAGCATCTCGCTATGTAGGCACCTACAGCGCATCACAGGCAAGAAACAAGAGAAAACTGAAGGGTGTCAGCGAGGTCCAAAGCCCCTGTGAGAGCAGGAAAGCTGTACAATGAAACTTTTAAGAGGAATGAAGCACAGTCAGCGCTGGAAGAAGACAGGAAAAGTCCAGAGGTCCCGACCAGGCTGAGCTTACAGGGAGATCTTTGCCTCAGCAGCTGCACCAGTCCGAAGGGAAGGGAAGGACGGGGTGAGCAGGGCACACCTCCATGCCAGCCCGGGACCTGCAGCACACCCTGCTCCTCATCCTGCCTTTCCCTGCGGGCAGCCTCCGTTGCAGCAGAGCAGAATAAAGAGAAACTTCAGAAGCCACAATTACACATCTAAAGGGATAATTCTTCCTGGTTGTCACAGGTGGACCTGCAGAAGCACTGAAACATGGGATGACTACGACATATGCACAGTAGGAATGCAGTTCCATCCCCAAGCCTCCACGTAGCCCCAAGGCCCTCTGTCACAAACTTCCCTTACCAGCTCCAGATATTCTGACTCAAAACTCTCCCCAAACTTATCAAAAACCATCTTAAAAACACTTCTTTGTCCACATTATCCTGTTTGGAAGTCTGTTCCACAACTTCCCTCCTCAGATGGTTTGGGATCTTTTAATGTCTGACTTCAATTAATTCAGAACACACTCATAACCATTCATCTTGCGCCAATACTCTCCTTGGACTTCAACAGGTTTCCTCCCTCATTGTGGTATTTACCTCCCAAGCTACAAGCTAGACTAAACAAGCCATGCTTTTGTAATCCCTCTGCATACAACCAGCAATTAAGTTTAAAGTATTTTAAAGTCTGAAGGTCCAGAGAAGTTACACAAGAGCTTCAAATGCCAGAAAAATTTTCTGAATTTTTTTTTTAAATATAGCTAGAAAAAAAAGTGGGATGCTGTAGAGGACAGGGAGCCAGACAACACTGGAGTAATATTAAAAAAAGATGCCTGGGGTAATTATAGACTGTTTTGCCAGCCATTAACCACAGGCAAGATCACAGCTGTGACAGGACTCCGAATAAAAGAATTAATAAAATTTCCATCTCTTAATACCAGGCAACATGCTCCCACAGGGAATGGGTCTCCCACTTAACAAAGGTTTATGGCATTTCCCCAGACGTAACAGTGGTGTACTGCACAAATGCTGCTGGCGGGGGAAAAAGCCAACGTAGGAGACTGACAAGCACCGGCACTACAAATCTGGTAACGCTATACTTAAACAATGTGAAATCGTTACTACGCTTGAACCACTGAAAAATGTATGAAGATATTTATAGGTTCCAAGCATGTGCACGCTGTTTCAAAGACCACTTCAACATGAAATTCCTTCAATGAATCCAATCAGCTGTGCATGCTACTTTCTTCATCTGTTTTAATATTCTCCAGCCTGCATGCACACTTTTGCTGTTTGAAAGTAAGTGTTGGCTTCTTGCTGCAATTTGACAGAAATCCACTGCCCTCTACTACCGCTTTGCACAGCCATCGCCATCAGCATTGTACTCACAGCCCTCCAGACAATGGAGGAGTTAACGGATATTGTTTGAAAACCAAACACTAGCAGCTCAAGGAAAACAGCAGATGATCTTTCTACCTATGATTCATCTACCAACAGGCCCTCTTCGGGATCGCGGTGCTGCGTGAACTCTGCAAACTGCTCCTGTTGCAGCCTGCAGTGAAGAACTAGGTGAGGAGCAGAAAGGCAGAGTGCGTATTAAATGCTCACGTGAAAGTAAAATTAGAGTGCAAGGCAAAGCTGTGTGTTAATTAAACAGTTGTGACAGCAGACAAGTCAATTTTCAGAGTCTTAAAGGCTGAACGCCACCTGAGTAAACTAATGGACTACAAGCACCAAGTATTTTTGTCTGTGTGTATTTATACAGGACTGTGTTTGAAAAGCACAAGTACTGAAAGCTAGGCACATAGTCTGTCCTGACCCCCACATTTCCAATCATCAGCTAAAGATTTACTGAAGGAGAAGTTTAATACCAATCGATTTCACAGCTGAATCTATATGACTTGCCTTGTCACCGTACCATTTTGGGGCAAAAGCCCTGTGTGCCCTGGGAAAGGCTGGTGTACCTGCCAGAAGAGATTTTTATCTAACGCCCGATTATGTTCACCCTGCTTCATCCACTGCCATTGGCCTTCTTAAATTTAACGGAAAAAATAGGTGCCCACACCCTGTTCTATGACCAAAAAAAGCAAAGCAAAACCACGGCAAACAATAGGCATTCATCCTGCAGGCTCTGTACCCGTGCCATTTGGGGGTCTCCTCAGAGGCAGTGAAACGAAACAGCTCCAAGGAGCGAGTGGAACAACGTGCTGACACGATGCGGCGAACAAACGTATTTACGGGCAATCTCGGCATCGCAGAAACAAGAGCTGGGGTGCACCACTCTCCCCCGACGGGCCAGCATGGCAGAAGCACTCTCTGGGGTTTCCATCAGATCCCTCTGCTGCAAACAGAGCCAAGGAATAAGCAGGGTAGGCAGCGTGGGCACGGCCACAGCTCCGCCACCCAGGCACTCTGCTGCCTTTGGAAATTCACTCTGCTTTTTACGTATGCTGCCCCCTTCCAACGCATCTAGATTGTAAATTCATCCAAGAAGAAACAGGGGTTTCCTTGGTGCTCAAGTTCAACATTACACAACAGGATGGGAGCCGTAGGTGGAGTTGTTGAATGATACTCAAGAGGAAAAAAGTCTAAGTACATGGAGATCCTCCATATTTCTGAGCATCTGGCTAACTTCAGCGAGAACGTTATTATCCAGACCTATAATCTTCCTTTCATCATGTTCAATTTCATTCCATACTCCCAGGTTCGGTTAGAAGTGATTCCCGTTCACTGCCAGCTGACTGAGAGGCCGGTCCCGTGCCAGATGCTGTCAGCCCTACTCAGCCACGGACATACCCTTCTCCACCTCTGGACCTCTCCTTCCTTCAGCATGAGATAATAAAGTTGTCATTTAACCAACAAAACCTTCAAACTTTAAGCAGTCTTGAACATTAAAAGCTCTTTAGTAATTAAGTAAAAACTGATTTTTTTCCATAGCAAGCGAATACACGGTGTTTGACAGAGTGCTCTGTGGCTCTCCTGGCATGTCAGGAGATACAGGAGACATGAAGAAAAATAGCAGAGCTCTTCTTTCAGAAGTAAGTTCTTTTAAACTCAAAGTCCTATGTTTCATGCTTAATTCTCATTCGTTTGTACTAACTCTGCATTTGTTCAAACTGCTTTTATATTTTGAAGAACTGCAGATAAGAAATGTCCTCGAAGTTACCCACCCTGTTAAAATAATGCATATGATATACAAATAACTACAGAAAGAATTGAATCTGACTCATGAGTCCCATTGTGATTACAACAACTCTGAGACAGAAATAAAAAAAAATGAAATTAAGTCAGAGGAACAAATGCCACAAGATCAATCTTAGGTTTAAACTAAACTCATTAAATTCTGCCAGGAATCTTCACTTCGACAGATTCCTTCATTTATATTACTACACGTCCCCTCCTCATTTTGGCCTGCTGTTATACACACACAAAAAAAGGAAATTTTAAACAGAAAAAAAAAGAAAAAAGCAACTTGTACAAATTTTAACTTGCCTAGTTCAACTTGGAAAATGCATTTGTTTAAAGACATCAGAGAAAATCTGTTTCTGATTTCAAACATTGGATATTTTATGAGAACATTGCCAAGAAAGGAATCCAAGGAATGTCCCTACATGCACAGAACACACGAGACAACTGGTGAGCAGCCCTGTGATCTTTCACAAAAAATAAATAAAAAAAATCTGCATTTCTAGCATGGAACCCTTCTCCAGGGAGCAAGCAGCACATGCCTGAGATTTTTCATGGATAGCTTCTATCATAACTTCTTGCTATTATTAGTATAAAAGACTTCCCTCTTGAATCCACAGCTGTAAGACAAGCAAGGATGGAAAATACTTCCCAAGTGCAGGCAAGCAGTAAGCGCACACGCTTGCTTTACAGCGTTTCTTGGCACTATTCTCCTTCTACAAAAGCTACGAAGGAAAGAGAAACTCCAGGCAAATACTACAGAAACATGAGCTCATTTTTCAGCACAAGCCAATGAACTGGCTCGTGACCCTTCTAGGAATTAATTCTTCTGCAAGGAAATTTATTTAAGATTTTCCATTTGTACCTCTTCAGCCCAAAAGATCAATAATGAGCACGCAGCATCGCCCCTGCTGCAGATGCGCAATTTCAATCAAACACCGATACGACTCGTGTTTCACATGATGGGGGTCACCTCAAGCTGAAGAACCAACTGCAGCCCGCGGGCCAGTGTGGTGTGAGGGTCGCCCAGCACCCTGATGCTGGAGAGCTCGGGTCAGCCTGCTAGGAGGGGACGCTGGGTTGCCCACCACGCATGGGCAGAGGTGCCCAGCACCCACCGCCCATCTTCCCCCAAGTGTTTTAAGTGGCAGCTGGGAAGGGCATGGTGACAAGAGGTTCACGCTGATGGTACAGACTATCACACAGCAAACAGAAACCTGAAGACAGAAAAAATTAGAGGCAGTAGGTTCCTAGAGCTCATGGGGACCAAGTTTTAAAGAGCAGGGATCTCATCACCGGCCCAACGCACATCCACGCCCACCAAACAGACTGACTCAAGTCTCCACGCAAACCTGGGACTAACTCATCTGATCAAGACTGCTCGCCAGATCAGACCACGAAAACCCTGTGGGTGCTGGCAGCCAGGGCAGTGCCTGAACAGCCACACCGCTTCTTCCTGAGCCCCCCAAACAAACCAGCATCTGAAAGGCACATCTGCTGTGCTGTTTCAAAGACAGACAAATCCTCCTCCCTCTCCAGGCTACCATCAAGTCGACAAAAGGACTGGTGCGTAACAACTTCTCTCTTTCACGTGTTAAAAAAAAAATAAATCAATGATAATGCCCCAGTTGATTATTTCAGGATCACGATTTTCAGTGCATCATGTCATACACAATAACTGTTTTGCTCCACAAGGTAGGGAGAAGTCTACTACAAACTAATAAAACAGTGCAAAGAACAGTGACTTAGAGAAAACAGGTAAGTGCATGCAAACAAACAAACAAACAAAAATATGACAATCAAAATATATGGCCACACAACAAATCTATCCACTGCTTTGAAGCATAGCCCTCAGATGAGTTTTTATGTACTGTAACTAGCAATTTTTCTTTTTCAGAAATAAAACCTGAAAATTTTGAAAACATGTTTCCATACATTCAAGATTCATTAAAAACCAAGTGTAATTCAACTTTATTATGCAAGGCAAAAATATTTTCTTTCTGTAGAAACTCATTTGCTGCACATATGACATCTCTGAAAACTTCTCCTAGCATCATTTTCAGTCAGGTGCTCTAGATTACAGAAGCCTCGGTCTTCTTAGCTGCCTGGTTACCCAACTTGCTTGAAAATGTGTTACCTATTTTACTCTTTACTTAAGCAACAACTTCCATCCTGGGTCTCTAAGCTAATGCTTTAAAAAAAGTTTCACCTTTTGTTGTTTCTAAATCCCAGTGACCTGTAGAACTGTCGTGAATTGAAAACCTCTTTTTGTCCAGTTAAAAAAATGTAAATAGTGCAAGTTTTTTTTGACTTTGTACACTGCAACAATTTCACCTAAGATAAATGACTACATAGCAAATTGTGTTGCGTAATTCATTAAGGTTTTCTCTAGAAACACTGGTTCACTACTCTGAAATTAGCCAGAAAGGAACTTTTTTCCTGCCTTTTTTAATTTATGGTTGACAACTGTACCAAGACCCTCAGTGGGGACTTTGCACAAATCAAAGTCAGTAGAAGAGTTAAAGTAGTCAAAGTTTTGAAGCAAGAGCAAAATATTCAGAGTAAGCAGTGATCAGCACTCAAGTACTTAACTTGTTATCCTTTTCCAGGCAAAGGATCTTTCCTACAACTCCTAAACCTTTCCTTACAACAGGTCTCTGGTGTCAGCTTTCAACAACTGTACTTCAGCAAGAACAGAAGAGCAGCAGCAATATCGATTTGTAATGAAAACAGAAATATGGACATTTAACAAAGATAATAAGCTTTTCCTAACCGTGGTTTTCAGAACCACGTTCTTAGGAAGTCCAGCTAAAAAGATGAAATAAAAATCTCTTTGGACATAAAAACTCTCATTGTCCCGACGGCCCTGTGCTGCCTCTAAATGACAGTACCTGGCAGAGCACACGGAGTTTCTACCAGGCATTGGCCAGGTTGGATGAGGCTTTGGGCAACCTGGTGTAGTGGAGGGTGTCCCTGCCCATGGCAGGGGGGTTGGAACTAGATGATCTTTGAGGTCCCTTCCAACCCAACCCATTTCATGGTTCTATGATCTGCAATACGGCAGCATGGCCAATCCTCCGCTCTGCTCCGGGTGCTCCATGACGCTCCATCCAAACGGGGGCAAAACCGAATAAACATAAACGAGCTTCTGGTGCAGCATCACCACTGAAGATGCTCCACACAATAAGCCACCACGAAAGTTCCTGCGATGCCGAACACCCCCTCGGAGCCCCCCCCTCCCCGCGCCCCGCACCGAGCCAGCCCGGCCCTTTGTCTGGCGACCTGCCGTGCACCTTCCCGCAGGACTCCCGCCGGGCAGCGATGTCCCGCTCCCCCCTCGCAGGAACAAAAGGAACAACAAATTCAGACGCTCTTTCATCAATGTACCGAACAGACTTTTTTTTTTTTTTTATAAAGATTTACATTTCAATTCTAAAATCCCTCCTCCATCAGACGGAAAGGTCCAGCTGGAAGCGACCGCACACCACCTTTTTCCCAGCGCGGCACCCTCACCTTTCAGGCAGAACATCCTGCAGCCGTCCCACGCAGAGCCCAGGCGGGGCCGTGCCCGCCCCCCGGCCGCGGCACCCCGCAGTGCCCGGCCCAGCGCCCTCCGGCCCGGCCCGCCCCATCCCGCGGCGCAGGCGGCGGAGCGGGGCCGGGAGCGGGGCCGGGCGCGGGGCCGGGCGCAGCTCTCACGGCCCCGGGCCGCGGCCGCCCAATCCGCGGGGGTCTCCGCCGCAGCGCTCACGCCCCCCCGCCACCGCTCACCCCCCCCTCGGCCCGGAGTCAAAGGCGTGCGACCGAAACGCCACCTCGGAAAGGGGCCGCCCGCCACCTTCGGTCCGTCCCAGCAGTCCCCGGCCCCATGGCGATGGTTTGAGCTCGGCTGTCCGCATCCCTCACCGTGGATGCGGTGGATTCAGCTCACCGGCATCCGTCGGGCAGCGTTCGGGAAATGCATCGCTTTCATCACACTCAGCAGCTCGTCATCAATTACTAACTCTGCTCTTCGCGATTTTCGTTTTTTATTCCTGAATATATGTCTGGTCTCTCTCCAGCAAGTGCTTTCTTTGTGCGGTTTTATCTTTCATCTACGCATCGAGGCTTAATTAATATATAAAAATCTTGCCAGTGTATCTGAACGGTCGAGTTAAGAGATGGCTCGTTTTTACCTGACTACTGGCTAGAGACGGAGCAGCCCTCCGCCCAGTTTTCTGTGCAAAGAAGATTAATAGTTGGGAAAAGCTAAACAAGACGTCAAACCATGCTGCATCTTACTTGACTTCTCATTTTAAGACAAAATACTACAGTTTCTCGAGTCAGGGCTAGTAGGAACCTCACGAAGGCGTATTCCCTCTCACTAACATCTCAGTTCTGGGAGTACCAAATTTCCACAACACACCAGTTACTCTCCACAGTCCAGAAGGGAAATGCTTATTTTTTTGAATGCCATGCGTTTATTTCTGTGTGCCTTAAGACTGCTACCTCAGCCCAACACCAGAGAAGTTACGACTGAAAAGATTTCTTACATACACCCTGTTTCTGCAGAGAAGACCTTCAGGAATAGAAGCACACAACCTCGTAAGCATTTTACTTTTATAAGGGTCACAAAGAGCTGCCACCAGCTCTGTGCTGACTGGTGATATTTGGGTCTAAACACAGCTGTGTTGTGTTGACTCACTTTTATAGGGCCTGGCCTTGCACAGCAAAGAAATACAAGAACCAGGCAGCAAGGTAAGGGTCAGGGTAACCTACCTCCCTGAACAACCAAGATTTGCAACCGTCTCCAAATGCATAAGTCCTAAAATCCTCCATGTAAAGCCAAATGAAAATAAAGAACATGTGCAAACACGTTATCTTCGGGAGAAGCTCCAGAAAAAAAAAAACAGGTCCAGACACCTTGAAAACAGCAGTTTAGACCCCAGATGAAGCAGCACTAATGAGATCCCGAGTACCATTAGCCGTGCTTAGATCTTGAAGTATCACATTTCAAGTATCTGTCATCATGTTAAGAAAAGTTACTTCATTTTAGAGGGGGCTAAGAGTAGCCCGCTGTGGCAGAAAAGTGGAGACCTTACACTGGAGTAGCTCAAAATCCAGAAACAGCGTTTATATAGCTTAGCCTGCCCTTTCTCTTTTAAATCCTACTAAAAAGGGTACAGACTAATGTCAAGATTTCCTTATGCTCTGGGAAGCAAAGGGCCTGTTCTCCTTAATTCCATTTTCTGGTGCTCCATGCACCAGGCATCCATGCACTTATTTCCCACCATAACTCTTCAGAGGGCTCCAGGAATAAACACTTCATGGAGACAAAATAAACAAAAACATATTGTAGCTGGAGGAAGGTTACTTGGATACCAGAGGGATTTTAAGGTCCAATCTTGCTAAATCTACCCATTAATTACCTGGAAGGAGAAGTAAGCAGCACATCAGTGACAGTCACTGGGGACTCAGAGCAGCTGCGAACACACCACTGGGGACTGAGAAACAGCAAGACAGATTCTAGGGGAATCACAAACACAAGTAGAAAAATACAAAAACCATACAAAAAGCAGACAAAACCAGCCGTTGATTCTGCACATAAGCAGTGGGGAAAACTGTTGATAAAACAAAGAAGAGGAAGCCAACTATGGAACAATAATATTTTCTGAGAAATTAGAAACAGCTTAGAGACAACGCGGTATTAAAGTGCTGCAAAGTCAGAAATCGCTCTGGGCTGTAACACTGGCGGCACATATGCTCTGGAAAGGTTTGGGCCAGCATCTCTTCCTTGGAGATAGCCTCTGTCTTGTTCACGGGCTCCCTCTCCCACCTTCACCAGAAGGAGAGCAGAGGAGCCTGAATGGGATCCCCACCTTCCTGATGCCCACTGGAAAAGAGGCAACGCTAAAAAACCCAACACAAACCAAACCAAACCAAAACAAACAAACTCAAATTAAATAAAAATTCACGAAGGGGAGTGGAATTACCAAACCCTGGACAGCCATAAAGCAGTCCAGCATCTATTTCCATCCCTTTTTTTAGTGTGTCAGGACTCTATGAGTGCCCCAAAGACACGCGTGCAGCTTTACCAGCAGCAAAACTAAGGAGGTCTGGTATCCCACTGAGTGCCGCAAAGGCGGTGCACCTCATTGTCTAGGAAGGCAGGAGGTCCAAGTGACGCTCTTCTCTTGCCTGGGCATTTGCAGCAACTGGACAGGTGCCTGGACCCTCTCTGCCACCTGTGACACTTGCAGGATGTCACACCTGGTCCCGACTCTTGAGTCCCAACTCTGAGTCCCATCAGGAACAGGTTCTCTGACTCCCTACATCTCATTTTGCTGCCTGGGACAGCAGGAAGCCAGATTTCCCTCATTGTACTGGGGTGAACTCTATGGAAATAACATGGAAATATCTTCCAACAGTCAAACTACCAAGTACAGTGGCTGTGTAAAGCATTACATGTTGAGCTACATATGAAGACACAGCTACAAGTGTGAAGCGCTGCCTCCAGGAACGTATCCCATCCACATCTATCCCATCAAGGCAGAAGCAGAGTAGATAATGCCAACTGCCATCACCACCTCTCACGGAGACGCTGCTCCTACTGATTGGATGCTAAATAGACTGGCTCCATAGAGGAGACCATGACAGACACAGAGAATTGCACATGTGTATCCATGTTTAATAAGGACTGGCCATGGGTCTTTTAAATAGAAATGTTTTAACTGCATGAAGTCAGGAATTTTGACACTCCGAATCATTTTTTTCATTCTCTCCCTTACTCTCAAGTCACTGAAATTTCTATCAGCTCTCTGAGAATGGTTAGAAAAACAAGGCCATTTTTTTCCTTGTTGAAAACATAACATCACTATCACCATTTCTGTTAGCTGCTCTAACCTGAAAACACAACAGGATGGAGGAAAATAAGTTTAGGAAAAATATGTATATACCTGCACCATTTTTTGATACTAAAGATTGCCCCATTAAAATGAGCATGGAAGAAAATGAAGCTCAGACCTGCCCAACGCAAAGAAAAAGGATGAGGGTTTAGGCTGTTTCCGGCTTGCTTCACGTGCTGGTCCACAGCAACCCAGTTTGACTGCCAGCAAGCAGGGCTGTCCGGATGTCTAATTAAATCCTTCTTCCTTTTAGAGCCAAAGCGATCTGCAGGGACGTACGTTTCTGATACCTTGGATGGGTGCCAACTCATGAAACGGATTTTTTTGTGGGGTTTTTTTTTTTTTTCCTAAAGCCTGAATTATTCTGACATGTTTCCCTTTCAAACTGTGCGCATAAAACACACAAACAACAACCAAAAAACCCCACCTTGAAAAACAGCTGGAGTAAAATAAAATTTTCAACTTGCAGGTTGTCAGGGCCCAACACCCTTTAGTCTGCAGGCAGCTCAAGCACTAAGGAAAGCCAGACCCAGAGCCTACCAGGCGCTGTGGTCCCACTGGTGATAAGAGTGGGGAGATAAAGAGAGGTCAGGTCAGCCCCCAGTGTGTCTTTAAAGGGGCAGCATGAACTCCGAAACCAAGCTCTGGCTGAAAAGATAGTAACCATTATTTTGATAAGTAAAACCTAATATTCCTGTAACTCCGAAACGAGAGAAAAGATTTTGCTATTATCTCTTGCAGTTGACAGCAAGCATTGTATTACCCATTCCACTCGAGGGCTGATTAGGGTGGAGTTTCCTCATACAGTGCAGAAGGAAAGAAATATTTTAGAAATTATTACAGAAGATGAAATTTGTTTGGGGAAAGTCACAGGAAACATAATGAAATAAGCAACTTAACCCTAATTGTCAGGCTGGATATATGTCCTTTAAAGCAGAATTCACAGTGAGTAATTAGAATCACCCCGTGATTGATTCAAATAACTCAAATTGATAAATATTCACCGTAGGAGGAGGTAAAAGGATGTATCCTGTCCTGACCTGCAAAAAGTAATGCAGGCAGATGTCTGGTGGTGAACGGACTTTCTCAAATTATCAGTGGAACAACCAGCATAGAGCTACTTATGCACTACAGATTGGCAGCCACAGGGCCTTGTCATCCCTTTCAAGACTGGCATGAGAGACAGAATTTTCCAACTATTCAAATCATAGACTCATTCAGGTTGGAAAGGACCTCTATGATCATCAAGTCCATGTAGAAGAAAAATTAATTTTAAGCACTTTTAAGCAACAGAGGTGAACGGAACCAAAATAAATATTTGAAAAGCGCATTTTCCCATAATTAAAACTGATTTCTAAAACAATCTTCTTCCAATAAAACCTCTGAAGCCATTTGAAATTGTTTTCCTAGAGAATGAAACCTAAAACACTGACCTCTTAGTTGAAAGAGGGACATAGCCTCATTTTAGTCATATGTAAATTCAGGAGCCAAAATAAAATCCTTTATCCATGTGTTTGTTTTTTTCACCTGTTTTTCAATGAAACAACTTTATTTCTGTTTCTACCCTAGCTATAGCTGTACTGGTGGAGTTTTCAGTCAGATACTACACACAGCATTTGTGAAATTGTGTTACGGTTTCTGATTATTACGAACAAAAGTTCTTCTGTACTAAACCCAGCAATGTCTGCAGGTGCAAAGTGCTTGGCATTAAAATTAATAAAATAAATGGTCTTAGGAATGGGCTGTCTTCTGCCTTAAGTGAGGAAGAAAGCAAATACAATGAAATCATGAATTAGTTCGCCTTATCTTTTGTTTGCCTTACTCTTCAGACGAAGGGCACAGAAAGGGCAAAATCTTTTTAAGAGCTGCTCTAGGTCAAGGAAGGAATCTGTAACCAACTTCTCCAAATTCATTCAGGAATTTCTTTGCCACAGAAGTGGAACAAAGAGGGCATTCCTGGTAGTGCAGGGAGGACCAAAGTGTATAGAGGTTTACCACATGACAAGGAGAAAACTAATTATACCAAAACAATGACTGACGATCCTATATTTAAAGAGAGGCTAGAGTAGAAATTCTGAAGAACAAGCCTGGAAAAACAACAGGCAATACAGTAATTTTGATCTACTGCTAAAAGACCTGCTCCTAAACAAAAAAAATAATCATTTTTCAAGGGTTGTGTGCCAATTATCTTTGATTAAGGGATGTGACAGGGCTTTATCAGTAATGTTTACTATTAAAATAAAACAAGAAAGCCCCTCGCAGGCACTTTCATCTGCCTCGTCACCTGTGCACCGCTCCAGAAAGCCACTGCAGATGTATCACAGGTTGACATGGGCTTGCTCCTTCAGCCTGATGCCATCTGTGTTTCACTAGCCCTGGGAACAAGAAGCCACTGAGGAATGCTCTGAGGCTACCTTTGGGTAACTGGGAATATCAAAATCACGTGTGGCAGGAGGGACACTTGAATTACCCCGTTATCATCCTGGTTTTAGGTTAGACGTTTTAGGTTAGACTTCAAGGGGTCGGAGGGACAAAGACAACTGCACCGTTACACACTGCCCCACATGGAGGAGAAGAAAAGAACGGTTGTTTCACAAAACAGAGCAATGGTTTTCTATCAAAAAACTCCCCAAGGCTGACATACACCAGACAAACACAAAAAAACAAACAGAAAAATCAGTTTCTCCTCTGACCTCAGGGGCACAACGGCGCAGGCATGCTGGGAGCAGTCTTCATTCACATCGTCAAAACGCTTACCTAATGGACCAGAAATAGTCCACTGAAATGTTCTCTTCTGATTTCCAGCTATGGGCCAAAACACGCCCAAGTCCTTAAAAACAAACATACAGGCACTGGCACTTCGGCATGTGCTCCTGGGTAGCGAATGGAACCAGCACGTCCATCAGCAGCCGTGCGCAGCGCAGGGTGAAACACAGCAGTTCATGGGTTATTACAGCTTCACCTGTGCATTGCAATGGGAAATATTCCTGAATCCCCACCTGTTCCCGCTCTTTCCTGGCTACAAACCTGAGCCAGCCCCAAGGCATTTTGTCGCCTCCGCCGAAGAAACACAACTGCTTCTTCACTGAGGCTCCAGCACGTGAGTGCAAAGCATTAGCACAGAGCAGGGGGAACAAAATGAATTCTTTCTTATTAGACCTGATTAATTTAATAGATTTGCTGCCTTCCCCACAGTGCCAGCTGAATCACAATCTGCTGGGGATCATGGAGGAGCTGCAGCCACCTGGGTGGTAGGTCCAGCTCTCTGTCGTAGCCAGCCAGCACCTCGGTGGAAGGAGTACTGCTGAGCCCAGGGGGTTTTCTCCCTTTGCAAAAGCAAGTCAAATTAGCTACAGGTCAAACGCCTCATTTCATACCTGGCTCTGCCACTGCGTGTCACAATGACCTCATTTTCATCCAGAAAATGCCATATTTATCATAAATGGCAATACATGCATTACTCAAGGTTAATAAAATTGAGTTAATAACTCCTGGATGGCAGTTTCCATGTAAGCGTACAGTATGCTGTCATCAGCACCCTTACTCATCGGCTCTTCAGCAGTCTTGACTACAAGGGAGAAAAACAGATATAGAAGACTCCATGGAAATTACAAGCAAGTACAAACAAATTTCGGTTTCTAAAAGGCAACAGTCTCCACTATTCATTAGTTTCTATACCTATTACAGGCATTGAAATTAGGCAAGAATGACAGAAGCAAAATGAAGAGCCTCTTTTTTCCCCTAGGTCCCTCTTTAATTTAGTCTCTAACGAGGTGCCTACAAGGATGTGATTCGGAGTAGTACGCCAAATACGTAAACTGTGAGCATCCCCGCTGCATTAGGGAGCAGACACCTGCAGGTGCAAAATAAAACAAAGCCACGGGCAAGTAAGAAAATTCACCTGAGCAAGCAAGCAGCAGAGAGGCAGCAGGCGACAGGAGCGGGTCTGATGGGACCTGATGGATGGGGACATGCTGCGTGCACCCAGTGGGCAGCTGCCGTTCCCGGGTGAAGCAGCGAGGCGGCCGTGCTGCGCTGCCCTCCAGCAGCCATTCCCATCAAACCCGACCTGCCAACTGGCAAGCACGGCTTCTTGCACCACGGCTAAGGGACATGGCTCATGGTTTGTGTGAGAAGTGGAAGGAGGGGTCGTGCCTCTGCCTCATCCCACCCCTCCTTCTGATATGCACATGCACAAGTGCACGTGCACTTTTATTATGGACCTGCGTTACCTTAGAGAAACTTCAGCCAGGGGTAACTTCTATGTAACACCTTCATGAGCTACTCTCAAGCAAAATACACAGTTCTCCCAATCCCTCTTCTTTGGTGTTTGATTTGACAGCTTCTGAGCAACTTCACCAAAAGCCTTCCACGCAGTTCTCACATCTTTTCATTTTGAGTGAACAGTTAAATGATGCACGAGTTGCAACGCATTTAATTCACAGCTCGTAACTCCCTTCGGTACGCTGCAAGTGCATTGAGGCTCAGTGTCCAAGAAGTCCATCTGCTTCAGGGAGATCAAGCACCAAGCAGAAGCTGCCACGCCATACGTAAGGGAAGCTCTAGAAGGAGCAGAGGGTGTACGTACTAACCACCTTGCTTTGGCATGGAAAATAGGCCAAACTCTTCTGTGTCCAAAGTACATGCTCACATACTGAAAATATACCTTGCATAGACACTGTAAGCACCTAACCATTCTATTTTAACAGACCACTTCAGCTCAGGTTACGGAAAAACACGCTACACATGAGGTTATAGTGAAATTTCCATAGCAATTCCTCACGGAAAAAAAAAAAAGATAAAGGGTTTTATACCTACAAGTGGGAAAGAGAGGTTGTAGTTAAATTAATAGATAAATGTCAGCAAAAAAAAAAACAGGTGGATGAAATTCCTAGAGTTTAATGTCTTTATTTTTATTGAGATTCTGCAGCTAAAAGAAGAGAAGAAAATGTATTTCACAGTTCAAATTACAAACTGTCAACTCCACCATTTTTAATTGTTCCAAATAGAACAATTAAATAGAAGCTAAATAGGCTCTTGCAAAAATACATTAACTTCAGTCATTAAACCACATTCTTAACCTTTAACTTCACTTTCTTTTCATTTGTAATGGAGATTGGAGAAAAACAAATAGCTGTAATGTTTGCCATGTCCTGCCAGAATGGTGAGCTATGACCACTCCAGACACAAAAGTCCCTTCAGTTTTAGAGGACAATTCACAAGCAGTTGGCTAACAAATGCATGGAAACAGAAATCTTCATGGATTCTGTTACTTGATGAGCAGTGCGTAGGAAAGCACATACAGTGCGTTGTTTCAGCTGAAACAGTGCAAATACAACGTCTTGCTGGAAGACATCCAGTCTGCTTTATAAAATACAGCGAGCTAAGAGTAAAACGGGAAGACCAGGAGACTTTGGTTTTGACCCTCTACTGAGAGGGAAACATTCGTGCCACGTTTTCAGCCTAAAGATTAGCTGTGCTTTGGAGGGAATTAAAAGTATCCTGGGAACAAGAAAAAGTCTATCAAGTGTATAAATGTATATAGAAGCATATACATCATGAAACGTAACTGGAAAACATCCCTAAAGGTCCAAATGATACACTCTCAGAAGGAAAATCTCAGCACTCTGTGCGTTTCTTCGTCGCTGCACAGAAGCAAGCGAAGGACACGCTATTCTGTGAAGAGCTGCTCTGGCTACATTCCTAATCCAAACATCAAGCAAAACTAAATTGCGAGATAAATTGGGTTGCGATGTCCTTGTAACTTTGGAAACACACGGTGAAGTCGGGTGCTACTCGATCTGTTTGCATTTCCCAAGACCGTGGTCTTCTACAGCGACAGGACAAGGGGCAATGGATTCAAACTGAAAAAGGGGAGATTTCGATTGCATATAAGGAAGAAATTTTTTACATTGAAGGTGGTGAGGCACTGGAACAGGTTGCCCAGAGAAGTTGTGGATGCCCCATCCCTGGAAGTGTTCAAGGCCAGGCTGGATGAGGCTTTGGGCAACCTGGTGTAGTGGAGGATTTCTCTGCCCATGGCAGGGGGGTTGGAACTGGATGATCTTTAAGGTCCCTTCCAACCAAAACCATTCTATGATTCTATGATTCTATGACCAGCCAAGAAAACTCTTACTGGAGCTACTGTGTGAGTAAAATTCAAGGTGTGCTACAGAAGGTAAAAGTAGTCAGGGTCTCGCTTCGCAGAGCTGCCCAGAAGGAACCGACATCGGCCCCGGGAGCGGCAACCCAGGGAGCTTCACAGTTCCCAAACACCAGTGGTTAACTTGGTCTTTATCTAACACAAGCACGCTTCTGAGACAGCACCTCTAACATGTTGGTTCTCCCAGTAACACCGCACAAGGGTGTTCTTGCCTTCAGCTCCATCATCACAAAAAAATTCCACAATCCCCTGAGAGATTAAGACCCTTCAACACAGTAAACATATTAGTAAGAGGTTATGGCTCTTGGAGCAGACTGCGTATAGACAGTGAAACCAGCCACAAGTGCTTGTAAAAAAAAAATCTACTCGGAAATGTCCTTTAGCACAGACGACAGCTCTCCAGCCACTGCTTCCTGGAGAGGAACGGACACACCGGGAGAGCAGCCTGGAAAGAGGGAAGGACTGCTGCAAATGTTTAAGGTCATAGCAAGTTATTTTTTCTTCTTTCTATTTTCACTGGGGAGGTTCCGATCAAATGACAAAGAACAATTTATTTTTTTTTAATAAAAGTTATTTCTACTATAAAAATAGCAAAGGATTCAAATTTGGCAAAGATTTTATACAACGAATAGCAGTGATGGCTGGACCCATGTTTTTTTGATAAAGCAAAAGTAGAGATGTGGGTTTTAACAAATTATTGTGTGATACATATCAACATTTCTTACTTAGTTTGTTTCTGTAGCTTACAATTTTTTGCTTAGCAAGCCCACTTCCAGATCCCCATCTATGGCAATATTTACCAGAAGACATGGGAAAAAAGGCCAAGTTCAGTTTAAATTTGCATTTATGTACAAGCATACAAAAGTTGCTACTTCAAGTTGTAATTAAACACAGGACTTTGGACTGTTTCCAGCTGTTTTACCAGCATGAAAAGTTTCGATTGCCACTGTATATCATGAAAGTTTTACAGAACCCTCTGCTGTGCCACAATACAAACATGGTAAGACAAATGGTACCTGCCTCAGTAATTTAAGTGATACCTCTGCTCCCAGCTGAGGACTGCTTCCATAAAAGCACAACATCCAATAATTTCAACTACAAATATTAAGATGCAAATTTGACCATATAGGCAAATTGTTACAAATGCATATGACTATATCCAATTTTATCTTTGCATGTGGAACCTACAACATGTAAAACGAAAAAGTATGACAAGACAGAAAATTGGCCTTTGTGTCAAATTGCTCATTATTTTTTCCACTTAAATATTTAGGTTTGTATATGTGTGCTCACATATACAAAACTGCATGTCTATAAAATACTCATTTCTTAAAAAATGAAAGAAGTCTTCCACAAAAAGGTATATAAAACCTGTAATATTTGTTTTGGAGTTATTCCAGTCTCTTACTCAAATGCTTTTTGAGGTTTCCATAAATGATTATTTATGGACTCGTGCAAAGTTTCAAGAATCCTTTTCACAGACACCCCCCCCCCCCAACACTACAATCCATCACATATTATTGCTTCTACAAACACTAACAGCTCCCTTCGGGTTTCGGGACCCTTATCTATGGAGCAACTGACATGACTTCCTCTCCGCCCCTTGAACACAAGATCTTGTGCAAAAACACCCAGCAAAAAAGCCCCATTAAGTGATTTTACATTAGAATAGCAACAGCAAGTCTAGATTCAGTAATCTTGCTTATGGGGATTTACTAGTTCTTGGTACTCTTACATCTCATTACTAAAAAGATGTGATTACTGCCCTGTTCCTGCAACCCCCTTGTGAACTGGCTTCATGACTTGAAAAAAAACAAGATTTAAAAATTAATTTGGGCTTTAGAAAAAGACCAAGCTGATGCTTTGATGCTGCAGTTAGACAACGTCAAAGTTGCAAATCCCTACAGTGAGTTTCTACAGGAAACACTGAAAATACAAACTTCTCAGTATTACAAAAACCAAAGGTCTTGAGTCCCGGACTCTGCCTCTGGAATGTGAAGAAAAACTCATCTGACAGTATCTAACTTACAAGATACATTTTTAAATCAACCACAGGTAGTACAGGCATAGCTAAAGAACATAATTTTTACGGACATAATAAGGCAGTGCCAATATTGCTACTGTGACAGAAGAAATTAATTGTTCAGTTTGTGGAAATTTAACTCCATGGTGTGACATTTTCAGACCGTGATATGCAGTGGGTGGTTAGGAAGTTAACTGTCAGCTTTGGCAAGAGTTGTCATCAGGACATCAGAATTACCTCCATCTGACACGCCACAAGGACACGAAAGGCTAAGCCCACAAGTAGTTACTTGTGAATTTAAAGGACTTCTAGCACTAAAAGAAAGTTTCACATTTAGACCGTTTTTGCAAGGAAAAAACGGGCATTCCACACGGTTTCATATTAAGGACTAAGACTTGGCCAGCAGACAGCAGAACGCCAGTGGGTGCCACCTTTTGAATCAGGTTTGATCAGTCTTCAAAAGACCGCAGTTATCTGAGAACAAGGTTTCTCTGACTAATGACTCCAAATAAGTTTTCCAGGTAGTTAAAAAGCAGCCAAGGCTTTTGACTTTCTCGTGATACAGAAAGGTTGGAAAGCGACCAAGTGAAATGGAAGCAGTGGGTAAAAAAAAAACTAATAGAGCAATAAGCAAGGACAGGAGCTGGGGGAAGAAGGGGAAAACCTCCCCGTTGGGTAACAGCTTCTTTTGATGCATTGCCACGTGTGGTCAGACCTGGCTGCTTATTGTGCTTCTCCAACACCTGGCCAGAAGATCACCGTTGGCAGGAAATAACAGCCTACTGCTGCACCTCCAGCATGCACAGAAACGCACCAAGACATGGGGAACTGCCCCAAACCAGGACCTGCCTGGTTTTCCAGGAACCATGGGACAGCAAACCAGCCCTGCTTCTGGTGGGAATTTTAGGCTCAGCCACTGCAAAAAATCAAGCAGTTCCCTGGGTTCCCACTGAGCATACCAGGAGCAAGGCATGCCATTAGAAGAGCAACGTAGATGAAAACTTGCATGTCTACCAACAAAAAAGCTTGGACAAAAATCAAAGTCTGACTGGTCCTACATCTGCCTCGTCAAAGCAGCTGTACCAGCAGCAGGTGTCATTGCACAGGTATCTTCTGTGAAGGAAACCAGGCTGCTATTCCTCATGCACAGAAGTTACGGAGCGCTCGCAGAGCTGCCTCGTGCGCCCACGGGACCCTGCTCAGCACGTCAGTCCTGGTGACCAAGGTGGTGGCAGAGCAGCTACATGACCCAGAAGGCTGGCGTCTGCCACTCCTGTGGCTTTCACGAGATGGACAACCCCAGTCAGCAGCACCCCTCGGTACCGCTGCCCGGACATCCCACGAGCAGCCGCAAGAAGCACGGTCAGCTCCACGGGCTCAATCTGTAACGGGGTGGATGAATTCATAGAATCATAGAATCATAGAATGGTTAGGGCGGAAGGGACCTTCAAAGGTCATCTAGTCCAACCCCCCTGCAAGGAACAGGGATATCTCCAACTAGATCAGGTTGCTCAGGGCCTCATCCAACCTGGCCTTGAACGTCTCCAGGGATGGAGCATCCACCACCTCTCTGGGCAACCTGTTCCAGTGTTCTACAACTCTCATGGTAAAAAATTTTTTCCTAATATCCAACCTGAATCTACCTCCCTCTATTTTAAAACCATTACCCCTTGTCCTATCACAACTGGCCCTCCTGAACAGCCTCTCCCCATCTTTCTTGTTCAGATCAACTCCAGCCTGCTGTCTCCCCTTGGAGCAACCTCCGGGAACACTAGTAGCAAAAAGAGATAAAGAGTGCCTATGCAGGAGGAAAAGGACACTTGGACCATGCGTAGGGAATAAAAAAATATCTTTTCATCCACACTCACACTGCAGAATAAAGGAAACTTCTGCTACCCCAAAAAGTAAGAAGTCTGAACTAAAAATTCAGATTAAAGAAGAGAAACGCAGGAGTTAGTGTGCTCTCATTTCAAAGGTCCTTCAGCTGACCACAGGGAGAAAGAGGGCTGAGCAAGAAACGTTTCAAACAACCAACCTTTATTTTACAATCAACTTTTACCGTCTCTTTTAGTAACTGCTTCATCAGATGTGAAGTCTAATTGGTGCCCCCAGTTCCAAAACGCTCTGCGCTACCGCGTACCTGCAAAGCAGCAGCCCCTGCCCTGACTTCTGCACAAACAGGGCTCATGCAGCTGCGCAGGACATCAGGGTGTGCCCCAGGTTCCTAGTTGGCATTTACTTTTCGTTTTCCTTGCTCATTTTGAACGGACAAACCCAACCAGTCTCGCCACTCGCTACCGTTTGCGAGTTCCAGTTTGCAGCCCGTGCGGATTAGCCACTTTGCTGGCGAAATACCACGCAACACATGCTGCCTTGTGCCTGTCACCTAGCAGCCCGGTGGGAATGCAATATGAGACGGGAAGGGCAACGAAGCGGCAAAAGAATAAGAGGTTTAAAAAGACAGGAAGAGAAACAGCTCAGAAAGAAAAACACCACTTCCTTCGTCTCCAACTGCTGTTAACGCTCCCGCCTTTACACGTTCGGTCAAGGTGGAAAAAAAAGGAGAGCATGTGATTTGTCAGGCTTTTTACCAATTTACCCGAGAAAGAACTGGAGGCAAAATTATTTGATAGATTAAGTTTTAATAGTTTTTCAGCTAATTTAAAATAAACAGTCTGGTTTTCTACATAAAACTAGCCATCCTCCCAGCCCGCTGTGCATCCCATTTCTTTCTAGTCTGCGCTAATTTTAAGCGGTGTGGTTAACTTGAGCACCAAAAGACAGTATTGTTTTCAGCCCTCAGTTTTACAAAGGCTGGCAAGCAGTAATGCAACGGTCCAATGGAGCGAGCTAATTAGAGAACACAAGTATTCATTTATCACACATATTTTGCCTTTAAACACAAACCCAAGACGATGACTCCGCCAGGTACCGACACTCAAAACCGCTCCGACACCGTGCCAGCCTGACTGGCAGCCCTGGCTGAAACACTCACAGCCATGCCAAGTTTCTCCTGCCCGAGTGTATAACCCAAACTCCCTCCAGCCCTGGCATCCCCTGCTGGTTTGTCAGCTCCCTCCAAGCAGAGGATCATCCTGGTCAGATAGAAGTGCACAGTTAAGATTTATGATCCAGGCAGATTTTACAAGTTGAGTCAAACTGTACCCTGCAAAAGGGAAATAAGCCCTGCATAATCCATACCTCCCTCCACCTTCCTTTCAAAATGATGTATTATCATCTGTGCTATAGGCAGGCAGGGAGGCTTTCATAACTTGCTGCCCAATTACGGGAAGAATTCTGCCCTCCCCCTCCAGCCTGTACAATGGGCTCTTTATGTAAATCACTCCGAAAAATTAATACACCATTAATCCATCAGTAAAGCTTCCTTTCCCATCTCTGCCTTGTGGCGGGAGCGCGGGCTAAGGAAAGCAGCATGAGAAATGTTATGGAAGCTGTGTATGGACCATGTTATAACAGAAATGTTATGGACCAGCAGCAGGGCTGCGTGGTTCTTCTGATCCACAGCACGTAAGATCCCACTGGCACCAGAAGTGCCTCTGGCATTGCTGTGCCATATCAACATGCCAACAATCCAAAGTAAAAATTAGCCACCGGTTGCAAATGCAAACTCCCTTTGTAGAAGTTCTTCAGCAGCGAAAGGGGTTAAAAAACAATCTTCAAAGCACAGATTAAAATCGTCTCCTAGCATGCTGGGAGCAATGCACAAGTGTATACATCCTGTGTTAGTGTTCCTGCATCCAAACCATTTAGTGAAGCCACAGTTTATTCTGACTCGGAACTGAAATTCTGCTCAAATAGCTATTTAACTGCTCCCAGAAATGAAAAGGAATAAAAACCCCTTTGAAGTTCAAATGCCCTTGGAAAGCCTGCCTGCTCTTACAAAAGCAACCTTACAGCAGAACTGAGTCGACCTTACACTTTCCATTAACAAACCAGTGCTCTGGCAGCACTGGAGAAATTACAGGCAAATCACTTCATCAGGTATTTTTAACCACACACACTACTGCCTACCAGCCAGGAAATGCACTGGTAATGGTAGCTCACCATCTTAGAGAAGTAAAGTTCTGAAATTTCTTTTGATTTATGGTAAATAGGAGGTATGCTTGAATAAGTACCTGACAAACTGCACTCAAAAAAAATCAACACAAAAAATAATAGTACTTTTTTAAAGTTCCATATAAAATATATTCCAGGCTTGAGTATTTCAAGGGTTCCTTCAGGGTTGCCTATCTCACATCCTAGATCTCCCTCCTCTTCTCTGTGGAGCAATTCCCATAATCATCCCATCATCTCTTTTATTTGGCACCTGGGACCTCTTCCCAATCTGCTCTCATAAACCAAAATACACTTAAAATTTTCCAGCAGGACCATGAGACAATTAGCCAAAAGCCACCCAGCCTGCTACAAGTGGAGTCTTAAATGGTTTTTGATACCACAGAGACAGGAATGATTCCTGCAGCACCTGCCCGAAGGATCTGCTGCAAGTGACCACTGCCTACAAGAAGCATAATCAAGACTTACCGACACACCACACAGTCAGTACCTTTATGTTGCCCAGACAGGAAATTAAATGTTTTCCCCGTTGATTACTATGAGCTTTCCCAGTTTTAACCCGAGAAAAACTTGGTAAGGCAGTGCTGCGCCTAGGCTTTTGTGCTGCCCTCCTCCTCCCACCCCACCTGCGGCTCCCAGCTCCCAGCGGGACCAGAGCAGCTGGACAACAGCACGGACCAGGGGCTGACACGGCAGCCGCGATCACAAGGGTTAAAGAGAAAGCGAGTCACCTTTTCTCTGCTGGCTCCTGTAGGTCCAGTTCTCATCATCCTCGTCTACCTGCTGCACGCACATGGAGGAGAGTTCACCATCGCTGCGAAACAATCTCTTTGTCTGCCTTGACAAGGAGGAGAAATTTATCCAGCTTACAGCGCGCGAGAGGGAGCCTGGGTTTTGTTTGAGTTTGAAAGATCTCGAAACACACTCCTTTTTCATTTTCTTTCAAGCCAGCTACTGGCCTCGGTTCCAAACGGACCCTTCTGAAATTGTTCCTGTCCCCTTTCTCTCAGTGGTTTTCGTGGGAGGCTAAACAATTTCAATACGACTTCCGTCCAGGTTTCTTCTCGCTGCATTTAAACCAGCACCAGTATGGAGGTAGGTCACCGTGCCAGCGCAGCTCCCCTGAAGCTGTTTTGATACGGCGCTTAGGGAGCTGCCAAAGAAAACAAAAGGGGAGAAAAGCAGCAGAAAGTAGCACCTTGCAGCAGCTCAGACAAGCATTTAACGGCTGAGCAGAACACAGCACTAAGGCACGTGTTTTCCCCATTCTCCACGGAACAGCAAAAACTGTAGCTCCGCTCTTCTGTCTGGCATCGCTCCCCAGGAGCATGCATGCGATTCGGTTCCTCTCTTCCAGCTCATCAAAATCACCCCGTAACGGAGGGCGAGCAGGCAGAGATCACAGCCCAGGGTGGCACAGCTCGGGAGGGACGACGGACTGACCACACTTCTGCTTCCTCATTCTGGCTGCCCTCCTCTCCCCCAGTGCGAAGCCTGGTGAAGGAGCTCCAGGAGGGCTCTTCTAACAATAAAACAGACTGCGTGGCTATCACTTAGGATTAGAGTGAAACACGATAGGCTCGCTCTCCTAAAAGCACGACCGCAGAAGCAAAACTCCTCCTTTCCTCAGCCAGCTCAGTGGCAGCACAAACTTCTGAACCCTGTGTGCAGAAATAGAAAAAGCACTTGTGCACCTCTGCGGACTCGGAGAGAGGAAAAAATAAAGTTCTGGAGCTTGTGAATGCCACAAGCATCCTGAAAAGAGCACGCTGAAAACATTAGTGCCCCTATACCTAGTGGTAATTTTTAAAAAAAACAACAAATACAAGTGCATAGACACAAACAAAACCTGTGCATGAGCAGACGTTTTCAGTGACCAGGACTCCCACTGGTGTGATTGCACCTCACAAAACAGGTTTTACTCCCAGCTGTGCTATGTTCTGCCACCTTCTCTTTAAACTAGCAACTGGAAAAAGCACTCCACGGAGCGAAGGTTTTAAAAAGTCAGGCACAAAAGTCAGGCTGCTGCAATGCCAACGGCTCACCTTGCGTGCCAACACCAGTGCTGCTTCCAGGAGGGACCACACCTGGAAGAGGAGGCAAAGGCAGCACTCTAAATAAAGCAGACAGAAGTTGGCAATACCAAGGCATCCCAATACCCATGGGTTTTGACAGGACTTGTCACCAAGATGCAACCTGACAAAAACCACAACGTTTGTACCTTGCAGCAAGAGAATAGACTTGAATGTATGAGATACCCGATAAAATCAGTTCAGTAAATCATAGAATCATAGAATGGTTAGAGTTGGAAGGGACCTCAAAGATCATCTCGTTCCAACCCCCCTGCCATGGGCAGGGACACCCTCCACTACACCAGGTTGCCCAAAGCCTCATCCAACCTGGCCTTGAACACTTCCAGGGATGGGGCAGCCACAACTTCTCTGGGCAACTTGTTCCAGTGCCTCACCACCCTCTGAATGAAAAATTTCTTTCTTATATCCAATCTAAATCTGCCCTCTTTCAGTTTAAAGCCATTGCCCCTTGTCCTGTCACTACACACCCTTGTAAAAAGCCCCTCTCCAGCTTTCCTGTAGGCTCCCTTTAAGTACTGGAAGGCTGCTGGAGAAGCATCCTTGAGAAGATGCTGGTAGCAAGGAACCCAGGAAAAACAAAACAAAACAAACAAACAAACAAAAAACAACAAAAAAAAACCCAAAACCAAACAAACCAAGAAACTGCCACCTATCTGAAGAATAAGCAGCAGCAATGCCTTAACGACCTAACGGCTACAGATGATGGTAGCAAAAGGACAAGCAGCTTAAGGAAACAAGGGTACAGTGTTTCAGCTCTCAAGCTGTCAGTCAGATTTACACTATTGCAGAACACGCCCTGACCTCCTGGCAGATGCTCTCGCAGCCCTCTGGATTCTGCTGCACAGCCTCTTCAAAACCATTAAAAACAAAGGCTCCGGCTTTTTCTGAAACTTATGGTTCTCTGACTCATAATAAGAGGATAAGGTTCAACCCACTGACTGGGAGGCAAAAAGCTAAGTACTGTATCAGATTACCCTATGAATCAACCAGGCACACCAAAGTGACCTTTGGCTCCTACTAACGCAGCACAATGGGTTGGCCAACTGTCTTCTGTAAATAATTTAATAGGCTGCATTTAAATTGAGCTCGCCCCGGCGAGGTAATGCATATGTACATACACAGGTCTTCCACCACTTCCCAAAGTCAGCGGTGGTGCGGTGGGGTTGGCGGGGGAGAGGCTGACGGGGTGCACGGATGGGAGCACACACTGCTAACATTCATTTGCTCTTCTTGTTATGTCATCAAGTCCTTCTATTTTGGACTTTTTCATCTTAAAAAGACACGCTATCCCTGATGAGATAAGACATTTGGGTAGAGCTTTGGTGGGGGTTGTTTCGTTTTCATTCTATAGATCTTTTGCTTAAGAGATGATTTTGAGAATGTGGGGTGACATACCCATAGTGATCCAAACACTGGAATATCCACTTTGAGACATGCCATGTTCAAATAGGCAGGATTTAACATAAAAACTGAAGACCATGCTTGGAGTCAACTTAATGTTTCTTTTGAGAAAGAGCAAACATTTGGAATTGCGCCAGTACCGCAGAATACAGAGAACTGTAAACTACCACAGCTATTACTGGCTAAATTATACAGAACCAGATGCATAAAAACCCTGGTAGGAACTACAGGATCACAGTCATCTTCTCTACACTGTACTTCTTAGAAACAGGAGATCAGAGAAAGCAACAAGCAGGAAACCCTTTTGGGTTAACCCAAAACGCCCTGGTAAAATCCCACAGGCCTGCCCAGAGTCTTGGCAGCAATTTGATTTTAGGAATTTTCCTGACCTGTCTGGAGCTCTGCCTTTGCATCGTGGTGCTGATCACAACTTGATGACGCAAGGGCGAAAACGCTGCCGTGGGTGAGTGTCCAGAACATTTCGACTGTTACTGTAAATACAAAGTGGTGCAATGCTTTGCTCAGAGTTTGCTGTTATTATATTTCACTGCAAGGAAAGATCCATCACAATACTGTCATTACCATGGAATGCTTTTATTTGTAGGCGACAGGAAGCTGAACATCAGCGTACATTGTTGCACATGTGGATCAAAAGTAAATTTCCCTAGATCAAGAGAAAATAGTGATTACTGTTGGAAAAACAAGACATATTGAATCATTAATGCTAATGGAATTGCAGGTTAATCCACACTTTAATCAGTAGCCAAATGCAAAGCCAAGGAGTTGGAAATTTTAGCATCTGACACACTTTACAGGATTAAATTTAATTTTGTGAAACACTCTACAAAGCCTTTTAAGAAAAACAAGGTACGCTCCTAATAAGCTCAGATCATTTTCCAACCTGACTATTTTCTCCCTTATGAAATCATCATGCAATAAGGCTCCACATTTTCCAGGTTACGCAGGTAAAGATTAAGGCATTATTTTTGGTTCGTCTCAGTAAAAAACATGAAGGAATCACAGAAGAAGAAAGCCACGGTTTGAAGTAGAAAGCTAAACTGGTTCCTCCCCCTCCACATCCCCCTTTTTTTTTATTTTTAGAGGTGAACAAGAGCAAATATGTGTATCCTCACATGCCATCAGGATTTTTACCATCTATCACAACCTGATCATCAAAGAGTTCTCTAAAAGTTGTTAAGCAAACACACATACATAGCTCACAGCCACTGCATTCCCCTAAGGCCACCAACCAAAAAAAATGTTGCGCGGAAAAGGTTTCGGTTCAGTGTAAAAACTCAACAAAACAGAAACCAACCCCAAAACCCCGCAGACGTGCTCTGGTTTTGGTTGGGCTGTGGTTTTTGGCACAATTCACGTGTTAATTTAATTCCTACATTTCCTAGTCTATCATTTCTGATGACTCAACCAGACAGTAACAAGGGTGATTCACAACTACAGCTTCCTGGGGCGGCCACCGCTCCACCAACTGAGGGGGCACCTCTCTCTCAGGCTTCTGGGTGTTTTCCTTCAGGTGGTAACAACTCATCACCAGCTGCTCATAAAGCCATTTGGACTAAGCACAGTCAAAAGCCCATTGAAAACACCTTGCCCGAAGAGTCAACCCTTCCCTACGCAGCTCTTGGTGCAGCCAGCAAAGGCCACGAGGTACCCGGCAGCCCCCAGAGACCCTCCATCCCAGAAACTGCCTCAACACCACTGGATCCCCTACTGTGGTCACCTCCCCAGGGCCGCTCATCATCTCTGGGCAGAGATGTGTGGGAAATTCAGTAGCTCGTGAACCTGACCTCCATCAGAGGTCTTTGTTCTTACAGGTATCCTATATGATGCTCACAAACCCATAAAGTAATCCATATTCCTGCATGATTACTTACAGCAAAGCAGCCACAGAGAGCATTTTGGTATTAAAACAGCCTGAAACTTCAGTTAAGATTGTGTCCCTTTTTGTGCAGAGCACATAGTGAGAAACACTTTCCCTTCCAATGTGAATTGACCTGAGAGGGGAGGAAAAAAAGTACAAATGGAAAAGGATCAAAAACGAAGTTACTTGTCCAAGATCACAGAAAGGATAAGCAGAAAAGCTAAGAAAAGAAAGTAGGTCTGCTGGCTACCAGCCTCATGACCTACTTAAGTAGGCCCAGTCTCGCACAAAAAGCAATGCCTATTAATTGCTTCTATCACAACCATTACAGAGGCTTTGAATGCCCCAATTACAAATGAAAGTTTCCTTTCTGTTTTATCATAGAATCACAGAATGGTTTGGGTTGGAAGGGACCTCAAAGATCACTTAGTTCCAACCCCCCTGCCATGGGCAGGGAAACCCTCCACTACACCACTAAAGGTTGCCCAAAGCCTCATCCAACCTGGCCTTGAACACTTCCAGGGATGGGGCATCTACAACTTCTCTGGGCAACCTGTTCCAGTGCCTCACCACCCTCAGAGTGAAAAACTTCTTCCTTATATCCAATCGAAATTTGCCCTCTTTCAGTTTAAATCCATTGCCCCTTTTCCTATCACTACACGCCCTTGTAAAAAGTCCCTCTCCAGCTTTCCTGTAGGCCTCCTTTAAGTACTGGAAGTTTGCAATAAGATCTCCCCGGAGCCTTCTCTTCTCCAGGCTGAACAATTTTTGTTACTCATCCTTTTGGGGTTTTATCAAACTCAAAAATGTACCATGCCCTAAATGAGCATTTAAAAGAGAAGGGAGTTCTGCACTGTAGGACTGCTTCAAGCATCCCATCCACACTTCCAACTTTATTAGGTCATGGGGAAAAAAAGACAAAAAAAAATCTGACTGCAGACAACTATAGAGGATATAACGGTTTTGGCAGGTGCATCATACAGACCTGTCCACCAGCCTCCATCCCTTCAACTTCTGTATCCCAGAAGGATTCACCACATCAGGGCAGGCAACATTCTCTCCGATTTAATAGTTGTATGTACCTCAGTAAGGAAATTTCCTAAAACCAGGAAAGGGTAGGAACACGTAGGGGTAACTCCTGCCCTGCCAACCAAACCGCTCTCACGGTGAGAGGAACTGAGCAAGAAACACAAACAAGGCCCTCGCACAATTTGGTCGTTAGCAAAAAAGCAAGATATTTGAAAGAGGGGCAGAATGAACATCAGAACCACCCAGAAAAAAATGCTGTTTTTCTCCAAAATAGTTTGATGGCAAAAGAGCAGGCAAGTTAAGTGAGCATAAGACATGTACCTGCTTCAACCAGGCACAAATACATTCACAAGCTTTTGGTTTTCTTAATCAGCGTAATTCCAAAACTGATGTGAACCCCAAATTTCAGAGAATATCTGCTTCCATGTACACAAGAGGTTAGGCAGTCAGTGACTGCAAGAGCAGTTTCAAGTACTGAACTGGGTAAGAGTATTATGGATATTCCAAGGAATACAGGAGGAAGGGGCTCAAACCACCTTAAGTTTCAGCCTCATCTACACACGGCCAAGTTTTACCTTGTGGCAGCCAATAACTATTTTCTAAATAGTTTAAGGGTTTTTCTGGGTTTAAGTTGAAGGAGAACAGATTTAGATCAGATCTTAGGAAGAAATTCTTCAGTACGAGGGTGGTAAGACTTTGGAATAAATTGTCCAGGGAAGTTGTGGATGCCCCCTCCCTGGAGGTGTTCAAGGCCAGGTTGGACGGAGCCTTGAGTAGCCTGGTCTAGTTGAGAGGCGTCCCTGCCCATGACAGGGAGGTTGGATTAGATGATCTCTGAGGTCCCTTCCAGCCTATGCCATTCTGTGATTCTATGAAACAAAGCAGCTTACATTTATTGGTAAAATAACTTCTGCTCTCCCAACATGCAGGTGTTGACGTGAGGTTTTACATCGTCGTACAATCCAAGGGGATGAGTAGCAGGACTTCGATGACTTCAGACAACGTGCAAACAAATATTTGGATACTTCACAGGAAGCCCTCCTCACCAGCACTGCAGCAAAAGGGAGTGTGATGCGCTGCAGCAGGAGCTGCCAGGTGCCTCGCCAGGACCAGAGGGAACTGCTGCCCCAAGGAGGCGGCGGGGCGGGACGGGATGAGACGGGACGCGGGACGGGACGGGATGGACGAGACGGGCGGCGGGATGGGGCGGGATGGGACGGGACGGGACGGGACGGGCGGCGGGATGGGACGAGGATGGGATGCGGGATGGGCCGGGCCGGGATGGGCCGGGCCAGCAGGTGGCAGCAGGGATCCAGCCGCCGCGCGCGCAGCCCGCTCCCACCGGGACCGGCGACAGCGTCACGGTGACCCCACACGTGTGATTTCACTTCTTTAGCGATCCGCTGTCAGAAAGCTCTTATTATCTCTGCTTAAAATGTAATTAACAATTTTAGTGGGTTTTTTTTGAGCCGGACACGACAACTCACTAATTAGGACAGCTCTGCTAAAAGCTCCCGCTTACTGTGGCCACTGCCGCGGTCCCGACACAAGCCCTCCGGAGTTGTGGGGCTCTGAGCTCGGAACACAAAATCTTTTTTTAAATTCTCTTAACCATAGGGTCACCTCCCCTCCAAAGCTGAGGCTTGGCCAGGGAAGTAACTCCGCTCGCAACTGTTAGCCATCACATCCCAAGCATTGATAGTCTGTGAAGATTAACTATCCTACTATCAAATATTTGCAGAGGGATTAAGTTTTCTGTGTGAAGAATAATTTTTTTTTTTTTGCCCAGTCACTCATCTGCTTGTTGAATCACCAAAAGTTACGAATAACATTTCTGACCAACACAAGAAGTCACCTACAGGGTCTGGGAGAGAAACTGGAGAGGTGCCATGGAAGCAAGGCACCATTCAGCCCCTCGTTACTCCTGCACGGTGCTGGCTCTTCCTCCACCAGCCACCCACCCACTCCCAACTGCTGTCCCAGCTGACGTGAAAGATGCTCCGAATCAAACCACCCTCCATGTCTGGCCGGGCGGCCCCTACCTCCTAGGAAAGCTGTGTGCTTTTGTAAGACCCCGTCTCTGCTTCACACATATTCCTCTCTGTCCTTGAACACTCTGCAATGAACACGTGGGTTTAAACAAATTCTGATTTTATAAACGCAACTTGCATTGCTTTGATGTAAACTGTAAGAGGAGTTTACTCTCTCCTGCTTTACTCAGCATATGCTATGTTCATACTAAGAAGGGGCTCAAATCACTTTTAATATCTGAATATGCACATGAAACGTCGCAACACACCAGTTAGATGAGAAATTTAGAAATACGAGATTTTAGTGAAGCACAAGAAACTTCTACTGGATCCTCCAAGCTTCCTGTGGAAATGCTGACAGCTGTACTAAAAACAACTGGAAGCCAGATAAAAGCAAACTGTATATAAAAAAAAAAAGACATTTATTAACATGTAGTTGAGGACCATTCTGCCAGCAGGCTAGTACCTTAGACAACTAAATAAATGTCTTTCTATTTCCCACTTCTCTGATTAAGAGGATACCAGGGAAACTGCAGAGGGGATATGGCTGTTTGCTTTGAGGTGGAAGCCCTCTGCTGGTTAACATAAACTAATTAACGCACTAATCTGAATGTTTTTGTAGATAACAGAACCACAAAGAACAAGAAAGGAGAGAGTGGCTACAGAAGCAGCAGAGAACTGTCAGTAGTCTCAGAAATGCTCATTCTTCATCTTACTTACTAGGCCCATAAATGCAAAAGGTGTTTGTTTTGTTTTCGCTTTTCCTGTTTGTAATTACACACTCTTCAACTTAAAAAATGTGCAATTTAGTAAATCTTACTAGGTATTTGCAATAGTCAAATGCTAAAAAGGAACTTTAGAACCCAGTGAGACACTTGGGCAGACCTGACCATTCCAACACTGAAAAAGTAGTTCGTGTGTGTTACAACCAGCTCTCAGTTTGACATGCAGAGCACAGGAAAGTATTTTTCTTTCGATAGTTAGGAATGCTGTTTGCTCACATCTTTTGGTCTGGAGCCCTGTATCTTTAACACATATCTCAGAGTGACTTCACAGCCAAAACGGCAAAATTATTTGACCTTACTGACATTGTACATATGTCTCTTCATGTATGCCTCTTCTAGGAACCAAGCTCAGAAAGTACTGTTTCCGTAAATCATGCAGAAATGTTGAACTTCCGCAGAAGGACAGAAGGCTCACGGCTCCATGTGTGCACACAGGTATAGGATTGCTGTCGTGCTTTTCCTGTTCATTTGGAAGTTTGCATGCCTGCTTAGTCTGAAACATGGTTAAGTACAGAAGAGTGTGTTGCAACTCTGGACAAAATTTGTAAATGAAACTCAGCCCCGCCACGCCTGGAGGAATGCTGCAATCTCCTCTCTCACAACAGGCTCTAGGTTAAAAGAAACTCATTTCTCGGCGGAGGATGAGCACAAGGAATGTTGCTGACACACAGACAGCAAGGAGGAAAACTGTGTCTTAGTTACTGTCCTACATAGTTATATTTAATCCCAATTAAAACAGCCCTGTTAAAAGCTTGATAAAAATGCAAGAGAAAACTAAACTTCTAAAATAATGAACATATGGCCTAAGTATGTGTATGTGTTCTCTCTATGTGAGTGCCTGTGCACGTGTTCACTCCATATGTGCACATCCACGTATTCAGCAGGAGCACCAACTGCAACCAATGACACAATTTTTCTCCCCCCCCTGCAAATTCCCCTTCTGTCGCATACAGACCTGAAATCAACCTTGATTCTTTTTTTTGCAGCCCTGGAACATTTCAACATTTTCAGCTACCAGTAGCAGTTTCTAGGTGGAAAAAGACCCAAGAACCCAAAAGAATAATGCACAGGGTCATTCTCATAGAGCCTGTGGTCCCCCCAGCAGATCCTATACAAAACATTTGACACACAGGATGGGTTCCTATTCATCAGCTGCCAAAACAAGGTGAGGACAGGAGGGAAAATGAAAGTCCAAATTATCCTCAGTAGAAGAGAAGACAGGATAAATAAGGACATTCACGCTAGCAGCAGGAATAATCTGACTCTGCCTCTCAACCACTGGCATGTGAAACATGCCGCCTCAACAGAACAGCTGTTTAGTCGCAGTTAAAAACCTGAAAGTGTCAACTCTTAAATCGTTGCTCGTTGCTCACAGCACAGAGAAAACCCAATCAAGGCTTTGCAATCTTCTGTAATTTGTCCCACAGCTTCTTGTTTACATATCTAAAGAAAGCTCATCTTCTGGCATACTATTTACTTGGTGAAATACAGGGTGAGAGGGCTGGAAAGTGAGAAATCACGTATTATTGAAATTACAGGTGTAAAAAACGTTTGCTCATCAGATACTAATCTGTTGAGAGCCCAGTGGATGTCTCCCACAACACTAACACCCCAAATCAACTTCTTCCAAGGAGGCAAGAGTTTAAAAAGCAGACTTACTGACTTCTCACAGCCAATGACAACCACCAATCACTATTTCAGGTGGATTCATCACGGCAAAGAAGATTCACACCTTGATAAGTCATTTTTAAATGAAGTCATCCTGATGTTTCACTATTAACCAGTGGATTAAATTACAGGTTTAGTCTTCACCTAGGGCTTTTTCCTGCCCACAAGACAATCTGATTGAAATACCCTGCCAGCCTGAAAGCAACTCTAAGCTCCTCATCGCACAGGTTCTCCAAAGCCTTCCTCTTCAAATGCTTGGAAACAGAGTATCAATTCTGAAGGATCATTAACTCTCAAACACCTCCATCAGCACGACTTCTCCTATGGCCAATGCCAAAATACTGCTCCTATCTATATTGCTTTTTTCTTCTTTTTCCTAAATGAAGTAAAGCTATCAGCACAACTGGCAGCCCATGTGCCAAATACAGCATTTATTTCATCAGGTCTTTCACCTTCTCCTTGGCAGAGGTAAGGAACACGGCTGGAGCTCGGTAACTGAGCTTGCACGCTTAGGTAGGAAGAAGTGGAGCAGCAGGAGATCTCCACGAGAACAGGCCCAGGTCCCAGGGCAGTGCACAACAGCAGTATGTCCTTACATCTGTCAGGAGGTGAAACTAATGTAAGCAAAACATCCCCAAAAGAAACTATTCAGCATATGCTTTAAAAAAGATAGATTTTTATTGTAAAGAAATCAAAATCAAGATTTAATTGCTGTGTTTTTCACCTAGTTCTGCCTGTAAAGCCAAGCCACCTTCATCAACATGAACCCTATGGCACTAAACGGTGGAAAACAAATGACATTGAGAAGTATGAGATACTTATTATTTAATTTGCAATAAACATTCCTTATTTACAGGCACCTGGCAAACTGCCAGCAGTAGAAACAGATGCCATATAGCTTTTCCTCAAGAAACACAAGTACAGACACATGGGATTACACAGAAAATAAATTTATGCAGAAATACTTATTATCTAACCCTGTGCTCTATCGCATACCACATTCTTGTTATGCAACCAAGTTTATTCACCTGGAGGAGTCCACTGACAAATAAGGAGAATGTTTCATATGTATTTATTCATCAAATAAAAATAACAATGGTTTCTAGATGGGAACTACCACCTTCTTTTGATTCACATGCCTCCCATGCTACCTGTTCTAAACTCGTCAAGTTGACAAGATTATCAAGATCGCTTAAAGAGCCAATATTTCTCCACGGTACTTTTCTTCCTGAAATAGCAAAGTGGATAACGTGCTGGCTTTCTCAGCCAGCTTTGGCATAAAGATAATGCCATACTCTGTGGTTAATTGCTAGCTCTTCTTCCTCAAGGCACTATGAGTCATCTCTGCTTTCCACACTAGTGTCTTCCAAACAATTCTGGGTAAAACTGTGCTAGTTCATTCTCACCAGAGACATTGTGTGAGAGCACAATTACACAGAAGGAATCACATATTAAACAAGTATTTTAAAGCATTCCATTAAAAAATGTGCAAGGCAAATATTGCAGTAACTATTAATCAAGTCTAAAAATAAATTAAAACTAACTTCATGAAAGACGCCTTGGAATTTGCTGGCATTTAAAGCTTCTCCTTCAAGTACGAACGCAGCCACAGCAGGATTTGCTCCTCTCATCCAATGGCACCTTTTCCCAAGCTTAGACAAACAGATGTGAGGAGACGCTTTCCATCTTTACTTGCAGACAGTATTGTTTTTTCATTACGACAAAGCATCACTGAGCTTGGTGGTGGAAACCACCCACTTTCAGGAACTCCCAGTGTAGTTAATATTGCTCTGCTTAACAAAAGATGCCTTGGTCTAAGGCTGTTTCTACAGGCTGTTGTTACAGCACTGCACCCAGCTGACCTTCATTTATGAAGGGCTGCTCTGGTTACAGGATCCCGAGTTACTCTGTTTAGTTTAGGGCCAGCAAAAGGCAACAGACTGACAGCTCTAAAGATCATTGGAGAAAAAAGAAAAAAGTAAAAATTAAAAATCACATCTTGGCTAAAATATATGGTACCTTGCCAGTATCCTTCAGCAATGAATAGGCCACCTTAAAAGACACAGGTTAGTTGTCAAGGTAGTATCCTACATGGTTTCTCCCCCCCCCAAAAAAAAAACAGAGATAAAAAGTGCGACTTTATAGAAACTTATAAAATAGCTAAACAAACAGACAAGGCAGCTCCTTTATGGCTCCCAGATTCTGGGCTGCTCTAGGGGGTCACTGTGAGTATCTAAGAAAAAAACCTCACAATAGCCCCCAGGAGAGTGCTTGCAGCCCACCCTCCCAGGGAGTCAATGGGATCTCCCCTCAGCTGGGGTTGTTTCATAGAAATCCAGAAAATAAAATTCCTGTCTTTCCTTGCCCTCTGCACGCTTCTTCCTGCGCTGGAGCACGGCAGGGCTCCTCTTGGGCGAGCACAGCCCTTTTGGAGCCATTCAGAAATGCTGGGATTTATTATTTATTATTTATTTTATCACCTCGATCACTGCAGTGACCCAACTGACCGTCCCGAAACTGCTGCGTCAGCACATCCGAAGGGACGGCACACCGAAGGAGAAGGGTGGACGTCAGCATGGAAAGAACAGGAACTTGTGCAGAAGCAGAGTACACCAGGTTAACCAGCCGTACCCCGAGATGACATCTGTCCAGGGGTTTCTACAAACTCTCCAATTCTCTTCTGGACAGTTCAGGGTATTGATAAGGAGAAGAAGGTTAGAGCGGAGTATTTTCCTGGATCCCTATTAAACTTGTACTTCAAAAAAAAAAAACCCTTTGCTTTTCAGATGGAAGAAATTTTCCCTGTGGGAAAATCTGTTTGTAGGGGTGGGGTGGTTTGGAGAGGGCTTTTTTATTTGGTTGGGGTTTTTTTGTTTGTTTGTTTAAACAGTGCTTTATTTTCACTGCATGTGGGAAAACGATGCCTGAAGTCCTTGGTAGTTTTCAACACAGGAACTAAAGAAGCTTCATAGTGGGGTGAGGTCAGGGTTGGACAAAGAGAGCACTCGGAAAATATATGTGAATTTTGTCACAAAAAAAAAATTCAAAACACTTTAAAAAAAAAGTGTGGAAAAGTCATTGCCACAGCACAAAAGGGATAGGAGCATCCAAGATCACAGGAAGTTCGTTACTGGATGCAGACTTTTTTTAGGTTTGGCAATCAGTTTTGCTATGTTAGAAGCTCTCTACTGTGCTAAGAAGGTTTCATTATATCCAAAAGCATCTCAGCAACCAGCCAAGACAGGGATCAAGAGAGGGAAACACTATTATGTTTTCCCCAATTCAGGAGAACATGAAGCCAAGGTAAATAATTTAAGAGAGCCGCCTTCCGAAGTAAACTTTTCTTTTAGTTCATGGGTTATTTCTCCATTGTCAGCCAACTATAGACATTACCATTTGTTAGGGCAGCCTGTTGAAATGAAGTGGAAATGTATTTCCACCTTAAGGAACCTTACTTCCTTTACAAATTTTTAACTCCTGGCCCCCTTGGCAAAGTTGTTGCCTGCTGCTTGGCTTTCAACACTGCGTTGTTTTTTTTTTTTTTAATGGAAAGCTTCACCTTCAGACCTTACAGCAGAAAGCCACTACAAGATAGGGCAGAAAATACATTTCTGTGCTAGAGTGGCAAGCACAGAGAGGGGGGGAAAAGAAAAAAAGGACAAGAAAGGACAAGTCATTGATGTGAGCAGAGGGAAGGACAGGCATCCTTGGCCCTCCAGCCTGGATGGAAAAGAATCATAGAATCATAGAATGGTTAGGGTTGGAAGGGACCTCAAAGATCATCTAGTTCCAACCCCCCTGCCATGGGCAGGGACACCCTCCACTACACCAGGTTGCCCAAAGCCTCATCCAACCTGGCCTTGAACACCTCCAGGGATGGGGCATCCACAACTTCTCTGGGCAACCTGTTCCAGTACCTCACCACCCTCAATGTAAAGAATTTCTTTTTATATCTAACCTAAATCTGCCCTCTTTCAGTTTAAATCCATTGCCCCTTGTCCTATCACTACATGCCCTTGTAAAAAGTCCCTCTCCAGCTTTCCTGTAGCCCCCTTTAGGTACTGGAAGGCTGCAACAAGATCACCCCGGAGCCTTCTCTTCTCCAGGCTGAAAGAGATGTCACTGCCTTGCAGCTGAGGTGAGGACACAAGTGCACTTCTTGATCAAAACACATACACACGTACACCCCTTTTTGGAAAAATGGCTCAAGACACAGCCTGAAATATCCTCCTGGCCTTCAGCAGCAGGTCCACTGGGCAGGTACTCATCCTTTAGGCACTACCAGCTAGCTTCAAGCTTAGAGAGGGCTGTTGTCTTTGCGTGCCTTCAGCAGAGGTTCATCTGCAGTTGTCCTACAGGTTCTGCCTGTAAAACTGGGTCTGCCCTCTCCTTGCAGGGCAGCTGGCTTCCTTCCTACCTTCTCTTCTCACCCCACAGCCTCTCCATAATGACTGCTTTCTTCTCCAGTGATGGACACTGTTAGTCAGAGCCACACACTGACACATGAGAAAGTATCTTTAACCTCATCAAACATTTTCTCTGGTATCATTCCATCTCCATACGCAGCTTCCCAGGATAGCGCCAGTGGAAAACTTAAGCCAAGGAAGGCAAGGTAGCACAGAGCAACCGCTGCCGCTCTGCATGGTGGGGGGAAATGTGGGGGTGTGGAAGACCATGCATGTGCACCCATTGCCTCCACCTTTCACAGAGCTGCCAATTTCTGCAAAATTCAGGGTGAATCATGTTTGTGCTGCTTCTTCCCACATCCCGGCTCTTGGGAGTCATGTATCTGGGCAAGAGTCTCATTTTTTTATCTTCAAAGAAAGGAGAAAATTTCTGAAGTTAATTTGAGGGATGGGGGAAATTCACACAACCTAAATATCATAAAAGTCCAAACCTCAGGAGTTATTAAAAAAACTCCTTTTTATTTTCATATTTCATTATTTTTGGGCGGTGCTTTGGTTAAACACACTTCTGCAGGTGGGAAGATCTTAGCCAAATGCTCTGTAAAGGAAGCAGCCACACTGCAGGAATGCAGTCGAAGTAAGATAAGGGATGCTTTTCTGGGGAGGGTGCCCAGTGCTTGTGTAAGGTAATTTTAATGTCACTCTTGTCAAGCTAATGCCCCATCAGGGTGGAAGCAAGAAAAACACAGGCTTTTCATTATTGGATAATTGGGTGCACGCCCTTAGTAGTGAAAGCAGTTTACTAAGTAATTGCTCACCACTGGGTAGCTAGAACAAGAATACTAACAAAACCAATGTAAGATCCCAAGTGTCAGAAGAGAAGCAAGAACTGATGCAGCAACTGTATGAAAACAAGTAAGAAAGCTTTCTACACGGTAAAGACCTTAGAGCCAGTACAAACCAGTAACATACACCCTCCTCCCAGAGAACACACATAGAACAGAAACATCAGCACAAGTGATTTAAATTCTTTTGCTCAAAAGCTAATTAATGAAACTTAAAATTTATGTCCTATAATGCTTATTTTATTTAAAACATTTATCGACAATCTCATCTTGATTCTTAAGAACTCTCATTGATTTGCTCAGATATTCATCAAAGTTTTTTTAAAAAAAACCAACAACCAACTTTATCTCTAAAAGCTCTAATTCTGAAAAGGGTAACTTCACAGGGTTTTTTTTAAGCACAAAGTAAACGACATTTGAGAGGACCAGGATGGAATCACCACTAGCGTGCCCACCTCCCTACCCTTCACTTGTTCTCCAAAAAAGATGTCTCTCTCTGAATCTCTTGAAGCTGGGTGTGAATAAAGGCAAGCAGGCAGCTCCAGCTGGATGCCTCCACCTAGGTATCAATTACTGCCAGAAGATTTACACTTCATCTATTTTCTACCTTTCCTGTGTCATTTTTCCTTCATCAGTAATGAATTTAGGACAAAAACACGAGACTAAAAATTCAATCACTGCCACCTACTGAAGCCAGTTCACCAATAAATGAACTAACCAATAAATAAACTAACCAATATTTATAATGCATGGTGTGAAAGATTAAACTGCAAGTTCTTATTGAAAAATTTCTTGGTTTTGTTTCCTGATTTTCCTCAAAGAGACAGCTTACTACTGAGTTTGCAGATCAGCTTCCAAAAAAAAGCTACTTTTATTCTCAGAAAAAGCAAGGGACCAAATCAACATTTAACACTTGGTATCTAAAGCATGCCCACCAATTTAGCCTAGTGACCTATATATGCTATAGACTGACATTTTCTTCTTTTGTCCTTTCTTAAAGAAAACAAAGCCAATATATTAAGAGGAGTGAGAAAGAAGAAGCATTAATGACTGACTAGATAAATCAGAGTACATTGGAAATATTTTAATTGAAATTTAATAAACTAAGCCATGAACCGATAGATTTGCCTTAATAAAAGCAGCCAATCCCAATTAATTTTTCTCTTTTTATGATCAAACAGACAGCTGGCAGGGGATATGTAATGCAGAAGAGTCAGTTACTCAAAACTAATCTTAATACCCTGGAACTAAAGAATATTTTAGAACCAGAACTAAATAATAGTCTGGAACATTTATAACAAATGTCACATGCTTCTGGCACGCAAAGGAAGACAACGATAAGAGTGCTGGACAACACAGGAGCTTACAACTGGGGATTTGAAAGAAGAAAAATAATAAAAAAAAGATAATCAGCCAGCAGAATGAGAGCTGACATTACCATCACGAGGATGAAGATGACCCTCTGCCCACAGGAGAGATGCCACTATTTGGGGATGGAAGAGGGGAGTATTTCCCTCGCCCACAGAAGGCCTCCAATCTAAAGCTTCTTTGCCTTCAAAGATTTTACAGTGGTGGGGCACTGGGACATGGGTTGGTTTTGGTTTGGGGTTTTTCTGTTGTTGTTGCAGTTTTCGGTTGTGTTTGTCTTTTGGTTTGGTTTTGAGAACTCAGCACAGCCTTCTTCATATGATCTAAAATGAAAAATTTCTTCCATTATATTGATCACTTTCACTGCTCTGAAACATAAATCTTGTGTAAAGAAACACGAGCTACGTGCTACTGTAAATCAGTTGGTCCATAGCTGATGCAGTCTGCTACAGCTACGACCTCCACTATATTTATGCTGCTGCTTAATTCCCCCTTCTTTTATTGCACTTCTGAATCATCAACATAAAAGACCAAAACAGAAAACAGAGTTGTGGTCATTCAACTGGGAGGTTCTCAGGAAACTTGGGCCTAATATTAAAGAACAGGAACTTTGGCAAACAAGAGAAAAGACAAAAAAATAAACCTGATTTAGTAGGATTATATAGTCAAGCTGAGAAATGATTTTTTGATCTGATCTATGGCTTGTTGGCCCTCTGTTAAAGCAGACACACATATGTTGGATGTCTATTCAAAAGCAGAATACATTCACTAAACCATACTGGAGCTAGAAAACTATTTGTAACTGAGACCATAAAAGGGAGAAACCTATGGAATGTGTTATGATCATCGAGCAAAGCTGTTCTCTAGCAATCAGCAGATTCAGGCAGCGTATATCAATCTTGCTCTTAGACACAATAGAGTTTAGTCTGGAATATAACAGTAAACTACGACAAACCATTAAAAAGCTCTCCAGAGATTTCATATTTTTCATTTTTTTTTAGTGGTATCAGACACCATTGGCAGGAAATCCTGATGGCAAGAAACACCATGTGTTCAAAGCTCTGACTTTCTAGCAGGAGGATGAAATCAAAACACCTCCCTACATATTTTTAAAAAGAAAAAAGAAAAAAAATCAAAGAAAATGTCAACAGAGGTCTTCATCATAGTGAAAAAAAAGTCTGGAAACAATTAGCAACTAAGAAAAGGAGGAGGAAGAGTAATAAAAAATATTACTTAACTATTTAAGTAGTGAGGTTTTTTTACTAGAACACCCTAAACATGGCAGAGATGTAACTTAAAGTTTGACACATCCTTCCACAGAACTTCGTGCAGTTCAGAATAGGGCCAACCTCTTCAATTATCGACATTCCGTTGCCATAAACCTACAGAGCAAGTTATCAAAGCAAAACCATCTGCGCACTGTCCACACATGCAGCTTATGAACCAGAAAAGAATGATGTCATTCCAGCCTGCTTTTTATTATATTCCATTCTCTAAATTCTCAGCCCTGCCTCTGCCTCTCAGAAACAGCCAGACGTTGCTTCGCTGTCATTTGGGGCAAATTTACAGGGGAAGCCACTTGCAATGCCCCGTGGCACGAACACTCCTTGGCACCTGCTGGTGCTTCCTTCAAACCAGCATCATCCTTACCATTTCCTCCATCCTCCCCTCACCATTCCCCCTCACCCATTACTTCTCCCAGAGGTGATCACTCCTGTTATCAACACGTTTTCTTTCTGCAGAGAGAGAAAGCAGGAGAATTACTGTCGTGACCTGCAGAAGTGCTAGAAAGCGAGGCTATGCTAACACAGCACCGCGCTGCTGATTTCTTCCCTTTTGGGGGAATTTAATGTAAATGAAATGAACAGATTTCTGGTACTAAGGCCTAGAATATTCCTAGAAGCTGTCAGCTAGACTGGCTTCTCTTTTTTTCTTCTTTTTTTTTTAAATTTACCACGCTAAAGAGAAAGAAAGTGTTGTCGAGCAGAGCACACAGTTTTAGAAACTTGGCAATTCATCTCTCATTTTTAATTATTTGAGAAGGACTAGCACATTTCAATGAGGGCTTTGTAAATGTGGACCCTCGGTAATTTTGTGGAGGGATATGGAGTACATGTGTTTCTCTCTCAGACCAGTTCCATGGAAAAAAGCCATACCCCTTGATTTGAATGAAGTCACTCCTGCTTCTCTTCCAAAAATTACAATAGCACCATGTACGAAACTCATCAGTAACTGGAGAATCTTGGACTTCGTTATTTAAACCTGGATTTGATGCAACATGAACTCTTTTTTAAAAACAACTTTTCACATAAAGGCATTAATAAAAGCTTGGTCATACATATATATTTTATGCATACCAACACTTCCTCGTAATACATTTGGACTGTGTAACATTGGCCTTACACACTGCATGTAAAAATAGTCTGTGCTCTTACCAAACGATGGGCTCGAGGAACTCCAGGGTTTTAAAATTAGACAGACTGCAGTAGAAACACATGATTGAGAGCAGCCCTGAGGAAAAGGACTTGGGAGTGCTGGTGGATGAGAAGCTCAACATGAGCCGGCAATGTGCGCTGGCAGCCCAGAAAGACAACCGTGTCCTGGGCTGCATCAAAAGGAGCATGGCCAGCAGGTTGAGGGAGGTGATTCTGCCCCTCTGCTCTGCTCTCGTGAGACCCCACCTGGAATACTGCGTTCAGCTCTGGAGTCCCCAACACAAGAAGGACATGGAGCTGCTGGAGCCAGTCCAGAGGAGGCCACGAAGATGATCCGAGGGCTGGAGCACCTCAGCTATGGAGACAGGCTGAGAGAGTTGGGGCTGTTCAGCCTGGAGAAGAGAAGGCTCCAGGGTGATCTTATTGCAGCCTTCCAGTACTTAAAGGGGGCCTACAGGAAAGCTGGAGAGGGACTTTTTACAAGGGTGTGTAGTGATAGGACAAGGGGCAATGGCTTTAAACTGAAAGAGGGCAGATTTAGATTGGATATAAGGAAGAAATTTTTCCCTCTGAGGGTGGTGAGGCACTGGAACAGGTTGCCCAGGGAAGTTGTGGCTGCCCCATCCCTGGAAGTGTTCAAGGCCAGGTTGGATGAGGCTTTGGGCAACCTGGTGTAGTGGAGGGTGTCCCTGCCCATGGCAGGGGGGTTGGAACTAGATGATCTTTGAGGTCCCTTCCAACCCAAACCATTCTGTGATTCTATGATCTGCTGATGGACTCCATGTGGGAAGCAAGTACCTTCTCCTAGCACTGCAGAGGCCAACCTCCCCGCATGATGGCCAACCTGTCCAGACCAGCCAGAGCAGAGCTCCGGGCAGCGCAGGGAAAGTCACGTTCCCTGCCAGCGTCATTGCAGTCACGCTGCTTTCTTTCAATCTCTTTCACCTCTTCTCGCCCGTATCTGGTCTGATACGGGCACAACCAAGGAGGCAAACAGGTACAGTGTCTTGACAAACTGCACAGCAACACAACATCATCCTTACCCATATGCATGCAGCATGTTAACCCACACATCCATCAAAACTTTCACGAGTGCTGCACTAGTTCTGAAATTAACACAAATTTTAAGAATACCCAAATGTAGCAATTTCCTGCTTTAAAAGAGCCTTTGCATATAAGGTCATCTAAGCCAGCTAAAATCCACAAGTAAATACCTGAAAATCCCCTTGCTGAAGAATTGAGGGGAGGGGGGGAGAAGTATTTCCTTTTGAGACGCTAAATTAAAGTCCAAAATTTGTGTTTATTCCAAACCAAAATATCAAGAGTTACTTGCAATGCATATTGCAATTGCAGTTTTTCACTAATATTAATGAAATTGTTTTAATTGCCACTAAGAAAGAAAATACTATTGACAGCTCACTATTCTTATCATTGATAGTAAGTTCTTTAATATGCTTTAAACTGATACGAAAGGAATCAATGGCCAGCTGACTTCATCAAAGGCCTTTGCTGTTCTATAAAACACAAGAAGGGGAAAAAAAATCATCAATGTGCAAGATCAGAGTGTATTCAGTCAGCATCTTCTCTCTGCAAGAAATTACTCCCATCAGGTATCTGCTTATACCTATTTATATATACACACGGATATGCTTTCCATTCCTTTTACATATTGCACACTATTTAAATCTACCCAGTAGATTAAGTCCTATGTACAAAGCAGCTAACAAAAAGGTCACCCAAAAGGAGATGCTGCCCCTGGAATGCATAAAATATTCAATCCCATTTTTAAAAATAGTCTTACCTATACTTCAGTTGATACATCTCCTCTATCTGGAGCGAGCGAGTGTGAGAACACTGACACTAATTTGATTGTACTGTAAATCTGAATCTGTAAATCTGAATTTTGAAGACTTTCCTGTAAAGGTTCCCTTCACTAGTATTGCTTAAAAACCAAGGAGTTGAGAATCCAAAAAAGTTAGAAAGCCAGTCGTATCCTGGGCTGTATCAAAAGGAGCGTGGCCAGCAGGTCGAGGGAGGGGATTCTGCCCCTCTACTCTGCTCTCGCGAGACCCCACCTGGAATACTGTGTTCAGCTCTGCAGTCCCCAGCACAAGAAGGACATGGAGCTGCTGGAACGAGTCCAGAGGAGGGCCACGAAGATGATCAGAGGGCTGGAGCACCTCTGCTATGAAGACAGGCTGAGAGAGCTGGGGCTGTTCAGCCTGGAGAAGAGAAGGCTCCGGGGTGATCTTATTGCAGCCTTCCAGTACCTAAAGGGGGCCTACAGGAAAGCTGGAGAGGGACTTTTTACAAGGGCGTGTAGTGATAGGACAAGGGGCAATGGATTCAAACTGAAAGAGGGCAGATTTAGGTTAGATATAAGAAAGAAATTTTTCACTCTGAGAGTGGTGAGGCACTGGAACAGGTTGCCCAGAGAAGTTGTGTCTGCCCCATCCCTGGAAGTGTTCAAGACCAGGTTGGATGAGGCTTTGGGCAACCTGGTGTAGTGGAGGGTGTCCCTGCCCATGGCAGGGGGGTTGGAACTAGATGATCTTTGAGGTCCCTTCCAACCCAAACCATTCTATGATTCTATGATTCTATAATCTTTGCCTTGTTTTACTATTCACTTTGTTGAAGCGGTTCTGCTGACCATTCAGTGAATTAAGTTTACTCAGCAGCATTCTCTGTTGTTATTTACGCTTGATTTAAAACATATTACAAAATCAAAGGGACACATACTTAGGTTTGAGCCTGTGCACTCAGACTCTGACCTGACTTTCAGACACACCAAAAAAAACCCACAAAAAACATAAAGCTTTCTTCAGCCATAAACCAACGTGCAGCCTCTATCTGCATAACCATAAATGCAACACAGTTGTAATAAAAAACCTGAGTTGCTCCTGCTATATTTAATTGTTCCCTTCTAAATACAGATAATTCCAGGCCTAGAGACTCAGGTCTCCAGGTAAAGCTTTGCAGAGCATAAATCTGTCACCACCTTTGCTCAAAGCATCTCTTAAATCAAAATTCATGTACTGTGACAGTGAAAAGCGGCCGATTTAGACAGCACAGCCGGATAATTTTGAACCCGTTCGTCCTGTTTTCAAAGGAAGGAGATGACAGTGGAAACTCAGAGGAGTCAGCAGAAACTCTTGCAAGTTGTCAGCCTGCCAACCAACCTTTTTATCTTTTGTTTGTTTACTTAATCTTCTTCAAAAACGCATGTTCATTGCGACGGTTACCGCTTCCCAATGAAATTCATGTAGCATCAGAAAATACATGTTTCTGTTCTACTTCTCTGTAACAATTATAATTACGAGATATGTGGGTAGCCAACCGCTACCACAAATAAGATTATGTATTTCCCATAATTATATGGGGAAACATTAAGACCAATAACGTTCAATCTTCCAACTAATATAGTTACCACTGAACTCTAATTTGGCTCATCTGTGTCAAACTGAACAGATAACAACAAGTACATTCATAAAGGGACAGAATTTCAGTTACTGATGTCCAAGGCATAAATGCATTTGCAGTAAGCTTTTTCTTTACAAGGGCATGTAGGGATAGGACAAGGGGCAATGGCTTTAAACTGAAAGAGGGCAGACTTAGATTGGATATAAGGAAGAAATTTTTCACTCAGAGGGTGGTGAGGCACTGGCACAGGTTGCCCAGAGAAGTTGTAGATGCCCCATCCCTGGAAGTGTTCAAGGCCAGGTTGGATGAGGCTTTGGGCAACCTGGTGTAGTGAAGGGTGTCCCTGCCCATGGCAGGGGGGTTGGAACTAGATGATCTTTGAGGTCCCTTCCAACCCAAACCATTCTATGATTCTATTTATATATTTCTTCCCTGTTTTCTGCTTCATAAATATATTTAAAAAAAATAAATGACCATGGATGTACAACTAAATGAAGGCATTTGCTTTAAAAAAGTTGGAGATGATCACTTTCTAAAGCAACTTACATTGTGAGAGACGGTGGCACTGAGCTCTAGCAAAATAATAAAGCTGCGTTCCAAAAAGATCTGTTCAAAGCCCTTCAAAATATTTAAGTATTCCTCTTAAATACAAATGTGAAAATCTAACTGGAGAATTAATAAACACTTCAGTGCAGTCTACCAAAATAGAGACGCAGCACTAGCATGGCCTCACAAGTTACTGAAATCCAGCATTCTTAGGGAAAAATGGAATCACCCAGTTCCTTATGGCACATCACCTGGTTAATGAGGGAGGAATTAGCCAAGCAATGTTACCACATTTAAGTTTTCATAACAAACGACTTTCTCCAGGGAAGACAAACCAAATTAAACTAAGCATTAGAGCAGCGCGAGCCGTACTTGTGCCGCGATCCGACGTCTGGCGGCGGCTGCGTGGGACAGGGACCGGTGCCACCCGAGGAACCGATCCGGCTGAAAAATAACCTCGCAAAGCCAAGTAAATCAAATCGAACCTTTGTGGGCCATTTTTCATCCCCTTCATCCCCGTCTGGTTCCTTGTGCAATCACACACACACACGTGTACATGTGCCAGCAACAGGCGCTGGTGCCAAGGTTTTGCTCAAAATACGACCTGAATTTTCTTTGCTTTCCAACTAAGAGGAAGACCGACCAGCTGAAGGGCTCGAGTCGGAGCAGAGACCAGCTCGTTAGGAAGCAGAGGGAAGCCCCAAGGCCCCAGTTTTGTGCAGCTTAAACTGATCTAATTGCTGCCTGCCCTCTGCTCCTCAGCCACTTACCCAACAGAAAATCATCTTTTTTCCCTGTTGTGTTATCCCATGGGTTTGTTTCTGCCAGCTTATCGAAATGGCTCAGCAGAGAGGAGAGGGTGGGACCACAGCAGTAGAGGAGACATGGTGATCTTATAGCAGCTTTCCAGTACTTAAAGGGGGCCTACAGGAAAGCTGGAGAGGGACTTTTTACAAGGGCGTGTAGTGATAGGACAAGGGGCAATGGCTTTAAACTGAAAGAGGGCAGATTTAGGTTAGATATAAGAAAGAAATTCTTTACATTGAGGGTGGTGAGGTACTGGAACAGGTTGCCCAGAGAAGTTGTAGATGCCCCATCCCTGGAAGCGTTCAAGGGCAGGTTGGATGAGGCTTTGGGCAACCTGGTGTAGTGGAGGGTGTCCCTGCCCATGGCAGGGGAGTTGGAACTAGATGATCTTTGAGGTCCCTTCCAACCCTAACCATTCTATGATTCTATGACATCACCACGTTCTCATATAGGCTTTCTTGGGCTGCTGCCGACCCACAGCCTACGTTAAATAACCATTTTGCATCAATTCCTACTGTCTCCGTTTAGATGTATCCCAGCGTTGCCGCAAACCTTCACGACACCCATACTTCCAATTTGGTTATGCCTTTGCTCGTAGGCTGTACTTTAAAGCTAAGTAAAGAGATGTTGAAAACCCTTCTCGTGTCTTTCAGGATTGCCCATCGCACCGGCCGCACCGCAGCGCTGCTCCATGACTGATCTCTTCAGCTCAGCGGAGCTCCCGGGCCAGGCGCTGAGCAAGGGGCAGGTTATACACCCGCCTCTCAGCCTCCAGTTCCCAGCAGTGCACCACTGGTGGGATAACCACCGCCATGCCACGCCTGCTGCATCTCTGTCCATCTTCTCTGATGGGAGAGGTCTGATGCAACGCAGCCAGCTCAACCTGCCGTCGTGAGCGTGCGACAGCGTGGTATTTTCTACAAAGAAACACGGTGCGTAGATGGGCACATGCTATGAAGGCAGGGCCATGATTCTTTAATTTCCTGCAGCAAGTGGAAAAAAATACGAAGAAAACCACCGTGAAGATCATCAAGGAGGAGACAACCTTGTCTGCAACAGCCATCCAGCTACAGATACCTTAAAAGAATTAATTGGTACCTGCTTAAATATGCCTTCTCCTAATAAAGGAGATTTCTTTCTGCTGTGTTTCCACGAGTGAATTAGTACGTAGGGAAGAGACAACTTTATTATTTACAAGAGACTCAATAATCTCCCTATATATCCACATCATGCTTCAACCAAAACAATCCATTAGAGATTATTAACACACGAAGCCCCATGACCGCCTTGTGATTTATGCTATCATTTCCTCCACTTGACAAACAGAGAAAACTACAGAACAGCAGTTATCTCAGCTGAGTAGGTTATTAAAAAGCTCTATGAGGAAACCCACAATAGAAGTCAACTCATTTCCATGGGGCCAAGTTTTCCTGACTCTGCGCCTGGGCTTTAACTTTACAATCACCACCAAACTTCAGTGAAGCACAGCTCAAATAATTAAAGAGATGTAACCTGCTTCCACCGAAGCCGGTGGCAAAACTCTCATTAATTTTAACAGAAGCAAGACTAGACTACGTGTTTATAAAGCAGTTGTGATCACTGGAAGGCACCCCCGGGCTCTCAATATTATTAGCTATGAGACTACATCTATCTAAGAGCCACTTCTGTTTTAAAGCATTCGAAACCCAGTGTCAAAACCTACCAGGTTTTTAAAAGTTCTTGTTTTTCAAAAGATCATCACTGAAGGACCACTGAATGGTTATTACTCATATTGAAAATTTTTATGTGAATAATTCAAATGTGTAGCTAAAGCGCATACCAAAGGCCACTCCAGCGAGGGATGCAGTCCCTCCGAGGATTCTCACTTCTTTCGTATCTGCTCTTGCCCCTGGTTATAAAAGCTTTTCATTCATTTTCCAATCAAAATGGTAATGTAATGAGATTTGGAAGATTCATCCAATCAACAAGTTTATTGCTGCATTCACTGGCAAAGTCATGAAATACCTCAAAATGGAGGAAAGAAAGCTTTTCAAAGTCTTTTAGATGAAGTTCTTAACATGAAATTGTTTAGATTATAACGCACAGAAGACAGAGTTTCTTGCACCTAGCTGTTTCTTTTTGAATTATGAACTTTCCTCTACATAGATTAAGTGTCCCATACTGAAACAAATATATCCTAAAGATCATGAATGATGGGTTCCACCACATTTCCTTGCTCAATTTTAAAACAAAAGTTATATCCCGAGTGTGAGACAATACCTAACACAAAGGCATACCCAAGTTCTCACCAAGCCTTTTGGGCAGCAAGTGAGCAAAAAAGTAGGACTTCGTTGTGCTTTAACTATGAACAAATCAATGCAGCTGAGGGCCCTCAAGTACAGAATCATGCCAACAGCATCAACGGACCTACCTTTATTAAGTGTGAGCAAGAACTACACTAACAAACATGGGTACAGTGGCTTTCACAGGAAAGGTCACCGGCAAATCACCGCTATGAGCCCCACCAGGCAGCAAGAAAGTCAGTGTGGCATCCATGGCTCTCCCTGCAAGGAAAGTGATAAACAGGCGGCTCTGCTCTACTCTGATCTTGCTATATCCCTCACGAGATTTTTTTAAAAGAAGGCTTCTTTTGGCCTCTGGAAGCCAAAAACACACAGCTAACAGCAACAAGTTTCACACAGGAGAAAAACGCCACAGTTATTATATCAAACAGAGAACTCTCCAAGAAACAAGGGATGCAACCACACACACCTGTATGTCAAGTAAATCTCAAATAACGGAATTTTTTTCATGAGCTTTCCTCTATTTTGCAGCACAATGTAAACATTTGGATGATGACTGCCATGTCAGCGTAGTTGTTTAGACATATTCACCCAGATTAAAGAGAGTGGAAGCGAAATCCCAGAGTGTTGCTGCTTAAAAGAAATTCCAGCTCTTCACGTGTTCACACTTTTCAGTAAAACATGGAAAGCCACAGCAAGGTAAAGTATACAACTTCAACAAATGCTGCTTCTATCCTACTCCTAATCACAGAAATCATATTACAAGATCACAGAAGACTTTGAGTATAAGAGAATCCTAGATTGCTCTTAAACAAGGATATCTGTGAATACTCAAAGCTTTTAATAAGTATTTTTAAAGACATGAAAATATGTTTGCAAATCAGCTTTAAGGAAAAAAAAAAAAAATCATTGTTCTTTGCCAGTCTTAGTCTTTAGCCCTTGTGAGCTTATCAGTATAAGGAAGTCAAAGTTTTCCATAATCACACCTGAGCTTCCAGGATGCGTTACACCAAAGTCCCTCACAGCTTCATCGCATTATAATCTCTACATTTTTACTGAAGATAAACCAGTAAATAAATACTCTCATTTAAAGCAAAGAATACTCATGTTTCTCTACAGCAGAAGCCCCTTTGTGCAATCCCTTTGACAATTTTTTTAAACTAACTTAATTTTCAGATGAAAAAGCTAGATTCTTAGAACAGCAAGAACATCTTATTCTTTTACAGGCATGAAAGCACACTCCTTGTTCTGTTTAGCCAGCCAAACGTCAAAAATGTAGCCCCATATTTAAATTCACCTGCAATAAGCAGAGACTCGTTCTTTCCCCAACAAATGACGGCATCCAGAACCAGCCCTACTCAGACCTGTGCTAAGAGACAAACTGGCACCTTGTCCCCGTGTTCATCTCAACTCTAGCAAACGGGAATTCCAAAGCTGCCCATGATTGATCATTCCCCCTCGGCACTACACAACCACTTGCCTCCCCTCACCCATCCACTAACTCCCTTCCCAGACAAACTCACAACAGATTTGCTAACTCAAAACACGTTTACAACAAGCACTACCTGCTGCTTCCTCGGATGAACATCTGCAAGTAGCTCAACTTTCCGTAAAGGACCCTGAACCTCCTCCATCCTTCATAACACAGGGGCTTCCCATATCCCTGGCAGGATTTCATCATGCTGGTGAGCAGAGAGCAGACAATTTCAACTGTTGAAGCCATCTGCACCACTGGATCCCTTTATTCAAACTAATCCAATTCAGCCTCATTCATGCCTCTTTAGTTGTCTGTGTATTTTCATCCTTGCAGGTAACTGTACATCTGTGCCAGCTACTAATGCCAGTCACTCACTCCCTTTCCATGCTCCCTCGGCCCCTTTCTAAGTCTCAAGCACTAACCAGTTTCACATTACTCCATGATGTGCCAGGTAAGCATTAGTCTCGTTTCACAGCTGAAGACACAGACATAAAAAAGTTTACTGACTTGTTTAAACTGAGGGGAAAAAAAAAAGACTTGCGAGTTAACACTTGTCATCAACAAAAACAGTAAAAGAAAAGAACTATTTAAGACACACTGATATTACTGTGCCACTGATATTTGAAGTTAATATAAAACTATGTTTAGTGATGTTTTGAAAGCACTTATTAAGCCCAACTTTCATCATAAAAAGGCGATATTCCTTGAAAGTAGAATTCTGAAATATAAATAGGTATGTATACGTCTGACATATATATGGGGGCTCCTTTTCAATATTTCTCATTGTAAAAATCAAGAGGGAAAAAGCCTATAATTCTTCACACTACTATGCATTCTATTTAAATTGTACTATTATGCTGTACTACTGAAAAAAAAAAGAGAGTGGAAATCTACTTACCAAAAGGGTAATCTCTTGCTTTATACACCCCGAAGCAGACAGGGTGATTAAACTACATATTATATTTGATATGAAAAAGAGTTAAAGAAGAAAAAAAAAATAAAAACTGGCAGCAGATCTAATTTCACACTTGGAGGATTACAATGTAGAGAATACACACACGCATTCTTCGCTGACAACAGCGCTGTGAAATGCCCAGTAGATTGCCGGCACTCTTAGGATTTAAAAGATTTCATGTTCTGCTTCGTTACTTCACAGCATGCAAAAGTTTGGAGGGCACTGGAATACCGAGCAGCTTAGCAGGGAAGAAAAACTCAAGAAAAGGGCCTCATCAAACTTACGAGATCCTGATAGACCTTATCTGACAGCATTTTGCTGTGCTCAAATTGCGGAAAATAAAAACCAGAATGCTTCTGTTCCTTCAACTGCCTAATCAAGGCCACGTAGTGGGTGCCACACTGACTGCCCCAAAAGTAGACTGACATCCTATTTTCACTTAACCTAACAAAAAGAAACTTCAATTCTTTCCTCCCTCCCTTCGAAAACCATGAAGACTCACAAGAGCGAAAACCAGAAACAAACGGATAAAACTTAAACCTGGAGAAGCTACATGAGAAATTTTGCTTGTACCTGGATACGGACCGTTTCTCATCCTGGATCTCCAGGAGCGAACACTTGCCAAGCGCATGCTTTCCAGCAGTCAGCACTGAGGTGGACCATTGCTCCTCAAGGAAGAATAATAATTAGGGCAAAGCATCTCTGCAAGCTGCAGTAATTTCTCCCTTTTCTCCCCTGTGCAGCCAAGCAGGAGCAACCCCACAGGGTAGGTGACAGCACAAGAGTTAATCCCAACAAGCAAAATTCTAAGCGAGGAAATGTGCTCTGAAAATGCAATATTTATTCTAAGAGGATGAGACTTCTGAGAAAACAGAAAGCCTCAGTAATTAGACTTCAGATTGAGAAGGTGGCTCTTTTGCCTACGAATTCTTTTCAGATCTTGAGTATTTAATTTAGCTCAAAGAGAACACGCTTTTTTGTTAAGTAAATATCTAAGCACCTGGAAATTTTAGAGGCACACACACAACTTCAACAAAAACTAACTTCAAACAACTGAATTTTGGGTTTAAGGTGCCCTCTAAACTATCTGCACAATACTGAAGGTTTTGTGGTTGTTTTTACACCTTTTATGAAAAAACATTTTGGGGGGAGGTTTTGTTCCTCTTGTTCTGTTCAGAAAGGGCTTGAGGGAAACGTCCAAATCCACCCAGAACACACCTCCCCTGTCCCTCCCTTCTCCCGGAGCCTCCCAGGGCATGCGGTAAGCCTCCTCCAGTGCACACGAGAAGAGCAATGGATCTGATCCACGAGCACAGCCTGAACGCTGCGGGGGAAGCCGCTACCTTCCACATGCCTTGTTCTCCCTTCTTGGAAACCATTGCACCAAGACCTGTCCTCACACACTTCTTCCCATTTCCAGCCCTAAAGAAACCCACCTGGGCTGGGAAGAGCTCATCCCAGCAGGAGATGCTGCAGCAGCTCCTCGGGGAACACGCACAGGAACAAAAGCGGTTTCTGGTTTGTGGCTCTTCCAAAGTTACAACCTATTAGCAGAGAGCTGGTAACTGATCTCACGTTGCCCTGAGCAGTCCCAGCTACATCATAAAAATACATTAAATTAACCATATTTACTTCATTAAAAGCATCAAGTTACACCAGGGGAAATTTAGGTTAGATATCAGGAAAGATTTCTTGACAGAGAGGGTTGTGAAGCATTGGAACAGGCTACCCAGGGAGGTGGTGGAGTCCCCATCCCTGAAGGTGTTTAAAAACCGTGTGGATTTGGTGTTGAGGAACATGGTTTAGGGACCCTGACAGTGCAGGGTGAATGGTTGGACTCGATGATCTTGAGGGTCTCTTCCAACCAGATGATTCTATGATCTATAAACAGCAGAAGGGTCTGAAGCTATGCGCAGAAACATCCAAGTCGGCAGCAAGTCAACCATTCATAACTGGGTGATGTACTCTCAGACCACTGGTTTTACCACTCAAAGTGGTAAAACATTGGCTTGAGCAGTTTCTATTGCTCATCACCTCACCCCTCTCCTTTCCTCCCTTTCCCCAACTGTCATACCCAGCACAGGTCTGACACTGGTGAAAAAAGCCAGCCCCCTTCCCTTTTTTTCCTTTTCCACACCGGCTCAGTTCCCGGCACTGTCTCACAGCAGAGCTGCACAGCTCACGGTGCCAGCACAACCAGTCCGTAGTGCAACACCGCATGGCCACGGCACGAAAGGACTCGGCAAGTGAGGGGACACGAGGTGGCAAGGGAAGGACAGCCAACACATTCAAAACAATTACCGTAAATACACATCTTTTTGGCAACATAAGCACGTTCACACATTCAGAGCCCTTCCCTCAACCTTCTTCACCTTCTCTCCCAAGCACTAGGAAAAGGCACAAGGATAGCAAAGGGTATTCAGACACAGCAGCTTTTATAGATAAAACCTGGGAAGCAAAAGGAAGACAGAACTGAGGAAGAAACAAAGCAGGATTCCCTAAGCAGGTCTAGCTGATGCAAAGTTTGAAATATCCAGCTCTAATTATTTTATATCACATATGAAAATTCTACAGCAAGTACTGCACAGAATGTAAGTAATAATTGCTTTGGAAGAAACAGTCATATGCAAGATGAGAATAAGTACTGGAGGCCAAGAGCAAATACGAAAAACTAATTTGCAAAAGAGATACTAGAATTAAAAATTTGAATTAAAAAGCGTGTATTAGTAAGTAAAGGAAATGGCAGTGCAAAATGGACATGCATTTTGATCAAGTATAAAGCAGGTCTAAATGCAGCATGAAATAGCTGCTATTTATAGGAAATTATTAGAGCCATACAATAGAGTGTTTCATTTTGAAAGCCCACTGGACTTAAACTAGACTGGATAGACAAAACAGAAGGTTACTTATTACTTAAGCAGTGCTCATCTCAGAAGGATATTATGTTTATAGCCTGATGCTGCTTACTCATAACAAAGTCTAATTACAGCCTAACAAGCACACCCACTAGCTTCAATGAGAGTAGTCAAAGAATAAGTCAGAGACTCCACCGTACGTCAGGTTTGGCAGCTTCCTGAAGAAGCACTCCAGAGGAAACAAAACTATTTGGCCAGTTAATAGAGGAAACTATTTTAACACAGAAGCCAGAGGAGAAGTGATGCCACTTGCTCACCACTGCAGCAGTCACCGTCAATGCCAGAAGCAGGACTTCAGGACTTAGCAGCTTCCATGGATGTGCACAAGACCATTGGATCACTGCACAGAAAATTACCACCTTTGGTAGATCTTTAATTTCGTTGCTTGTTTACAGCTTTGATAAAAAGCTTCTGAATCACCTGGTTTTATTATGCTGGTAATTGCGCAGAGACTTGAGTTATATATAGGTCACTGTCTTCTACTGGAGGAACATAGACTTTTGCAGCTGTACCAAAATGCAGAAAGACCATAAGGGAAAAGTAACTGGGGATGAAACTTAGGCCTAATTGGCTCTGGTTTTCAAGCTCCACATCTCATCATGAGCCAATATCAAGTGGTAAATCAGTTCTGCACATCTGCTCGGCATATTATGACACAGAAAACATACCCATCCAACTGATACCTCTCCTTCAGAACACCGAGTATTCAATGCCAGCAACATGGACCTAGATTGCAATTTCAATCCAAGAGCTATCTCTTGGTTTTGAGTAGGGTGCTCTGCTCCACTCTTCAAAACACACTCCACATTGCCTGTAGAGCACTCCTGATCATAGTCCCTGCTCAAACCATCTTAAGTCACCAGTGGGGTGAGAGGCCGGTCACCAGTGGGGTTCCCCAGGGCTCAGTGCTGGGTCCAGTTCTGTTTAACATCTTTATCAATGACCTGGATGAGGGGATTGAATGTACCCTCAGTAAATTTGCGGACGACACCAAGCTGGGAGGCTGTGTCGATCTGCTTGAGGGTAGGGAGGCCCTTCAGAGGGATCTGAACAGACTGGATCGTTGGGCTGAGGCCAATGGCATAAGCTTTAATAAGGCCAAGTGCAGAGTCCTTCACTTGGGGTATAAAAACCCCAAGCATCGCTATAGGCTCGGGGAGGAGTGGCTGGAGAGCTGCCTGGCGGAGAAGGACCTGGGGGTGTTGGTTGACTACTGGCTTGATATGAGCCAGCAGTGTGCCCAGGTGGCCAAAAAGGCCAATGGGATACTGGCGTGTATGAAGAATAGTGTAACCAGCAGGAATAGGAAAGTGACCCTGCCCCTGTACTCGGCACTGGTGAGGCCGCACCTGGAATATTGTGTCCAGTTTTGGGCCCCTCGCTTTAAGAGAGATATTGAGCTCCTGGAGCGAGTCCAAAGAAGGGCGACTAAACTGGTCAAGGGGCTGGAAAATAAAACTTATGAGGAGTGGCTGAGGGAGTTGGGGCTGTTTAGCCTGGAGGAGGCTGAGGGGAGACCTGATTACAGCCTACAAATACTTGAGAAAAGATGGTGGGGAGGTGGGGGAAGGGCTCTTTACATTAGTGTTGGGTGATAGAACAAGAGGAAATGGATATAAGCTTAGTCAGGGGAGATTCAGGCTGGATGTTAGGAAGTATTTCTTCTCTGAAAGGGTTGTCAGCCACTGGAATAGGCTGCCCAGGGAGGTGGTTGAGTCCCCATCCCTGGATGTGTTTAAGAATAGGGTGGATGATCTACTTAGCGATATGGTTTAATGGGGATTAGGGATGGTTGGACTCGATGATCTCTAAGGTCTTTTCCAACCTAGAAATCTATGAATCTATGAATGAATTCAATCAGGCCAGACAACTAAGTGGCTGTGAGGTGCCTCTGTTACAGGGTGTCACAGCTGGGACCACTGAACGTTACAGAACTCTCCTATGGAGACTATACTGAAAAGCAACGCTACTAGTAATGCAGGGACTGGAAGACAGTGTCACATCATGGGGAAACTGTGCCAAGCTGACTAAATGTGGATTGTTTCCTAAACAGCTTCTGTGTTCTTTATTTATACAAAGTTGCATGCTTGTTCTGACTGCACATGGATTTGGTTACACAATGGCGTTAAATGAAAGATTTTAAATATTTATATTTGGATTTGTAATATTATGGTTGAGCTGGTGTACTCACATCTCACACACCGTTTGCATTGCTCCTCCTTTCGCTTCCCCCCACTTCCCCCTGAGTTACAACCACCCAAGCTCCCATCAGCTCTGGGCGCAGCTCTGAAACACGACCTCTCTCCCTCCGCTTCCAAATTGTGCTTCTCAGCTGGGAATGCTTTCCCCTCCGACAGGAAGGGATGGGAGCTGGCCAACATCACCCCGCTTTGTGGCAGGCCGACTCTGTTCAGCAGAGAGCACCATTAATACTATCTCAGTTACACAGGCACAAGGGTTCGGCGCCCAGGTAGTCCACGTGCAACATCTCCGTGGCCCGTCAGCCAAAGCCAGGCTTTCTTAAGCTGCACAGGCTCAGGTGTGGAGCTGAACCCGATTGTGCTTGAGGGCTGGCGATCTACAGGGGAAAATCCGTGTCATGATCATAACAAGCTATGTATAATTCGATGTAACAGTTGAACGATGGCCTGGATAAAGAGAATATCCACAGCAATTGTGTTCCTTGTGTGACCTCGTTCCACCGGTCACGAGTGGCGTCCCTCAGGGGTCCGTGTTGGGCCCGGCCCTCTTCAACATCTTTGTCGGTGACGTGGACAGTGGCATGGAGTGCACCCTCAGCAAGTTCGCCGATGACACCAAGCTGTGTGGTGCCGTCGACACGCTGGAAGGGAGGGATGCCATCCAGAGGGACCTCGACAGGCTGGAGAGGTGGGCCCGTACCAACCTCATGAAGTTTAACCAGGCCAAGTGCAAGGTCCTACATCTGGGTCATGGCAATCCCAGGCACAAATACAGACTGGGCGGAGAATGGATCGTGAGCAGCCCTGAGGAGAAGGACTTGGGAGTGCTGGTGGACGAGAAGCTCAATATGAGCCGGCAATGTGCTCTTGCGGCCCAGAAGGCCAACCGCATCCTGGGCTGCATCAAGAGGAGCGTGGCCAGCAGGTCAAGGGAGGTGATTCTCCCCCTCTACTCTGCCCTCGTGAGACCTCACTTGGAGTATTGCGTCCAGTTCTGGAGTCCCCAACATAAGAAGGACATGGACCAGTTGGAGAGGGTCCAGAGGAGGGCCACGAAGATGATAAGAGGGCTGGAGCACCTTTCCTATGAGGACAGGCTGAAAGAGTTGGGGCTGTTCAGCCTGGAGAAGAGGAGGCTCCGGGGTGACCTTATAGCGGTCTTCCAGTACCTCAAGGGGGCCTACAAGAAAGATGGGGAGAGGCTGTTCAGGAGGGCCAGTTGTGATAGGACAAGGGGTAATGGTTTTAAAATAGAGGGAGGTAGATTCAGGTTGGATATTAGGAAAAAATTTTTTACCATGAGAGTTGTAGAACACTGGAACAGGTTGCCCAGAGAGGTGGTGGATGCTCCATCCCTGGAGACGTTCAAGGCCCGGTTGGATGAGGCCCTGAGCAACCTGATCTAGTTGGAGATATCCCTGTTCCTTGCAGGGGGGTTGGACTAGATGACCTTTGAAGGTCCCTTCCAGCCCTAATGATTCTATGATTCTATGATTCTATGATTCCTGATGTACTGCAGCACTAGCAAGGTCTTCTAATACCCAGTGGGTCAAATATCTGTGGTTTTGAAAAATAACCAAAAAAACCTTTGGGGCAGGGGGAAAGTGAGAGTGAAGCATGGCACATACCTCCACTGGCAGATTACGCCTTACAGCATAATTTTTCTGGTCAAAAATTCAAGAATACCCATTTGATCTATCACAAAAACACCCTGGCTTTTGAAACGCTTTTCAAGACATTTCATCAAAGCAGAGAAGTCAGCAGACCGTGTACACGCGTGGTCCTCCCGTGCTGCAGCTTACCCCACCGCCCACCTCCCCGCTACGAGAGCCAGGAGGAGGAGGAGGAGCAGCCAGCGCAGGCACCAGGCAGTGCCCACCCATCCTTTTTGCCAATTCTCCTGAAATGCTGTTTTGTTCCCTGTGTTAAGCGAAAGGGAAATTGCAATCATACATATTCAAAATGAGCCGAAGCCTAATGTGACAACTTTGGACATGTACTAACCAGCCAATCAGACATTTTTCCACCTCTCCTCTTTCCTCTGTTAACTGAAAAATCAGACTAATCCCTTCCTTTTGAAACTGTAATATTCAGATCAGAGGTATAAAAGCAGACTCAGGTTGCTCTTTAATTATAATTTCTACAGGTATTTTGGTTACAGTCTTAATAAGGGCATGCTAAGGGCCCTTGGGTCTTGTTTCCTTTCCTCTTGATTTTATCTCGCTTCATTCAAATTACTATGCATGACTTTACACAATTTAGCTGTTTCAAGCATTGACATCTGAATGCAGTAAGAATCAGACCACCACCAATTTTTACAGCTAAGGCCACCTCAACACACGCAGATACCTGCAATTTCTTTTCCGTGCCAACCCTAGCAATGCTGCAGGTATCTCTACATGGTTTCAAGCACAGATTGATGTGCTGCTCCTCAGTGAGTTGGGAGGAGCAGTGGGAATAAAGGAAAAGGGGGGAAAAAAAAAACACAAGGTGGCCATTATGTCACTGTATCCATTTTTCAGGATGCAGTCCTAAGGAAGAGCTCTCGGGTTCATGCATCAGCAGAGACAGCCAGCTGGGATTCCTGCCTCGCTGAAGAGGAAGGACTTCAAAAAGCGCACACAACTGGTTCTCAGGCTCTTCAAAGAGCTCTAGAAGCAGGAAAATACCAGACTACAACATATTCAAAACCCAGTAATAACAGTGGCAGCTTCTGCCACCTTCTCACATTAGAGATGTATCAGCAACCTGCCCCAGCAGCAAAGAGATAAAGAACAAAACAGTATAATCAGCACACCGAAAAATGGAAGTCAAGAAAAGGGGGTATAGGGGCTTCTTCCAAAGTGTTCAACTATTTTGGTCAGCTATTGCACCAGGACTAACTTGATGAAAGGGATAAATGGTAGAGGTTGCAAAGAGGTAGAAAAATGTTTTTCATCAGCCTTGTCAGATGCTCTCCAACTTGGACCGCTGCTTCCCTTGTGAAGAGGAAAGAAAGCTATGAAAGGGTTTGCTAAGCTTCTAAGCAGAAAAAAAGGAAAATAATCAAGCAGGTAAGTGTCTCAGAGACACAGCTTCAAAAGGAACTGACAGTGCCAACACCATTAACTGGAGAGACTGCCTGCATAAATCCATCCATATTTGAATGTGTTAATTTTCCCAAAGCTTACAAACGAATCAAAGGCTATTTCATACCTCAAGGAAAGGGAAGAGGTCTGAATGAAGCAGGGAAAAAAAAAAAAAAAAATCAGCATGACTGTGCCAGTGACAGGAGGACTGGCCAAGCCCTACAGAGACGTGCCATAAGCTCGTGGCATGATTTCATCCGCCGGAGCCTCCCACGGTAGCGCCCGTTTGAAATGCTGCTGCCCGCCCTACAGCCATGCCAGCACACCTGTTTACACAGCCACGCTGAGAATCAGATCTGGCTTCCCCGAGCAAAACAAAAACCACAAAACATGCTGGTTTTCCCCCCTCCCTTTCCCTTTGCACTTTTAAGTCAGACCCAGTCCCAGCTCTGGGTCACAGGGAGCTGCGTGGCTGCACTGGAACAACTGAGAGGGGTGTGCATGCGAGCGCGGGGTGGAAACGGGATATGAATTCATCTTGTAAAAACACAGTTTCAGCCAGTTCTCCCTGCCAGAGACAGATTTATCTAGGCTTAGAGGAATTTATAAATGACCAAGTAAAACCTACCCACATAAGCCTTTTTGGAGACAAAACTACATTTCATGCAATAGAGTATCGTGTGTCTGACCGGCATTTTCAAGGGATGAATAAATAACACCATAGATCTGTTGGAGCGTGTTCAGAGGAGGGCCACAAAGATGATCCAGGGGCTGGAGCACCTCTGCTACGAGGACAGGTTGCGGGAGCTGGGATTGTTCAGCCTTGAAAAGAGAAGACTTCGGAGGGACCTAATAGCTGCCTTCCAATACCTGAAGGGAACCTACAGGAAGGCTGGGGAGGGACTTTTTACAAGAGTGTCCACTGATAGGACAAGGGGAAATGGGTTTAAGTGGAAGGAGAACAGATTTAGATTAGATCTTTGAAGAAATTCTTCAGTACAAGGGTGGTAAGACTTTGGAATAAATTGCCCAGGGAAGTTGTGGATGCCCCCTCCCTGGAGGTGTTCAAGGCCAGGTTGGACAGAGCCTTGAGTAGCCTGGTCTAGTTGAGAGACGTCCCTGCCCATGACAGGGAGGTTGGATTAGATGATCTCTAAGGTCCCTTCCAGCCTATGCCATTCTATGATTCTGTGTTCCAAAGATGCCAACTCTGTCACTGACATCTGCTGTCACTGGACTGCAGAAGAGCCCCCTGCAGAGCCTACGACATGAGCTACCTGCTGAAGGAACTGCCTGTGGCTGGCACACCCAGGCTGCATTCCAGATTTTACGTCACGAAAGGACAAATCCTGATACTGCATCTCGAGAGAGGCGACTGTCCAAGGCCTGTCCCGTGTGCTCACTGACCAGCCACATGCCAAAAAACACACGTCGGAAAGCTTCTCTTGGAAAAGCCAATGCTCTCGTGTTCTAGTGCCTGTAAAACCTGCACTCAAACAAAGCTCTGAATTCATCAAAAAATTTAGACGCTGAAATACTTGTGTTACAAACAGGGTTCTGAGGGCAGCTAAACGCACGTTTCTTTTATTCCGTATCAAATACCCTGAACTCAATTTACTTCAACTGTAAAAAAGATTAAATTTCTCATTTTATTTGCGTTATTTTCGCATTTTGTTTCATTCATGCATTTGCAACTGCTTAAATGAGCAGGGATTAGAGAAAAGTATTTATTGAATTCTCATTTGCAAGGCAAACAATCTCCATGCCCAAAGGAAAAAAAAAAAAAGAAACATCACTTTTATTAGAATACAAATACCTTTCCATCTTTTCAAACACTTGATTCCTGTTCCCCTGGGTTTTAACCCTTCTGCAGAGTTATTATAGCACACTCAAACAGATCTTTTCCACCATTAGAGTGAAAAAACATTCAGATGTGAAACAGAAAAAAAAAAAAACTGACAGGCTTCTGCAAAATGTAAAAGCAGCCTCACTCACGTGCAGTAAGTACCACGTGTGCAACAACTCAGTGGAGAAAAGCAGCAAGAGTCATTGGTTTGAGTAATTCTCACAAAAAGAAATTTTGGAGACTAAGATAGCCCTATATAACACTTATATGCACTGAAAAGTTTGAAATAGGTAGTGGGGCTTGTTTTGGGTCCCCCATCCCAGCAAACCTCGCAATTATTTAGGCAAGGAAAGGTAATTTATGTCTTTTATTAGCAGAGGAACAAAAGGTATGATTCCCAGATGCACCCGTGCATCTTTGTAATCCATGTTCCACTTCTTTTTTGTAAGTTAGCAATTTAGAAAATTAGTATATAGACACCTGAAAGTTTAACCAAACAGCAACACCAGCCAGTGTCTTCACCAAACCTTGTACTAACACAGAAGCTTTCAGCTCTCTGAGAAGTTAAGTGGCAAAGCTTGATCTTTAGCTCTTCGAGTCTCTCAAAGCCAGCTCCTGGCACTACACCATGGTACACAGATGAAAAAAAAAGTCATCAAGATCTGGAAGCACACCCTAATCGTGTTTATTTATGTGAAGACTGGTGCAAATAGTCAAACTTGCACAAAATGTATTTTATCAACTCTTCCGGCTACCTTCCCCAGGTTTACATTTATTTCTGTTTAACAGCTGTTTTCCTCCCATTTCAGTATTTCACAAAGAGCCCCAAACCAAGAAGATTATATGGTTCTAAGACTGTGTTTCCTTGGACTCTGGCAACAGTGAGAGGAGCTTTGGCTCCCTGGCATCGCACCACAGGTGCTGCAAAAAAAACTTAGGCTGCTCATGAAACATTCTCAGAACGCACAGCACAATTGTGTTTGGTACAGTTAACCTGCTTCAGCAAAAAGATGCATTTGGTGCAAATCCAACAGAACTACCTGATTGTAGCAGCTGAAAAACAAAAGGAATAGAACAGTGAGATTTTTTTTTTTTTGCCTGCTTCTTAGAAAGACATCCTGGGCTGACACAGTGCCATGCTCTCCGGAATCCCTGCCTATTTGGTAAAAAGTGTTAGCATTAGAAAATTCCCTAATGTGAAGATGCAAACTTCATAGGCTTGATCAAAAGTTGTATGACAGACACATGTCAATAAAGCCACTATTTCCAGCTTCAGAGCTGCTAGTGTTTGCATTTCTTTCTGCCCTAAGTTTTATGTGGTCTCTAAGTCCTTTTAGGGTCATATCTTGAAATGCTGCAAATAAACTTGGCATTTCTATAGACACGGAATTGCACAAGTAATGCCAGGGGAACCCAGACTTACTAGAAAAAATATTACTCAAGCTCAAATATTTTGTAGTTATTTATTCTCTTCTGAAAAGAATTAAAATTTGTATCTTATGTACGTTGCTGAGTACGAACTCTTAGGGAAGAGCAGGCTTTGAAGTATACTTTCAGAATGTTTCTCTTTTAATATGAAAAATATTTTTATCTTTTATAACTTTCAGTTGTCAAACATGACATGATCAGCTCAGATGTGTGCTACTGAGCCTGGTGTAGAGATTATTGGATGAAACTCCATGAGCTGTGTAAGTCTAACCAAGTGTTCATGGACACTTTGCTCTGTAAAAGCTGAGTATGAAACTACAGACTTGAGCAGAAAAGAAAAACAGGCTACCCCAATTTTGCATCCAGATCATAATTTAGAGCTTATGCTCATCCTAAAACTGGCCCCACCTCTTTACTTTAATGCTGGTGCCAGAACTGCTGTCTTTCACCTGTGTCACTCCCAGGGAAAACTCCCATTGCCTAAGGCAAGAGACTCCAACCTGAACCGTACAAACGCACGATATAAAATATTTTCTCCAAGTCATTTACAGCCTTAGGAGAAAATAAAACAAATGGAGGTAACAAATGGTGGTGTTGACAGACAGAAGGAATGGAAATAGAGAAAAGAACACATGCAGCTTCATAGTACTACTATAAGCATGGTTAATTGGAATGGAGCCTATGGATTTGTACTGTTTATTTTGAGTTACAAGATATAAATAAAATTCTGCAGCTTAAACAACTATTTCCTTTCTCATTAGACTCAGGTATGTATTAAGCCTTTATATATTAAAATGATGAAAAATTCTGCGTATATCACTCAGCAAAAGCTCATGCATGCTATATGACATGAAAGAAAAATAAAACAACAAGCAAGTCAGGGAAAGACATTCAATGACTGAAGATTAGAACTGGAAGATTAGAACGACAAACAACAATGAAGCCATCACTTCACCGACAGGTGAAGTTAATACACCAAACTGACAACGTGGGCCAAACTACTTGAGCATCGGAGCAAAGCTTGGATGCACAGGATAATAGCAAATATTGGGAAAGACTATTGCTACTTGAAAATAGCAAACATGGACAGATTTAATGCTTTTAAGGAAGTCAGATACCTTCTGGAGAGGGCAAGTATCCAAGAGTCACAACGATATCTGGTTTGAATTTTTACTGTCTTGCAGTTTAGTATAATAAATTGTGGTTAAGAAGAATTTGTGTAAAAATTGGAGCAGGTTACAGAGAAGTGAACTATTTCTGAATTTATAAAATGAGCATGAAAATATTCTGCTTTATTTAGATCTCTATTATATTGAAACCTCAAAGTAGATTGAGGGTAAATGTTTCTAATGCAGCTTCATGATGAAGCCCTTGATAGATAAGCTTTGGAAAATCTTGCTGTCAGGGCACTAACGAGCCGCAGAGGGCTGGAGGCAGGAACGCCTTAAACTCTGCGGTAGTTTCCTCCTCAGACACCAAAACTCACATCGGGTTTCTGACGGATTAGTAGCAGTTGGTAAAAGTCAGACAAGTTGCTCCTATCTCTGATCACACACCCTGTCCCAAGGCAAAGGTACCCAGTTTGCACATGAAGCAGCTCGGGAACAAACACAGTTTTCATCCCAGAAACTAGAGTCTGTTTACCTTGGTATATGCCCAGTTAAAATGTGTAGATTTCTGCATGTGAGCAAGTGGAAGAGCTTGCCAGTTGTAGCCTCTCCTTGAAACACTGTTTTCAACTTCCATAAGGTTTCCCATCACAGAGCTGGCCAACAGCACTAGGAAGCCACTCCAAAAGACCTGAGACTGAGCTGTGCAAGAACATAACTTGTCAAACCAGGTTTTGGCAGCACAAGTGAAGGACAAATGCTCCTTGTCCCTATATCCCGCAACTCAGCGTAAGGAAGTCTCCAAATAAAGAACCATCTTTAGACTTGAAGAGCAACATACTAAAATTTTAACCTTGAATTTGAAAGGATATTCTGTTGGAGCACCAACTTTTTGTTGCACTGCTTTCAGCATGACACCTCCTGCTAAAATTGCTTCTATTTCAGTAATACTCGCTTCGAATCCACTCAAATACTTATTCAATATCTGTTTGTGCAATATTCAAATCATGTTATACATTAGCACTAAAGTTTTATTTCAGCTTTAACCACACACAGTGAAATTTACCCAAGCGTAGAAGAAACAAGAAGGAAACCTCTAACTAGACAACAACTGTGAACACCACAATTAAATGTAACAGTCAGTTATAAACCCAACTCTATAGCCAAAACCAACTTCCAAAATATTTATTATCCCCAAAGCAACTTCCAGCATTCTTCCAAGGCCAACCTGTTCATATAGACTACGAGCACGAAGGGATATCTCTCTCTATCGTGCTCTTTGTTATGAATAATTATGCCAAACTTGCACTGATGCCAACAGCATTTAGGTTGATGAAGGATGGCAAGACAGATGATGACATACCTGACAAATACTAAGTTTGATATGGGAAATGTGAGTATCAGCAAGCTCTCAATCTTCAATTTATTGTTTTCATCAACCCAATCCCAGCTTTAATTTGGGAGCATTTTATTTTGGTCGAAGAGCTCACTTAGTAGAACAAGTCAAACTGCGTTCGTTCTTGCCCAGGGGATAGGTGTGTTTTTCAAATAATACTCTTACAGACTAGGAATAAAAAGGATAAGTTGGGAAAAGAAAATCATGATGGAGCTGGACTTCAATTTAGTGGGAGACAATGGTAAAGAAAATACTGACAACATATTAGCATGCTTGGATTTTTTTCATATAGTGAAGTATCAGAAAAAAATATTCCAGCAAATAACTCTTAAAATATTTTTAATGCACCTTATTCTAATAAAATATCCTATTTCATTACTCTTCATGCTTCACTCTCTAACCTTATGACCCTGTGCAAGCTCCTGCACAACCTTTGTAGTTTGGACATATATTTTCCATTTGGCTAATATCTACTTAACAAAAGGCAAATTTAATATAAAAGTTAACAAAATTTAATCCTCAGGCATTGCTGGAGGTACTTCTGAAAAAAAAAAAACAAAGACACACAACTGAAAATTTGTGGATACTGCAGTATTTCACATTTCAAGGAAAATCGCTGCAACTGAAGTGTCATTGGTAGTTTTGAGTAAATTAATTAGTGTTCATGAGAAGGCACCTGGTTAATAGCTCTGGAGAAACTTGTCTACTTTTGTTCCATTTTGAACTGTAAAAACATCTGACTTTTTGTATTAGAAATGCAGATCCTGTCTAGCCTGGAAGATCAAGAGTTTGCAAAATGGTGACACTGCAAGAGTAGCAAAATCAAGAGTGCAGAAATCAACAAAACAGATGCCAAAATGTTCTAATAAAAACTTCTGAGTTTCACAAAAACTGAACTAATACAACGGGTGAGAAAACACTGAGCTGCCAGGTTGGATGAGGCTTTGGGCAACCTGGTGTAGTGGAGGGTGTCCCTGCCCATGGCAGGGGGGTTAGAACTAGATGATCTTTGAGGTCCCTTCCAACCCAAACCATTCTATGATTCTATGCTTTCACCATTAAAATCCTAAAGTTTTACCACATAGCCTTCACAAAAAGGAAAAAGATCAGAACTGACATTTTTTGGGTTTGAGTGGTGGTGAGTAGGAGAAGGAAAACAATGATGTCTTTTAAATCCTACTTTTTCATCCCACAGCATAAGATTATTAAAAAATAAACTGTAAGTAAATTAACAATTACCATTCTTTCACAGTTAACAGAGCAGACACATCGGTTGTATCTATATGGCACTGGACTGGGTATAGGTGATGCCACTGTCCATACGGTACAACGCTGTAATATAGCGAAGAGTCTAGAGTGGTTACACCAGTTGTTATATCATGCTTCTTACCTCACTTCTGGGGAGAGAAGGAGGGAAAACCATCAAGCTACTTCTGTCAACAGGTAAATGCAAGTTTAAAACCCAAGCTTTATACTTCTTTTTAAGAGTTTTGATTTTTGTTTCTCCTGTAGGATTGTCAAAAGTCTTGTAAATTTATGCTAACCACAGTGATGCCTTGGCAATACGAATGACGTGGTCATCTGGAATACAACAGAGATCAAAGATTTCATGTGCTACCAGAAACATCAAACTGCAATAACCTTCAGTTCCAAATAATTTACACTTGAAGAGAATTACATCTTAAAAAAAAAAAAAAAAAAAGGTAATTTCATTTGAGCCTCCCACAAGTTTTTAAATAATTTTTAAGAAACAAAGCAGCAGAAATAATTTGCTGGTTAACAGAAAACAGAACTTCGTTCTTTTTGGTCAACAGGTAAGTAAGGTTGTTTCACATAAATCATAGAGTCAGGGACATCTCTGTATGGCACATAGAAGGCAAGAGGCCTTCAAGGGATACTGTTTCTGAATTACCCAGAGGCAAATTAGCAGGACCTGAAATAGTCAGAAAAGCTTTACATTTCAGCTCTGGCCTGCCCTAACCCAAATATAAATAGGTGGAAAGAACAGAATTTATAAGAGCTGCTGTTACAGCTCTGTAGTTCAGCTTACCTTTGTACTACCTTAGCTTGATGATGCTTTCCATTTGCCTGTCCTTTTTGGAGGTAAGGGGCAAAAACATGGAAAAAGAATTCAGATTCTACATAAAAGTCTGTATTACTTTATTCCCAAATACAAGACTCTTACATATTTAATTAAAAAGTCTATAGACAAATACATAAGCAATATGACTGCTGTTTATTTGAGCTCTAGAACCATATGAGCAGTGTCTCTACATTAAATTTTTCAGTGATTTCAGCTCCTCTATGGTCTACTGCCTGGGAATTTAGCATCTTCAGGTAATATAAAAAATTTCTAATCTTCAGTAAAAAAAAAAAAGGCCTACTCTCAAATCTATTAACATCAAATATTGTTCTCTCTCTCAAAATTTTTCAGGCTCCACTTAAGCCTACACGCAGTAAGTAGAGGCACATTCATGCATTCATGCTCTTCCAAAAAAAATAACCACCTAGAACTTCTCCCAGTGGGTAACACCAATTTAAAAACAATCAGGAAAAGCTTTATAAACTACCAGTGAACAAGAGATGTTTCTGGTGTCGTGATGAAGCCAACACTGACACAGTGGAGTTAGCAGGGCATTGTATTCCTCTTGAGCAGCTACTGCAAGCTTCAGCAAGCGAAAAGACCAGCACCACGATTCAACTGCAATTTATTTCTAAGGTCAGGATCAAAGTACCAGGCTGACAGACTTCTGCCAGCTAAAAAGCAAGTACAGTCACTTTGTCAGAAAAGAAAAAAAAAGAAAAAAATTAGGTGGAGGACTAATGTGAAAACTAAGAGTAAACTCCATTTCTGCACTGGTCATCTCCTCGGAGCTAAGCCTGAGAGCAGGTCCCAACCCCAGCGACTGCTACACGTGCCCAAGCGCATCTTCAAGCGACCAGCTCGAGCCCTGGCATAGAGGCTGTCCCGGAGCTGAGCATGGGTGCGTGGGCTGCCACCCAGGACCACGGAGCCACCGGAGCAGCTGAGAGCAGGGAGAGCTGCAATCATAGAATGGTTAGGGCTGTAAGGGACCTTCAAAGGCCATCTAGTCCAACCCCCCTGCAAGGAACAGGGATATCTCCAACTCGATCAGGTTGCTCAGGGCCTCGTCCAACCTGGCCTTGAACGTCTCCAGGGGTGGAGCATCCACCACCTCTCTGGGCAACCTGTTCCAGTGTTCTACAACTCTCATGGTAAAAAATTTTTTCCTAATATCCAATCTGAATCTACCTCCCTCTATTTTAAAACCATTGCCCCTTGTCCTATCACAACAGGCCCTCCTGAACAGCCTCTCCCCATCTTTCTTGTAGGCCCCCCTGAGGTACTGGAAGACCGCTATAAGGTCACCCCGGAGCCTCCTCTTCTCCAGGCTGAACAGCCCCAACTCTTTCAGCCTGTCCTCATAGGAATTCAATCCTGCTCCTCACCTCATTAGCTTAATATTAGAGACTACACTGCAATCGCAGCAGTGCCCATTACGTAAAATATGACAAAGAAAAGCAGAGGGGATTTTACAGGATATGTCACAGGTCATAAGAAAAGCAACTTTAGATTTAAGCCTTCCTTAAACTAAGAGGAGGGAGAGGGACTTGAGAGAGGTCCCTTGGAGAGGGACTTTTTACAAGGGCGTGTAGTGATAGGACAAGGGGCAATGACTTTAAACTGAAAGAGGGCAGATTTAGATTGGATATAAGAAAGAAATTTTTCCCTCTGAGGGTGGTGAGGCACTGGAACAGGTTGCCCAGAGAAGTTGTGGCTGCCCCATCCCTGGAAGTGTTCAAGGCCAGGTTGGATGAGGCTTTGGGCAACCTGGTGCAGTGGAGGGTGTCTCTGCCCATGGCAGGGGGGTTGGAACTAGATGATCTTTGAGGTCCCTTCCAACCCAAACCATTTCATGATTCTAAACTCTTCACTGTGGTGTTCCAAAGCCCCATTTATTCTGACAAGATTAAAAAACTAACAGTGAAATAGAACCATTTTTGCACATGCACAAGATGGGACATAGCACATGCAATTCTTTACTGGATAACAGTAAGATACCAGTTTATATAAAACCTAGGAAGAGAAGAAGAACTGACACAGGGTGACTGGCTTAAGCAGCGTGCCGGGGCGGCAGGCGTGTGAGCTGAGCACCCAGCAGCGGCATAGGGGTTCAGGAGCAGAAGATGGAGGGGAACACCTGCAAACTGGCACCCTGGGACAGCCCGCCGGCTGCAGTTTCCTAGGAGGGTTAAGGAAACGTACGGGGGTTCTGCTTGTTGCGTTGTGACACACGCAGCCCGACTTCACCTGCTTAAACAAGTCTGAAATTCCCCTGACAGCGGCAGAATAAATTCAGAGCTACTGACTACGGAGTCATGAAGAAACTTCAGTAAATGAAGATGGTTTTTGAATTCAATTGTAGGCAAACACAAAATTAAATGTGCTGGGGAAATTAGGTTTTATTTGTGCTTTCCCCTCCAATCCTTTACACGTCTCCAGCCACATTACAGAGCACTCTGTGTGCCTGGTGCTCTCATATTCCAAGCTGAAGGAACGAAAGCGATGAATGCTGGAACTGCAGCAGTAACACATCTCAGTCCTGCAAACGGGGAGATTCCAGCATTGACAGGGAATAACCTGAATCAGGGACACTGCAGAGAAACTGCTGGGCTGCCTCTGAAGCTGTAACGCAGCATTTCCCCCTTCACCACTTGTTTTTCCTGTATTTTGCACCTTTGCTCCCAGGTAGGTTCCCTTCATTCCAGCTCACTATGCAATGCTATCAATCAGATGCTTGATTTCCCTCATCTGGGAGAAAAAGAGAGCATATTCTTATTGCACCCTCTCCAGCTATCCCTTCCCATGCTGCTCTGACTGCTGCCTCCCTCCCAGCCTCATCATCATCCCTCGTTTCTGGCCTGGGACACCCAGCTCAGGACCTGGCTCCCCAGTTCCTGCTCTTACCTCAAAGGCTTTCCCCACGTTAAGGTGGCCAGAAACATCTAAGGCTGCTGGCTCTTCCCCTGTTACCACGTCTGCCTCGCTGATATTTTATTTTTAAGAGAACCATATGAAAATCAGCATGGCAATGAAGCAGGGCCAAGCCACTAATCAGAAACCATTCAAAATTAATTTCCTTAAAAACGTAAAATATAAACACTTGCACATTAGGAAGAGGAACAAAAGCTCTCCAACATCAAAATGAAAAAAACTATCTTTTTCTTTTTTTTTTTTTATTTAAATACAATATCATTGGGACTTCTTTAAAGTTTTAGAAGTGAGTAATTTTTATAAGTATCTTTCGGTTTGCTGAGTTAAAAAATAAAAAGAGAGCTCGAGCATGCAAAAGAGAGAAAAAAGAAAGAAACAAGTGGGAGTTTTCCACTGCAGAAATTACGCAGACACACATACCTGAGATAAAATACCAGCTACATAGATGCCTTAAAAACATTTAAAAGCATAAAAATATTTTAGAGATCTTATTTTTTTAGATCACTTATGATTTAATCCTGCAAAGGCTTATGCATTTTATTGACCATGTGAGCAGTTACTTTTCTGTGGTGCAAGAAAAGATAAATTCTACATATTTGTAGAATCATGCTCTAATAATTCCTAAAATACAAACATTCATTAATTCCTAAAATACAAACAAGACTTCGAGAAACATCAGAAAGGGTTCTTTGGAGCACTCTTATCCATCCCAATTTTCGGTATCTGATACGACACTAACTGAGCAGAAAAACCTTTAATTTATTAAAAAGTGCAAAGAATGCAAGATGCAGCGCACAGACTATCTATTTCATCTCTGTCTGTAGGTTTTTTGTGCAATCTTCTCCTAAAACTTAGCACTCAGTGTGCACCCACAGTTTCAGGCTTTTCTACATTTTTTTCCTGTTTCACTAAGGCAGAGATTCCAAACGCCTTTTTCTGGATAGTTCCTTCTCAGTTCTTGCTGTTTAGCTTTGAAAGGCCTGTAAAGTCAGATTTCATAGAACACTCTTATTCACTATCAAATATAGCGATGATCCTACATGAATATGTAGGATTTTTATTATTTCAGAAATAACAGAAAACAAAAATCTTCCTTTGTTATCACAGCAACGTTCTGCAAACAGGATTTTTTTCTGCATAGTCTATTTTCTACATATTTACATCCATAGGATTTTTGCTGCTATTCAGAGCCCCGAACAATACCATGACCTCTTCCACACTCAATAACAGTCATAAAACATGTGCTGGACCTAAATAAAATCAATATATCTAAAAATAGTGACGTAAGTAGAAGACTCATATTTACCATTCGGTTCAGAATATTCTGCGTCCATCATCAGGTGTCAGCCAGGACAAAACGAAGCATCTCAGAGCACCAGCAAACAGCTGCTCCAACTGAATAGTTTGGATGCGGTTTGACAATGAAAATACTTTTTAAAACAGAAAACAAGCAGGCAACAGCAAGCTGAATAGCGAGTGGAAAGCACTAGTAAGCGCATTCTGTGACACACGCTGTTGCAAATCACAACAGGCCATTCCACTGGTTTGTCGAGGGATCGTTAACAAGTTAAAACAACTTGCAAACAACAAATATCGTTCTGGGGGCTCGTTAAAAATCACTAACTTACTCCACATTTATCAGAGATTTTATCTCAATTCATAGGACACCACTGTGTATAAAAGAGTCTGGCGTCCAAAACAAATCACATCAGCTCCTCATTACTAAATATCTTTAGAAACAAAACAGGAGTCAAAGGTTTCACAGTTTAAAAGGCACAAATAAAAAAAAAAATAGTTTTGAATCAACTATAAAACAAAGCGTAGTAGCATGAAACAGCTATATTCTATAATTCTATGATTCTATGATTCTATATTCCCAGCATTTGTACCCGGCAAAACACCCGTGCAGATGGTTTGCTCAACATCACTTTTTCTGTGACAGAAGAATCAATGTTGCCCATTTGCATTAGAACAGCCAGACACCATCTCTGTGTGTGACAATTTGCTGTAGCTGGAGAGAATTTGCAATGAGAGCTTGAAAGTTTTCATAGCAACCCACAGCATCCCTGTGGGCACGAGGGATTAAAAAGGAGACGCTGCTTTTGCTCGCTGCCCAAAACCACTGTCACGCAGGGCACAATCCCAATGCCACACACCTTGAGCTTTGGCCAGGCTGAGCCCCAAACTTCCTCAGCTTTCCTTGGGTGTTCTACTTACTCATCTTCTTTCTCTTGCTTAAACAAACCGCCTTCTCTCCTCGCTCTCCTCCAGCTCCCCATTCCAAGCCTCTAATTCAGGTCATTCAAATTCTTGCACAGGTATTTCTTGAGGTTGAGCTGTGTCAGTTTGGTTCTAATTTCTCTCTCTGTATTGGTTTTTTAGAAGCCATCTAAATGAAGGGCAGTTCTTACACTCTGAAGATTTGTGCGGATCAATGACTCCGCACACATACATCGTTTTTAATATACAAACACTACAGATGAATGACAAAACCAAAGAATATGGAGACTCCCTTTTCACAAGGAGCCACATGGAAAAGATGAGTGGTAATGAGTGCAAGTTACTCCTGGAGAGATTCCAACTGGACACAAGAGGAAAATTTTTCACAATAAGAACAACCAGCCATTGGCATAATCTCTCCAGGGAGGTGGTGGATTCCCCAACATTGGACATTTTTAAGATTCAGCTCGACAGGGTGCTGGGCCATCTTGTCTAGACCGTGCTTTTGCCAAGAAGGTTGGACCACATGATGCTTGAGTGCCAATCTGGCATTCTATGATGATTCTATGAAAAAATTACTTTATACTTTGATGCTTTTATGCAATACAAAATTCAAGAAGTTAAACAGAAAACACTCAACATAAGAAATTGTTTCTGTTACGAACCAGGAACTGGAAGCATATATCTCAATACATTCTACGAAAAACTCCTGCCCAGTGAAGTCAATAGATTGCAAAGCCAAAGGATAGGTCCCTTGCAGGACTGCAGTTTTTATTACTGCCTGAGGTTCTTGGAAGTCTATACAGATTAAAAATGTAAACACAAAAGACAGTACAGCGATTTTTAAAAATTCTTCTGGCTGATTCCTGCAAAGGTATATGGTAATGCACAGATAGACACAAACCCTGGCTCCCACAGTACCCTCCCATGATTCCTCAAGAGCCAGAGAAAGCAGATTTCATTAGGAAATAAGAGTACTTCAGCTAACTGCAGCGCTTATTACCATGCAAAGCTTTTCCAGAATAGATGGAAAACACTCCATTGTGTCCCCAGATCTCATTCAAACTAGCTTAACTCAAGAACTATAAATACGTAGTAATGACATACGCAGTGAATGGTTAATGCCAGGTATGCAGCTGTGAAAGGGTTTCCTTCCTAGCTAAGCAGAAAATAGGCAAAATGAAAGGAAAACTTTTGAGAATTACCTATAAAGAGAATAAAATATGTAAGTCTGTACTGGAGATCAGAAATCTTACTTTACAATATGTAACAAAAGGGAAATGATTAAACATCAGACCATATGACATGCCTGGAAAAAGACTGGGGAAAAATCAAATTGCCTAACTTCTGACACCCAGAATCAGAAAGTTGCAAAAAAATTAAAGCGCTGCATTTTAGCTAATTTATTTCACCATTAAATTTTATCCTTTAACACCATAAACATGGCAACTGTTGCTTGCAAAGCAGAAAAATAGAGCAAAAAGTGAGGCTCTTGCAGATTCAACAAAGATACAAGTTGAATGGCTTATTATTGTTAAATATCACTAATATCTTCCACACATGGAATAGATTTTGTAGGATACATAGTTAAGGCAAAAAGCTCTTCATGTGTCTCAGTGACAATCAAAGTTAGTGCAATTAACTTTATTGTCTCAAAAAAAAAACAATTTGGAGAAAACCCATGATATTATAGCCTTAGAGAACCATTCCCCATATTATTAACTGTATGCACCTAGTGTGGTGGCTTTGAATTCCCTTATGACTAAAAGAAAGGAAGGAATCAATTGCTCATCCTCTGCCTCGTCCTAAGCTATAGGAAAAGGTGAGCCACTTGTCATGTTTATCATGTTTGACAAAACACACTTTGTACCTAAGACCATGCCTGCGGTACATTGCCTGGGATGTAGGCAGGCACACTGCCTGGGATGCCGGGTCTGTCGCAGCAGAGTGAGGTCTTCCCAACAAGAAGCAGCGTTTCCAAAAGCCCCTGAAAGGAACAAAATCTTAAAATGCCATGTTTCCAGGGCCACTGTGGTTTTCTGCTCTCTCGATGCCCCATCCCTGGAAGTGTTCAAGGCCACGTTGGATGAGGCTTTGGGCAACCTGGTGTAGTGGAGGGTGTCCCTGCCCATGGCAGAGGGTTGGAACTAGATGACCTTTGAGGTCCCTTCTAACCCAAACCAGTCCATGATTCTATGACAGGATTGGTTTCTCTTTCCTTTTACTCCAGGTAACGGCCTGTCACAGGCAGCATCCCTTGGGAGTGGTGCAGGAGAGAAGATGCACCTGCTCGTTGTCAGCTGCTCCGCTCCAGGGACAGGGACGAAAGGGAAGGTGAAGAGTTACAAGAAGCCCATGAAGCACTGAAGGCTGAGAAGCAACAGCAAGAGCCCAATTCACTGATGGCTGAGCTCATTAAAAGAAAAATGAAGAGAAAAATATAGGAAAAGGAAAATGTGTCTAGTCGTCTTAACGGCGTTTGAAATCGTGTCACTAAACATGACTTTAACAAGTGTTTTAGTTACCTCCGTGAAGGAGACTTGCAATAAGTAGATACAAATCTCTGCATTAGGAAGCAGTCACATCACAAAAAATTGGACACTGACCATCCAAATTTCAGTCAGAATAAAAACTGGTTTATCTCATTTATAATCACGTAACATGTACAGCATCTTTCCTCTTTTGAGTAACAGGCAACACTTACAAACCTTAATGCATTTCATTTGTAGCATTGCTTCCTGTTCCTGATAGGGAAAGGAAAATTCATGAGGCAAATATTTAGCTCCAGGCAACAGGCCAGTATAGCAACAGAAAGTTTTACACTTGTGCCAAGATTTCTTGGTTCCCTTTTAAAATGAAAATCGTGACAATTATCTTGATGCTCTCTGATGAATCAGATCTGTCTATAAGAAAAAAAAAGACTTTTTTTGTTTCCAACACGCTATTTTACAAGCTTATTCACTTTCTTTAAAAAAAAGCAGCTTATGTACCAACTTAAAAGCTAATGTGCTTGCATGAAAACATTCGTAACCAGTCAAGCCACAGAGATTTTCAGTCGGTAAACCTGAAATGCCAATTGAAAGAGACACGGAATTTCACCAAGGGGATGAATTTAGAGACACTTTTCAAAAAAATACAGTTATTGTCCACGTTGTTCAACATTTTCCAATCCACATTATGTATCTGACTGGCTTGTAGTGCCAATCCTCGATAATGTCGGCGTTTCAAAAACCGTCTCACCACAAATTAAAGCTTCGATTGAACTTGGAAAAAAAACCCCAAGCCCTTCACATGCCGTGCCCATGCTGCTTACCGCCACAATTCTAAATTCAAGATTATTTTGCTCATTCTTTTGTCTCATACGCACTTGATTTGTTTTGGGGTCTTCTCAACACTACTCTTGTACTGTTTTCCCACCAGCCATGGCAAGTGTCAGTTGTTAGCTGATTTGCAGGCAGGAATATGAACTCCGCTCATTTTTAATCTCCTGTTTTAACTCTGATCTCACACTGAGCAGCAATTTAAGAAATGCTAAGGTCATTCCAGTCTGCGAAAAATACTAGCTCGTCTCCAGAAGGCTTTTTGAAGGTAAAGTTATCCTGCGATTCTTGAATCTTAGTAAATTGAAAAATCTCATCTGTAATGTGCATTTGTTTCCCTTGCTTTTGTAGCTTTTCCCCAGAAATCTCCTCCTGGCTCTCATGAACACGCTTGTTGACCAGCAGCTAATTGCTCCCACTGGTAAATCTGAATCCAAGAGAGCTGCAGGTACAAAAGTTCACAGCAGAAAACAGTGTCTACATTCAGGCAAGAACTTACCGTTTTCTGGACTTCTGCCTCTCCTTCCTTCTCCCCTCCCTGGCAGAGCTGCAAGTGCACTTTCTGCTCCCGACAGAACGAACACACAAGCACATTTGCAACGAGCAAACTCTTGTTAAATGTAATGTCTTACGCAGGGTTCAAATCCCATCATGCACAAAACCTAATTCCTTTGGCAGTCACTGTGAATTACCAAAACTCATGACTGTCAGGCTGCGAGCAAAAAGGTAACTTAGCTAAATACAGACAATTTTGACAGTAACCAGGGAAGCCCTGGCTGTCACACAGCAGCTTCTCAGCTTTCAACCTGCCTCACCGCTGTAGACACAATGAATCTCCTCCTCCGCTCTCTGCTTACACAGTTACTACACAGAAACATTATTTTTGGTATAGGGGGAAAGACTCTGAAACCAGATATTCCGCAGCAATCCAACTGGTGCTTGTAATTCTTCACAAATCCATCCACCAAGACAGAGCACAGCGCCCTTAAGACGTGCTTCAAGCCCATTTCAAAAGCAATCCTACTTTATGCAAAGCTCCTTTGCACAATAGACACCAAGACTACAGATCCAGAAAGTCAGTAGACCTATGAATAAAATATAAAAACAGGTCTCATGGCACTGGACCCTCCGTTTTCCTCAGCCATTCACTTTCTGTGTTATCCAAACCTGAATCTATTACTCTTAATAACACTGTGGTCAGACACGCTTATCCGTACCATACAAACACTGCTCCCATGATCGCATACGTGCAGACATTATGACAGTACTTAGCTTTAATAGTTAGATCTTTATCCATGAGTTTGCTTTATTTTTTAATATATCTAGTATTAGCCCAATGATTGCAAAAATATCCAGTAACTACTTTCCTTTTTATTGGAAAAGTTTCCATCGGTTGTAGTCAATGAAACTGGAGTCTAGACATCAAAACTGACTCGTTTCAGATTTCCTTGATGAGGACTGATCTCAAATCAGTTTTGCCCAACCAGAACTTCTGACCTGACAGAAGAGGAATCCTTGTGTTTTTTCAAGCGTGCTCCATTGAAATTTCGTGGTAAAAACCACTGTTCCCCCTCTGAACATGCTTCATGCTTCATCTTGAGCTATACAGGGTTGATGCCCAAAACCAAACTACCAGGGACTGTACACAGGGAAGAAGAAAAAAGAAAAAACCCCAGAATATAGTGTATTATTACTCCTGCAGCATTATATTATTTGTGGCTGAGTTCTATTTCTGTTAGCTTTTAAGCGGAATCATGTTATACGGTTAAGTATAATTTCTATATTTGACCTCCCCTGAGATTGCCCATTATGTTTTTATGGACTTTGTGCATTTCATAGAGCAGCTGAAAGTGGAGAAAACACCCAGAAGCAAAGACAAGTTGGATGATACTTCTACAGACACTGTACTGGAGACGGCAAGGATTGTGTCTTTTTTTTTGTCCTCTTCTTTTTTTTCCTCCCTAATCACATTCATTATTTTGTAGAAGAGATTGAACCTATATTTCGGTATGGATATGCAAATCTTGAAAAAAAAAAAAACAAAACACATGGCTATTCCTCTCAAAACATACAGCAACCTTTACTGGGAAAGGGCAATGAGCAAGGCTGGGCATGCTAAAATAATCATAATTGTATTTCAATCTTTGGAACTTAAACAGTCCTTCAGAAGGGTCAGGAAGCAAACGTTTCATCACGAACAGATTATACTCTGGTTTTACTTTCTTCTGCAAGATTTTATGCAACGTCAGGCATGACAAGGAACTGAGAGGGCAGCAGAGAAACCCTCTGTTAACAGGAGAGACATACCCTCATTCAGCAGAACTTTTCCTTTTTCTGAAATGCCACATTCCAAAGCCTAAACCAGAAATCTCCGAAGTATTTTCTGTAAGTATCAGGTTTTGTACAGAGGAACACAGGCACTAATTCCCGTGCTCACAAGCACAGTAGCTGATGCACCCACACAGTCTTAACCAGGCTCCAAGCTTTGGTTTTTCTCTCTCCACAAAGGCCATCTCATAACAGGTTTTCCACTTGTTTGTTTAAAAACAAACAAACAAGAATACTCTCCCCTTCCTTCTCTCCCTTTTGCTACTTATATCTGACCTCTTCTTTTATCATCGCCCCTCTAGCAACCTTCCAGCGCTCCCACGTGCCCCAGGCGCTGGCCTGGCCTCTCCGTTGACCATCACCTCTTCTCGCCACCCAACGCCTCTTTCCCTTCATATTTCCCGCTGCTCCACCAGACCCCTCTGCCAAGACTCCCCGTCTGCATGGTTTAAGGTCACAGGGGAGTGCTGCCAGCATGCGCTTAAGAAAGACGTGGGCTCCTGCTTTACTATTTCTTCTGCAGCACCACACTTAGAGCTCTGATTTGGGGCATGACAAGGTATGTAGCAGCAAGAGAAGCAGCTGATGCCTCAAGTTCAGCTGAATTCAGCACTCCTGATTACAAGGGTGGCCCCCATCCTCCCCCACTGCCCCACTTGCCAGGATTTAACTCTTACTCTCGGGCAGGCAAAGGGAAGTGCAGGGCAGGAAACTGCCCCGGTGGAGGATGCACCAACTTCCTCCTCTTCCTCCCAGCTTCATCTTCAGACGGAGCAGAGAAATCAGAAACCCAGCTTAGGAGGGATTATTAATGGTAACAAGACTAAAGCAGGAACTGGAGAGAGGCCTTGATTTCAACAGGAAGAACTGAAGAAATGTCCTCTTCACTGGATTGTTCAATGCTTCCTATTAGCACGCTTGAATTAGACCTCCTAGTAAATATAAGGACATGGGAAGAGTTTATCGCTGGTTTTGTGGGGGATTAATGGTAGAGCTGGAATTAAGAGTCCAAGCCTTTTAAGTCTTCTCCAGTGCTCAACCAACTGGACAACACTGTATATGCAAGCTTAAAATGGCTGTCAATGGCATGCTTCTCTGCTGCTTACCAAACACCCACCATTCTTACTTCTCTTGTGGTCAGAAAAAGCTACAGAGAGGGCTGAAAGCCCAACAACAGAGGGCAAGGTTAAAAGGAAAGCCTGAGCCCGAAAGCCAAAGCTCTTTGCATTTTTGGTTCTGCAGTTGCATACACAAGACTCTACTTAACGCATTAAAAGACAAAATATCGCCATCACTGTGAAACCTCTAAGAGCCTCCCTTTTATGGCAGTGCTCACGGGCAACCAACAAATGCATTTCACGAAAGCCGAGGGCATGAGCAATCTGACCAACATGTACGTATGAGAGCACTGGTTCACATCCAATACAGATCACTAATGGTCAAAAGCACTACCATGCCGGCGAGGCAGTCACCCCAGCTTTTGTGGAGGCAATATTTGACCAGTTCGCTCACTGGTATTGTGACTATGACAACAGATTGGGATAGGCACAGTAAAATTCACACTTGCTCAATAGATGTAAAAAGATTTTTGGTACCAGCTTCATCATAGAATCATAGAATGGTTAGGGCTGGAAGGGACCTTCAAAGGTCATCTAGTCCAACCCCCCTGCAAGGAACAGGGATATCTCCAATCTTCATCAAAGGACAACAAAAGAAGTCCATGCCATGCTAAAATCCAAGACGTCCTGAGTCAAACTACATCACTGAGAAACTACAATCTGAGCACTTAGGATCAATATTAGGAATGACCAAGCATTAGGGAGAAGGAAAAGAACCACCATTAATTTTAAACATTTCTTTTCAATAAAGTTTTCTATTAGTGACACGGAAAACGAAGTAAAAGCTTTGTACAGTGTTTGAACTGTGGTTTGGGGCCGATTTTGAGAACGGTCGTCTTCCTGCAGAGACACAAAGTTCCAAAAAGTGATCACAACCCAAAACAGCCCAGACACAGAGCCCGTGGAGCGGCACCGGCTCCACAATCTGAAGACAGTTTCCCAAGCTGTTTAAGACCAGCCTGAAAAATGAACGCACACACATAAAGGTGGAACCAGTTTAAAAAAACAATTCTAATGGAAAGCAATGAAGCAATAATTGTACACCGGGCAGTAAACAGCTACTCACCAATACGCCTACTCCTACCAGCATGTCTATTAGTTATCATATACAGTGTCCCAAGCTAAACTGTATATATAGCCATGCTGACGAACACAGTGAAGGGAAATGAGCTGTGCTGAGCAATAACCATCTCCCCACCCCCAGGGGAATTTCAAAATCAAGCTCCATGTGCACCTTACACAGAAGAGAACTAACATTCAGGGGCGTGCTTCTTATAACCCTAACGTGTCCTGAACAGGAGAGCTTTTTGGGAAGCATCAATACTAAAGGCAAATGTACAGAACAAATGAAAACAGGGTAGAGATATGCAAAGGGGGGGGAGGAATCAAGCAGGAAGAGGAAACTTGATCTTAAGGCAAAAGGAGATGAGACATCAATGAACGTAGGAAGAGCCAGGCAGGGCAGAACACAGAACAGCAGCAGTCTTCCCACCCCGGCTCCCGGGGAAGCAGGAATACCGGGCAGCCTAAAAGCCCTGAGTTTCCAGCAAAACAGAACAGATCAAACAAATGACAAGAACAGACCTGCCTGTTTGGACATTAGCACTAGTTTCTGGTTGAATTAAATCCACTATTTGTGAGTAACTGTCTAAAAAAACTTTTTCAATTCCAATGAAAGCAGCTGCAAACAGGAAGGGATAATATCCTGTCTTCTACTTATTTAGTATCTGAGAGGCATCTGCTGTGCTCTGAACTCCAAACCAGCTGCTTTCTGCCACTGCAACACAAGTCACAGACTGTTGTACCAGGCCGAGAAGTTCAGTGACTCAGGTTTTTCAAGACATTAGGCATTTTTAATTAGTGAGTTGTAATGCAGACTAACGTTGAGCAAAACTGGTTTAATTTGCATTTAATTACAGCAGTAGATCAAGCCACACAGGTCTGGCATCAATTTCAATAGGTGAAACTAATGAATACTCAAGGCGTGCGAGAGAAACAGGAATTTCAGCTAAGTGAAAATTTCAGTCCCTACAGACAAAGACAAGAGATGGTGAGAGAGCAGGCAGGTATACTCCAAAGAAACATAGGAAGCAAAGTTTTCCATTTTGACATGGCAAAACTACTTGGCGATCTAGGTAAAGGAATTAGATTCATAAATTATGTGGAATCAAGAGCGCAGAATTGGATACACAGAACTTTTATTAATAATAATACAACTATTATTAATAAAAAGACTTTTTTTTTTTTTTTTCAGGCTGCCCAGGGAGGTGGTTGAGTCCCCATCCCTGGATGTGTTTAAGAATAGGGTGGATGATCTACTTAGCGATATGGTTTAATGGGGATTAGGGATGGTTGGACTCGATGATCTCTAAGGTCTTTTCCAACCTAGAAATCTACAAATCTATGAATGAATCTATGACATGGAGAAAGTCACCGGACTAAAGCAGAAAAAAATCCCAGACTGCAGGCCAAAACCCACATTAATCTAAACCAGCCAAGTGCCCTAACTCCCAGGCTACAAAGCCCAGGAGGCTTCTTTCCCAATTTCTTCCTTTCTGGTCCCATGACCTTCACTTCAGCAGGAGGGATGGAAAGTGCTGCTATTTCGCACCAGCCCAGTGACTGAAGGCTCGTGCACTCTGCCTGCCTTCAGTCTGAAGAGACCACTTAATGAAAAGTGCCCATCGTTGTCCTTAAAGAATTAAAAAAACGAAACCAAAATCCAACAAAAAACCCGCCAGCTGAGTTTAGGCATTCAGGGTTACGTTGCAAGGTAGGTTACTGGACAGCAAGTCCAGACTCCCAGCCCAGAACCTCCCAAGGACATAGTTACACATGTATGATTTTAGAGTAAGCAAATGCCATAAAGAGCTCCTACCAGGATCTTTTACTTCTTCACAGTTATCTCAACTTGGCTCATTTCTGTGATCACTTTGGTGCTGAGCTAGCACATTGCAGAGAGGACAGAAGCTGCTAAGGTGGGTGCTGCCAAAGTGAACGCACCATCATCCTCCAGCACGGACATTACTCCTAATCTTCTGCCAGAAAGCCTCCCCTTGGACCAGCAGGCTGAACTAGCACTGCACCTTCGCTAGACCTGGCCCAAGGAGCCTGCAGCAACAGCAGGAGGAGAGGACAAGGGATGGCAGCAACCTGCAGTCATGCAGATTAGGTGTCACCCGGCGTGGTGGGCTGAGCCCATCCACCAGCTTGCTGCCACCATCAAAGGTAGAATTCATGTCCTTCCCTCTCTCAAGGCTCAAAATGCATCTGGAAGAGGTCTGGAACATTTCAGCGATGCCTTCTTCCTGCTAATGCCTCCCCATACACCACACCAGGCTCTTCCGGTGTATTAGGCATGGCTGGACAGGTTATGCCAGGGCATGGCTTAGACACTCCAATAGACAAAACTTACTGAAAAGACAAAAAAGCCAGTTTGAACCAAAAATCAGCACAAACTGAAGTGCACTGTAGTTTTATACAGAGCACCACGTCAATAGCTAAGCACACACATGGTACATCGCTCTGTCACATCGCATCAGACAGGGAAGATTTGTTAAAATATTATTATTTATAGAAATAATATTTATTTTATTTGTTAAAATATTATTATTATATGTGAAATAATTATTCTGTTTGGGAACAAGCAGCAATATCATCTCTTATACTTTAGGTCAAAACAATAAGAGTTAAAACATAAAACCCCCTCACAACCACTGCACCAACTCTCTTTGTTACTGTTCCAAAAATCCCAACTCAGTCTTATGAATTCGTTAGATCCTTGCAGGCAGCTCCAAGAGAAGCTGCTGACACCGGTGTAGTGACAACTCTCCAGCTTGTGACTGGGAGCAGCTGGTGCTACCTCCCGCAGCCCCGCGACGCGGGCTCCAACGTCGGCACCGCCGGAGCCTCTCTGCGCTCCCTGTGCCGCTGCGCTTCATCGAGTAAAGTGAAAAGCCACCTAGAGAAAAGCTTGATAACAGCCACGGCTGGGAAAAGAAAAACAAACAACAACAAAGAAACGTGACATCACAGGCAGAGGAAAGAAAAAGCAAACTCAAGAATTTTCAAAGCTTTCTACTGATAGATGCATAAACTAAAAATAATCGAGGCACCTGCAAGCAGCAGGCACATGCTTCATTTAACAGGTGATGAAAGACATTTATATTATTTGTATGAAGGTACAAGGCTTCGTCGGCAGCAACGAAACCAGAAATAGAACATTTGTTATCAATTCTGTGCTTTAAACCAATACCTCACTGTTTTTCTCCCTCCTATATTTTTCCTACTGGCTTTTTTTTAAACAAGATATAATGACTAACAGATGTTACAGCAGTGCAGTCCTCAATAAGTGGGTAATTAACAGATGAAAGTTTAGCAGTTGTTTCCAGTTACAGTCAGATGAGCTGTACACGCCTCATCCCGTAAGTGAGGGAAGGGGATGAGCAAGCCAACCTCCACCCCCGTTCCCCACCATAAAATGGGACACAGTGGTACATACTGAGCGGGACTTGGAGATGCTGAGATAAAAAAAGGTGTTGTCTCCAGGATTTAAGAATTGCAAATATTTACAATACTTAACTTTGCCAAAAACTTAAGTATATTCACTACAATTAGTAAAGTTGATTAAAAAAAAAATCAGTACTAGACATCTAATATTGACCAGTGAGAAGTACATATTATACAGATTCATTACAGGTTTTTTGTAAAACCTTGTGCCTTTTCTATTGTAAATAAAGCTTGTGAGCAAACTTCTGAAGCTCTGCTGATCTTCAAAACGTAATTTATTTCCTACAGCGTAAACAAACGAACAGAACTACATGCAGGACATGGAGGAACTGCCACGTATGAAGGAGCACAATGTATGGCTTCACATAACCCTAACCCACTTTAGTTGCTACTCCCACTACTTGATAGCTGTCACAGTTTTCGGTGCTGCTTAGCTAACCTTAGAAATATGCCAACTGGGGCTTGTTTGCCAGTTCTGCTTCAGGGTTTGGTGTCAAAAACATGAGTTGCAATCATAAGAACAAGGAAAAAAATATATAAAGCAAGGACAAGCTTGGCTAGTCTTCATAATTGTTCAGCTGAACTTTAATTATTGCAAGAATAAGACCGAGTGCCTCAAAAGATGACAGATGAAGAGTGTCGTTCCATGGGAGTAAATTAGAGTCACACCGTCATGGCTGAAGATATAACTATCATCATAAACACATGGTGCTGAGATATTCACGGTTTCAGAAATAAAAAAGTATTACTTTGGGGAATTATATTACCCAGAAGATATATCAGCTGGCAATAACACGAATGACTCTGTCTAGGAGAACAGGCCACACATGCTTATAGATAGTAAGAGGCTGAGAAAGAGGTTAATAAAACTCAACCTGTAATTTCTGAATTACTTTTGAGCTAAAAATAATGGTTTAACTATTTCCTTTTGAGGGAGGCAGGCGTTGGAGAGAGTACAGTGTGCTTTATTTTAAAGACTGAGGAGAGTAGGAAAAGTTTTGGTGGTGTGTGTTTGTGGGTTTTATTTTTAAAAAAAACCACCCTAATAAGATCAGATCTACAGTGGTGAAGTTAAGACAATAAACAACTATCTAATGGTATTTAATAAATAAAAAATCTGGTTTAGATTAATGCATTTATAAACAGACACTGATTTATTTTTTCCTCTCAACAGTAGACGATCAACCCATAAGCTGAACAAAAATCCTGAAAATATACACATACTATTAACCGCCAACAGAGTTAACAATAGTCCAGTTCACTTTACTCGAAATCATTTATTAAAGAAAATATGAAGCCTTATATTTAAAGACTTCAGTATTTATTGTATCCCTTGGGAGTGGTTACAGAGAGTTGAACTACATGCCAACTTACACCAAAATAACTAAATCTGTTTTCATTTCACACTTTGTGTTAATTCTCAGCAAATCTGCACGTGCGCATTTATTTTGGAATCAGATACTTTCTTTAAAATGTTGCCGCTGGCACTGAAGAGGTGGGAAGAGGTTCTGCCAACACCGAGTGGTCATAAAGCGACGGAGGGCCGGCCAACAAAGTACCAGAGCTGGCTCCCAGCTGATGTTTTTCTCTCCAGTGCCACCAAAACCAGGGGCTGCTCTAACTCACGCCAACTGGCAGCAGCCCCAAATGGCAGCGTTTGGCCACGCTTGCTCAACTCATTCCCCACATTTGCTCACCAGGAGCTGCAAGGTGCCCCACGCCTGTCCCATGCCACCTCCATGCCAGGCAGGGATTTTGCCTATCCTTCTGTGGAGTCACGGGAGCACTTTCTTCAGGTCGTTGCTTCTTTTTTTTCTGTGAACATGCACACCAAGACAGAAGAGCAAAAAGTAGATGACTTTTTAAATGAATTCAAGTGTGGACTAATGTGTCTTTCCTCAGCATAAAAAAAAAACCACCACACACGTGATTTTTCAGAGCTTTATAAACTCCAGTTCTGTACGACATTTGCCTCCCTGAAATCTAAATCTGTTATAACATTGGGACTTAGAGCTCAAAGCCAGTGGAACCACTACTGCTTCACGGCTTCAATGATGGTGCATTTCCCTCCTCACTTCTTGGTACTCTGCTGCATATCTAACCACAGAATCATACAATAGTTTGGGTTGGAAGGGATCTCCAAAGATCACCTAGTCCAACTCTCTCCTGCCACGGGCAGGGACATCTTCAACTACCCAGGTTCTGATATGGACCAAGTAAAACACTACAGCAAGAAGCTACTGGTCACCAGCTGAAGGATTTCAAAAGCTCCATCTTCCCCTGCAACAGAAAGGGCAGCACTGCCTAGCATGATGGACTGCAGATGTGGGCATCCTTAAAAACACCAAAACACACAAAAATGCTGCATTACAATCTTACACTGGCAAAAATTCTCTTAGTTTTTAATAATTATTCAAGCCCCATTACTATAGCATTCCAGTATCTCAAGGTCTGTGCTGTGGCCCTCACTGCAAACAGAATACCTACCCCAATAAAAATTCCTACTCCAGTAAAGTTTGCTGGTATTCTGTTTCTAAAGAAAACAGAATACCAGCAAATCAACCAGCTGCGCTTAATACCGGCCACGTTAGTCAGCTGAGCACAAAGAGATTAGGTCTGATTTTGTCTTTATTTCCACCAACACTAAGATCTTCCTAGCATCCCAGAAGAAACCAGTCTGTAACTGAAGCAGGTGTGGTCCCACCAGTAGCTTACTAGACCAGTCTGTCTGGAGGGCCACTTCTTGAGCAGGGAGAGCAAGGGGGACTGCTGTGAGCTAGCACAGAGCTGCCACCAACATGGAATGCAAGGGCCAAGCTTCTCCTGCCACAGCTGGGCACAGGTAATTAAGACCTGAGAGCCACCACTGCCATGTACACCAGACCGAAAACACAGTTGGCGTGATACCATTCAAGAAGTTGGCCAAGTGAGGGAGAGAGCCCAACTCAAGGGAACACAACCGTGGCAGAGCATGCCATACGGAGTAACGCGAGTATATGGAGTAAGGTGAGCAGCCTCATCATTAAAAGCTTTTTCGGAGCTAGTAGTGAGTGAGAAGAGCACAGGCAAGATAAGCACAGGCTGTCTGCCTATCTGGATTGGAGATCTCACACTTGCGTGTGTTCAGGCATGCTTTCCTTCACCACAACAAATGTTTTACTCTATTTCCTTTACCCCCGAGTAAAGAAACTGTTCATTTTGCCCGTCCCCGGCATAGAGCAGGCACAGGGCTCCCAAGTCAACACTGATCTCAGCGCTCCGGTACGAGAGGTAACCCCCTCCTGCCCCCAACCACCTCAGAAACGCTACACCCTTGCAACCTCCATTTTCAACCAGAACCAAAGAAAACTCCTAACTTCTTCTCAGCCTTGAAAAGAGAAGACTTCAGGGGGACCTAATAGCTGCCTTCCAATACCTGAAGGGAACCTACAGGAAGGCTGGGGAGGGACTTTTTACAAGAGTGACCACTGACAGGACAAGAGGAAATGGGTTTAAGTTGAAGGCAAACAGATTTAGATTAGATCTTAGGAAGAAACTCTTCAGTACGAGGGTGGTGAGACTTTGGAATAAATTGTCCAGAGAAGTTGTGGATGCCCCCTCCCTGGAGGTGTTCAAGGCCAGGTTGGATGGAGCCTTGAGCAGCCTGGTCTAGTTGAGAGGCGTCCCTGCCTATAACAGGGAGGTTGGATTAGATGATCTCTAAGGTCCCTTCCAGCCTATGCCATTCTATGATTCTATGATTCTTCTATGATCTTCAGGTAATACTACAGGTATCATGAACCTTGAAATTTAATTTTAATTTTCTATACACGCTGAAAACTTCCACACATTCAGCTCAGCATTTCTCCATTTCCAATTTCCGGATTGCCAACAAAAGCACTCCAAAACCTTTGGACTCCAAGTAACCAAGAAAAAGCTTTAATCATCCTGCTGCCAAAAAAAATATCCTTATTGGGGTACTCAGAAATAGCACCCTATCATACAATCTGAAGTGTATTATAGCAGATTTTCACATGTAGCCCTTGGAATTAGGCAAACACCTTCCAGTTTAATATTTTTCACTTTTCAGTCTTAATCTAATTTCTTTGAATACACTCAACTTTCGTTCTGCCAGAAGCATAAGGAACAATTTATAGCAACGCCTCAAATTTTTAAATCAGTGGGAGTTAAACTCAAGGCCCTAAAAAATTCTAGACCCTATCTTTATCTTGGGAGCAATGTAAAATATTTTTTCCCCATTAGCACTTTCCACGTCCAACATTTCAAAAGCCACTGCAGACATTTGCATCTATCATTCACAAACTTTTTACTGGGAATCCTTCAGAGATTCATATTACATAACTCAGGTGGGATAAGTATTTGAGAGCAATTAATCATTGGGGTTGTCACATGCACATCTTTTGTGAAGTTTACTTAACCAAAGTCAAAAATCATTTGACTCTTTCCACAGACATACCTCATGAAATAATTTTGGTATGTATATGTACATTACAATCCTTTGCCAATTTATGTGGCAAAAGCATTTTTCGATTTCTTTGCACAGGGTAGTTAGAATTAATCAAAGTAGGGGTTTTGAGGAAGGCTTTTCAGAATTGTTGAAGCAAAAGGAAAGATTTCAGCCCAGGAATTAACCAGCAGAGCAGTGAGAAGGCTGCCCACACAAGCCGGATTTGAAGGAGCAAGCATGAACCACGGTGTTGCAGAGAGTGTCTCTGGGCACGCATATAGCCAAGCAAGTGAACAAGAAATGCAAGACACCTTTGGACCATTGCAAGACTGATCATTAGAGAAGGCACTTTTTGTGGTGAATTTTCCTCGTGCACCAAAATGAAATGTTATAATGATAATAAAAATACTGATTTCATATAATGCTGGGGTGAAAAGCAATGCCTTGTATTTAAACGTCTACGGAATGTTACAGGGAATAATGTAATCGTTTTCCTTTATCATTACCTTAGTCTTAATCGTCACAATCAGCACAAGTCTGCAAAATACCAGGCACTCCTACTTCTGTCCTCTCATATCTGGTGGATAGGTTTGGCCACAGATGCTCTATTCATCAAAGCCAAAGTGATCAAAGCAAAGCTCAACAGAAGGCACGCCAATTCCAGCCAGATCGAGCTTGTGCAGCCTACGAATTGGAGAGTAGTAGCTTAATCCATTGGGATATCCTCTTTCACCAGGAGCAAGATGCAGGCTCTGACACTAGCTTACTTGGATGTGCCACTTCATCTTTCCGAACTTTGTCTTAACTGTAAAATGGGAATTCTGTCATACTCAAAGCTTTTTTGACATCTATGAGTGAGAACATCTCTTAGTTATAGCTATGGCCAAATCTACACTGTGGCTCACTTGGAAACATCAGCCTTCAAAGAAGGGATTTTGCTCTTCCATTTAAGGATTTTATCTTTTTTTTTGATGGTGGTGGTATTTTCACACAGAGGTTTCCCAGTTCTTTGTGCATCAGTACATTCTTCTGCATCCACAAATTATCACAGAATCACAGAATGGTTTGGGTTGGAAGGGACCTCAAAGATCATCCAGTTCCAACCCCCCTTCCGTGGGCAGGGAAACCATAGGATCTCATCCACAGCATTTTAACCTTTTTGATTTTTTACTTTTTTTTTTTTTCCTAAAATTCACTACAGCAAAACAAGTGACACTTTTACCCTTCCCTTTCATCTGCGTTGGTTTTTGGGTTTTTTTCATATACAAATAAAACCCCTACTGGCAACAGTAAGATAACACACACGAGAATCTACCTTGACTGTGAGATGGCTGCAGAGGGCAAAACTTCATTAGTTCAATGGGACTGACACCTGCCTCATGCTAATTTTGTTTCTTTTCAATCCATCCCTTTCCATTTGTGCCATCTGTTCTTGTAACCACTTTACACCTCTTTCATTTACAGCAAAACAGATTAATTAATTAATTAAATGCAAAGGAGACATCAACTGGATATGACAGCACAGGTAACCATGTTTTCCCACTTTTTGATCTCGGGACACCCCAGACCACTGGCAGAAGCCCAGCTGGGAGCCACAGTGCCAGCTGACATAGCACCACTCGCCCCACTACTGCTCTTACACCATGTTCATTACCAAAAATTAATAAAGCTTGATTAAAAACTCAAGGGCGATCCTTTCTAGGAGGAAATCTGTTTTCAGATTTCAATATTGCAAAATCCATCTTCCAGAGCATTCCTGGCTCTACCACCATTTCAGCTGCTTCTTCCACTGCTGGTAAATCTTTCTTCTCCCAAAACAACCCCCTTTCTGTTTTTATAGCATTTCAGTGAAGAACAAGGGCTAATCTCAGCAATTTTGCAGAAACACAAACCTGTGATAGCTAGAGCTACTGAAATCAATGAGGAAAAGCTGGAAGGGGATAGGGTTCGAAAAGAGATTTTATAAAAGAATAATTTAAAAAACATATGACAATCCACACACAAAGCAAGCTGTTCGCAGAGAGAAGGTAAAAGGAATATAATAGCATTTCCTAGGCAAAAGACAGGCAAAACATTGATCTAAAACAACTGCCTAATCAGGAAACATTGGGGGACAACCCCCTCTCTCCCCAAAAAAGAAGAAAAAAAAAAACCAGCCAAAACTTACCTACACACTCTTCACTTTTTCTCTCTCTCTGACATGTTCACTATTATAAACACACTCCGAAAGTGCCAACCTCAGCATTTTTAACTCCTGAAGCAAAAGCTCTTCCCTACAAAGACAGTGCTTCAGTCTAACTAGGGATGGAGCTCCGAGGATGTGAGCATGGGGGAGGGAGACTTCAATATTACAACCCATCCATCAACCACTTCTATAAAGCTCTTTTGTTCCAAGTTCACACTTAGCAACTCAAGGTCAAAACTGATGGTGGAAAACGTAACTCGTAAGTCAACGCAGACTTTCACCCTTCCATGTCTTCTTGACCTTAAACACAAACAAGAAACAGGCAAAAAGAGACTATAGCCACACGATCTACCGTTTGGACAAAGACAATCAATTGTTTTCATCTGGTGGGGGCTTTTGGGGTTTTTTTGTTTGGTTTGGTTTGTTTTTTTTGTTGGGGGTTTTGGGAGCTGGTTGGTTGGTGGTTGGGTTTTTTTTGGGTTTTGGTTTGGTTTTTTGAGACAGATACACACAAGGTTTTATTGAAAACACCACAGGGAAAAACTAATTGGTTTAAAAAAACCCAACCTTTTCCTCTCTGGTAAAAAACAAAGGAACACATCTCTTAGCCTTTGGCTTTAAGAAGTCCTGGGTCAGACGTGAGCAGCCTTAACAAAGAAGAAAAATAGTAGGCATTAAGAATAAAAAGCAAGGGTTTCACTGCAGCAGAGAAAACAGGATGTATTCCGCCGCCTGTAACTATTCTCCTTAGAAACATAACAGGGAAAAAAAATAAATCATTCATTATGCTGAAATACTTAAGGCTAGACGTCTCAGTGAACCCCATATTTGTGAGGTTCCACAGCAGAAAGCAATAGAGGTGCCAAATACCTGAGATTACAAGTTTATCCAATGGATATTTCCCAGAGGTGCTGTAACAAAAAAAATCAATTTACATGTACAATACAAAGATGGTGTAAGGCAAGAGAACTCTGACACAAAACTGTGACCTAGTATTTAAATCTCTTAATTTTAGGATGATCTGGTAGTCTTTAGAATTGTCATCCCAAAACTTTAAAAAGTTTTATTCCGAGAGCTTACATGTAACATCTTTCATATGGGAAAAGTCCTGCCAAGAGCTTTAAATATAGCTTTATTGAATGCTAGTTTGGCATCCTCCATGTGAATTTGGACACTTTAACGAGAGTTTATGAACTTTCATTGGAGAAAAAAAAAAAAAGAATGTATAATAATAGCTTGCCATCCCTGTGTGTAAGTAATAGCTTATGTAAAATACCAGATAATGCTGGAGTCTAACAAAACCATTTTAAAATAAGTGATTTTTCTCCAACAGCTTTTATTTAGCCTTTAAATCACAAGTTTCATTTAAAGCACCATCACGTGTATAAAGTCCTGCCAATTAACTCAGCCTAAAAGGCTGCTTACTTAGGGGGAGGACAGGAAAATCTCTTAATTAGCAGCAACTCAGGATACTGAGGGACTACTTTATTTGATGAACTGCTGCTGTGGACGCTGAAAAAGGCGTTTCCCGTAATTCTCCTTGGAGTTCACTTGCTTGTCCCAAGCAAGGTGAAGAATACAACTAGAAGGTGCCTTTTCTAAGCTGCTTAATAAAGCTCCTGTCGATAAGGAGAAAAAAAAAAAAAAAAAAAAAAGAGTATTGCATTAATGTAAGCTAGATCCTAGACAGTTTCCAAAAAACTAGCCAAGAATCTTTGTCAGAATTTCAAAAAGAAGCCACTGCTGAAATTCTTAAGCATGTAGAAGGGTTGCTCAGGACTCTTCCCACAAACACTGAACGCTTTTCACTCTAACAGACACTGCTGACAGTATCTGTAAGGTGAGACACTGGGAACAGCCTCCACTATCTCCACTAGAGATAGTTTCCATCTCTCTGATATCAAGTTTTTTACCTCGCCTTTCAATAGAAGCAGTAGGTATTTTTGTTAAGAGTACTAAAACTCTTCCAAAGAATCACTGCAAGGTCAGAAGTCCTCAAATAAATAAATATGTGATTTTTGGCTGCTGGCTTTGTTACTTAACTAACACCTCCCTTTATCCATCCTTTTTTCAGATAAACGTGCTAAGTCATTTACCTAAGGCCACAGAGTACCCTAGCTTTCTTGATCGGGTTGTCCATCTTGGGTACAAATTAGCATCCCTCTTGGACAACCTTCCAGTAAGAAGAGTGCATTAGTGTTCCTGCTTATAACGCTTTGACAAGAGGCAATGAGCACAAACTGAAACACAAGAAACTCCATTTAAACGTAAGGAAAAACTTTTTTACTGTGAGGGGTGGTCAAACACTGGCACAGGTTGCCCAGGTAGGTTGTGGATGCTCCATTCTTGGAGACATTCAGAACCCAACTGGACACAGCTCACAGCACCCCAGCTCAAGCTGAGTATACTCCGAGTTGGAAGTTGGATTAGGTGATCTCTGGAGGTGCCATTGCATTTCTGGGATTCTGTGATTTCAATGACCACAAAAAGAGCGTTTACCCTTTCAACTGCCAAGGTTTCAATACATGATCCTTGGTGACTGCTCAAGCAGCCTCGAGAACTTTTCCTTGAAAAGTTTCATTCCATTCAAAATCACACAGTTATAGCCTCAACAACGGCCACTGAGGTGGGGGAGAAATAAAAAACGAAGGTACTACAGCAAACGGCACACAGTTCGAGCATCTTTTATAACACCCGAAGTGGAGACTGTGCTCTAGTGCTAACAGAGATCATGCAGGACCTTCAGTCTGGTCACTTCAGGGTGCAGCTACAGCGTTCATACTGAAACCTGCTATTTGGTGGGATCTGCCTTTTGTCTGTCCGTTACTTTTCCAATTCGGTATTTCTGTTCCATGCTCAGATATTCTGGGATTCTCCCTGGTAAATTCAAACTTTTATCAGAAATATACCCACGCTTTCTCCTGTCTTCAGGATTAAGTTTATTCGTAGTTTATTTTTGCAAGCCACTAATAATAATCTAAATTAAAAACACCATATGTGTATAGACGGTGACGAGGGATAAAACCGACGGAGCACAAACATGCCAAGCTACAGGAGTTCTGATGAAGACAAGCTTTTGTCTATCATGACCTAATTCATTCTTCTACCAGCTGTACTACACAATGCATTTAAATCATTTAAATATTTGATGTGCTCACCTGCAGCACATTATCTCTACGTACAGGGCTACGTGAGCTACTCCTCATCCTACTGGTTTACAAGCTGTAGCTATTTCCAGACTGCAGCAAGTTTCAAAGTTTGTCAGCAAGGTTACTAACAGTAACAAAATGGTTTGCAAGGAAAAAGCTACTGTATTTTGCACGTTGGGAAAAGGGGTGGGAGAGGAAAACACGCTCTGCTAGAGCCACAGGGTCAAACCAACACGCCTCGAAGAGCACTGCCTCCCATGTTAGATACCACGCTCTGCAGAGGGGTCATCACAAATTGCAGAATTCAAGCCAAATTCAGCAATGAGTGGGAGCAGGCAAGATAATAAGCACTGCAGATGGTTTTGGTCTGTGTTACCATCAAGTAGACACAATGTCTCTGTAACAGATACAGAACAAACAGAGGCTTTTGTAACATGACAAACTAAAAAACACCAAGAGCTCTGTTTTTGTGGTATTCTTCACCTCAGGCAAACATCTTGTGGATTTCTAATTACCTGCTCTTCCTCTAGACCTCAAGAAGGCCCATAACTATTGTGAAACTTTGGGTTCTTCAACAGAGATCTTTTCAAACCACACAACTAAATTGCCATCTTCTAGCTTGACTTGTTAGGACTAGACTCTCTTGGAGCAAAGAGCCCCACACTCACATCTGTATTGTGGCTGTGCTAAATAAGTGCTTCCTAATGTTTTAAGGAAATTTGTGATCACAAGAAGGCCAACACCACAGTTCCACCTTCCTCCAGGATAAGCAAGCACAGGCTCCCTCCTCTCCATGCAGTGGACTTCTTGCTGAAAGGCAGCCCTGTCCTACTGCCGGCCACCAAGACAAGGCAGGGCAAGAGAACTGGCTCTGGCTCGCCCTCACCTCATTTTCTCCAGCTTTCCTATTTTTCCTGAATGTAAAGATCACAATTAGAGATTACAATTCTGTATATTTTATAATATAGCTATCACCTAATTATAACTGCGACTGTAATTTCAAAATCAATTATAATAATCTACTTACATTTAAACCACCCTTGTTAAGATCACGCTTGCCTCCCCAGGACGAGGTAAACCCTACACGATGCTACCCAGGATTTTGGCAAGCACGGAGGCAGAGCCACTTCGGCACACACTGCGCAACCGGGGCCGAGCCCAGCTGCAGCCTGGGGTGGGGGGGCCCAGGGCCTCCCCCCAGCCTCTGCCGGACGGCTCCCCGCAGGGCTCGGGCTGCCCCAGCCTGCCCAACAGGACTGCACACACTCCCCACTGCCAGGGGAGCAGCCAGAGATACAGGGAAGGGTGTTGGCCCCACAGAGATCAGTTGCTACACCAGTTTCCCGTATCTGGGCTTCCATCAAGCTCCCGAACACAACTGGTACAAAACCCAGCTGTTCCCCCATTATCGCCCTTCTATTTCCTACCATGCCCATTCCCTACGGCATGCATTCAGCCGTGCAAATCGACTTTTTGTGATAAATATGCTTCTGCCTTATAATACTCTTGATCTTCTATCGCATATGCATGCTATTAAAAAAAAAACCAACAAACCAATAACAAAAAAAAAAGAAAAAAAAAACATCTAGCAGGAGGAACCACACAGTAACTACCTGTCTTTATCTTAATAGAACAACGAAACAATTTCATGAACAAGTTTCAGAAAACTGCATCTAAACTAACACACCAAGGCCTATTATGAACATTATGTTGTTTTCCTTCTCTTTCTCCTTCCTACTACCATGTAGAACAAACTTATTAAGCTCTTTCGCCTATTTAAAATGTTAAAGTTCACAATACGGGGCCTCTGTCTTCCCAACACTACAAATCAAAACAGTGTAAAGGAGACTAGAACCACATATTTCACTGAATTACTATTTATGTATACATTAACACGTATCTTAATCTTACAGAGTGATTATTTCCAGAATTTCTTGGATTTTATTTGCATCATGCCCACAGTAAGTGGGGTGGAAGGTGAATCTTGCTGTGTAATCAATTAAGCTTTGCTTGTGCTATCTTTCTTCTAAATGGAAAATCAAGTACCACAGCTAACAAAAAAGGGAACGTTTTAGATCAGTTTTGTAAGAGCTCGTTCCCATTTCCTGGTATTTGGCTTCTTTTTTCTAACTCAAAATGGTTTAAGTACCTGTAAAGACAATGCAGCTAACAACATTTTGAGGGTTTCTTCTTAAAACCTGAAGATACTGCATTAGCCAAACATCATTTGTTTTTCCAAGCCACTCAAGTGGATTCAGTTACTTTGCATCCACTAGATATCAGACAGGAAGGGAAAGCCAACACCGCTCACTCGGGAGCTCTTCCCTCCCATACAACAGGAACAAAAGGTGCCACTAGAGATAACCCACAAAGCACCCCTCTCAGGTCCTGCGGAGCTTCCCGTAAGCAAACTCCATCTGTCTCCAAAACCAAAACTCACCAACAGAGAAAACAGAAGACAGATGTCCGTTTGCCAGGAGAAAGACTCAAACTTGCTGTCTTACTCAAACCCATGCTGTTGAGAAGGCTTATCAACGCAACAACCAGACACAGCAGAATGTACGTAAACCAGTGAGTGGCAATATTTATCCTACCACTTAGAAGCTGATGAGAGCTCTTCTGTAGTCAGCATTTCAAGACTTAAAAGGCAAAAAACAAAACAGGAGGAGCAAGGAGAAAGAAGAGCGTTGAAGTACAATACGTTAGCATTTAGAATATTCTGAGGAAGTCTCCTGTTTTCATTTTCTACTTGGCCATTCAATCAGAAAAAATAAAAAAAGCCACTGTCACTACTCCTCAATATGCTTGAAATCTCCACTTTATCATTTTACATGAATATTTATTGCTAGTAGAAAAATTAAGTGGCTCGATTCTTCAGCTAGCATCCATAGTTCCAATCCACTTCAGAGGCATCTGTTATAGTCCTAATCTCTGAAAAGCAGGAGCTAAGTTAATTAAAAAATTACAATCTTAGATTAATCAAAATTTGCTTACTTAGACTACAGCCTGAACACAGTAAAAGGAATATCCAATCAACTAACTTAACAGATCTACTGATTGTCAAGATGTTAAATTTCAGATTAAAACAGAGCTGCTTCTTACATGTAGATTATGGAATTTAAACCTACTGGAACATTAAAATGTTCTTTAAGTTCAAAAGTTGTAAGAACTCAGCCACAGATATACATTAAAGTGAATTCCTTTGAGGGTTTTTTATTTCAAGCAATGCCTGGATGCTCTCAATTCCACCACCGTAATGGTGTAAATGGGTTTGCTCTTGATTTACGCTCCCATAGCAGAGCAACAGACACCTCTGCGTTTGGAAGGGAAGTGTTAAAAATGAACAAAGGGACATACTTGGGCAAGATTAAGACTATTGCTACGGTGCTATCCTGTGCCACAACCCCAGCCGGGAAGACCTTACGCTGAGGCTAACACAGAGGGGTATGAAATTGAGGGGTGAGAAGGGGTTGTCATGAGAAAGCCAGAAGCTCCATCAAATTTCCCCTTTCCTGTCTCTGCCTCCCATGCCCTCACCTCCTTCCTCCCAAATCCTACCAACTACCAGGCATGGAGAGAGTGCTGTATTTGAGGAAGGGAAGATGCACAAGGCCAGTTTTATCAGACACAACATGGGTAGTCAGGTGCGGAGCAGACACCGAAACTGTCGCACACCTGGGGTGGGGAGCCAAGACTACTAAAGAAAAGGAAGAAAGGAAAAGTAGAGGAAGGAAAAAAAAAATAATCAGGCCTTAACCTAACAAGCATGTAGACTAGTGGCTCCGACAGGGAAATTACCAAGAGGAGTTATGGCAAAGTAATTACTCAGCACTGGCGCGCTCTGCCTGCCTCCAGACTGCACCGTGACGTCAGCTCAACCGCATTCAGTAAGACCTTCAACATTCATATTCCAGCTAATCATAATTCTCAAACGGCAACAAAATCTCATAGGTACAATGCTGATTAAAGGACAAGAGGCCAATAAGCAAATAAATAAAACCGACCTAAAAGAAAACACCATAATTCACAAATGACAAGGGAAAAAAAAAAAAAACCAAACACGACAGCCTGAAGCCAGAAGAAGCCCTGCCCAACTAAAACACGGTAGGATATAACTCCAAACAACTTCCAAAGTCCACCCACGTTCATCTGTGCTTAACCCACAGGTAGAAAGACATTTTTTCTAGTCTCTGAAGTGGCATGTCATCCAGGCTCTCCGGAGACTGCCATCCAACCAGCAGGCTTCCTAGCAAACCTACAGCTGAGAACAACATGTAATTACCATGTTTAATTGATCTTGTTAACTGTTAGGGTGGACAGCTTTGATCTCGCCTGCTGATAGCTAGTTTATGGCTACGAAAGAAACCAGGACTTTACATAATTGAGAAATAGAAGGAATTAAAAAATGCACATTGAAGGCTTGGCAATCTCCTTTCCTGTTTGTGGTGACAACAGGAAGCCGATAACAGGAACCAAAGCACATGCCCTCATTTATCACATCATTTATTTGAACATGCAGGGGGGGAAAAAAAAAGAAAGATGAGGAAAGGGAAATTGCACCTCCTTCACCCAGAAACATGGAAAAACGCCAGGAATTTCCATAGTGAATCTGGCCTCGGCAACGTTAAGCACAGTATCCCGTGGCTGATGGCAGCCGGCACCAAACGCTTCGGAGGAAGGTGCAGGGATCACTAAGCACACGTGGGCTAACCTGCTCCCCACCCCCCTTGAAAGCCTCATCTGACTCCCCACTCGTTAAAGGCTGGTTTAAATTCCCGGACAGAGGTTTTTGAGGAATTTCAGTGGCTTTCCACGGTGTTGTTTTATGTTTGTTAATAGGTTCACCCCAAAAATGCCTCTTCTGCAGGAACTTCACATTAGCAGCTTAGGAGAGAAGCCCACAAGACCAAGATTACTAGCTTGCGCTCAACCAAGCTGAGACCATGCCAATACTAATAGGAAGAGAACTTCTGAGGATGTTTTATTGTATCCTAAAATATCTAGAACCTTCAAAATAGATCCTAATTAAAAACAACCAAATACAAGTATGTTTAATTCATTAACCACCCCTCCTAAACACTGTTTTCCTGAATGATCAAGCCAATCATAAGATCTACGGAAATAAATGTTCATAGGTGGTGTATAATAGGTTCTGAGCAATGTACAAAGCAGCTCTAAATTTCAGCCAAAGAACGTCAACTGTTTTCAAAACAGCAAGCCAAACCTTCATCAAACTGAATTCAGCTGGAGCTTTGCCACTCAGCAGGACAGCGACTTGGCCCACCATCCCCATGGGAAATCTTTTTCTAACTCAAGACTTTCTTCCTGCTTATTTCAAACGAAATCTCCTTTGGATCAGGTTGAATCTCCACAGATAATTAGTCTTGCACTAGCTAAATAAAACAAGAGTTATATTGCTTCTGAGCAGCAACCTGAATAATTACAACAGGGTAAAAAAGAAAACAGTTTGTTTTTTTTTTTTTTTACCTAGGGGAGCTTAGCAATTAACTGCTTAACATGGTTTGAACTTTGCTGCTGAATCTTCACATTATACATCAACAGAGAGAAGACAAGTACCATTGAGGCATCTGTAGAGCACCATAGCTCCCAAATACTGTTAGAACAGAATTTTTCCCCTGAAAGTCAGTCCTTTCTCACCAAAGCTTCCTCAACAGCATACCATGGGTTTGGTGGTTGGTTGGGTTATTTTTTTTGTCGGGGGTTGTGTTTTCATTGGTTTGGGGTTTTTTTCTAAACCTTTTTCTAATGAAGGTTTCTTCTTGTTATTACAAGATGACGGATACCTTGTACCCTCTTTCCTTACACCAGAAGCTAGAGAAAGCCCAGAAAGTCAGCCAGCCCGTTCATCTCCTGCCTGCTGCTGACACCGTCTCAAATAATGCTCACTTTTGGTGGCTAGGGATGGAGGAGGGGTTTCCCTAGGAATAAGCTGAATAAAGCTTCCTGTTCGGCTAAAGCAGGAAACGTGCTCCAGTACTGCCTTACACACAAAGAGTGGAAAATACTTACTAAACAAAATAGCAGGAGATGAAGTGTAAACTGGATTGTCCTTACATCATGCAGGCGAACAGAAAGCCATACTCCCCACCCCCCCAGCTCTCTTTCATTAAAGCGCTTAAACTGGAAAAAAAAAAAAACACATACATATGTATACGCGTTCTGCATAAACATCAAATGATGATGCCGTGCCTTTAAAACCAAACACTGAAGGATTTTAAACAACAACAACAAGGCTAATTAGGAGGTAGCATTTCCTCCCTCCCACAGGATCAGCTTCTTCTTGTTAGAATAGGAGGTATGACTGGCCAAACCCCATTCTACTACTGGAGAAACCGAACCAGAAGTTGTCATTAGGTTAACCTCCCCAGCCTTTCTCTCACTTCAGAAAGACTAAAAATAAATAGCACAGAAGATGGAAGGGACAGCCTTTGTTGAATCATCAGGATTCACAGAAAGAACAGCAGTATGATTTTTTGCAGAAGTATCTGCAGAGAGTAGAAGACAAACATTAATGGAGAAAATGTCCTTCTTCACGCCCTGTAAAAACAATGACTGTCGAAGGCCTCGCAGCGTTTCCCAAGAGCTGGCCTTGTAATTCACACAAGATTTCTCTGCTGCCATCATATGCCTTTTGATGAGCTCTGATCACTTCAAAGAGGCACTTGTCCTCACCCACCCTGATGGTTAAGAACCGAAAGTGATGAAAAGTACATCACCTAATGCCAGGTCATAGCTACAGATGCACACTCCTGGAAGATGAAAAGCTGTTAGGCAAGTTCGATGGTGTAAACCACATTATGGCAGCTGGATGCTGGAAACATGCAACGAAACACCACGCAGAACAGCAATGCGCATCAGCTTAATGAAAACCTGATGAAAGACTGTAAAAAAAAAAGTACTGAATCTAATTAATTCTCTAGACCTAGCTAGTGCAGTTAAACTAAGGTCACGGGTATTGCATATGGCACTTGAATTTTATAAACCACCTTGAGCCATAAACCACCTCCCACCACCACGAGTTATAAACCAGTCATTGGCCCCAGAGGTACATGTCTCATCGTATTTTGATGTCCCTTCTTATGGCTAAACACTCTGCTCATCATGCAAAGCTCAAATATGTGTCAGGAAAGCATTTTACTAAACTGCCTTAACAATATCCTTGTATTGAAATACAGTCAGGCACAAGTTTCTCAGTTGCGAGACACTAAAAGAATCATAGAATGGTTTGGGTTGGAAGGGACCTCAAAGATCATCTAGTTCCAACCCCCCTGCCATGGGCAGGCACGCCCTCCACTACACCAGGTTGCCCAAAGCCTCATCCAACCTGGCCTTGAACACTTCCAGGGATGGGGCAGCCACAACTTCTCTGGGCAACCTGAAGCCTCTCTACCACCCTAAATGGAAAGCTTAGGCTAGCCAAACCAAACCAGAGAGAGCAGAAACATTCCACTGAACCCCACTGTCAGTGGTGAACCCTGGAAAAAGCAACCATCACTGAGATCGCGTACAACTGAAAGGTACCTTCAGTATCCCTGAAGTACGTGAAACTAAACTCCCCGAGCGTGTGGCACACCAATACAAAATCCTTGGAAAGCAGGCCTCCCAGTTGAAGAGCACGGCAGAAGTCAAGCTACTCTTGGTAGATGACCAGGCACTGGAACAGGTTGCCCAGAGAAGTTGTGGCTGCCCCATCCCTGAAAGTGTTCAAGGCCAGGTTGGATGAGGCTTTGGGCAACCTGGTGTAGTGGAGGGTGTCCCTGCCCATGGCAGGGGGGTTGGAACTAGATGATCTTTGAGGTCCCTTCCAACCCTAACCATTCTATGATTCTATGAGGAAGTGTCCCCCTTGTAAGGGTTGCAAAGATGTAGCACCTACTGCAACGCAGCACATCACTGACCGGTTTGCCACATCAGAAAGTGCTTTCACTTGTGGTGCAATGAATGGATGTACCTGAGCTGACACGTTCGCTACGGAATACCAGAGTGTATGACAGAAGAGAAACAGCAAAGATCATTCCAGACACATTTACCTACTAATACTCCAATACGTACATCTAGGAGCATACGGAACCTACAGACACATGGACACACCGTACAGCCAGACAAGTAAGCACAGTCCATGGCTGTAAAGAATGACTAACTGAAGACAAAGAGCTTTGTTCTGCCTGCTTTCCCTCCCTCACACCCCCACCCATGCTCAGTGAGGAACAAAGACTAATGGATCCCTGTTCTCTGAAGGATACTACATGGAAACTTTACTTTGAAACAAAACGATGATAGCACACAGAAGAAAAACCTCTCACAATGTCAAAGTACGTGCTTTCCCAAGCACCAGGCACATATCTAGAGTATCTGATACCAGCTGCCAGTCTGTAGCTACTTCCCAAGAAGTGGTTGTGACCCAGATTTGAAGTTTGCTAGTCCTCTTCTGATCCTTCCCATATAAGATCATGCTGGCATCACAAAAGTCACCCTGGGACCTTCAGTCCCAAGAGGAAATTATTGTCTGGGGCCCACAAAGAGAACAACAGCCATTTATTCAAGCAGAAATTACCCATGATTTGAAAAGCAGGTGTACAATGTCCAGTCCCCTCATCCCGAAAGCCAGAGCAGAATACTTAAGTCAGCTGATACAACATCATACTGCATCTGCCTGTGCGCCGCAAGAGATACAGTACTTTACAAAATTCTTCCCCACAAGAAAAGGTTTACAAGCAATAAGAATCTAGCAAATGGGAAAGCAATTAAATTTGTTTACAATTCTTGTTGTTTTTACACTCCCACACCAGCAAACAGTTTTCTCCATGAAGCTTCTGTATCTTCAAAAATGGGAAGGAAAAATCCCCCTTGACATTGTTCCCAAACAAAGCCAGCATTATTAAACCATTCTCTTTGTTTTGCAGATATTTCCCTTTAACGCCAGCAACAGGGTTAAACTTTAGACAAGCCTTGACAGCTTGCATTATAGAGATGGTCATGATGTTAACTACAACTGATCATCCCACCCGACCTCCTCAGCCAGATGACAACACGTAGAAAGCACATAAAGACATGTCAATTCTTTTATGTGCAACTTCACATCAACATGCTTAGCCTACACATCAATTCCTTGCGACCAACAGGCAAATAATCTTTCTCTACAAGAAGGCTGTATTTAATACAATGAAAAAAAAAATGCATTAGAAAGAAAACATCATTCAGTCTCACTGACTTATAATAAATAAGATCTTTGAAAAGCAAGTATTAGCAGCAGCAATGCAGTTAAGTAGCAAAATTAAATTTGACAGCAGAGACGCCACTTACAAAAGAATTTAAAACCAAATGGAGAAAGTCAAACATAAGAACTGTGTCCAGTTTGGGGAATTGCAGTGACAAGGGCAAAGGTCATCAAATTAAAAACAATAACAGGCTTAGCTCAAAGAACTGAGTTGTAATAATAAAATTAAAAAAATAAAGCAGTAAATATACAAAGCAATGACCAAGAGAGAATAAAATAACTAAACGTCTGACACATGTAAAATTTCAGGGTTTGCACAGTGCAGCACTAGCCTCATTTCACCCTTCCCTTTAGATGTGTTGCATCAGTGCACGGTAATAACCTGGTCCCTAATTAAAACAGAGATAAATAAATACTGCTTCCTGTCAAGGCATCAATTAATATACCACTGTGCTGCAGGTATCCTCAGTAATAAACCATTCTCATTTCAAGCCTGACTGCACCACGCCATGCCAAACTAACGTAACTATACTGGCAGAAAAGGATATACCTGTCTTGGTGAGGAAGAAAAATCTCCTTAAGTCTGTCAGGCAGTTACAAAGCACCAAAAAAGTCCAACTGGTTAACACAACACTTTAGCCTAACACTTACAAACCACAGAAATAGCCCTTTGGTAAGGGTGATGATGGCTTCCTCCTTTGGAGGAACCATACACTGAGGTACACCGTAAGGACTAACTCTGCAAAGAAATAGGCAAGTTCCCCACACCCGGTTCATACTCTTTGAATCTTATCTGCAAAAGGCCTTTCTCACCACTTTTGATCATAAACATGCCATTTAAAAGAAAACTATCAGTGGTCTCGGAGCAGCAATCTCGTTTAGGCTGGGCTTACACCTTCCATAGCCACCGAAGTTGCAACGCAGTTCTTTGGATTCCTGAACGTTCCCGATGCACTGACAAAACTAAGCTGATGTTGCAAGCCGTTTTTTCGCTTACTCTGTGGGGAGCTAGGACACCCACAAATGAAACTTCATGTAGGAGGCAGAATTTTTACGGGATCCTTTCTTCAAAGTTGGACCAAGCTCAGAAAAAAACTTTTTCTATAGCCCTGTGTATCTGTACAGTTAGTCGCTTCCCAGGGCCACTTCACGGGCTCAGAAAAAAACTTAACAAGAACCTCCCTCTACTGCCACTACTTAGGAACCCGAGGCCGAATCTCGATCTTGCCGCTTATGAAGCTGGAAATACAAACTTGGGAACACAGAACAGAAGCTCAAGAGAACCGAGAGATACAAAACCAGCTGCAAAGCACCTCCAGGTTTCTATTTACTGAGGTCTTCCCAGGCACATACAAAAGAATTAATCAGGCGTGTGGGCTGAACTGTCAGAAGCCCGGCTGATCCCAAGTCTAGCGCAAACCCAGTATAAACACACAAACCAACCTACCCAGCCCTCCCTCGGGATCACCGCGCCATCTCCCAGCTAAAAACCTCCCCGCGCCGGCAGCGCTGACAGCCAGCCCGCTCCCCTCCGCCCCACCGCAGACACCCTCTGCCCCCCGAATTAGGTTTCTGTCGGACAGAAAACACCAGCAGCCACCGGCCCCGCACGCTGCCACCTCCCTGCCCGGGCGGCAGCCAGCGCCGGAGCCGCCGGGAGTCACCGGGAGAGGGACGAGCAGCAGCCGGCGGGCACCGGCGGGACACCGGGAGCGCCCCCGCCACCTGAACTCGGGAAAAGCGGGGGCGGGGGGGCGGGGGGGATGCTTAAGTTTCCCTCTTTCTTTTCTTTTTTAAACAAATAAATAAATAACGCGAACCCTGCCGCGCAAACCGCCCCGCCACCGGGCGGACGCCCGCCGGCCGGTCCCCCCCGCACCGAGCCGAACCGCCCCGCCACCGTCCCGGGCTCGCAGCGGCGGGGAAAAGGTCGCACTCACGGATCTTGACTTTGCGGTGGTCGAGGCGGGCGAGGAGCGCTTCCAGGGCGCCGAGGCGGCGCTGGAGCCGGGCGTTGCGGTGGCAGAGGGAATCCGCCTCGCTGAGGATCCCGCCGAAGATGTCGCCGGCGCAGCGGGAGAGGTCGGAGAGCTGCATCAGCAGCGACACCAGCGCGTACGAGCTGACCTGCTCCAGCGCCCCGAAGAGCGGCACCGCGCCGCGGCGGCGCCCGCCGCCCCCCTCCGCCGCCCCGGCGTGGTCGCCCGGCGCCGGGCCGCCCCGTTCCGCGCCGTCCCCGCCGGCCTCCTCCAACCTGCACAGCTTCAGCGGCTCCAGGGTCCGCAGCGGGAACGGCATCGCGGCCGGGGGAAGGAGGGCAGCGCAGGGCACGGTGGCGGCGGGGCAAGAAACTAGGCGTCCCCGGCGCAAAAAGTCTTCATCCGCGCAGCGGCCGCGGTGACAAAAGTTCAGAAACAGGAGAGAGAGGGAAGGAAGGAGGGAGGGAGAACAACAACAACAACAAATGAACCGGGGCGGGAGGGCGCTCGGGCTACGCGCTCCGGGGCCGCGGAGCAGAAGCCGCCGCTACCGCCGCTTCGGCGGAGGGGGAGCCCCGCGCGGCGCCCATGTGCAGGAGCGGCCCCCGGAGGCGGGAGCGGCCCCGGGAGGAGGGAGGGGAGGGGAGGGGAAGGGAGAGGAGGGGACGGGAGGGGAGCGGAGCGGGGCGGCCGCCGCCGCAGCACCGCCGCACGGCGGGCGCGGGGAGAGCCCGCAGCGGCACGGCGCTTCCCTGCGGCCGGGAGACAGGAAAAAGCCCGGCTTTCTCTCCCCGAAGTGGAGATGGCGGGGGGAGGAAGCGTGGAAGGGGGGGGCTGAGGCGCCCTGGATGGGGCCACAAAGGAGGAAAGACAGCCGGAGAGAGAGAGAGGGAGGAAGAGGAGGGGGAGAAAAGCCCGGAGCAGCCCCACCTGGGGAGCCCCGCGCCGTTGCAGGCACTTTTCTGAACGCACCAAACTCCCAACCCGGAAAGCGAGAGCTGGAAAGAGAGGAGGAGGGAGGGGAGGGTAGAAGGAAAAAAAAAAAAAAACCAAACAAACCACCTCCACAACCTGGGAGAAGAAAAAGAGACCGCCGCCTACCTGTGGCTCCCTGAACTGGAGCCTCTGCCAAAGCCTCGCCCTTCCCGGCCAGCCCACAGCCGAGGTAGCCGCTACCCCCGGGGGGACACCAGCCCCCTCCAGCCCCGCCGCAACAGCCTCCTCCGGCCCAGCGAAAGGGGCCACGAAAGAGACGGGGAAGGTCACTGTTGGCGTCTCTTCCCCTGCCTTGCCGCAGGTCGGGCCGGAGATGCTGCTCGAAGGCAGGGGAAGAAGAACAGCCCGCCTGGGAAGCGCGAGTCGCGGAGCGAGTGGAGCTGTGATTGCAGTTTGTGGTTAATTTTTAGTTAGATCGACACCAAGGTGGGAAAAGCAAAATCTGAACCAGGCAGCATGACATCAGGCATCGCAGCAACAAACGTTGCCCCAGCGCAGGATGCTGGTGCAGAAGGAAGGCAGGCTCAAGCCTCAGAAGCCCCTGGAGCTTTGCCCCTGTAAGACACAATCAGCTTTGCACCAAGATGATGGCTCTGATGGGCTATTCCCCGCAGAACCAATTTAGTCTACTAGCAACTGTCAACAGCTGCTATTTAATTTTAATTGGACAGTGGCCTACTGGCTCTGGGCTCCTGCTGTACAATAAAGAGGGGAACTCAATCCCCCTCTTCTTGTGGAAAAGGGCCTTGGGGAAAAGTGGTTGTATGGTCCCTTCCTGCCCCACAACCAGCTGCAGCTGATGAATCCATGTGATGAAAGAAAGGGAACCAGCTGGATTAGGAAGGATCCAAGGACAGACCCACTGTGCCCTTCCATTAGCATCTTGGGGCCACATAATTTATAACAAAATATTCTGCATCGTAGTAATTGTCATGTGTAGGTTTAGCCTTGGTTGCTTAAGGGCAACCTGAAGAAAACGATTCCACCTGTAGTGTATCAGAAGCTCCTTGGCGCATGGAGGAGTTTGGGGGCAAGGCCACAGATAGTGAAATACAAACTAGAGAATCAGTGGTGCACACAAGAGTTAAAATCTACAGGAAACACATTTAGGGTGATGATACTCATGTACAAAAATTGCAAGTCGCTAATTCTCCTCAAGCATTAACCTAAAAAAAGGCTTTCATCTTTAGGTTTTTCCTTGGAGGAGGGGGAAGAGAGACAATCTGATGTTAAAAAAAACCCAACAAACCCCACCTTTCTTCAGACCTCAGTCCAAACAGGTTACCGATGGATAATTTTGCCGCTTGGGATGCTTCCTCTGATACTCTGTTACAGACAGTACCTCTGAGTGCGTGTGTGCGGTATTTGTAGAAACTGAGAAGAACATGGTGCAAACAGGCCAAATGGTGTTTGATCAGAGTTCTAAGCACATAGGGAATCCTAAGCAATAGTCTTGCGACGGGGAAGCTGTCAGGATTGATTAACAGAGGACGGAAAGCAGTCGTGCTGGAATATTGAATTCTTCTGGTTTGATTTTGGGACATAATGTCTTCATTAGTTCTTCGACGTGTTTGTTTGGGATAGTCGTTTGGTAAAAACTGTAGCCTGCTCACTGGCGTGTTTGAACTGGGGAGTGTACCTTTATATGTTTTGTTTAAACTATAGGAGTATCATGGGGAAACCAACTATGAGGTGGGCTCAAATATAAAACACAGTAGGAAGAAAAGCAGCAAAGAGCTCAGTTCAGGTGTCATGTCAGCCAAAAACACCCCACAGCAACCTATCTGCCAGGGCTTACCATAAGCTTTGATTGGGAATTACTGATTTTTATGTTGAAGTTTAAATAATAGGTAGTTTGAAACTATAAATGTACCAGTCTACTACCCTTTCTTGCAAGAGGAAAATGAAATCGAATCCTGATACTGCAAATATTTTTACATATTCTTATCCCTAAGCAGGAAAAAGTATTTAAAACAGATTTGAGTGCAGGGATTATAATAAAAAGAAATCAAAACTTCAGGCAACTCCTAAACACAGTGAAGAGCCTCAGCCACTGTTAGTGAGTGGAATTTCCCTGCCAGTTAAACCTACTTTACCTATTTCACTGGTTCCTGTATTTTCAGACTGTAAAATGAACTACTGTGACAGCCTGAATATTTCTAGTGGAAATAATATCTCATAAAAAATAAGGTCTTTTTAGGACTGACAGTTAAACCAAGTTAAGAAATAAATCTGAATTTTAAATGCACTGATGTTCTTGAAACAATCAAAGCCTGTATATTTATTCCAGAACAATACTTTTGTCTCGTTAATTTACTTGAGTCTATTTTTCTGGGATGGGCTGTGACGATATGGAATAGTCAGAAAAAAAACAGATGTGAAAAAAATGCGAATATTGAGTGACGAACGTGAACATCAGTTAACCGAAAACAGTAAAGGATGGTCTCAGAGTTTGTTTCTTCCTGTGCAAAAGGAACGGACATAGGAAGGGAAACGAATCTTAAATCCTTACACAGTTGGAGATTTAAAGTATTTGTCGTGCTGGAAAGGAAGCATTTCTAAGATTTCTAAGTTCAGCGGAAATACTGACTTTCTTAAGGACACACACCCCCCCAGCTACCCGTGCATATTTTCTACTTTCAAACAGTTATGGCTGGAAAATTTTTCCTTTTCTGGCAGCACCATGAGGACGCTCCTGCCCCTTCTTGACACTTGGGCAGGCACCAGCTGGCTGGGGCACGATGCCTGGTGGGGCAGCGGCCGTGACGGCCCCTGTGCTTCTCCCTGCTCTCCATCAGGCTGCTGCCCTTGGGTGAGCCACCCCTGTGGCTCAGATCGCCACACGTTCTGGCAGTCGTGGTGTGTGCACGGTGGGAGCAAGGGGCTGCTTTCCATTTATCTCCGTCCCCTGGAGAAGGAGGAGGTCCACGAGCTCAGTGGGCAGCAGGCGCTTTCACTCGTGCAGTTAAGCCTGGCAGAGCTGTGACCCGGAGTTCTGGGTCTCACACCTGCAAATACCCCTCAGTCAGGAGTGGGGGATCCTCTGGGAAGAGGAAGAGAGCCTAGAAAACCAAGAGGCAAAGAAAGAAGGATAGCAGAGACTTAACTAAATATTTCAAGTCAATATTGATTTGAGTTTTAATGAAAGTTGAAAGTTGACTGGGAAGTTAATTACATGTGAATTGTAGCTTTCTTCGTTCAGCATCTTAAGCCTCAAGTTAAATTACCAAATTAAGGACCTAATAACTTTCATGTTCTATTTCAAGAAGCAGATGACAAGTCTTGCAGGAGTTACTCATCCTCTGTGGTGGAACGAACGCTGCCCTTCCCTCGGCTTGCTTCTGCAATCCATTTGGACTCTCAGAAGTGAACGGCGAGCAGTAGGACAAGAGCCACGTGGCCAACCATGAAACATCAAACAGCTCTTCCTGAAATGGTGGTTATGTGCCAAGAGGGGAGTTCAGATGTGGTCAGTTGGGATCACCAAGCTCATCCATTGTATCTTAGCCCACAGATTCAAGCTAGATGCCTGTGGAGGCTAGGAAAACCCAGCCTAGTTGATGCATAGGAATAGACAACAGCACAGCCTGGCGGGACAGAGGAGGGCATTTTTGGTTACTCCCAGAGCAGGGCTAATGAGCTCTAGTTTGTAATTTAGAAAGCAAGGTCAATGTTCTGCACACAGACTCAGCTTCTGTATTTCTGAGTTACTTTGGCCGTTGAGCTGTAGGATTTTGGTGTAGGCTTAAAATAGAGGCGATTCAGCAAGAGAAGGATGTTTTCTGACATTTTATTCTTTCCTGGTTAACCAAAAGTATGTGGATGCTCCCAGTATTGTCAGGGCACGGGGCTCTTCTAGTCATCATACATTTCATTTCTCTGTTCAATAGAAAACCTTTTTCAAGGAAACCTGCATAAGATAGGCAGAAAATGCCAGTAGATCTGATTCCGGACAAAGTTAATTGGTACCAGAATTTTCCCCATTTCTTTTGTGGTCTGTCCCTCCTGACTGCAAAGTTTTTGTGCTTTATATGAAAATTAACAAATTATCAAATTAATTACCACAGGAAAAATGATAGCTGTTTTGCTGAGTTTCCTTATATTTACAAGTCACTCTGTTAGCTTGAAGATCACCTTTGCCTGACGATGCAGCAGAACTTCCAGTCATCACTTTTCTTCCAGCTTACCGATGCCAGGAACTGGTAGTTTTGTGCACTGGAATTAGCACCCAGCATGGCCCAAAATGACTCCCTCCTTGTCCACAAGTGGAATCTCGTGGATACTCTTTCAAAACTAATAGCAGAACTTCTCTGATGATGACAGGCGTTTCTCTGACACAGGTTGCTTACAAAGTCCTATTTCTCTGGACACTGATCGCTTCAAACTTCTGTCAGCCCCAGGCTCTTCTTGTCTGGCTTATCCCTGGGTCACACACCTGCTTGAAGCCTGGAGCTGAGCTCCCTTTGCTATTTAGTTCTGTAATATTTTTGCTAATTTTCTTCACCATGTTGCGTTCACCATTAAACAAAGGTAGCGGTGTAACTCCAACACATTCATCCCTGTTATTCAAAATACTCAGCAGATGTATCTACACTTTCATAGTAGACAAGTTTAATATTTTCTTGAGCACTGTGTCTTAAGTTAGTGGTTTGTTGCACCAGTCCCAGTGATTTTTCTGTCCCTTCTCTCTTTTCTCAGTCCTAACATGAAGCTAAAACTTATTCTTCAAGTTTGTCCAGCTTGTGGTTTAGACCTTGGGTTGTTCTGCTAGCTAGTCCCTGAGCTTTTCAGAGCTAGAGAGCTCTGCATATCTATACAAGTGCAAGAGTCAGCACACTGTGTTCTGCCAGCTTAAAATCTCGGAATCCCTTTCTCATTTTTCAATCTTTACACAGTTGTTGTTGGATAAAAGCCATGCTAGCAGTGGTACCATGGAGCAATCAAAGCTGACTGCAGTAAGAATGACACCGTGGAGGAAGTGGTAGTTGTGATGTTTTCAGGATATGATTCAACAACACACCAACCAGGCCTAACAGCTCTTTGCCACTAAAAGGGGAGCTCTTCCCTGCTTCCTTCCTTCCATTCCTGCTCACAGATGCATGGTCTGTAGCTTGCTTTGCAAGTAGTAGAATACTGTAGCTGTGCTGCACGACATGAGGCCACTGACATGTGGTGAAGAAATTGCAGGAAAATGTACTCCCTACACTTCAAGACACAGTGGTATGTTGTACCATTCTCAGGGGAGCAGAACAGTGGGAGAAAATCTAGGCTGTGAATAGAAAAACATGCAAGATATCATAGAGCCTATGAAAACGTGACTCTAGCTTTACAGCCCCCTCAGAGCTCAAAGCACACAGTGATCACCACAGGCCTTTTGGTCCTTGTGCTCAATGGGCTACAGAGCAGAGAGAAGACTGCCAGTCACTATGGGACTGAGAGACAACCCGCCTTTAGGACTCCAATTCTTGGAAAATGGAAACAACCCCAAGATATATCTCCCCGTAGAGAAACCAAGTTGCTGAGAAATTATCTCAATGGATCAATAATACTACTCCTGGAGTTACCATACAAATTTTCTTCAGCTGGTTGAGATGTTTCTGTGCCTTTTAACAAAGTGCATTCTTCATTGCCACTTCCTCCGTGGCAGAAAAAGCTTCCGATATATTCTTTTTCTAATTGATAAAGTGTTTAGGTTTCCGCTTCACAAGGACTTAAGTAATCTAAATATAACGAAATCATGGAATCACAGAATGGTTTGGGTCAAAAGGGACCCTTCAAAATCATCTAGTTCTAACTCCCCTGCCGTGGGCAGGGACACCTTCCACTAAAACAGGTCACTCAAAGCCCCATCCAACCTGGCCTTGAACACTTCCAGGGATGGGGCATCTACAACTTCTCTGGACAACCTGTTCCAGTGCCTCACCACCCTCAGAGTGAAGAATTTCTTCCTTGTATCTAACATAAATCTAAGTCATGTATCATTTTTAATTATTACTGAGTACATAGCTACAGGTATGCATACAGCAAGTGACTGTAGATAGGAATATGGGTGTCATTATTTGTGGAAGAAAAACTTCATCTGGAAAAACAAAGGGTGGAGGAATTATTGGCTGAAAATCAGACTCGACGTATGGAGATTTCATAAATGCTGAGCAAAGTCTTTTGTGGCTGTCCATAGCTTTAATGAGAACAGTTTGTGTTGAAAGCTTTTGTAAATTCTGTATTAATTTTCTATTTATCTAAGACACTGGCCACATTTATGTCTTCTGTAATTGTGTTATATGTGGTCTCCTTTGAAGTAATTACACAGTTTACATTTTGATTCATTAACTAAATATTGTAACAAAAAAAAACCCTAAACCAGTTTCAAAACCAATTCAGTCAAACAAGACATGAAATTCTCTTCTTTTAACAAGGCTGATTATGTTCCCAGATGAATGCCTCAGGACTCTGGGGAAAAAGTACATCCAACGGAGCCTCTTAAATTGCTCCCTGACCATGCAGACGGAGCGAGCGGGTCACAGAAGCAGAACTCGGCTTCTCCTTAGGTATTAGCTTCCCACCACCAGTCTCCACAGCTACAGCAAAGTCCTTGTTTAAACCGTGTATGTAACACTTCTGCGAAAATACACTGCCCTGGTTTGATTCAGCTGATGAACGCAGATGGACGGTGCACGCATCAGCCACAAATTATTTTTGATACGTCGCAGCAGCTACTGCCTCATAGATAAAATACTGACTTTGGTCACTGAGGAAAGGCAGAGCGTGACAAACCAGCTGCCAACCAACGCGGATTTCCCCATTCTCTTCCTTGTCAGTGAGCACAGTTTGTCACCGTGATCTACACCATGGGTGCACCAGTTGCTGGTGAAATTCATAGAATCACAGAATGGTTTGGGTTGGAAGGGACCTCAAAGATCATCTAGTTCCAACCCCCCCGCCATGGGCAGCGACACCCTCCACTACACCAGGTTGCCCAAAGCCTCATCCAACCTGGCCTTGAACACTTCCAGGGATGGGGCATCTACAACTTCTCTGGGCAACCTGTTCCACTACCTCACCACCCTCAATGTAAAAAATTTCTTCCTTATATCCAATCTAAATCTGCCCTCTTTCCGTTTAAATCCATTGCCCCTTGTCCTATCACTACAGGCCCTTGGAAAAAGTCCCTCTCCAGCTTTCCTGTAGGCCCCCTTTAAGTACTGGAAGGCTGCAATAAGATCACCCCGGAGCCTTCTCTTCTCCAGGCTGAACAGCCCCAACTCTCTCAGCCTGTCTCCATAGCAGAGGTGCTCCAGCCCTCGGATCATCTTCGTGGCCTCCTCTGGACCCGCTCCAGCAGCTCCATGTCCTTCTTGTGTTGGGGACTCCAGAGCTGAACACAGTATTCCAGGTGGGGTCTCAGGAGAGCAGAGCAGAGGGGCAGAATCACCTCCCTTGACCTGCTAGTGGGGCTGTGTGCAGTAACCTGCTACAGGTTCCACCACTGTCTGAACTCACCTCTCCATTTTTTTAAGAGGTTTTGGATACCTCTTGAAATTTTCAGATTAAAAAAAAAAGACAAAATATTTCCAAAAAATATATTTAGCATACTATGCATGTTTTGGATATTTACAGGATGCCAGAAAAGAATTCTTTTGGCCTTATTTAAAAATGTTCATTTGGGAGGAATCCACCACTGTGGTAGGTCATTAAAGGTCCCTGGCTGCCTCGTTTATGTTCCTCTGCATAATTTCGTCTACCTGGTGATTGGCTGGGATGAGATTCAATGTGTTCGTGGTACAAAGCTCGTTTTTTCTGTTTACATACCCGGTCAGTCTCAGAGACTGACATATTGCTAATAAATAAAATCTAACAAAAAATGCTCAAAATCCAAAATAGTAATTTGGAAGACTGAGAGTAAGGGAAAGCCTATTTTATGCCTATCTAGAGATTAAACTGAATAGCAAAGTCTACGCTAAATGGAGTAACAGTTGAGGCTCTATACATCTCCAAATTAAAAAACTCAGTGATACCCACGATGGCTGGCACATTTACATTTTCTGTGACCTCTGTGGTGGTGGTACCACTGCTTCACAACGATCATCTGAATTACTGGTGTTGTAGAAACACTAATATTAAAATTTCTAACTTGTACAAACAAAACCTTATTCATTCATAGATTCATAGATTTCTAGGTCGGAAAAGACCTTAGAGATCATCGAGTCCAACCATCCCTAATCCCCATTAAACCATATCCTCAAGTAGATCATCCACCCTGTTCTTAAACACATCCAGGGATGGGGACTCAACCACCTCCCTGGGCAGCCTAAATTTATATTCAATTTAAAACAAATTGAGGGCGATATTGGAAAAAGTAAAGGCAATTAGGATTTTTAGTACATACTCTAAATATTCTCAAAAGTTCGTGGGCACTGAAGACGTGGTTATGCAGTCACAGTAATAAATGCAGCTGTGTTTATTTCATTGCATAGATCAGACAAACTGTACAAGCTAAGCATCAGCATCTTGTTCATAAATCAGTAAAAAAAATGCAGCACAGTATGCAAGATTTACTCAGACCTTCTTTCTGTTCCAAAGGTTTTCAGACTTGGCAGAGTACACATTCCTCAGAGGACTATGAACATGCCGAGTTTTAAGCATTTCTAGCAAAATCATTTTTTAGTTAGTTCAAGAAAAAACACATAAATTCTTTGCTTAATAGCATAGGAATTAACTTTTAAATACAGTGAAATACAGCTGAAAAAGTGCTGTTTAGTTTTTCTTAAAAGTGGGGTGAAAGAAAGTGTAAAGAATTTCAGCCCAAGAAATAGCTTCTTTAGAAGAAAAAAAATGCTGACTGTTCTTGAGCCTCCTTCCAGGAGCCTCCCTTATGGTCTCTTTCAGAAAAGTTTGCAAATTTAATCCCTGGTTGCGCATACTCAGAAAAAAACAAAAAAACAAAAAAACAAAAAACACTTTCACGATGACGCCACTTGGATTCAGTTTGTTGATTTTTCTGTGCTTTATATTTAATAACAATTATAACTGAGGTTTTGAATACTAATACAACTATTGTGATCCACAACCAAAACTTGTAAATGCTTATAGTCAGTTATTTTCCACTGAATTCTATAACTTTTTACTGTGCTTTCCCTATAGATGTTTTTTTTTTTAAAATACTTTGATAAGGAGGGTTCATTTAAACCTGCTTTTCTATTAAGAGTAATTTAAGAAAACCTTTAAAATAGAAGTCTTCTCACTAATATCTACAGTACCACACTGTAATTAACTACTAGGCTTCAGTGAAACCGTGCTGCTGGCATGCCCGTGGTATTCCATCAAATTGGATATAAGGAAGAAATTTTTCACTGTGAGGGTGGTGAGGCACTGGGACAGGTTGCCCAGAGAAGTTGTAGATGCCCCATCCCTGGAAGTGTTCAAGGCCAGGTTGGATGAGGCTTTGGGCAACCTGGTGTAGTGGAGGGTGTCCCTGCCCATGGCAGGGGGGTTGGAACTAGATGATCTTTGAGGTCCCTTCCAACCCGAACCATTCTGTGATTCTATGATTCTATGAATATGTTGCGCACAGTCACAGGTGTCCTGTTTGGACCTGAGGCCTCCTGCTGCTGTTTCTTTTTAATATTTCCAATGCGAAGGAAAACGCTTTGAATGCTTAACTCTTTTGCTAATTAGAGTTAATGGAGCAAAATCACATTAAAAAGAAAACTCCAGTATACCATTTAGCATATGCATTGCTTAGGAACAGTTTTCTGTGCAAATATTTCTGTGCACATTTATTTTCTTTGGGCAATGGGTTTTTGTTTGGGTTTAGTTCTGCATTTGTATATGTTTAACAAAACAGTCTGAAATTACAAACATGCTTTCCGAAGTCTGTTTGGGAGAAGATTTCATGTAGTCAGTGGAACTTCTCAGCAATATATCTTCCAGCCTGGAAAAAAATAGTCACTTGATGCTTCTAAAACATGGTAGTGGTTGTAGTTATACTGAACCACCAAGCTATAGACGGGGCAGGGAATTAAATCTCTCAAGCAAGAAGTGACTTGAGGCCAACTACAGTTCTGACCAGGAAATATTGCAGCCTGCAGATAACTCTTGGTCCTACTTTGATATTAAGATAACAATCCGTGTTATATTTCTGTAATGTAACTCTATATGTCTATAACAGATTTCCATAACATCTCTTTAACTGTAGCAATATTTCATTTCTTTAACTGAGAGCTATATTTCATACTCTCAGCACATTCAAGAAAGGAAGTCTACCTGCTTGCCTTCGCAGTTTTTTGCAGGCATGATCTTCACAAATCTTTTCACCTAGAAAAATTAATGGATTTTCTTGAGTTGAACAAAAGTTTCCACATCAGGCCTATAATTTTGCATGTATAGTGTACCATTAAAAAACCAGAAAAGTATAGAATCATAGAATGGTTCGGGTTGGAAGGGACCTTAAAGATCATCTAGTTCCAACCCCCCTGCCATGGGCAGGGACACCCTCCACTACACCAGGTTGCCCAAAGCCTCATCCAACCTGCCCTTGAACACTTCCAGGGATGGGGCATCTACAACTTCTCTGGGCAACCTGTGCCAGTGCCTCACCACCCTCAGAGAGAAAAATTTCTTCCCTATATAGTTTTATATCGCATGGCTCAAAAAGAAAATTATGTTTGCCTGGTTTTCTTTAAAGACAAAGGATCCATCAACAAAATTCACCCACAAATTCTTTCCTATAAGCTACAAATTCAGCCTTGCCCATGACACCAGCAGAATCTTTGACCAAAATTAGGTTGCTGCTCTGCTTAAACTGTGGTTGATCATGTAGATCCAGGTTGTCTAATTGCTTCCTTTTCCATCTTTAATCTCATATCCATCAGTTGTGTGATCTTTGCAGCAGGAATTGCTTTTATTTGCTCTCTGAGTTTGTACAGTTTTGCACCACTGGGATTCTTGGCCACGACTGAAGATTCGGAGGTGCGTGCAGGTGATTCTGTCCACAAGTCCTTGTTTGTGCACACTAGAGGTGAGGCTGAAATTGCTTTGGAAAGTTAAACTTTATTTATTGGGCCTTCCCTGGCACCGCTGGGTTACTCCGTACTAGCAATCCTGTTCAGTGGCATTTCATAGACAGAATGTGAGTAGTAGTCTCTCCTGCTGACATTAAGTGTAAACACTGGCAAAGAAAATAAAACAATTTTCCTAGGCACTTGGCCAAACTATTAAAACAGCTGAGCGAGTATTTTCTTTCAATCACTGCCTTAAGACTGTTTTGTTGTTGTTTTTTTTTTCTGCAAGGTCTCACCCCATTATGGTCCTCTTGTGATAAATTACGGAACAGGTTAAAAAGCAGAGAACAAAAGATGCGCCCTGGTTCTTTGTCACATGAGCTGCATGTTCTATCTCGTTGTACTAAATTAATCATAAACATTATTCAATATTTAAAGGTTTTAAAGGGGAAAAGAGCAGGTGCCTGCCAAGCTCGAGTGTTACAAATTTAGGGTTAAATAAAATGCAGCTAATCCTTTGCACATATTATTTCCATACTATACATCAGGAACCATACCCTGCACTAATACGTCCCCAGCTGGCAGAAGAAAAGCCTCTTGTGACACGTTTTCTGACCTGGCCTTTTTCCTAGAATTTACTTCCCACTCTGGTTCACAAAGGTTCAGTTTTGATGGGATTCTGTAAATGTCATGTTGCCCATCTCAGAGTGGTTGTAAACATCGTGACAGTTATGAGGAGTGGCTCAATGAGTACCTGAAAATAATTCAGCAGGCTGCCCAAGGATGAAGGATTTGCCAAGGTTTATTCTGATTAATTTTAAAATTCATCGTTGTCTAATATTGAACATGCACGCAAGCATTGAAGGAGTGGTGCCATATTATCTAAGCCTTTTCTCAATGGGTCATTTGAGTCCTGTGAGAAAGGTATTTATGAGAAAATTAGTGGAAGAGTTTGGTAGATGGAATCATTTCATTCTAACGTATTTCAACATGTGAACAAGCACTGTCCGAGCAGGACAACGGGGAGAGATGGAGATTAGAAATCATCCTGCACAAAAAAGCCTTTTCCCTCCACAACATTTCCTTTAAGTGACTCGCAGCCTTATCCCTCAGAAAACCCTGCTCTTTTTAAAACACGCCGGCATCTAAAAACATGGAAAACATTTTGAAATCATTCCCAAGGACAATGCATTATACACTGGTGAACCACCAATGCATTTCTCACTAATCTCAGTTTTACATCCCTGACAGTCTGAAAAATTACATAAAGTTTGGGACTATGCCTGAAATACTGGGAGTGCTGGCAGAGCCAATAACAGGCTTTTTCCTTTTCCAGCTGGAGTATCAGGGTTGTTAAAACAACTAATGTACAGTTGCAAAGTGCTTTTTCCTCGGAGGATCTCAATGCATGTTACAAATATTTAAATCAAGTATTTAGAGGAAGGAAAACTTAGGAAAAAACTTAAAAAAAACACTTATAAAATTGTATATATAAAAAAATTGTAAAATATATTAAAAAACCTTAAAAATTTTAATGTAAAAATGTAACTGTACAAGTGCTTCTATATCTAATGAACAAATACACAACATTAGCATGTTTGTATATAACTAAAAATTGTATAAGGAAAAACTTATAAATTGTATAAGGAAAAACTTTAAATAAAACCTTATTGTATAAAAAACCTCTTATAAATTGTATAAAAAAAACCCTTAAAAATTGTATAAGGAAAAACTTCTTCACTAGAACTGTAATGAAGTACTGGAAGTATCTGCAGGGGTGGTGGAATCTCTGCTCTTGAAGGTTTCAAGGCCTGGCCAAAGCCACAGCTGACCTAGTGTGGCAGTAGCCCTTCTCTGAGCAGGAGGTTGTGCTGCAGGACATTCGTGAAGTCTTCATCCTTGAAGGTTCTCAAGATTTAATTTAAGGGCTGGATAAAGCCCTGGGTAACCTGGTCTGAGCACACAGTTGACCCTACTTTGACTTGGAGACCTTATGATGTCCCTTCCAACCTGAAGTATCCCATGATGCCAAAGAGGTGCTTTCCAATCACTGTTCTTTCCATAAGACTATGAATATGAACATGTTCTCCAGCTTCTTGCAGTTTTGGCAGGCATCTGCAATTGGCTGCTTTGGAGTTAGGGCCCTGGGCTATATGGACCTTTGCTCTGATTAGCAGAGCTGTCTTTATAGTTGGTGGAATCCATCAAACTTCCCCTGATAGGAAGAATCACCTTTCATTACTAGGGATCTCCTAGGTTCTCGTGAGATCATCTCAGTCTTTGAGGGACTACAGGAGCAAGGGCCAAAGCAGGACTGGAGAGGAGAACTGAACATAAGCTTAGACAAAGAGAAGGAACTGGGGCATGACTAGAGTAGGCACCCCCAGAAGTGAGGAAGGCTGGAACAAAACTGACCAAGAAAGTCTCAGGAGGACATTAGCAAGGGAATGAAGGGAAAAGCTTTAAGTAGCCTACTTCAGAGGCAGGCTTCCATTTAACCAGAAAGATTCTGCCTTCCAAGTGATTCAGCAAGTCCCTCTGTTCTCCCTCGTTACCCCCTTGTGTGTGCCTGAACCACCACACTGCTCACCCAAGGAGATGCTTTATTCCCAGAATCACAGAATGTCAGGGATTGGAAGGGACCTCAAAGGATCATCTAGTCCAATCCCCCTGCCTGAGCAGGACCACCTAGATCAGATCACACAAGAACGCGTCTAGGCAGGTTTGGAACATCTCCAGAGATGGAGACCCCACAACCTCTCTGGGCAGCCTGTTCCAGTGTTCTGTTCCCCTTACTGGGAAGAAGTTCTTTCTCATGTTTAAGCAGAACCTCCTATGTTCCAGCTTATATCCATTTCCCCTTGTCCTATCACTGGATGCCAGTGAGAAGAGCCTGGCTCCATCCTCATGCCAGTCACCCTTTCCATATTTATAAACATGAATGAGGTCCCCCCTCAGTCTCCTCTTCTCCAAGCTAAAGAGACCCAGCTCCCTCAGCCTTTCCTCATAAGGGAGATGCTCCACTCCCTTCATCATCTTTGTGGCCCTGCGCTGGACTCTCTCCAGCAGTTCCTTGTCCTTCTTGAACTGCAGGGCCCAGAACTGGACACAATATTCCAGATGCAGCCCCACCGGGGCAGAGTAGAGGGGGAGGAGAACCTCTCTCGACCTACTAACCACACCCCTTCTAATACACCCCAGGATGCCAGTGGCCTTCTTGGCCACAAGGGCACATTGCTGGCTCACAGTCATCCTGCTGTCCACCCACCTTCAGGCAAAAGATTTGTTTAGTTTTGAAGCAGGTCACGTGTTTAGTGTTTCGGAAGCTACCCAAGAATTGATTTTTCCGCAGTGATAAGCTGACACTGAGCACACACATAATGCTGGTGGAGGTTTTGAACTACTTGCTGTCATGTGCAATAGCGCTGACTCCAACAGACTGTCCATGCTGGAGATGCGGAAACGGATCAGTAATAATGTAGAAGTCCAAATATTTATAAATGCTCATGTTCATCCACTCAGACAGCCAAAGCGTGGTGTGTCTATACATAGAGAGATACAAGGTAAGTATCGCACATTGACATGTTTTCGGTGACGTTTCTTGAGGGCACATCTGTCATCACTGTAAGGCAGAATACGCACGTGCCTAACCCACATGATTCTACATCCACGTAAATCCAGCATTAACTAATTTTCCTTATGCATCACTTCAGCTTTGCTCCATCGTTCTGCACACTTAGCTGGCCGCTAAATACACACACACCTTGTTACGCTGCTGGTTTAAACCAGCAAGAAATGCTTTGCTTGGTTTGAACAGGCATCTCCCACATTACACTCTTTTTCGGAAGGTGATGCTACAGGGATGTCACACTTCCCAACACAAGAAGGACATGGAGCTGCTGGAGCGGGTCCAGAGGAGGCCACAAAGATGATCCGACGGCTGGAGCACCTCTGCTATGGAGACAGGCTGAGAGAGTTGGGGCTGTTCAGCCTGCAGAAGAGAAGGCTCCGGGGTGATCTTATTGCAGCCTTCCAGTACTTAAAGGGGGCCTACAGGAAAGCTGGAGAGGGAGTTTTTACAAGGGCATGTAGTGATAGGACAAGGGGCAACGGATTTAAACTGAAAGAGGGCAGATTTGGATTAGAGATAAGGAAGAAATTCTTCCCTCAGAGGGTGGTGAGGCACTGGAACAGGTTGCCCAGAGAAGTTGTGGCTGCCCCATCCCTGGAAGTGTTCAAGGCCAGGTTGGATGAGGCTTTGGGCAAGCTGGTGTAGTGGAGGGTGTCCCTGCCCATGGCAGGGGGCTTGGAACTAGACGATCTTTGAGGTCCCTTCCAACCCAAACTGTTCTATGATTCTAATTCCATAAGCACAAGGTGCCACTCTGTGAAATACACCTGAGACTAATTACAGAAGTTAAAGAACAAGACGCTTTCATCACTTTCTTGGAAGCCTTTAGAACCGACTTGCCATCTCATGTTAACTGAATCGGGTTTTCAGGAAGAAGAATCTGATTTTATTTGCATGCATATCTCAATACAAAGTACAGGCTGGCTTCTTTGAAGTTTTTCAAAGCAGCTTCAAAGGTGGGCCTCTAGTTTGTAAGGAGATATAGACGTACATAAAATCAGATTCAATTAACTTAATTTGCTTCTTTAACAATAACATTGTTCCTATTAAAACAGTGTTACCCTTAGACCACTTCAGCCAGCAAGTACACACAAATGCTACTGCTGTAGCACTCGGTGTTGTCAGAGAAAAGCCTTACAAAGGAAGAAAAAAGCACCTTCCAAATTGATTCAAATTATGCAAAAGCTCAACTAAGTGGAGATAATCTAATTTTTTTTTGTTCCCAGGTGAATGTCAGATATCTTTACTTGATTCCAGACAACAGTGTTATCTGCAATAGCGTTTGTAGCATCAAATCAAGACCACGCTACCTATGATTCTTTGCTCTTAATTTACTATTATCTTTTACAAGAAATTCATTATTCACTTTAAAATTACTTTTGCTATGAAAATATTACGATAAAGTCTGATGCTTTCCCAATTATCTGCCTGTGTAGGTTCTGCTAAATCAGATACAGAAGTAATAGAGACATTTCAATAATAATTCTAATGTCATGTAGAGTGCAGCGATAACAAATGTAGTTGGAGGAAAACATTACCTGCATGCCAAGATTGACTGTAGGTATGTTCTAGGGTGTACCAGGGAAAGGAGACACTGTTTTGATAGAGTAACTAAGCTGGTGTGCTTGATCCCTCACACTGAGAGACTAAACTGAAGCAAGGTTGACTGTGGAATCCAACTGCTTTCTGAATAGAAAAGCAATTTTATTTTAAAAATGCTTATGATAGTGATGGAAAGATTTTCCTTTTACATAAAAACAGCCCATAAGGCATTGTGTTTCAACTGCTTTGGTAGAAACAAAGGATACCATAACCGTCAAACCTCTTTGCTTTATTCTGCACACACAGAACACCCTTAATCCCAGGGGAAAAAACAAACCTCTGTATACAAACCACACCTCTACATACAAACTGCAAGGTGGGTACACTCACTCACTTCTGCAGCATGTGAGAAAAGAGCTGAATGAGCACAAACATTTCCCAAGTTACCACGCAGAAACAGCATTTAGCTCATACAAAACTCCCAAACACCTACACAAATATGCCTGTCAGTGCGTTTCCCAGTTTTTGTAGCCCCCTCCCCATATAAATATATATTTATACACACACACACATGCACATACATGTGGATGAATGAGGATTCTACCTGGGCATTTCTGTGGCTGAGAACTCGTGACTGCCTCACAGCCTGTCTGAATTTTGCCAGCTCTTGTTTCCCTGCAACGTGTGCCAAACGAGATATCAGAAGCCTTTTGTATTAAAGAATCAAAAAAATGGTAAACAACTGTTTCTGCTTCTGCACCTGTCCCTTAAGCCTTGTACCACCACATTTTTGTTTAATGTATCGCCAATGTTACAGTTTTCTTTCTTCTCCCTTGCACTTTTTTTTTTTCCTGTGAGACTTGAAGCTTGCATGTAAACATTCCCAGATTGTTTTTTCCCCCTAAGTGATCTGTCAGTGTATCGCTGGTACAGGTCTCGTGCAACAAAACTGTTCATAATGTATCAGGACTGATCCAGGTGGGGTCCTGGATCCACCCTTTTAAGGCCAGGCTGGATGAGGCTTTGGGCAACCTGGTGTAGTGGAGGGTGTCCCTGCTCACGGCAGGGGGGTTGGAACTAGATGATCTTTGAGGTCCCTTCCAACCCAAACCATTCTGTGATTCTACGACCCAAGCTGTGTCCTGCAACAAGGAATGATTTTCACTCCAGAGTGACCTTCAGTGGACGTTTGGTTCCTGTCCTTCACCTGAAAGTCATCACAAACGCAATCCCCCCTTGACAGCACCCCTTTTTGGACTCAAAGTGGCCACTGAGTCTCACAACTGCAGCATCCCATGAAAGTCGTGATGAGACACGGTTACACCTGATAATCTCTTGAGTCTTATTCAAGATCCGTACGAAGATTCAGGATCAGGTACAACTGGAGAATAATTTTTTTGGTATCATAAAAAGTCTAGACAGAGGTAGAGAGGCATCTCAGCTGCCTGAGATGTTAAGCCATATTAAGCCATGCAATAGCTTTATATTGAGACGTATCCTTGCAAACACCTGTAAAGCTTTTGGCTGATGTTTTTACCCTGGGTGATACAGATTGTACTACTCTTCACAGCTGGTGTGTAGGCAATGTCTGAGAGTTTTCATCAGAAAACGTACAGTTAAGAACAACGTGTTTCTCAGGTAAAAACTAAGATCTCACTGCAAGCAGAAGAAATTCGAATTCACAGAAAAATTGTAGAGATAGTTGATGAGTTCATCTCTCTAGGCAACAAACTACTGTCACGTGGGGGAAAACGCCTCGAGCTGCCAGCCATAGCCAGGAGAGACGTGTCAAGCATCCAAGTTCACAAAGCCATCAGTGACAGGGTGCACTGAAGAGACAAGTGACACCAGAAATGTAGTTGCTCAAGTTCCTCTCCAGTAGGGACAGCACTAGGAAATAGACTTTGAGAGTGCTGAACTTATTAATTACTAAGGCTAGGTAGGCACGCCCTGCTAATATTATAGAATCATAGAATCACAGAATGGTTTGGGTTGGAACAGACCTCAAAGATCATCTAGTTCCAAACCCCCTACCATGGGCAGGGACAACCTCCACTACACCAGCTTGCCCAAAGCCTCATCCAACCTGGCCTTGAACACTTCCAGGGATGGGGCATCTACAGCTTCTCTGGGCAACCTGTTCCAGTGCCTCACCACCCTCAGAGGGAAAAATTTCTTCCTTAGATCTAATCTAAATCTGCCCTCTTTCAGTTTAAATCCATTGCCCCTTGTCCTGTCACTACACACCCTTGTAAAAAGTCCCTCTCCAGCTTTCCTGTAGAGCCTCTTTAAGTACTGGAAGGCTGCAATAAGATCACCCCAGAGCCTTCTCTTCTGCAGGCTGAACAGCCCCAACTCTCTCAGCCTGTCTTCATAGCAGAGGTGCTCCAGCTCTCGGATCATCTTTGTGGCCTCCTCTGGACCTGCTCCAGCAGCTCCATGTCCTTCTTGTGTTGGGGACTCCAGAGCTGAACGCAGTATTCCAGGTGGGGTCTCACGAGAGCAGTGTAGAGGGGCAGAATCACCTTCCTCGACCTGCTGGCCACGAAAATTAGGTTCATAATGTCTTTTTTTGTTCATTATTGTTCATATTGCCACATTGTCTGCCTTGAAGATTAGGTTCCTGCATGCCAACCTCTCAAGATTGAAACAAAGGTTGGAGAAGAGAGCGCTGCATCAAACCAAACAGGTCCGCAGGGTCTGCCTCATTTAACTCGAGCCATAACCCCCCGGGAACACCTGTCGCGGGGGTGAAGCTGTGTAACGGAGGGGCCTCCTTGTTTCTCAGACCTGTCATTTCCCCCGTTATTTCTGTGGAGAGTGCTCGGCAGCCGGGAAGGGACGGGCAAGGGCAGCCGCGGAGGAGGAGGAGGAGCTGCGGAGCGCGAAGCCATGCTGCCACCTGGAGCACAGGCCTGTCACTGGCGGCGACCCGTCTCGCACCGAACCAGCGCTTCACACCTGCGAACCCCACTCATGGCGGGGCGGCGGTACCGCCGGACGTGCCAAAGGCGCCCCAAGGGGCACGGCACGCGCGGCTGCCATTTTCTAACCCGTCTGTTCTCCTTCCGCTCTCCACATCTTAGCGCTACGGAACTCGTTGTTTCACCGGCATTTCTAGCGCGGAGGCGCCGAGGCCAGGGACAGCCGTCCGTGTCGGGAGCGGCTGTGCCAAGAGACCCCCGCCCTCCCCCGCGGCTGCCCCTCACGGCGCTGCAGGAGGCGGCCGGCGGCCCCGCCCCCTGTCGGCCGTTAACGGCTCCCGCCGCCCCACCGCGCGCTCCCGCGGCCCCGCCCCCGCACGCTGAGGGGCGGGCGGGCGCGCGGCTCTCACGCACGCGTAGAGAAGCGCTCCGCCCCTCCCGGCGCCGCTGCGTGGGGGGCCGGCCGCATCTTGCCGCGGGGGGTTCTGGGAATGGTAGTCGCCCCGCCCGCCAAGGGAGCGCCGCCGCCGGCGGCGGGGGACGGGACTCCCACAATGCACCTGGCGAGGCAGGCGCCCCGCCCCGAGCGGGAGTCACGTGACCCGGGCTGCGCTGTCCGCGGGGGCGGGGTACGAGCCGGCGGGGCCGGGGGTCCGCGCGCGGCGCGGGGGGCGGGGCCTGTGGCCGCCGTTTAACGGGGAAGGGGAAAGGGGCGGTGTGGACGGTGTTTTGCGTCTCCGCGCTGCGAAAACGATGGCGCGCAGCAGGGGCTGTGGGTGCCGGGGAGGGGCTCCGGGAGGCGCCGGTGGCGGGTCGCGGCCCCCGGCGGGTCAGCGGTGGCCCCCCGGGGCTTGCACCGCTGAGGCCGCGGTGCCCTCTGCCGCCTCCGGGGCACGGTGCGTTTCAGGCGGGGCGTTTCCGCGGGCGAGACCATGAGGTAGCCCCCGGTAGCAGCACAGGTAATGGCAGCAATATGGCGTGTGTGTGACTGAGTGTGGGCAGCAGCTCCAGGGAGGTGATTCTGCCCCTCTGCTCAGCTCTCGTGAGACCTCACCTGGAATACTGCGTTCAGCTCTGGAGTCCCCAACACAAGAAGGACATGGAGCTGCTGGAACGGGTCCAGAGGAGGCCACGAAGATGATCCGAGGGCTGGAGCACCTCTGCTATGGAGACAGGCTGAGAGAGTTGGGGCTGTTCAGCCTGGAGAAGAGAAGGCTCCGGGCTGATCTTATTGCAGCCTTCCAGTACTTAAAGTACTTACAGGAAAGCTGGAGAGGGACTTTTTACAAGGGCATGTAGTGATAGGACAAGGGGCAATGGCTTTAAACTGAAAGAGGGCAGATTTAGATTGGATATAAGGAAGAAATTTTTCACTCTGAGGGTGGTGAGGCAGTGGAACAGGTTGCCCAGAGAAGTTGTGGCTGCCCCATCCCTGGAAGTGTTCAAGGCCAGGTTGGATGAGGCTTTGGGCAACCTGGTGAAGTGGAGGGTGTCCCTGCCCATGGCCGGGGGGTTGGAACTAGATGATCTTTGAGGTCCCTTCCAACCCTAACGTTTCTATGATTCCATGAATAGCAGCCATCAGTAATACCTAACAGCAATAACAACTTGGCATCTTCTGAGCTTTGACAAGGCCTCTCCCTTCCCAGGAGGCTCCTTGGCAAGGATGAATCACAGCATCCTCATGCTGCCATTGCTCCTCAGTGTTTTGACTCGAGCAGTCTTGGTGTTTCCTAGCAATAATCCATGGGACGCAAACTTGAGATTGTTTCAAGGTACCTGTTGGCTGAAGCTGACACAGAAGATTTTAATTCCTGCCTGTCTGGCTGATCAGACAGGCCTGGGCAGCTTCTCCTGAAAACTGGATTCTCTTGTTTGAAGAAATCAGTGACTGCTCATCTTGGAAGAAACTATAAAGCTGTATTTCCATGCACTGTGACCTTTTTTTTTTTTCCCTTGCTTTTATTGTAAATGCTGGTTTTAATGATGTTTCTTACTTTTTTTTTTTCCCTTCACTTTGGAGGACAAGAAATTAATCTAGATGCAGTAAATTGGAAGAAATGGAAGAAAGGAAAATCAAGAGGAGGAGCCCCAAATCATCCAGCAGTCACCCTGCTCAGGTTGCCAACTCCAAGAAAAGCTCGGTGCCTGTCAGTAAAAGCACAGCCTTTTCAAATTCTGCACCACAGCCTGCGGTACAAAAACCAAAGTTAAAACGGTAAGCTTGGGAGCATCTTGCAAGCTCAGTGGAAGTGACAGCCAGAAACCTGCCAATGCCCAGTCTAGAGGGTGTTTAAACTGGAAGGGATGGAGTGAAAAGAAAGAGCTTCAGACTCATGAACGTTTTTGATGACGTGTCTTTGTATAGTGAAGCAATTTGCGTTTAAGGCAATATAATGGTTATTTTACAGAAAAGGAAAAAAACACAAAACTGTGTCCAGTTTTGGGCCCCTCGCTTTAAGAGAGATATTGAGCTCCTGGAGCGAGTCCAAAGAAGGGCGACTAAACTGGTCAAGGGGCTGGAAAATAAAACTTATGAGGAGTGGCTGAGGGAGTTGGGGCTGTTTAGCCTGGAGGAGGCTGAGGGGAGACCTGATTACAGCCTACAAATACTTGAGAAAAGATGGTGGGGAGGTGGGGGAAGGGCTCTTTACCTTAGTGTTGGGTGATAGAACAAGAGGAAATGGGCATAAGCTTAGTGAGGGGAGATTCAGGTTGGATGTTAGGAAGTATTTCTTCTCTGAAAGGGTTGTCAGCCACTGGAATAGGCTGCCCAGGGAGGTGGTTGAGTCCCCATCCCTGGATGTGTTTAAGAATAGGGTGGATGATCTACTTGAGGATATGGTTTAATGGGGATTAGGGATGGTTGGACTCGATGATCTCTAAGGTCTTTTCCAACCTAGAAATCTATGAATCTATGAAGGTGCTTGATTCTCTTCTTGTAAGCTTTATAAAACGTTAAACAGTGCTGTAGACTCAATGATGTAGCTGAAGAGATCATAGCCTGATGTGACTGGTAAAAGCCGAGCTGGGTGATCCAGGATGGCAAATGTGGGCATTGTATGGGAGATGGCAGAGCCCCAGGTGTACAGCTGTCAGGAACAAATTAAATATTACATGGCTGCGAGGTTGGAACTGACAAGTAGGGAAGGAAATGAAGGACATATATTGAACAGTACTTAAAGGGGGCCTACAGGAAAGCTGGAGAGGGACTTTTACAAGGGCATGTAGTGATAGGACAAGAGGCAATGGATTTAAACTGAAAGAGGGGAGATTTAGACTGGATATAAGGAAGAAATTTTTCACTCTGAGGGTGGTGAGGTACTGGAACAGGTTGCCCAGAGAAGTTGTAGATGCCCTATCCCTGGAAGTGTTCGAGGCCAGGTTGGATGAGGCTTTGGGCAACCTGGTGTAGTGGAGGGTTTCCCTGCCCATGGCAGGGGGATTGGAACTAGATGATCTTTGAGGTCCCTTCCAACCCGAACCATTCTGTGATTCTGTGTTGCTTTTGATGGTGAGTTTTACAGAATTCAGATGTTACTTGAAGGTGGGAAGAAGGAACTCTAGGAAAATTTATCTGGAGGCAAGGTCACCTTCCTGTATAGGTTATGACGAGTTGTTTTCCACGCTGGTTGCAGACTGCAGGTGTGTGCGACAACACGAACCTGTGATTCTTGAGGGTTTTTTTCCTCTCTGGCTTCTGTCAAACAAGAGAGTTTGCAGATGTTTTTTGGGTCATTTTGTGTAGATAATGCTCCATGCACCATGTGGTGGTGTTGGGTAAGGGTTGTCTTTAGATTACAAAGATGGCCGTTACATACACATGCTCTGTTGATGTTTACCACTATTAATAGGGAAGCAGATTGTTGGAATCCTTCCTTCTGCAGTATAAAACTGCCAAGATACTGATGTTGTTCTTTATTCTCAAGACAAACTTGTGATGCAGTTTTTACCTTAAAATGGGTGATTGAAATACGTATTCCACACTTTCCATTGCGTTTTGGAAGCCTAGCTCTAGAATTATCCTGCATTTCAGATTCTCAGTGAAAGTGAGAACAGGAAGTAATCTTTATGTTTTGTTTAAACATTTAATTTCTTCAGGGTAATAAAAGAGAAAGCCAAACCTCCAGGAGGTGAAGCAAAAGGGGCACAGGCAGCACCCATCCAGCATTCATTTCTCACAGATGTATCAGATGTCCAGGAAATGGAAAGGGGACTTCTGAGCCTCCTGAACGACTTCCACTCTGGCAAACTTCAAGCGTTTGGTAAGTTTTTGTTTGTGTAGAACAGCTGTTTTTACAGTTATATGTTGATAACTTTTGCAAAGAGATGTGGTGTATTGCCAGACTGCCAGTTTGTCATACTCTGCTATTCAAAATCGAGTTTAACATGACTTAGTAGACGTTGCTGCATTTTTAAGTGATAGTCCTATTTTGAGGTTGTCTCTGGTGGGAGATGATTCCAGTGCCAGCTCATTGTTCCTTCCAACACGGCACACCAAAGGCAGTACCCTGGCTGATGGATTTAAGGTACCAAGTTTAAAGACACTTATTTATGATAGTGTAGAAATGATAAACTTTATTTAGCACCTGATTTTGCAGCACATTAACACTTTAGACTGTTCACAGAATCACAGAATGTCAGGGATTGGAAGGGACCTCAAAGGATCATCTAGTCCAATCCCCCTGCCGGAGCAGGACCACCTAGATCAGATCACACAAGAATGCGTCCAGGTGGGTTTGGAACATCTCCAGAGAAGGAGACTCCACAACCTCTCTGGGCAGCCTGTTCCAGTGTTCTGGTACCCTTACTGGGAAGAAGTTCTTCCTCATGTTTAAGCGGAACCTCCTATGTTCCAGCTTATATCCATTTCCCCTTGTCCTATCTCTGGATGCCACTGAGCAGAGCCTGGCTCCATCCTCATGACAGTCAGCCTTTACATATTTAAAAACATGAATGAGGTCCCTCCTCAGCCTCCTCTTCTCCAAGCTAAAGAGACCCAACTCCCTCAGCCTTTCCTCATAAGGGAGATGCTCCACTCCCTTCATCATCCTTGTGGCCCTACGCTGGACTCTCTCCAGCAGTTCCTTGTCCTTCTTGAACTGAGGGGCCCAGAACTGGACACAAGATTCCAGATGTGGCCTCACCAGGGCAGAGGGGGAGAACCACCTCTCTTGACCTACTAACCACACCCCTTTTCATACACCCCAGGATGCCAGTGGCCTTCTTGGCCACAAGGGCACATTGCTGGTTCATGGTCATCCTGCTGTCCACCAGGACTTCCACCCTGTGCTGTTGGCAACAGCTTGTATGGAATCCAGTGCAAGTTGCATTTTACCCAGTACGTTCTTCTGTCTTAGCATCTTGCTGTTGTTACTATTTCACAGTTGATGGAGGCTTCAAAAAAAAGAACCCCAAACATTACGCTCTTCTGCTTCCTTTTTTTCCCCTGTACTGTGTAGAAAGATGGCGTATGTGCTTTGATAAGTTTGGTGTTAGGTCAGCATGTCACTTTAATTCCACACTTATTTTACAAGAGAACCTGAAGAGTCAGTATTATATAAAGCATTGGTTAAAAGAAAGAAACCCTTGAGATTAATCAAAATTAGAAAGGTTTATTGTGATCATATTTAAAGTTAAAAATACAAGACCTTTCTAAATCGTAGAGAAATTCAGAGTATCATAAAAACATGCAAATTCTGAAAAACAGGTTAGTGCATTCGGTAGTTATCCCAAGTTCAGCACAACATGACACCAGACAGGATGACAGAAACTTCAGGATTGAAACAGGCAGAAATCATAAGAAGCAAATTAACTTCACAGAGTCATAGAATGGTTTGGGTTGGAAGGGACCTCAAAGATCATCTAGTTCCAACCCCCCTGCCATGGGCAGGGACACCCTCCACTACACCAGGTTGCCCAAAGCCTCATCCAACCTGGCCTGGAACACTTCCAGGGATGGGGCATCTACAACTTCCCTGGGCAACCTGTGCCAGTGCCTCACCACCCTCTTGAGTGAAAAATTTCTTCCTTATATCTAATCTAAATCTGCCCTCTAACTTGTAAATGTGATGTTTAAATTCATTTTCTCTGATGCAGAAAGCTGCATCTTCACACCTTCGTGTGCTCTCTCAGGTTTCTTTTATCTCAAGCTGCTGCGTGTTCTTTCAGGAAATGAGTGTTCCATAGAGCAGATGGAGCATGTGCGGAGTATGCAGGAGAAACTTGCTCGCCTCAATCTGGAGCTCTACGGGGAGCTGGAAGAACTCCCTGAAGATAAAAGAAAACTAGCCAGTGACTCCAACCTGGATAGGCTGCTGTCAGACGTGAGTACTGGGATGGCAGAACACATGGAACTTTGCCCACAGAACTCTGCTCAGGAAAACACCACTAGCGGGTGGGCAGTGATTTACAGTTGAGGAGAAAACAGTTCTGTAGTTAACAGAGATGTGAGCCCTACCCTCATCTGGGTTTCCAGAAGACGCAATCCCTTGTTTTCCTTTTTTGTAGGAGTGGAACAGCCTGGCTGTACACTGACCGAGGATGTAGGCTTGGGTAGAGACAGCCAATGTGCCAGGGAACTAGGACCCTTCTCCTTGTGGTCCATCTTCCCACACCTGAGGAAGACCACACATAACGAGGAATTTAGACCTGTATATTCTATACTTTCAGCTGCTTTTCACTACTTTATTTCCATGAAACCCAAAACTTAATTTCTTTACATTTCCTGAGATAGGTAGATTTAAATTTAATTTGGGACTTAGTTCTATTGGTGTAGAATTCAGTGCAGGTTTGCTTTGCTTTTTGTAATAACATCATACATTTCAGCCCAAACTATTAGTGATTTGCTTTAGTGTTTTAGGGTATTTATTTCCTCATATCAGCATAATTGTTGCATTTATTTCACTAACTGAAATGCTGTTTTTGATACTTTCTACATTTATATTGCAGCTAGAAGAACTGAATTCATCTATGTATCCTTTTCTTTAAATGTCTATTTTGCATTATATATTATTGTTAATTGTAGCCAAATTATAGCATATTTCCCCAGTAATTGGTGTTTTTCCAGGAGTCAGATCTCTTCAATCACAGAATGGTTTGGGTTGGAAGGGACCTCAAAGATCATCTAGTTCCAGTCCCCTGCCATGGGCAGGGACACCCTCCACTACACCAGGTTGCCCAAAGCCTCATCCAACCCGGCCTTGAACACTGCCAGGGATGGGGCATCTACAACTTCTCTGGGCAACCTGTGCCAGTGCCTCACCACCCTCTGAGGGAAAAATTTCTTCCTTATATCCAATCTAAATCTCTCCTCTTTCAGTTTAAATCCATTGCCCCTTGTCCTGTCACTACACACCCTTGTAAAAAGTCCCTCTCCAGCTTTCCTGTAGGCCCCCTTTAGGTAATGGAAAGCCACTATAAGATCACCCCGGAGCCTTCTCTTCTCCAGGCTGAACAGCCCCAACTCTCTCAGCCTGTCTTCATAGCAGATGTGCTGTGGAACACAAGTGGAATGTGATCATAATATCACATAACAGTGATAAAAATAATTTGCCATCCCCCTTGATCTGCCACTAATTCTGGAGGTCTGTAATGCCTAAGTCTCACTGAGGAAGATTAATCTACTGGTTGAGAACTGGCATAGGACTTCATGGAACTGAATTCATCTGGACTGGTGCATGTCCATGTCAGGACTAAGCACAGGTCCATGGAACAGTGCTGTCTTGTTTGTATCCTATCTATACGTGAAAATGTTATTCCTTAATGGTTTGCTTCAGCCAAAAACTACATTTAGCAGATGCTCAAGATATTCCAAATAGTGCCACAGGCTGAGAGAACAACTTGGGCAATTTGGATTCTCCCAGAAGCTTTTCTTTTGTTTTTCCTGACAGTGGAATCTGAAAGAGTTGCGGGTTCTTGTTTTGAGTTTGTTTTTTTAATTGATTTTACACAATGAAGAAACAAAGTGCAAATCCAAGTATTTATTTTTGTACATTTCTCTTTGAGCACTGCATTACGTCAGGACTCAGTATCTCGAGTTTAAGTAGGTTGTTGTGATGCCGTGCTTTTTGTTATTGCCTTATTTAATAGAAAAATTGGGGAAACTTGAAGTACATTTCTTCTGCTAAGTGTTGTTCACATGGTTGAAAATGATAGCTGTGTAGAAGTTACTGAGCATTTCTCCACTTCTTACAAAGGTAGCAATGATGCTGCCTTGCTGACCAGTATGTAGACAATCTGCACGCTTATCTTTAGTGGATTATTGATCAGCGATGCCAGATTAATTTATTGTTAATAAAGTAAAACATTTTAAATATGATGTTTCCTTTAGAGAAGTTGCTATCTGTTCAGCTGTGTTAAGAAGATATCTGAATGTTTGCTGCAAAGCTTACTTTTTTGTTCCTGTGAATAAGTACGAAGTGTCACTAAATTAGAACTAGCATGCATGCTAGCAGTCCACATAATTTGATTAAATATTGTCAAATTCCAAAATTGGGTAAACAGTTATTGTTCAATAAATCCAGTATATGCAATTTTGTAGTCATTCCTAAGCCACAAATACTCTGGTATGTGTTGGTATCATCTTTCTGTTCACAGTCAGAGAAAAAAATTCTGTATTAGTGTAAAATCAGGCTGGTTTTAGATCCAGAATTTCTATCCTGGTCCATCAAACTATGCCTTTGGTTCTAGATTTATTTTCAGGTTTTAGGTAAGGCATTCAGATTGTATATTGTATGTACTTACTTCACAAGGAAAGAAATCTTCCAGTTGGAAAAGAGCAAAGCTTTCATCAGTCCAAAGCGGGCATAGGGCCAAGGAACAAAAAATGCCTTTTGTTTGGCATCTTTGGAAAAACGGCTTCTTCAGCCCCAAGAGGTAGTTGTGGATTCCATTAGCTCCAGCTGCTTTTGGAATCACACGTAGCACCAAGTCTGCGCTCTGCAGCTGGACACAGAAAGATCATTTAAACACCACAGTGTGCTCTGGCTACAAATTCTGCCTCACGCGTCGCCGTTCCCTGCCTCACCCATCAGGCAAATCTCAATGATTAATGGACAGGTAGGGATCCCAGTTGGACGTTTCCTTTGGGATGTTCTCATTCTTTACGTGGTGTATCTCCTTCATTGAGATTCTCTAGTTTTGCACGCTGTTAAAGTTACCTCCAAGTCCCAGCCTGCTGCTGGGTCTGTACCTGTAATGTTGTGAAATCCAAAGACAGCTTAGGAGAACCAGAATACAACATGCTTCTTGCAAAATGAAGCCAGGAGGGTTTTTTTTGGCCAATCTAACCAATACACAGTATTGGTAACTTCAACATAACTGTGTATTGGCATCTACAACTTCTCTGGGCAACCTGTTCCACTGCCTCACCACCCTCACAGTGAAAAATTTCTTCCTTATATCTAACCTAAATCTGCCCTCTTTCAGTTTAATTCCATTGCCCCTTGTCCTATCACTACATGCCCTTGTAAAAAGTCGCTCTCCAGCTTTCCTGTAGCCCCTTTAAGTACTGGAAGGCTGCAATAAGATCACCCCGGAGCCTTCTCTTCTCCAGGCTGAACAGCCTGAACTCTCTCAGCCTGTCTCCATAGCAGAGGTGCTCCAGCCCTCGGATCATCTTCGTGGCCTCCTCTGGACCTGCTCCAGCAGCTCCATGTCCTTCTTGTGTTGAGGACTCCAGAGCTGAACGCAGTATTCCATGTGGGGTCTCACAAGAGCAGAGCAGAGGGGCAGAATCACCTCCCTCGACCTGCTGGCCACGCTGCTTTGGATGCAGCCCAGGATACAGTTGGCTTTCAAGTACATACCAAATCCTCCATTTGACTTCCCAAAAGCACCAACCAGCATGCAGTACAACATGTTTGATGGCAGGAACAAGACACCAGAGCAGGCTCCACGTAACAACTGCACTGCAAACGGAAGGTATCTTTGTTAGCCAGGCATCAATAGAGCAGAACGATCTAAACACAGCTCTAAGCTTCAGCTGGCTCACAGCGGGGGGTTGTGACAGGCTGACGATGGTGACAGTGAATGCAAACGAGCTGCAGGTCAGCCGGCATGTCTTGATTTGTAGGTACCAGCCTAAAGAGCTGCTTGGCTCTTGAGAATGAGCTACTATTGCCATGCCATATTCCATAATTTCCTTACGATTGTTAAAAGCTTGCAGGAAGAAATTACTCCTCCAAATCACATCCTTTCAGCATTGCTTTTGAAGAAACAAAGGACGTACCTGTGTTCATCTGGAAGCAGAGAAACTGATTGTATCACGCTTTAAAAAAAAATACAAATCAATGCTCTACACGTTCAAACTACTGGAGCATACTTAAGCATATTAAGAAGAAAAATGCTACCTAAGCATATTAAGAAGAAAATGAAAATCAGCATTCCGAGTTTTAGACTACCACTGCAACAAATAAAAATTGTTTCAATTTCTGTGTCAGGATTTTCAACCTAATTTGATGTAAAATAAAACCCACAGAAACTACAAGAAAAAAGGAAGCATTTCTCATTCTAGTTTTAAAAGTTGGCAATTTAGCTGATTCAAAATGTAACCTTGGCAGATCAACTTTCACTGGTTTTATAAGACACAACATGCAACCTAGTTGAGAAAACGTCTTTTTCTTACTTCCTCCAGGCGAATAGTTACAAGAACTTTAATATTTTCAGAGCAGTAGTAAGGGCTGAATAGGCTACCAAATCAAACAAGGTCTGAGATTAAAGCCGGACATTTACAAGCTGTCTTGAACTCATAGTGATCCTGAGGACCTTAACAAAACCAGAAACCTCTCACTGGGTTACCTCCCAACTCAAGGATGAAAAAGAATAATTAGTTTTAATACCACAAACACATGCTAAGCACCAGTCTAGAAAGAGAAAATAGGCTGGAAATGTTTTTAGTTTAGTAAAATTCATTTTACAAAGTTGAAAAAACCCAGCGAACTTGGCTTATATTTTGCAGGACAATTTCTTTTGTTCTCATTTGAAATCTAGGCAGATCTTGGATATTCTAACAGAAACATTTCCAGAATAAAGTCACCCCGACCTTCAGCAAATTATTAAGTTCAGTCTGCCCCTTCAAACACACACAAACTTCTCCAGCAATACGCTTTATCCTGCGGACTCAGCAGCTTGCAGGATAAAACTGAGATCAACAACGGCACATTTATCGTGCTGGAAATGAAAAAACTTCTCGCAGCTTGTTTGATAGAAGAGTTAGTTTGAACGAAGGTTTGATTCCACAGGATCCCACATCAGGGATTTTCTAAAGCCAACTACAAGCAGATTGTAATCCACAAGAATGAATTTCATATTCAGACTATTAACTTTATGCAACTTCACAGCAATTAGATGTATGTACTACTACGAGTTTGCATCAGGCTGTACTTTCACCTTAAGGTTTCAGGAAACTTGGAAACACAGACTTGCTTGGAAAGCAAGCTGCACACATGCACAATTTCACATGTCTGTTGGTAAATTTATATGCCCAAGTGAGTAGGTGCACAGAAATTCACGTAATTCACCAAAAGTCTCACTCAAAGTTCATTTTGAAGTTACCAGTTTGATCATCCAAATATTTGGAAGCAGCATAAAAACTGCAAATCTTGATCCTATTCCCACCTTATTTAAACAGACTAGGAAGTCTGTATCCAGACTTAATCAAGTATCCAAGTTGGACAATAGCACTACACCTGTAGATACCGCTACACAGAGTTGTAAGCTTCCTTTGGATCCAGCATCCAATCTATTCATGCCTCCATTTTTCTCTTATCCTTACTGTTGGTTTTGAAGTGTGACAACATGAATATAAAATATTATGTAAAACAATACATCATAATGCCATCTCTATCAAAATTTTAAACTCAAAATTCTAGCTTGGAATCAACATCCTATCCATTTTTAATTCAGTTCTTGGCAGTACTCCATATTAATTCAGATCAGGACAGCCTTAGTTGTGACAGTTGAAATGCAAGCCCACTTAAATCAATGGATAACATTTTTTCCCACAAGTGGATCAAAAATTTTTCTTACAATTCTATATGCACAGCTATTTGCAAAAAGGAAGTTTTAAAATTCCAAAGGATTCCATTGTTTGAAAAGGCTACAGGAAAAAAGGATAAAAAAACATGCACAAAACAACATTTGATACGTTTGGCACAAAAAGCTCTAAGGGATTATCAATTTTAGCATGTTTCTTAGTGAGTCCACCTATGGAAGCAACTTGACAGAAACCATAAAATCCATCAAAGTGATCAGCCTCCTAATTTTGATAAAATGACATGTGAATTAATATTGCTTTTCTGCAGATTTTCTTGCTTCCACACTACCTTATCCCAAAGACAAAGTGCAGAGTAAACCAAGGATACCCTTCTACAGCAAAAGGACCTTTTGATTCTTCCACGATCTCTTGGCTCCTTCTGACCAGAAAGCAGGTGACGAAGCTCCTTCATGAGGGCAGTGACAGACAAGGGCACTGAAGCTCTAGAAGGGTTTGTTCTAAGTGCAGCACTCTTCTTCCAAAGGCAGGGATACGTAAGAGAAGAGACAAGCTAAAGTTGGAAGCATGTCACTTCTGCATTTTCTGATAGAAGAAACTGAATCACAACTTCCTATAAATTCATTTCATATTTTTTCTTAAAATACACACTGTATTTCCATACTTAGACCGAATTCATCTCTGTATCAGTTCAAGAAGATCTGCAAACTAAGGCACAACGGCACTTACCACGGAGTGCTGAATTCCACGGCAGTTCAATGAAAGGCACTCCTAAGATACCATAGCAGAACCCAAAGTATTTCCTTTGGCTTCTGCTGAGGAATCACACATTGCTGAAGCTACCTACAATACATACCTTTTTGCTGACTCTGACACAGCCAATCGTGAATGCTGGACCTTCAGAAGCCCGTAAGAAGTGTTCACGTACACAAGTGTTTACAGCAGCTGCTGCTATTCTACTCCTGCTCTGCCAACTGCATGATTTTAATTGATTTTAGTGCCTCCTTTCTCAAAATGCAACTCTTCTTTCAACTGCTGGTCCTTCTTACTTGCCTCTCGAATGGCTACCAAAGACAGCAGGCTCCTTGCAGAAGACATTCCTGATTCAAAGTGCCGTTTCTGGCATTTAACTTGTTCCACCCCATGGACCACTCTCTTCTATCAGTTTAAATGCAGTCTTATTTGAGCCAAAGAGACAAATACAGCCAGACTTCTGAAGTCAGATGGCAGAAAGCAAACCCCACCATTGCTGCTATAATGGGATATATCAAACAGTCTACATGCATTACAGAGCAGGACGTCTCTCCAGTTCCGTGAGCTCCTCAGTAGCCTGGGAAACAAATAGTCCAGTCGTGTAAGGTTCAACACCAGTATTGGTTGAATTTGGTTCTCACCAAACCACCAGTGACCGTCAGTTTAAATTGTTTTCACTATTTATGATGGTTTGTTCATTTCCTAGGTCTTTCATAATCAAGACCGGTCAAAATGACAGAGTAATTTCAACTGCTTCTAGATTAGATGCATTCTTAATGTCTGTAAGAGTGAAAGTGTCAAGAACACGTTTTACCAGAGGTGGAAGAGAATTCATGTAGCTTTCTGTGCTGCAGGATGCTGTCACAGCATGATAAATAGTATTAATAGTCATCAGAGAACTTTGCATACAAGCTGTGAGATCACAAACTTAGCAATTCGTAGAGTTACAATTCTGAATTTTTGAGTATTATGATGAATGAAAGACTGTTTCTGACAATAAGTGCGAGACATCGAATACCTGTAGATCAGTAAGATGGAAAAAAGTAAAATCACTTCAGGATAAACTAATCGTGTACAACCAGGTACAACTACCGTACAATCAGCAGAGTACTGTTTCGGTACAATTAGTGCACAATCTAGCTTTAAAGCAGGAATTGCACCTTGAAAACTCATTTTGCCACTTTAAAGAACTACTACCGAAAGGAAATCACACAGTGTTAAACCCTCTCCCCAAACATGTAACTGAAATTTGAAAAGCAATTAATTCAAAGGCTCCTGTAAAAAAAAAAAAAAAGGTTTCTATTTTGATTGGATGCTAATTATCAGGACAACTCTGTGTAGTCTTATTTGGTTATTAGTATATAGACATTTTTAACATTGTTCCTATGAAACAACTAACAGTTGTAAAGACTATTAAGAGAATGTAACATTTAATTTTTTTGTTACTAAAGTCTTTGGTTTTCAGGTGTTTTCTTCTAGAGAGCTGTATCATAAACAAGGAGCACATCAATATGCATGGCAAAACAAGCGGGAATTCTACTTACGAAATTAAGTTGTATGTCTCAAAAATGGAACTTTTGGGAGTATAAACAAATACTGAACAGCACATGGACTGTTTTGTAAAGTATTTAAGCAACTTGAGCATGCAAATATGTTTAAAATACATGAGTTATTTTTTAATATTCCACACAGAGTAAGAATTGCGTTGTTATTACCCACTTGGGAGCAACATTTTTGAAACATATTACCATTTAATGAAACTACATTCTACTAGAAACTAAGACTAGAATGAAGCAGGAGACTTGATTTTTTTTTTTTTTTCTTTGAGGAAAAAGTGATTCAGACTAGGTCATCTGTGAATTTGCACTTAGTGACAAACTCCATGCGTAGCTAAATCCAGGAGAGTAACTCAACTTTGCCCGAAATGCAGAGTGGAAACACCGCACACCCCATCCATAAGGGACAGAGACATCTCACACAAGAAACAACGCTGTAATTTATTTTCTTTAGTTTTAAGTTCTTATAACCTCAACTTTGTTTATCCCACATAAGACATTTTCAGTAGTAAGAGATCCTCTAGTTCATGTACTATACAGTTCCAAGTAAAATAAGGGGCATTTGAAGCACAAAAAGAATTGAAAATACTAGCTTACACTGCGCAGACTTAAAATACTGCTCAAAAAAAGTGGCTTTTCAGCTTTTTACCTTTGCATTTTGGAAAGCTTCTCTGTAGTCCAAAGACAAGCAATGATTGGAGGAAAAAAAAAGCAACGGCAAAGCAGGTGGAATGAAGAAAAAGGCACATTAGTAGGAGAAACAAAGGAAATGGAAATCCCAACAGAAAACACTCCTCCAATCACAAAGTCCAAAGAAAAACATTTTGCAGGTGTTTCAGAAACACGTGCTGCTGTCTATCCACCCATCCTAGCTGGGTACATGAATCACACTCCATAATATCTAGTAGTCTACATTTACACTTGCAATACAGAGAGCACATCTCTTGCACGGCACGATTCCTTGCCCCAAAGAGCTTACAATCTAAGTGCATAAAAAAGAACGCGTCAAGTAGCTAGATCAAGATCAAACAGGCAGAGAAGACAGGGAAATAATTTTATAAGGGATTAAAGTTGGGTTACATTACTAAAAATGAGGTAACTTCTGAACATCATTGGCAGTGATGTTCTTAAGATGCAAGCAATTTTTCAGTCAGAAGCTCTTCCGATCATGAAAACTGGTTTAAAACGTACTGGATGACACATTAAAAGTAATCCATGAAAATTCTTAAAAACAGGCTTGTTGGCAAGACACAAGAACGTTCAGATTGCCCAAGTTCTTCAACAGAGACGTTAACTTGTCATTTACTACAAAGACATGGATGTTACAGAAATTCCTACGTACGTGTCACATTTGAATGTAAAAGGCTTTTTACATGGAAGTTTAAAATGTTAAATTCTGATTTAAGAATCTTGCTGCTATAAACACAGGCTTAATACTTCAACATTAATATGAAAATAGTACTATTTTAAAAACAAGCTATGGACAAGATACAGTTGGTTTGAAATACATTCTTTGACTACAGTGAGTGACTCACTTTCCCCACTTTAATGTTGCTCTTATTACTTGGCAATTATAATGGAAGTGATTAGTCCATCAACTAAAGTTTTTTAGTTTTGTTTTGTGGTGGTTTCTTTTTGCATTTCCCTAGTTACATCTTATTTTTGAAGTCAAAGCCTTGTACATTGATAATTGGCAATATATAGTTGAAATGTAATTTGTACGTAAGCTTTGCGCTCGTTTAGCTACCATTTCTTAATTCCTTTACATGCAAATAGAAAGTACCATCTTTCATGCAACTACGACATTCATGTCTTCCATACAGGGGAATCTTGCTTTGGATTATATACACAGGCCATCTGTAACACTTCCATGTCGTTTGAAAAAGTGTTGGAATAGTTATAGTAACAAAATTAACCATAATTATCCAGTCTGTATTTGACAACCAAAAAGAGAAATACTTCTTTTTCACTGTAACAAACAGTGTATCCAGTGGAAAAAGTCTGACTTGAGCTATCCTTTTGGAAAGGAAGCAAATGTTAAGAGAATTTCCTTTAAGCACAGAAGCGAGACAGTGAGGATAAGGACAGCTAACAGGCGATCCATTTGGTTTTAATTTTGGAAGGTACTCTCAAGGCAATCAAACCAGAAGTGAAGACTAAAGAACTATGTATTTCTTTGACCCAAGTCAGTACTAGAATTTACTTTTCAGAAGTTACAACCGTAATAAATTTGCTTATAGGAGGACACAAAAGGAGTATAGCCACAGATTACCAAGAGAATGTGATCACTTCTGACCAACACCTAAAAAATGAGGGAGGAAAGTGGTCAAGGGATTATGATCAACTGTTTCTCGGACATGCCACGAAATTACAAAAAAATTCCCTGCAGACCTGTAATAAAACCCTCCCTCCTATTTGAATGAGTTTCAATTCCCAGGTAAAGATGAATCAACAAAATTAAAATATTGTGCTGTTTTATTGGTGTAAAAATCACACAGTTGCTAGTTCTGATTCTGCAGAGATACATCCATGCAGTTAAACATCTATGATCCCACAGCCAGAAGAAGCCATTAAATAGAATATCTGCTGTTAGTCAGCAATTAATGCAAATTTACATATGAGATCAAAAGGTGTGTATCATACAATATACAACAAATCCTAATACAGTACATCAACCTGAATAGCAGGATACACTCAAGGAACTCTGTTAATAGTGAAGCCTGTCTATATGCCAGAGAAATAAGGCCTGGAAACAAGGTGACAGAAGGTACCCCAGAATTCCTAAGAAGCAAACTGTTCAATTTTTGTTTTTGTTTTTGTTTTTTTTTCCTGCTGGGAATTCGAAGTTCATAGAGGTATTGACACATTACTTGACAATACAATTTGTTATAGTGAAGACTGGTGGATGTGATCTGTTATTAAAATGTAACGTGAGCAACATGCAATTACAAGTGGTGCTTAGGTAATGTGTAACTAATACGCTGGGGATTTCCACCCAATTCTTTTCACAAAAGGGAGGACTGAAAAAGGCCCGTTTGACAGACTACCAATCGTACCATAAATCTTCATATGCATGCGGCTGGATCGGGATCATGAATGGATAGGACGTGAACACCTGGCAATCTGTGGTTACGTACTCTGGAATGTGTGCAACAAAACCACAAAACCGAATCCAGTTGATATGGCAAACAGCCTGCAAGAACTCTGTCAACCCAGATAAACTGGTTTATTGCAAAGAGGCAGGCTTTCTAGAATTGTGACCGACTTTCCAATTGTGAAAGGCAGCTTGGGAAGTAACATTGGCTGACGACAGGTTACTAGTTTTTCTGGCACAATAAAATAAATGCCATAGTGAAAGAAGAGTTTATGTGCTTAAAGTCAACTGATTAGCAATCCTCTTCTGCAAAGATGTTTCAACGGGAAAAAAGAAACCACTAAAAAGTTCCAGTTGGAAATTTTGGCGACAAACTCTGCGAACTCAAGTCCAACAAAGATCACGGATGCCCACAGGAAATTATGTGAGAACAGTGTCACATTCAAGAAAAAAAGTTGTTTTTTTTTCTCCTGTACTGAAATTAAAATACTTAAATACAAAAGTGGACAAACTGACAAAACAGAACCACGACATTTAATGTAGAATAGAGTGCACTGAGCTAGATGCATGGATCTTTAAATAGGCTTTGAAACCAATACCCCTTTCAAAATTAGTAAATTCACAGTTAACGGCAGTAGGCTTAGAGGTGAGAGAAGGGTCGAAGTTGTTCCAGTTGGACTTCCAGGGAGATTCTCTCTTCAAGAACATCCTACAAAAGAAAGATTTTTCTATTGACTGTCCACAGAGAATCAATATTAAAAATTTCTTCAGGTGATGATGAAAACTGGTAAACGTCAGCTTCAGTTCTGAGAACTAATGTCTTTCCTAGAATCTGGAGAACTCTTCCCATAATCTGAGTTGGCTAGCTAGTAATGACTCACAAATGGAAATAAATACTTTGGTCAAACACAAAGCCATTTAGTATTTTTGTTTCTTTCAAATTATCCAAACCCACAAATTTGTAAACAGCTGCAAGCCTAACTACAATGTTTTCCAAAATGAAGTCTAAAACGTTAAAGGGGTAAGCTTTCATCTCAACTAAAGGATTGGAAACTCTGGTTTTGTCCCTTATGTGAATTTTACACACCTTGACTCAAACAGTAACAAGTGAAATTCAGGCTTGATGGTTTTTAAAACAGCCTATCTTCCAGTCTAGGCAGTATCACATGAATTCATGTTTCTGTTTAAGATTTTCTTTTTTTTTTAATTAACTTGATAATTAAAATTAGGTATTTTAAGGTAAGAAAGATGGCAAGAGAAAGATGTTGAGATGGTGCCTACAGATAAATCCAAAACAGTAATAGCTGACCTAGATAAACAGATGGACTATTGTTGTTCTTATTAAGTTGCAAGTTTTGTATTCCAGTTTATTGTATTTGTTCGAAAATATTTATACTTTTATTAAGATTTTAAAGTTTGTTTTTTCCTTCAGAAGGAAGCAAGCCACTTCAGCTGCTCTTCTCAATACTGCTTTTAGAGTATCTGATGACCACAACAGCTACCTCGAATTATTAATACTAAGTTAAGATTTCTGCTTTTTTATTTTTAGTGTAGCTGGAAGCAAATCAATACACTGAAAAATATGTTTTGCAGTAGTAAAAGTGTCCTCTGTAATTTCACAAAGCTTGTCACAATTAGGTATATTCTGTGATCCACAAACCCAACTAAATACTTTATACCACTATCCTCTACCATGTATATGCCCCTTACTGTGCATCACTAACATCTTGCCCTCTCAGGCGTCTCCTCGACAGACAAAGATGATGGAATTACCTTTAGTTGCTGCTGTAGTTCACTATTCAATCTGGCCAAAACAGTGTTGGTTTCCTTGTTACGTCTGATTGATGCCTGAATTGCCTTCTTGTCTTTCCCCACTGATCTGAGAACACATTAGAGGTACTGTAATAAGTCATTTCATCACTTTGCTGAATATCTCATTTACAGTCCCTCTTTTTTAAGTGAGCAGAATCCTCTTTTCAAATTTTGTTAACTTTTTACACTGTAAATTCTCCCTCTTCTGTCTGGCCCAACTAACCTTGTTTGTTTGCATGGAAGCCACGTATACTTGGTTTCAATGAAACAGCAAGCAGCACATTTTAAAAACTTGTCATAATTTTCTGAAGTCCCAACACACTGTACCACATTCTTTTACCTCAAAGTGACTAACGTAATAAGTCTACTTTAATGCTAGGACACAAAGACTGCACCATTTAGGACTGCTCATACCAACCATTATTTATAATTAAACACTATGTCTTAATACTTCCACCACTTATTTCCAACATACTTGCACAAGTTAAAAAGAGTTCATACTCCAAAGAGCTCTAAAAGCTGTCTCAGTGGTAGAGGCTTTGGGATGATCTTGTTTAAAAAACAAACACCTTTAAAGTGTTAAATAACTATAACTCAAACATACTGAAATTGTTTGCAACTCCTGGAACAGAAAGTGTGTATGCTGTTTAAATGTAAACTTCCCAGTAACAGATGTATTTATACACTTCTTGGGTTACCTAGGAATAGATGGCTGTGAAGCAAGAACAGCAGCTATGACACCTGTTTTCTGTGTATGTTCCTCAGCTTCAGGTCTTAGCTCATCTTCTGATTTTAATCTTCTGCGAATAGGCTTTGGTGGTGGAGCAAGTGGGGTAGTGCCTTTACTCTGCAGAGGAAAACACAGCCTATGAATTCTCCCAAACTGCATTTCACTCGGATGATGATCTGGTAACTTGTTTGTGTGATGTGTTCTTAAAACCAGTTACCGAGCTAACTGAATTTACAACCCATCAGATGTTTTCTGACGGACATCTATCTGCTTTCTCATGTGGTCTGGAAAAAAAACTGAAGTACTAAATCCTAACCCCTGGTGAAAGGGCAGTGAGTTGCTACACACTGACAAAGAACTACGTAAGTAGAAACACCACAGTACAACTGACAACTGCAAATACACAACATCTCAGAGCATGCTTTCCCCCCAGTAATCATATCTGTAAAAAAAAAAAAAAAAAGAGAGCCTCTGTTAACCAAGTTCTGCATTAAAAGTTTTGCTCTGTTTCAGAAATTTTAACTTACAAATATCTTAATTTTCTGCTATCTCAAGAACAAAGCTAATCAGGAATATTTTCTGATGCAAAAATTCACCGTGCACACGCCTATTTCAAGCACACATTGGACCTAAGAAAACTGGGTTCAAGTGGAAGCGTATCCAGTTGCTGTTGCAAACCAAACCAGATGTACAATTCCATATACATCAGGCAACTGCGCTCTCCTTCCAAATGTGCTTTGCATACCGCACTAGTGGGGATATTAGCAGGTGCTTTCTCTTCAACTCTTCCATCTGCTTTGGCAGCTCTAAGAGAACTTGCAGAATCAGAGGGCTTTTCAACCTAAGGGGATAGAAGCTATATTTAGAAAACGACTTCTTCACAAATATTTCATTCGGCAACAGCTGGAATAAATACAAGTATGCTGTGCTTATGATACAGGAATACAGTTAACACCTAGAAGTCCAGTTCAAGTTGTCTTTATAAGCACAAGCTGGAATACAACACCACTAGCTGCTTTGAGGCAAAACCATCTAAAACTATCCTGGTCACAAACACTGTTTGGGCCTGGGAGCAGCTTAAGATGCACGTATGTAAAAAGCTGTAATTCCAGAATCAATAGTCAGACTTGTCTTTTGATACAGACATTAAGATTCCATACAGAATCTAAAATGACTATGAAAAAAAGACGAAATAGTAACTTGAAAGTCCTCTGCTCTCAAGGATTGTATTCCGGATGCTGGAAGACCTCTGAATAAAGGACTTGGGAGTGCTGGTGGATGAGAAGCTCAACATGAGCCGGCACCGTGCACTGGCAGCCCAGAAAGCAAATCGTATCCTGGGCTGTATCAAAAGCAGCGTGGCCAGCAGGTCGAGGGAGGTGATTCTGCCCCTCTGCTCTGCTCTCCTGAGACCCCACCTGGAACACTGTGTTCAGCTCTGGGGTCCCCAACACAAGAAGGACATGGAGCTGCTGGAGCGAGTCCAGAGGAGGCCACGAAGATGATCAGAGGGCTGGAGCACCTCTGCTATGGAGACAGGCTGAGAGAGTTGGGGCTGTTCAGCCTGGAGAAGAGAAAGCTCCAGAGTGATATCACAGCAGCTTTCCAGTACCTAAAGGGGCCTACAGGAAAGCTGGAGAGGGACTTTTTACAAGGGTGTGTAGTGATAGGACAAGGGGCAATGGATTTAAACTGAAAGAGGGCAGATTTAGATTAGATATAAGGAAGAAATTTTTTACATGGAAGGTGGTGAGGCACTGGAACAGGTTGCCCAGAGAAGTTGTGGCTGCCCCATCCCTGGAAGTGTTCAAGGCCAGGTTGGATGAGGCTTTGGACAACCTGGTGTAGTGGAGGGTTTCCCTGCTCATGGTAGGGGGGTTGGAACTAGATGATCTTTGAGGTCCCTTCTGACCCAAACCATTCTATGATTCCATGATTCTATGAATAAAGTCAAATCCCCAACGTTACGAGGCACTGTAAAGTACAAAAGAGGCCATGACCTGATGAACTGCTCCAGCTGTTTCTGTATTGCATTACCACCATCATCTACGTGTTACTGCCAAAGGTTGATCCCTCCAAAGGAACACAACGCAACTGTTCCTCATCCACCTCAACACAAAACAATCAGCAAGCTTAACTCCGGCACTTTTCAGCGGCAGCTCCGGCTAACATGGTCGACTTTGCAAGCAGGTACACGGAGAGTGCTCAAATGGTGCTACGTCACTGACCTTCCTGATTAAGGGAAGAAAGAACACACTGCTGACAGCAGGGAGAACTTTCAAGCACCACAGGTACTCCTGCAACTGAGGATGCAGAAGTGCCCCAGAGAATTTACCATCCGGATGAAGGCTACAAATTATGAAAGTAAAACTTGAAGGAATTCGGGTAATAGCAGTAAGCTATTACGACATTAATAGAAACCAACCCTGAGGCTTCTGAACTTTTAAGTGTTGTGTCTGTAGCAGGAAACAAGGTTTTGTAAACATCTCTAACCATCAGGAGGGCCTGTTGTGATAGGACAAGGGGTAATGGTTTTAAAATAGAGGGAGGTAGATTCAGATTGGATATTAGGAAAAAATTTTTTACCATGAGAGTTGTAGAACACTGGAACAGGTTGCCCAGAGAGGTGGTGGATGCTCCATCCCTGGAGACGTTCAAGGCCAGGTTGGATGAGGCCCTGAGCAACCTGATCTAGTTGGAGATATTGCTGTTCCTTGCAGGGGGGTTGGACTAGATGACCTTTGAAGGTCCCTTCCAGCCCTAACCATTCTATGATTCTATTATAGAAGAATGTCCAAGCTCTACTCACTTTAGCTCTCTGTCCAACACAATTAATGGAATTTTGGCAGATGTTTACGATACTTGACAGTCACCTCATTCATTACCACAGACTACTTTAAAACTTACCAGTAAGTCATTTGGAAGGTTGGCAAGAGTGAGCAAAAGAAAAGTTTTGCTTGTGCCAAGACTTAAACGCGCCAACACAATTATGTTTGTGCACATACATGCTAGTAAGTTCAAAATCTCTTGAATTACAATCAAGAACTGAGAAGAAAAGAATTTCTTCTGCCTAGGTGTTTGGGAATTACTAAATAAGCATTAAGTGTGTAATGTAATTGCTTTCTAGCAATGGATTGGGACATCATAAAAAACCACGGAGTTCAAACAGCAGAAGTAGGTTTTAACAAAGTCTCATAATTGGTGGTGGTATTAAGCAATGGACAAGATCTTCACTTCTGCTCACCTGCAAGACTTCTGAGTGTGTTTCAATTTCATCTTCTTCCTCTTTGTTTACACCTGAAACAGCAAATGCCTCAAACTGGCTGAAGTCTGCAAAATTTGGCTGTTCTGGTATTTGTTGAGGTGAGGTACTGGTATGAGCTATTAGGACTTCAGCATCTACTGGGCGATGCACATGAGGACCTGCACCCTGCAATAAAATAACAAAAATATTTAGTGACGTTGTTCTTAACATAGTTATCTGATGCAAAGAACCTTGCCAAACAACAGTTTGTGACAGAACATTAAAGATTATTTGTCTTTTTAGTGAACAAAGATTTATGTCCTGTCAGTAGGACAAAGTGCCTCTCATCTGAGACCAAAGATGGAGGCACCACAGGACTAGCTAAACACATCAGACAGCAGATATTTCTGCTGTAACAGTCCAGCTTGGCGCTCTCAGGCTTGATACAGGTTTCCAGTCTACTTCCATAGGGAAACAAGCTTATGTGATCATGCTGTATGGAATATGCCTGTCATTTTACCCTCTTTCCTTGCAGATGATTTCTGAACTCATTGACTGACTTCAGTTTCTGGTAACTCAGATTCTAACAAGTAGCTGCTGCTGGAAAACAACTGGAAAGCAATTTTATCTGTCCCATGTCAGATCTACACAGCAGTTGAAGGATTCAGTTGGTTTGAGACAAAGAAAAAACAACTTCTGCAGGATTTGTTTTCCACCAGATCAGCTAACTGAACCGACCTAGACCGACGGCAAAGATCACCAAGTCTATGACAAAAGAAGCGAAGATCATTCCTTTTGGGAGCTGGCATGTCACGTAAAACTATACTCTGTGCCAGAGGGATGGAAGAAAAACACTTATTTTGCAAAACTCCAAGAGACTGCTCTCTGTGCTATGGCCTATTAGCTACACAGGGACAGGTAAAGAAACGTGAAAGTGTAACTCTACTCCTTCCTACAACTCAGAGGTTCAGAGTCACTCATTCCTCCTCGATCTCTACTTTAATTCCTTCCCGTGGTTCCACCAGAAGCAATTCTTTATTCAGGAAATGCTAACATTTGGCTATAGTCTAGGTTTTGTCATCATTCACATCCTGGTGGTTTAAAAAAACATGAAGCAAAGCTATTCATTTTAGATTAAGGTAAAATTCAGAGTTAGAGAAAAACGACGCACCGAGTTAGAGTATGATTTTTCAAAAGTGACAACATCACCTGTGAAGGCTGTGGTCTTGGAGGCACTGCAGGGGGATAGGCAACAACTCCAGCCTGTTGCTGTCCTGTAAAAGAGGCATCACATTTGGCCAAGGTTGTTACTCTTCACGTTATAGTGCCATCTGGTTTTTTGAGCTGTCAACATGAAGAAATCCTGCTTTTTGCCTACATAGTAACCTGCCATATTGAGGACCATAACTGTAAAGCCATCTCCTTTCAAATTTGCAAACAGACAAAACAAGGAATCAAAACACGGATCTTGTCCTTTGTTCCAGCTCAAAGTACAGACACAGACACACTTTTTGCATCTTAAGTCTTTTTTTTTTTTTCTTTTACTCTCATTACGCACTCTTAACATTTTCTCATGCTTTGTGATCCTGAATTGAAAAGTACTGACAAGTCAGAAGTACCGTAAAAACCCTTAAGCAGAGCATCAGAAGCAACCTTTAATAATTTCCTCTGAAGTGAAATACTTAACACTCATCTCTAATGCATCTGGCACCAAAAGAACTCCGGAAACTTTGCTGGCAGATGCAGCTCATTGCATGTGGGTGCACGACCAAACTGTTATTTGCTGACTTCACTTCCCACATTCATCCAAAAGACTACAATGCCAGCATTCAGAATTTACTTCTGAATTACCTGTTTAAGCAAAGTGGAGTACAAATTTTAATACAAAGAGTGACAACATTTTCAACTTTTTCATTCAAAAGAAGTATTTTAAAACCACGCCCTAAATCTTTCTTCAGAGGGAAAAAAAAATGTCTGCTTCAGGAATATATGAACTGAAAAATAATATACACTAGGAACACAATATATCTACCTGGGGTAACTGAAAAGGATCTGTTCATGTCTAAAGATGATGATCGAGAATGAGAAGGATGAGGCCTTGGAGGAGGTGGCGGCGGCGCAGTGTTATCTGGAGATGTTCCTGAATGTGATCTGCAAAACACATAAGCTTCTGTAGTGATTTTAGACAGCTACAACAGAACTAAAATTCAAAAGTTCTTCAAAGTATGCAATTAAAAGTTTGAGAGATGGAAAGAAGTCTGCTTGCCATTGATTTTGGAGACTGCAAAATCAGTTTTAAGCTTCTGGTATTCTTTGATTTCACAATTGTTTTTATATTTCTATTTACTTAAATCTCCATTATCCAAATTATTCTTATATTACCACAAGTAATTTATCTTTAGGAAACCAATAGCTTGACACACATCCCAAAGACAGTTCAGGAATAAAGAATCCTAAATATGGTAATTCCATCCAGATGGTAGTTGCTATAAATTGCAAAGTAAGATGCAGTCAACATCCTGATTAGGTTTTAAATGGGTTCAATGTCATTGAAGAAGAATATTAAGCTCCTGTTGGACCTGCCTCCATGTGTATCGAGTTCAAGGAGTATCTCAGCGTACAAGACAGCTATTTAATTCTGTGCCCGAAATTTTCCAAATCTGTACACTTGGTAGCATGTTCAGAAATTTTAACTCGTTCTTAGGTAGGATCACCATCTAGTGGATACCTGTGGTAAGTTCATTGAGCACGCGTGCAGAAGGGACAGAAGGATGAAGTACTGCACTAAGTACCACTTAAGTGGGATTTATTTCATACAGAATTTTTTTACAGCTTCCATTTAAAAACAGCTTGCAGAAACTTCCTAAACTCATCCAATTTGAGCAAGATAGATTTACTGAATCACTGACATGAATACAGCGACTCTTATCCAACTCACAGTAAGTGGTAACATCTTTTCTACGACTTACTTCTGTAACATTTTTCTGTAACAATCGTAAGACATGAAACTAGTAGAAGTAAGAGGTACCTACGTTTCACACAAAACCTGAAATCCCTGGATGTGCAAGTCCAGACAGAAAACTAATTTATTGCAATAAAAAAAAAAATCTGCTTTCTTAGTATAGTCCCTAGGACAATGCTTCTGTAACACTGTGTAACCCTCCAGCTGATGAAATACAAATCTAATTACGCTGACTCCAAGGGTCATCCCTTTATCTAGTCTAACATAAAAGGCACGAGTAGGATTAAAAGAGGGAAAAAGTGTTTTAAGGACACTCCTGAAGTATCATTATTCGATATAATCTTGTCAGTTTATTTTGAAAATACAGAAAATACTCTGGACTAATGGTAGGGACAATGTCACCTCTACAGATAAAGTTGCAATTGGAGAAGAGGTATCAGTGAATGGAAGTAAAAGATGAAGTGGGAGAAAAAATTTCCTGAGGGGACAATGCCAGAACAGCCAGATCTGGACAGAAGCTACCTGTGCCATAAAACGGCAAGTCATCTGAAAGCTTCACTCATCTACACAAATTCAGCAAGAGAACCCAATCCAATCCAAAATCAGACATGAAAAGAACATGTTGAAACCATCACGTTGATGGCACAAAACCACACTTACAGGCAGGACAGACAAATTTGCCATTAAGTAACAATGGAGGAAAGAAGTTTTCAAGCTGCTGTCCTGAGACGCAACTGCAAATCTCTCTTTGCTATTGAAGTCACCCTATCTATTTTTGGTTTGAAACTTACCTCTGAAACTGATTGTAAGATGGTTAATGGTGTAGCTCTTTTTTAACCCTATTCAGGCAGATTTAATGGCAACAATTAGCACCAGTTAGCACAGTACAACCTCTTACAGCAAAAGATGCAGTTGTTGGTTATGTGCTCGCATAGCTTCCTCCAATCCCTTTATTTATGTTGAGCCTATGACTGTCCTTCACTTTATAAAAGCCCAATATTAAAAAGAGATCGAGTTACTGCTGTGATTTTCTAATTGACATTTTATTCTTCTTTTGGGCTACAAAGTCACAAGGTCCTTCTCTCCATTAATGCCTAATTGATATTTTTAAAAACGCAAGGAAATTGGTTTCAAGTAACATCATGATCTTCTGAGCCTATGTTTAAGGAGAAAGTTTTTATCAAGATTTCTGACTAAAAGTGGAGTTTCATTTGATTGGCCAATCCCAAGCAACTTTTCAGATTACATTATTTTTTGTATTTTCACTTTAGACGTTAACAGAAACGGCGTACATCGTTAATGCATTAGAAAACAGACTGCCTCCAGATTACCAAGTGTTAAAGTTCAGAATCTATTTAGTCATCATTTTACAAGCTAGTTGTCAAGCAACCAGAAGCTCAGAATAGGCTTCTTTAAACATGTTTTATTTATTTTTTTCAGTTGCCACTCTACTGACCGTTGCCGCGTTACGGTGCTTCCGATTTGCTCTGGATCTGAAGTATAGGAGTCTGAACTGCTGTAACCATCTGCTGGTAAAAGAAAGCACAAAGTTTCATATTTGTTCTGCATCATTAATACACCTTCACAGACATATGTAATATATAATCCAAAATAGAGAATTTTTATTTTTAAAAAAGGTTTACGTCCTTGTATTGCTTCCCTGTAAGGTAACATCTGGGCAGGGTTCAAAATCCTTGAGTCTGAATACTTGAAGGATCCAGTAAAAACCAACTCTCCTCACCCAGTACTATGACTTGTTCGTTACTACTGGGATATACTGAAGAATAAACAATGACAATAATGTATTTAAATACATAAGCAATAATTTTTGAACACTTGACATTCTATCATTTCAACAATCTAGCCAATAAGAGTAAGGGACATCCAAGAAAAAAACCCTAGGAGTAGAGTACGCTTGATTTTAGAAGTGCTGAAGGATTGTCATCAACCTCAGAAGTCTGAAAAAGGAAAGGATATGCACAGCACCCAGATGAACTCAGTAGCTTTGCTGCTACTGTAACTCCTGTATATTCAAGGCTGGTAGTCAGCTCTTTTGGACTAAATCTTATTAAAAGCTTTCAGCTTTTGGTTAAGGCAACCTCTAAAAATCAAAGATGCTATTACAGCATCACGTAAACCGCTTCCCTTAAGGACACCCTTAACCTTAAAACCTGTGCAAAGCTTGAGGGTTTTTCCCCAGAAACGAGGAGTTTCATCAAAATCACAAGATTTGTGTGGAATGAATGCAGACAGAAAGAGAGATCTCGGATTAATCTATCAGAAGGGATGATTCCAGAGCACTGGGTAAAGCACAATTCAAGGTGGAAAGGCACCAGAGCAATGAGACTCACCTGATTAGTTATCAGTAAAGAGGAAAATTCTGCTCAAGAACATTAAGATTTTTCTGAATTTCCCACTTTAACCTCCTAGGACACTAAAGTTTCCAGAAGTGCTAAGACACATTGACCAGAACCCAGAGATGAGAATCCTGCAGAGATTACTTTCCTGTTCAGCAAGGGGCATTCTTACCTGCTACTTTCCCCCCCTGCCTTAAAACTGCAGGTACATTAACCAAGTGAAATTGGCTCGAGACCTTGATCATGCACGGTCAGCGGAGGAATACATTACTGCACATTCATTTCAGATTAGAAGTTATTTTGCAGATTTAAAGGTGTGTGTCTACTCAATGTGGGCTACACAGAACTAAAAAATAGTACTATATACACATTCTTAAAAACAACAACAACAACAAAAAAAAAACAGAAATGTGTACCATGAGATGACATTTACATTTTCAAGGATCAAGTGAGAAAATTAGGTTCTAAGCCAAAGTTGGTCATGTGGTAAATGAATTTATCTCTCTCCTATCCAAACATCCCTAGAACTGGGTGTATTTCTCAAGTCATTCAGGATGTAATATAACCTAGTCTAAGAAGAGTTCATATAATCACACCTTTAAAGAGAAAAAAGTAAGCCCTTTCGGACCAAAAAGTTTTACATCATTTCAGTACAAAACTACTGGGTTTACACTGATAAGAAGTATTTCTAAATCAAATTCAAAAGACATTTGGACAGTAAACAATTTTAATGGCTATATAAGGCAAAGGATGGTCACTTTGCAAATGTAGTCTTCATACTGCATCAATATTGGCTAATCCAAACTCATAAGTCTGAACATAATCTTAAATCTAAATACTTTTTTGGTATTTCCAGTAACGTAAGTATGATAGTCAGGTAAAGTTCCTATTATGAAGGATACAGAGACTTTTGCAATGTTATTTTTGTCTTCATGGAAGGTTTCTACTTTTCAATGTTAGTAACACAAGTTAGTCTCTAGCTTGCTTTGTATTTCATTACAAAGAAAGATGATTTAGATTATCCTTCCCTTCTGATTGCAGTATTCACTATCTTGTTTATATCATTCTGCAGGAGTTTAAAATAAAATATTGACAAAATCATCTTAATGACACACTGAAGTAGCATGTTGCTTTAAAGTTAAAACGATTTGGGAAAACAGCAGCTATTTTTGCTGCTCTTTTTAAAAAAAAATTTTAATAATAGTTTCAACACTGTGAGTGTCCAGCCATCAGAATTATTATTGATGAACTTCTCCAGTTATAATTTTCTGAGGTTATAGATCCTCTCTTTTGTTCCAAATCACACAGCTTGCACAGAAAGACAACTGTGCAGTGCCTATGCCGACTGACCTCTTTCTTATCTCATGTCATGGAAAAGTTTGTCCTTGCTTCCTGGCTTCGGTCTGAGCTGGCTGCTATTTACAAACTCATAACTTCCAAACTGAACTACTGTTGATGTAAAGCACGTAAAATAAAGACAAAATGTTAATTTCTCAACATCAAGATGATGCTTATAAACCTCCATTGGGTTCTAAGTTCAAATACTATTTTAATATATTGACCAATGAACAGTAGATGATGAGAAGTAAAATAATTAACTTGCATCTTTAATTTTGATCAATAAAACACAAAAGTCTTCTGTACAATGCAGAAAAAGCATGTGAACCTATGAACAAAATATTCTACAAGAAATGTTATTAGGAATACCCATTTATGAAAAACATTCCTAAACAGCGATATATCAAAAAAAACAACAAAAAACACTTAGAAGAGCACTTGCTTAAATCAGGATTGAGACTCCCTGTTCTCAAATGAATTCTGTCAAAGCTAAACAAAACCAAGCAACTAAAGCAACCACTGAAAAATGAACCCGACCATCTCAAGGAAGCACACCATAGACCTTGTCACTGATTTAGCATAGAAAGTGCTCAGATACACTATTACAGTGTGACACTACAGAGCATTAAGAAATGTAACTACCAAGACAGAAAGTCTGTACAAAAAAATTCCTGTTAGATTTATAGTGTTTTTTTAAGCATCAGAAATTAATTTTCTAGAGTTAGCTTGTATTAAATGCTTTCTTCAGGATTCACGTGAAAGGTGTTAACCATCCAGAGTACTTACAACATTGACAAGAGCCATTTCTTCAGAAAAAGGACAGGCATCCCATGATTCCAGTTTGAGGTACTACAGGGTGGCTTTATGTTACACTTCAATGAGGTTTGTTTTATTTGCTAAATTCTTCCTCTGAGGGAAGAATACTTGGTATCATCACAGTTAGAGGCCCTTTATCAAAGGTTAAGCTATACTCAGATAAGGAAAAGGGAGTGCAGAAGGTCTCTCAGAACTTAGATCCTGCATATACTAGTAGTTTCCACACTAAAAGAGTGTGTTTGCTCATTCTTTCTTTTGCATCAGAAGACTACCTAGCAAAAATAGAACTCAGCTTGAAAAAGACAAAGACAAGCTCAAGGCTTTGCTCGAAAAAAGACTGCCACTGAAACAGAATTCATAAGGAAAGCAAAACATTCTAATTTACTCCTGTATTACAAACCAATCGAAATACTGTCTTACCAGTGCAAAGGACTCAAAGTAACGAGTCCTTCAAACCTTATTTTTACTGAAGAAAAGTTCCCTGCTTAAAGGAAAAAAAAGAATCTCAGACTCCAGAGATCCATTCAGGTTACATATAATCAGAGACCTCTCTCAACATTAGACAAGTGGACTAATCAAATTAATTTAATGCAAAATATTTTGGACAGAAGAGACACTGAAAATCAAAAAATACAAAAATCTATATGTCTATATGCTTCTATTAGAAGAAAATAAACAGTTCAAGAGTTCTACCTTAAAAAGAAATATAGAAGTCTATCATATTTTCTTAGTAGCTAAACCAGATGAGAACTGCCTGAAAATTTTGTGGTCAACAAGTTTTCACTCTTCAGAAAACATGTTGTTACATGGTTCTGAGGAAGCAGAATCAAATGCTACTTAGTCAATTCCACTTTTCACATTTTCCATTTCAATGTCTCATCCTAAGATTAAAACAGAAAATGGGAAGATGGAAAAGAGTTGACAAAAATGATCTTTTTTTGAACACACAGCAGGAAAACATCTCCAGTGACATAAGCAGAACTTCCTTACTACTTCTAATATATACTTATATCAGAAATGTGTCTATCTTTGTACCAGAAATGTCTCTATTCTTAGGATAAGTTTTTCTCATTTTAGAGTTTCTGCTATCTAGTAAGTTTTCCTTCATTGAACAGTATACCAGATCTACATTTTGTGCAGTGTAAAAAATGAGATCAGAAAGTACTTTGATACTTACTAACTGTATTTCCAGCTGTAAATTTTACAGATGAACTCATTTTATTTTCTTCTGGGAGATCAGGTGGTTTCACAAGTAGTGGGCTAGTAGGATTAGCATGATCTAAATGGAAAAACAAGTCTAAATAAACAAATGTATTCAAACTAGCCTTTACTTCTGGTGCCAAAGCTTTACATTAGTTTTCTGCCCTTATCTGAAGTGCTACACTGAAGGCTAAAATGGTTTTAGTTTGACACTTTTGGTGTATGAATTATTTTAACTTTGGAGTTTTAAATTGTAATAGTGTTATTTCTGTTGCTCAATGCTAAGAGTTTGGAATCTTTACCTATTTACAAAGCTAAGGAAGTTTAAAAAGACACATGTTGTTGCTACTTGTTTACTCTCACATGCTGAAGACTGTGCATGAGTTACAGGACTTTAGGAAATATTGGTGTATTGGGACACAACTATAAATAGAGACTCCACTGTTCCTCAAGGCAAATTATCAAAAAAAACAACTGTCAATACTCCCAAACGCTGTCAGGTTTCAAAACTCAGTATTTCTGACTGCAGTAGAACAAGCTTCATCAATGCAGGCTATGTTCTCCATCTTCAGAGTCTCATTCAGTATTTAATAAGGAAACCTAGGACATTCTCCTGGAAGCCCAAATCAAATCTATATCATGATGCTCCTGAACTACTCTAAGCAATGATCTCCTACAGAAGGTGAAATCCTCCCTGTAGCAAATGGCTGCAACCAAACTCCGCACCTATCTGAGAATCTCATTAATTATGCTGGTTACAACTCCAAATATATTCATCTAAGAAGACAAAAAGTCAGCATGTGTAAGAAAAAAAAAGTCAAATCTAATTGTATAAAACTCCTCATTAGCAAGAGAAAATATCCTACCACTTCCAGTTCTTTTAAGCTCCATTTCCTGCATATGGATTTTGCTTGGAGTCATTCTTATGGGAACTGGGTGCACAATTGCAGTGTCCTGTGGAGGAGATGAGAGTTAAGTAATGTTAATCCAGTACTAAATTGTTCTATTAAGACTCCCTGACACCATACAAAATGCCATTTCTAAAAAAAAAAAATTCATAAATTTATTTTTTTTTTTCCTCACAGTTCCAGGGAATTGAATATATCCATAAAACCAAAGAGCTACAAGCTTAAGTTTCTCTAAGGATTTATTTATCATTGATAATGATTCTAATTACTTTAAAAGGGCACTAGAAATGTTTCTATAGATAACTGCAGTGTAAACAGGACCTGAATTTTACCAGCTTTCCACCATTTTTGTCATACTAGATATCTGTTACTTCAAGTGCATCTTCAAAAGAAAATCAAACCCCACAATTTCACAACTCCACTCCTTGGCTTTACTTATGATGCCTCAGAAAGTAATGGCCTCTTTAAATAGGATGAGTAATTCTCTATAAAATAGGTACTTTGGAGTAGTTTAAGACAAACAGTTTCAGGAGTCTTTAAAATAGTAAGGTCTTCTAAACTTTAGGATAATAAACTCTATGGAACGTATCCCTAGACAGGCATTGACCTTACACTTAGGCATTTTCTTCATAGCTCAGACAAAGGGCTCCATTTTATTGTACTTTATAGACAGCCCTTTCCACTTGGTTTGGAGATCGAGTGTAGATAGCTAAAAAAAAAATCTCAAAACTTTTATGTTTGTTCACAAGTCACCTAAAAATAAGGACATAGCTGGGAGGTTTTTTTACTGTCATCTATCTTCAGAATACATGAATGCGTGGGACAATGACAGCACAAAAAAAAAAATTCCCAGATTATATTCTGTCACTAGAAATAACAAAAAGTTTCAAAACTACTCTTCTATCAAAAATTTAATCTGTTCTGACTATTCAAGTAGATCAATCTGACCGAGCATAACACACTAATACTTTCTAAAGCCGTTTAAAATGACTTGCAGTACTTTTGTTGCAAATATAAACTTTTAAAACCACTTCCTAGTTGAACTTTTGCTGCAACAGGCTTTTAGCAACACTTATCACCTAAAAATGTATTGCTTTCCCCCAGCTCCATAATGGGATTATCATGCAAAGATCATTCTTGCCGTAGCTACTTCAGTCCTCTGCTGTAATCTAATGTGCAGCTACTACAAAAATCAGGTCTTACATAGTTAAATGGATTTTTATATAATGCATTACTTCAGATCATGAATTTAATTTTACACAAAACAACTTAACATGTTACCAACTTTCACTTAAACAAATTACATCCCCATACCAGGAGATGAATGTACTGTTTTACTCTTTCCACTTATCTTTTACCTCCAAAATAGCTGCTTTTCCAATAAAAAGAGAGAAAAACTGGTCTATGAATTTACTCTTTAGTTAATTATTAACAACTGCTCAAGAAAGCTGTTCTTTCCTGTGGGAAAGCTGGAGTTGATCAATAAATCAGCATCACTGTTGAGACTGCTAAATTAAGAAGTCTGCACACTGCTACTGAAAATTTGCTGTCATTTGTTCTTATTTTCATACGAAAATTAAGACTCTGAAGTATCTATTCCCAAAGCCTGTTACCTTAGCAAGCATCAAAGATGCTCACTATTCTTCAAAACTTTTCTCTACTACAAGCATTGTAAGAAAACAACTCAGGAATGAGCTCTTCCAGTATATTTCTGTATTTCCATTGAATTTTTGTTTATGCACACATACATACACACACACGGCTATACGTGAGTTTTACATCTATCATCACTGTTCTGCTTTTTAGATTATCAACGTATGGGAAAAAATTTAGAACTTCAGATTTCTGTCATTTACTAATTATGTGTAAAAATAAATTGCTATCTTATTGTGGAAATAATACAATGATAGTTCTTTACTGTCAAGCAATTATACACAGTAAGAAACAACTGCAAACTGATTTCCATCATGTTTACTTCATTAAAACACAAAAATACAGTACATTTAAACAAAAAAAGTGTGTCTCAGATGAAAAAGGGCTGGTTTTCACTTTAAATACAACATTTTCATTTGTTTTGAATGTTTACTAAGGGCAATTCTAGGCACAGGGAACAGTGCAGTTTGAATTCTAGCTTCCAGCATCTGGAAATGCTACTTCCACATAAATATCAGTGTTAACTCAGAGTGGAGCGCTGATGTATTTAAAATATATGTATATTTATGTATTGTACCTTTTCAGAAGTGATCTGTTTAATACTAAAAGCAGTTAAATGGGTATTATGTACATCTTTTATGATATAATCAAATGGACACTAACACTGTAATTAATTAAAATAGACACTAACAGTGGAAATTAAATCTGTAAGAAAAGGATGAAAGCAGCAGCTAAATATTGGAAGAAGTTTCAATGCATTTCAGAACTGCTTCAGTGTCACATGCTGTGAAGTTTAAAACCAGCAAAACTTGAAACACTGTAGTGAATTTCTGGCTCCCAAACTTGGCAAGATCTTTAACTGCACAATCCTTCAGAGCACTCCTCACCAAGTAAAGCATTAGAACAGCACTGGTTTAGCTGGAGAAATACTAAAAGCTTTATTAATAAGTAACTTGGTGAAAACATTAGTATGAAATACCACACCCATTAAAGCCTAGTAGTTTTTTCAGTGAGGTTGGCATTGTCAACTCTTTAGAGTTTGTGCAAATCAAGCTCTGCAACTTGGAAAAAAACAAAACAACACTGAAGATAAAATCGAAACTGGGACTGGTTTATCACTGGGAGTAGCCCTTGCGTTGATTTAAAAACATTTTCAAAAAAAACATTATGTTTAAGTACTTTGTGTAATACAGGTTTTGATAGCAGCGTTGTATTACATCAAAATCAAAGGAAAAAAGCCTTCTTTGTACTCAGATATTAAACATGAGCGCCACTAGAAAATTTATATTCCTAAAATAAGCAAGTAATTAAGAAGCCTGCCACCATTCCCCAAAAAAGCAGTCCACGGAATCATGCATAACAGCTAAATACAATGAATGGAAAAATCAGTGTTAATAAAATTAATTTCAAACAAGCAAGCTAAGTGATTGACTTACAGGATCAGCTGGTGCAATGTTAGAATCAAATTGGGTCAGAGTTTGTGAGCTTGAAGAGCGTTCGCTAAATGTCTCCCACTGCTGAACAGACAGAGGAGAGAAGTCAGCACGATGAGAAAGATGGGAGTAAAAGATCACTGCGGAGACTCAGCATAGTTTGGAGGTTGCACTGGAAAGTATTAATCTCTACATTCACTTTTCATACCGAAGATACAGGTGCAAAGTCAACACAGTAGTACCTTCAAGTTCATGTTTGCCAATGAAAATCATAAAAAAAAAAAAATCAATGAAAAGTAAAAAAACTGGTTAAGCCATTCAAATACTGTAAAGATAAAAAATCAGTGACACGTTGTGTGTATTTGTAATGATAAAATCCACAAAAAGATTCCTCAGTTTTGTAGCTGCCAAGTTTCAAACTTATTCCGTAAATGCCTATATTCTTACAAAATCCCAGACAAATGAACACTGAACAGAGTACTCCAATTACACCAGTTCAACTTGCCAGTGCAACCCCCGAGAAGTGATTCTATGCTGTAAAAGAGCATTTTTACAAGTCTAAATCACTGACAAGGCAAAGAATTAAATTCAAACATACTGTTGATTGCTAAAAGCAAAGAAGTCAATCTCTGAACAATTTTATAAGATATAGGCATGCTGTATCAACACATGGTTGTCAAGAGTCCTCATGCTTAGCAGGTCAAGCTACAGTCACAACTGGATCAACAAAGCACATAAAATTAGTCTGTGATCCAGAAACCAGATTGCAAATCACAACAGGAATGCTAAACTTGTTATATTTTGGTAAAATAACAAGTAAATATTAACCAAGTTTCGAACACTACAATAAAAATTACAAATACAAAATTTTTAGTGCTCAGAAAATTTGCCAAAAATGTTAGTATAGTTGTGCAAACAAATCAATATTTTTGTCCCATCTCTATGGGAAAATCAATGTAAGTGATTCCAGAAGATATAGGACAAACTACATAGTGTTGGTCAACCAAATTTCACGTGCTCCTCTACACCAAGGTCGATGGCTTATATGTGAACCTAGTCTAAACCAGTTATTTCAGAAATAACTCTTTATGGAAATTCCTAAATAACTGTCTTCAATCAGCTGAAATTAAATGCAGAAAAAAGATCAACTAAATTTTTAAGTGCTTTCATGCGTGGTGTGACTCCTTGTAGAGATAGAGCCTTATCTCATTTCAAACTTTACACTAAGGCAGAGATTACGGGATACTGTTCATACAGGGGTTTTTGAGGTGTGGTTTTTTTTTTTTTCCCAATTTTTTTATACCCACAAAACTACCCCCTTCATGGACAGACTCTGACGAAACCTTTTTATTAAGGATGTAAGGTTTCCTTTCTTAACTGCTCTGTCTCACTGCCTAGATAGAGATAGTTTATCTCTATCACTCCACCCCTTCACGAAGAGGCAGCATGGCAAGTAGTCTGGAGCTACACAAACCTGTTGAGAGAGCCAGATTTTACTAAGTCAGAAACTTAACAGCCAACTCCTGCCAGTCCTTCCTCTGATTTGGCATCCCGCATTTACACAGCTGCTCGTTTGCACAAAATATGCATTAATTTTTATTTTAGGGCTACCACTATCCTTTTAAACTTGATCAGGCCAGTGGGTTCAAAGCTGTCGATGAGACCAGCAAACAGACCATTTGATTACAGCAATACCGTTTCTGAATTTTTCAAAACTTCCATAAAGGCATACAGCATCTATGTTATAGTTAAGATCAATGCTAAAATATTATTTCTTGGAGACGGATGCTGAATTCCCCTCTTATTCCACTCCTCTGAAGACGAAGTGCAGGATGTTTATTACCTGTCCTCAGGCTCCCTAGCTGGGCACAAATGAACACCAACATCTCCTGACTGCTCTGGGGAATATGCTATTGTGCTCCAGTTACTGCTAACTCTCTGGTTAATAGGAAGCTACATACATTAAACATCTACTGGACTGCATCTCAAACTCTGTGCAAGGTTCAAGAGCATTGACAACTGATTTGCTAGGATAAAACTACTAGCTGAAACTAAAATACTCGCCTTCTAGACTTGCAAAAATGTTTCAAAAATACTTTCAAAAGGTTAATTACTAGAAACTAAAACTCACAGCTAAAAGACCACCAAGACATTTGAAACAAGGCTTCATTTGAAACAGTTGTGAATTCAAAAGCAAATCTCTGTATGTGTGTCAAAGCTAATATGACCATATTGTCACCAGCCTGTTTTCAACAAAACTTTAGTAGGCTTTTCCATTTTTTTAAGCTCTCAGAACTACGTGCTCAGCCTTGAGACTGGATGGAAAAGATGTCTGAAGTGAGAAAGAGGTGACGAGTGAAGAGATGAGAATGTGAAGCATGTAGTATCCAGAGTTAGGTGGATTTTCATGGTGCTCCTCATTCTGAAGTTTGAGACTGATGCCTTGATCCACACTTGTGAGCTTACGGTAACTGAGCCTGGCAGCTGGAGTCTAAAAATCAACTGAGCTAGAAAGAAGAGAGTAAATAACAGTTTTGAAACTAATGGGATGAAACTGCCTGGAAAGGCAGATGATCCAAAGATGCACAGCTTTTTCAAGCAACTCCTTTGTTGATGACAAGTTACAAGAGGTTCAAAGAGGAAACAATTAGACTGGTGCCTGCAGTAATACCAGAAATTTTTTCATGGCATTAAAACTTGAGGACTTTGACCTTACTCATGCTGAAAAGAAAATGCTGAGGAGCAAGAAGCATGCACAGCAATACAGCTGAAAAATCAGAAATTCCTTTGTGTTAGAACAAAAACCTCTGAACATTTAATAAATATTCAGCTCTTATTTTAGTATAGTTAGTATCTGGTAGTATATTTAGTGAGGGAAGTTTTCCAAAACACTTAAAAGTTTTAATAGATTTTCAGAAAGAAAATACAACGTTATCTATCTGAATGGACAAATTCAGATTTGTAAGACAAGATTTTGGCCAACAGAGAACTGTCATGAACTTTGTTCCACCCTATTCAATTGGTGTGAGTTGCATTGGATACTGAAGGAACTTGTTCAATTACAATGCACATTACCAAATAATTAGCTTATTAAACCTTTATTGCAAACATGAGGTAATGCATCAATGCAAATTTTAATACAGGTGCAGACATTTACAGCTTTTTAACAACAACTGAGTATCTCTTCGCCTCCCTCCTTAAGAATCACTAAATCGTTTCCTACATTTTTTTATGTGGGAAGGACAACACTGTGAGGCTACATCTGCCCTTAAGAGGAACAACAGACTTCACAAAGTTCTTCCTGAGAGGAAGAAAATTTTGAAGAAGATTTCCTCTGCTCCTAACTGTAATATTAAAAATTTGCTTTTTTTTTTCTGTTTCATAGACTCTCCTTTGGTTTGTCTAAATCTTTACTACCAATCTTCTATTCACCTGATGTCTGATGAAGAAAGAAGAAAGCTACAAAAAGCTCTTTCAATAAAAGAAGCAGGTAAGATAACACTCAGCTACTGCAGAACTATCTTAGGTGTTAAATAAGTTTTAGATTCTTCTCGGTTTCAGATTATTAAAAAGAGTTTTCAAAAAATAATTTCAATACTTTTCCCTCTCCCCCCAAATAAGGTAAAATAAGCCTACATCATCTTTGTAGTATGGTTGCAGTCCGGAACTCTTTTGAGTCCCTTAAGTAGCTCTTAGAATAAAACATTGGTTTATTCTAAGGCAAAAATGTTAAAATAGAGCAACAAGAAAAACTCTAGGAATCAATCCCTTACAGGCTTTTTAAACAATGGACATTTGTGGAAAAAACAAAAAATCTCTGTTTGGTAACTTTGGTTTCAAATTCTGACAAAATACAGCTTTACTATATAAGACTGCTTATATAGCAAACATGTACGGGAAAGGATGATGAAGTAGCAGTACGTAACAGTAAAAATTTAAAATTCAAATAAATTTAGCCAACAGTTGGCTTCAGACTCAGCTCTGAGCCTCTGCTTCTGAAATAAACACAGAGCTATGACTTCTCTACATTACCGGTGAGATATTTTGTATTTCAGAGTAAAACCACCTCCAGAAATAAGTCTCAATGTCCAGATCCATCAGAAATTTATTTCGAAGTTTTGCAAAAGTGTTGGCTATAAAAGCCTTTCAGAGGTAACAAAAAACCCCAAGCAAAAACCCACGCTAAATGAAAAAATCAAGAATGAATTCAACTTTTCGAAGAAATGCTATGAGATCATTTGGTGATTAATACAAAGCTTAATTGTCATTAACGAAAACATTTTAAATAGTAGCTCATCTCACAAAGAGACAGAAAAATCAGAAGGAAAACATTACCTTTTTTACAATTTAAAATGTGTAGAACCTTCCTGTATCTATTGGTCCTGCTACTTTTTCACAAGTTGTGATCAACAATCCATTTATGATCAATTATGGATGCATACACAATTTAGTTATTGACCAGCAATGAAAGAACTCTTAAATAAAAGTGCTAACCTCACTGCTCTGATTCAATTCTGGCCAGGTCTGGTTTAGGGATGGCATTGATGGAGACTTGCTTGGAGGTGCTTCTGCTGGAGAGCTGGAGTAACCTACCTCACCAGTCTGTTCCCCAACTTCTGAAATGACAGGAATCACTATAAACCAAAATCATGAATTGCATTCATTTTATTCTCAGAGAGCTGCTCACATCTCATGGAAAGTGCAAAGTACCCTTTGGTTTCATCTTTTCCAAGTAAATACAGAAGACAAAACACACTAATTCAAGTCAAATATACTATTTATCAAGTGCTTCTCTTATTTTGAGGATCCTTCTGAAAATTAGACTTTGAAGATTACTCTGTACCATACTATATCCCTCTACTTTGACTTTTAGAAAGCATTTTGCAATTTTGATTACACATAGAAATAAATATAATTTTTTCTTATATTATGAGAAAATAACTTCATGCTAATGTTTATTACACCAAATCCAGCACTGAGAAGTTTATCTTACAGAATAAAATACTTCCTCATATGAAAGGTTAAAACAAAATTGGTGTATCAATGCAAACACAAACCAAAAGTATGAAAACAGAGATGAAGAAACACTTTGCTGAATAATCTAAGGGCATGGTTAAGTTTTAAGCCTCTTTGCTAAAACAATAGTGTTTCCATTCACACTATATTTTGCAAATTGAACAAGACTAGCAGCTGTCACATTGCAACTGCACATTGTTGCTATTATTTCAGTTTTCTCTGAGCTTTCAGCAAGTACAGTCCCTTGCAGAAACACTCCTTCAGAGCTGCACGAATTTTCACGATGCAGCACACTATTTTTGTTCTGTTCAAACTCTAAGAGAATTGGGTAAATTTGAACAGAAAGTTAAGTGTTCTGTGTAACACAGGAAAATCCTGCTTACAGTGCCTTTTCTTTTGCGAGACACCACGATACAAGCTAAAGCAATGCACAGAGAGCCTCAAAAACCTGAAGTTCAGATTACAACTATACAATGTAAGTAACAAAGAGCTGAAAGAGTGACTGATAAGTAGCTAGACACATTAAAAGGACTGCTTGATGGCAGATATGTGATTGAAGATGACTGTCAAAAAATGTGACACACTGTACCAGTAATCAATTAAAATTTATAAAAAGGACTAGTTTCAGGCTCCTGAAGAGCTGAAACCTGCAGCCTGCTCTTCTGCTACAACAGGTCAATGTTGTGTCTGCTGTTGTCTGCTCAGAAGAAACTCAACAAATCCAGTGTTAAATTGAGCTGGAAACACTCCAACAGTCAATTGTGACCAACTTCACCTTTGAAAACCAGCTACAACCAATTGTTGTTTCCAAAGTGCTGCTGGGGACAGCAAGAGGCACAGCCTAAAAACAAGAGCCAAAACCCTGAAGCCCAGAAAGAAATTGTCCCATCTTGAGGCCAGAGGAGACGGAGGTGAATGACATTAAAAAAGTCACACACAACAAGCAGTAATGCATCAAAATTTCAAGGGTCTTGTAAACTTCCTATAAATAGCCAGATATGAGGCTGAGACTCAATGCTCCCAAAATCCTGCCCAGCACCCAGTATCTCGTATTACAGTCCTTTAGAGAAAATGGTTTTACAAATCTAATACCTCCTTCAGGCAAAAAGCATCTTGCAATAAAAAATAGGCTACATCAAGCCGATATCTACAGGCACAACGATGTCACCAAGTAGTCAAGATGACATGCTGTGGCCATTGTACACGAAATAATATCCTAAGTTCAAAATCCACCAGTGGCACAGTTTCGGGAATGCATCTTGCATATCAGTTGCTCTGAAGTGTAATATGAATACAAATTTTCTAATGAGTTAAAAAAAAACACTCAAAACTCATTTCAGTAGTGATGCACTAGCTGACTGAACTACTACTGTTCATCACGAGGTCAAAAGATAATGCTGAAAACTGCTGTGGATAGACTACGCAGCTACCTGTAATTCCAGGAATTTTGCAAATATCTCCACAAAACGTGTAACAGACCTATGAAAACTTCAGGGGTGAAGTAATTAAGTTGTGTAAACTGCAAAGCATGGCAGATTCTTATTCTCACCAAAAAATGGTAATGTTGCAGCAGCCCAAACAAAAAATAATTCACAGAAAAGTAAAACTCGCTCTGAGTTTTGTAAAGGGTTGGTAGCTTTTACTAACTGAGATAAAACTGAGTTTAAAGGAAAATATTCATAGAATCACGAGTCGTACCCTTTTCAGCTGCAGATCATAAATTCTGCCACGACAGACGCAGATGCTATCAACAGTATTCAATTCATAAAATAAATGTATAAGCACTTGGAGAAGCATTTGTACAACTGCATGACTTCCCGCTCCCCTTTTCATCCACTGCAGTTCTCTTCTACAGGCTGTTATTACATGGACAGATCCCAGCTCATTCTGAAGAGCTGACATTATCTGTCTACAAACACCACAACACAATGTTAAATCTTCAGTGGAGCTGCTGCAACTCAAATAATTCTTCGAAATGCACAATCCAATTCAAAATACTAAACCCATTCAATTAGAGTAATGTGGTAGTTCTACAATACAAGAACTTAACCCACCTCATTTCTCTCTCTAGTCAGCAGAAAGATATTAGCACCTCATTTAACATTTTTCCCTATAAAAATTCTGTAGAGGTAGGGTGCTGTATCAGGAAAATAACCAACTATATAAATCATAGAATCATGGAATGGTTTGGGTTGGAAGGGACCTTAAAGATCATCTAGTTTCAACCCCCTGCCATGGGCAGGGACACCCTCCACTACACCAGGTTGTCCAAAGCTCCATCCAACCTGTTCTTGAACACTTCCAGGGATGGGGCATCCACAACTTCTCTGGGCAACCTGTTCCAGTGCCTCACCACCCTCAGAGTGAAGAATTTCTTCCTTATATCCAATCTAAATTTCCCCTCTTTCAGTTTAAATCCATTGCCCCTTGTCCTGTCACTACATGCTCTTGTAAAAAGTCCCTCTCCAGCTTTCCTGTAGGCCCCCTTTGAGTACTGGAAGGCTGCAATGCTTTATTATACAACAGGTCTTTGTCATGTGAGAGAAATACACATCCCTGATCAGGGATGTAAGACCCTGGTCAGATGTACGACCAAGACGTTAATGGGTTTGGGACACCTGCAGCTGATCACAACGGATTCCCAGTGGCTGCGAGAGGCTACCAGAGCAGGCCACCGGAGTTCTTCCCTCCATCCATCTCAACAGACATGGGGTGCAGGGAGCCCTCTTTCCCTTCTTTCTGCTGGCCACTACTTCCAAAGTCAAAGTGGACAGAGACAGTGAGTTTCAGGCGCAGAGCAGAAGCACAGAAGATCAAGGGGAAAGTTTCTAACAAAAGGACGGAATTAATAACGGGATCGTTAACACTTTTGAAATGGAGTTTACTGTCTTGCACGTTGGTTTAAAAAGACATTCAAGCAATTCACCTTCTTGAACAGTTTGGAAGTGTGTTATTCACATTGAGGCTTCAGTTAGCAGATCATTAACAATTTCTTTGAGAAAGTTCTATGCCATTAAAAAGGTACACTCAAAAAGACACTCCAACGCCGTGCTTTACAGTTTCTATTTCTGAGAAGGCTGTTGCAAGCAAGCTTTATTGAAATATAGATTTTATGAGGACTAAAAAGAAAAAATTATTACAGAAATTTAACTGCTTGATCTTTCTAGGCTGATTTACAGTCCTTTAAGTTGAACCCATGTAATTTAACATGCACATTAGTCTGCACATAAACCTATGAGTAACTTTTAATTTAGATTAAAATAGTAAATGTATACTAGAGATTTGGACTGTTGTAAAGTAAAACTATAGCCATGTCAGTAACTTCTCCTGAAGTCTTTTATTCAACATACAAGTTTTGGTGATAAATCATGTTGGGTGCTAGAAAAAATGAGATATTTTCAATGCTGGTGGCCCAAATTAAAAGAAAAAAATAATTAGTTAATTGGATAAAATTCAACAATTTTGCAAGAACTGTCATGTTTCACTGCATCTGTTAACAGCAGAATCAAGTATCTATCAGAACTTTTTTTAAGCACAGCTTACACAGCATGGCATCTTTTTAACATCCACTAGAAGAAGGTAACTTCCCTTTAATACCAGAGGGGAAAACTTTGTTTTTAATTACTTTTAAAAGTATTTTTTCCTCAAATTTAAGGACCACTTTGTACCTCAGGAAAATAAAGTTTTGTTTTGTCCTGGTTTCAGCTGGGACATGGTTGGGTTTTTTTCAGTAAGAAGAACTAACTTTGTCCCAGCTGAAACCAGGACGTATATTAACAAAGTTGCCTGTAAAATAAAAACAATAAACACACACATAACACTTTTTGGTTTAATGTCTAATTTATAAAGTTTCCAGACAACTTCAGTTAAACATTAAAAGCCTTGAAATCTACAACCAGTAAAGACAGTAGATGATCAGGTACAGATACAGTTGTTGGGTTGTGGATTTTTTTTGTTGCTAATGTTTTTTTTTTTAAATAACAATGGTTTTTACAATTAAATGGTACTCCATTTTCCATCAAGATTTTTGCTTGGCCATCATCTTAACACAACTAGTCAGAACGGGCAGGTTTTAGACACTTTCTAGGTATTAACCCAACTAATTGTAGATATGTTTTATAAATGTCTTCATCACAGCAAAATGCTTATACTGAAAACATTTCAGTTGCAGTTGACTGATGCTGGAAAGGTTCTTTGAGGAGCCAAGCTACTCCCACAAAAAAATGGTTTAGCTATTAAAGCAGAGGTAGCAAGAGCCACAGTATCTAGTTAAAAAACTCATCAATAACTGTCAGGTGAAAGTCTTTGACATCCTACAAACACAGTACGAAGAGACTTCCTTTGAAATATTTAGTAAAAAGAAATAAAATTCTAGGAAATCACAGTACCTGTGCACTCACAGTATAACCTGGTTTTCCAAGCAAAGACTGCTTGTTTAAAAGTAATCTAAAGTATTTTTAAAATATTCAGTTTTCTTTATCTGCTTTAAAATAAAAAAGGAAGATGGCCACAAACATTCTGCTTTTAAAAACCACTTTTACATTGAACAAGTTTGCTTTTCAGTTATGGGACCGAGTTTTTGGCACATATTAACAAGCAGAACTCATACATTCAATGGTTTATTTGGGAGCATCCCAAGGTAAAGGACTATGCACAGAAAGACTAGGTGCCAAAGCAATGGAGGATAAATCCTGCTGTCAATTCAAGAGTAGAATAAAAAAAATAATAATAATCATCTGTGCTACTGATCATGTACTTTTAAACTACACAGTCTTACCTTTAGTATTGAATCTGAGAATATTTTTAAGTACCTTTAAGACTTTGAAACTCATATCATATTGTCAGAAATCAGGGTGAACAGAAAGCATATTCATTTGAAAGTAAGTCTGAAGTATAGCTGGATTGGGAATGTGGCATATAATAGCTGCTGATGAATAAAATCCATATTGTGACAGTTAATTTTGGTTTCCTTAACTTTTAAAGGACACAGGCAGTATTCCCAAATGTAATAGTTTTTGTGTACTATTCCTAAACATCATCTCGCTGTACAGAAATATGTATATGCTCAGATTAGCTCTGCACACTGATTAAGATTTCTAAAAATTACACATTGCTTTACTTCATACCGACTAATGCATTATGCTCATACAAAGTATCAACTGACAAACTGTAAAAAACTATACCATCATTTGAAAATAGTGAAATTTGTGTTGACGCATGTCTTACCCGTCGAGTCTTCCAAATCAATCAGTTTGGGCATTAAACTTTCAGGTAACTTTTCTGGCAAATCATACCCATTCTTCCTAGCAACTACCAGATGAAACGCAGCACAGAACTCGTCCAATGTCAGTGCACCATCTTTATCAAAATCTGACAGTTCCCTAAAAAGGAAAACTTAGTATAAATAAAATAACCTTAAGAAATTTTACGTCTAAAAGTCATACTTCTGTTGTGCTACTTGGAAGATCAAAGAATGCAGTCTCATTTTACCCTATTAAACACTTCACATTAGTGCTGCATGCATTACTGTTCAAAGATGATGAGTCTTCATTAAAAACACTTCTTAGAGCTTAAAAATCACTTAAACTCACTTTTATCTTTCCAGGTTTTTAACTCATTTAAAACAGCACTACACAATATTATTGGCCTCAGATTTTCAGCAAAGTATACTAAAGAAACGATAGTGCTGAGGCAACCTTATCTATTCTAAATGGGTAAATATCTGAATTAGAAACCATTACACTGAAAGAAAGACCAAATCTGCCAAGGTAAGCCATTTAATGACAGCATGCAATGATGCAGGACAAATTCCAGAATACAGTGAAACACAAGCTTCGCACCAAGTCAAAGCTAAATTTGTCATCAAGTCCCACTGAGTGCATTTAAAAATATTTGCATCTGTACCTTTCATTGAAAATTTGACTTGAATAAACAAATAGATAAGGAATTAATTATTTTAATTTAAATGCATCTTTAACAACAGAAACCTCAAGTAAATCACTTCTTACTCTGAAGCATTTGAAATTTCTTCAAAAGCTCAAAACGTCTTCTGAATAGTGCCAGTCTAGACCCATTAAAGCCCACTAAAGTAATACTGGAATGAATGTGAGCAGGACTGAACATACTAGAGCACTAGTGAAATTTCACTTAACACCTTCTAGAAAGCAGATTATTAGATAACTGCCATTTGGCTCTCATCTTTCTAAATAATTATCCTGAATAAAGACACATCACACTTACCAAATATGAGAAAGTTCAAGAATAGGTAGTTTTGACTTAGTGAAAAATTCTTTAGCTGCAGATCCTGAAAAATTACAACAATCATTTTTAATATTTAAAGCAAGTTAAAACATTAGAAGACTTAGAGTTATGGTAAAGGGGATTAGCTATTTAGCAAAGGTTTTGGGAAAACCAGCACTAATTACTAGGGTTAAACGAAGGAAAAAGGCAAATTAGTTTCAAGTTCTTTCTTGAATTACACTGAGTTTACTAGAACATTATCAGTGAAATGTAAAACTTTCTTCAAAATGGTATGCAAACCTAAGCACACAACAAAGTCTTTGTCACAGAACTGCTGGACCCACAATTATATTTTTTTAAAGAGTAACTTACCTGGTATAAATCCATTTAGATCAGGTTGAATGGTTTTAAACTGATTAATATAATACTGCCTTTGTTCATCAGTTATTTTCCAGGGGTCATCATAACTACTTGATTGCCTACGAATTTCATTTGTTGTTGTAGCTGATGCTACAGTTCGGACTGTTGTCTGGTCCTGAAATGAAATATTTTTCCTCAGTATTATCTACCTAAAATGCTTCTATGAATTCTCAACTTCTTGCCTTCAAAAAATAAAGCATAGTTAAATCTCACAGTAGTTTAAAAACCACAGGAAGCCATCAGCAGATTGCATCTATGGGATAATGACAGGGTATTTTTGCACACTGATACATATGGATAGGAATGACTGCAGGTATGTAAGCAGAAAAAAAAATATGGCACATATGCAAAAAAGCTAAACACAAACATTTTTTAAAATGTCAACAATTACAACTTCAAATTAGGAGCTTTCAGTTAATCATTTCAAATGAAGTCAACTCAATGAAACAAGTATCTGTTGGGTAACAGACAACAGCACAGATACACAGTAAACATCTGCAATGAAAATTATTTAAAAAAAAAGACTGCAACATCAATCTGAATGAAGCAAATCAAATACCAATAAAGTGTCACACCTGGACAGAAGCAGGATGCATGGCTAAAAGAGCACTGGTTGGTGGGGTATCTGCAAAACTGACCCAGTTTTCTTGATGGGGTGGTGGTGAATGGCCAGACCATATGGGATCACTAGAAGTAGATGAGCCTGAAAGCAGAAGAAACATTTCCTTTTCAAAAGATAACCTTGAAAACGGAGTGAGAGCTATGGATATGGAAAGCAGCCAAAAAAAAAGGCAAAAGTCCTGAAACACATGCTGCTGTCAGGGAGATATACACTCATATAACGGTGAAGAAAATGAAAACCAAATTGCACCAAGGTGACAAAATTCACCTCCTGACAACTCACTCCAGTAGATCTTTACATTAGGTCATCTTAAATCTCCACTAAAAAGAGAGAAGGGAGGAACAAGTTTATTGCAGCATGTGTAAAAAGTAAACTGAGTTTTACCCATTTTATGGGTTTTGAATGAGTTAATACTCCACGTTTTCACTTGAAATGATCAGCACTTGTACAGACAAACAGATATTTAAAAGTGGCATGCATTATTAACATGCAACTTTACTATCATTACTATTAAACTTTTCGTTTTCAGGTTTTAGTTTGCCCTTCAAAGAACAAAGTCTGTGAAACTTCTCTTAAAATCAGGCTTTTTGGCACAGAAATTTTTTTCTAAATTATTTCTAGACTAACTAAAGTCGGTTGCTTACAGACAGGCCAAGAATAATAAAAGGCATCCATATAGAGTGCCGACATCTGCTATGTATTTACTATCTGGAACACAATAATTGAGATTCACCCAGTGCCTTGTTATAATCTACTGAAGTACTGCCATGTTCAACATCTTAATATCAAAATGACAATGAAGCAACTATAGAAAGATTTGGTCACCCACTGCTCGTACAAAACTCAAAATTCTCTTCACTTGCAGTTAAAAATTAAAAATTTAAAGAGATCAGAGGGAAAACAAACTATCTAGAACAAGTCTAAAAGAATCCCAGGACTCCATTCTACTCCTTGACTCCTAAAAGAAATGCAGAACTCCTTAAATCTCAATGGCAGTTCTGAAACTAATTAATGTACTCTTCTTGCACAACTAAATGCTTTCTCTTGAAACATGTTAAAGTCATATTAGACAGCAACTTCTGCCTGAAATGTAGCAGCAGATTTCCTTTTAAAAGGCAGATCAACTTCTTGTGAGTTTCTGTAAGCCCTCCACACAACTCACAAACAAAAAATACGACATTAATGCCATAATTTTAACCCTGCCACTAAGATCTAACTTGAAGCAATAAAACCCAAGAATTTATTGCCAAGATGCTGGCTAAAAAATATTGCTATGAGAAGTCCATTTTTATATAGGTAGTTATTTATGAAGATGACAAATATCAACAATATCAGGTCTTGGAGACTGATGACACTACCAGTACCCCAACTGCAGGAAATAAGAGTGGAGGAAATCTGAGAATCAGAGACACACTAAGTGCTGACATCTAAAGTGATGCTCAGAATACAAAATTGCTATTTAATATCTGGCAGTATGCAATTACTCTTTCATTCCATAAATGATCCTTTTCCAAGGAGAAAGCAATGAGAGAAATGCTTAGAAGTGGTTTATCTTTGCTCTTCTCCTACAAACAATTGCCATAATTGTGTGCAACGCATTTAATCTTGCATGACGTAGAGTAAAAATGGAGATTTCCAGAGGGAGAAGATTTTTTGAAGGAGGAGATCAGTCTTGATACAACAGTATACAGACTTGATACAACATTGAGAGGGTTCATTATTGCTGAATTTCATCAAAATATGAAAAGAATACCAAGGAGGTTTTGCGGTGTTTTTATTTGTGGGATTTTTGGTTGTATTTTTTTGTTGTTGGGTTGTTTGATTGAGAGTTCGGGGTTTTTTTGTTTAAGTTAGCTTTTTTAGGATAAAAAGCCACTGTTAACTACTCCTTTTGTCCCCACATTTGCCCTCCGCTTCTGGAAGCTCCTGATGTGGTCTGAAGCTTCTAGTGACTTTATCCAAAATTGCTGAGAAAAAAAGGCAATGACTTTGACACTGCATTTTTGCCTTGAGATTCTTCTCCAGCACCTGGCCTAACTCTAATAAAACACTCGAAAGAAGTGTGCAGGTAAGCTCAGTCTGTCTCCACCTGGTCTCTCTCAGCACAGGGCTAACAGACAGTAAGATTCAGACAAGTCCTTCCCATCTCTCCTATGGATACACCACACAAATTTTACTTTTAATATAATGGTTCTCCCCTTCTCTGCCCCTCAGACATTGACTTTATTACCACTAACCTTACATACGCTTACTCCACCTTTACTTCTCCCAACAACTTGTCTGAGTACAGTTTAATTTGTATTCCACTGAGCACAGTACTGCTTCCAAAGCAGTACTTCAACAGCGGTGGAGATGCCAGGAGCACCAAAGTGTCACTCCTTCTGAGTACTCTGCAAGTATTACAAGCATTGTTTCCTTTCTCCCCCCTTCAAATAATCCCAACAAGAATACTCTTGCTCTACTGTTCCTGTTACTCACTCTGTGATGCCATGTTTTAGGACAGAGGATGGGAAGGCTGGAGAACACTGGAGAAAGATAACTAGTAACTGTGGACACCTGGATCTATACACACGCTCACAGACTGCCACCAGCCAGTAACTCAATTCTCAATCATGAAAACTACATCTATTTGACGTTTGAATTAAGGGATTGCCACCCTTCACTTTCGGCTCGAACTACAAAATCAGACTGAGAACACTGAGGTTGAAGGGAAGGTGGAAGAAAACTGGGTCACAGAGAAGACTCGGAACAATCAGTGTATTTTTATTTTATGAGTTGTAACCCGAAGAAGAAACAAACTTCAGCAGTCTGTGTGCTTTTTCATCAGTGAGAACACCATTTACAGCACTCTGAATGCAGAGCAAGCCTAAGACCAATTACCAGATTTGAACTGGCTGGTGAAGTCTAACGCACTGTGTCTGGCATGAAGACCTGACGTGAATGCCTGTGGCTGCTCTGTATCCTTCTCCTCTAGCGTGAGTATCTTACCAAAACATTGGTAACTAGTGGAACACGATTCACTTTCTGTGGGAGAAAAGTCACGCCGTCACTTTTAGCTACAAATTAAGTGTAAGAAATGCTTTATCTAAATAACATCTGAGTAGCTTGTACTTTTCAATAACGATACAAATGTGGGTTTACTAAATATTCAACTAACTTTGTAAACTAGCAAGAGTCAGCCTCACCTCCATCCCTGGAAAGATAATGGAACAACTTATCCTTGGTGCTGTCTCTAGGCATATCAAGGATAAGAGGGTCAATTAGGGGCAGTCAACATGGCTTCACTAAGGGGAAGTCGTGCTTGACAAACCTGATAGCCTTTGATGAGGACATCACCCAGTGGGGTGGATGCTGGTAGAGCAGTGGATGTGGTCTATCTTGACTTCACTAAAGCATCTGACACAGTCTCCCATGGCATCCTCACAGCTAAACCGAGGAAGTGTGGCCTGGATGATCGGGTAGTGAGGTGGATTGTGAACTGGCTGTAGGATATAAGCCAGAGAGTAGCGGTCAATGGGACAGAGTCCAGTTGGAGGCCTGTATCCAGTGGAGTCCCTCAAGGGTCAGTACTGGGACCAGTATTGTTCAACATATTCATCGATGATTTGGATGAGGGAATAGAGTGCACAGTCAGCAAGTTTGCTGATGACACTAAACTGGGAGGAGTGGGTGACACACCTGAAGGCTGTGCTGCCATTCAGAGAGACCTGGACAGGCTGGAGAGTTGGGCGGGGAGAAATTTAATGAAATACAACAAGGGCAAGTGTAGAGTCTTACATCTCGCTAAGGACAGCCCCACATACCAGTACGAGTTGGGGACTGAACTGTTGGGGAGCAGCACAAAGGCAAGGGACCTGGGGGTCCTGGTGGGCAGCAGGATGACCATGAGCCAGCAATGTGCCCTTGTGGCCAAGAAGGCCAATGGCATCCTGGGGTATATGAGAAGGGGTGTGGTTAGTAGGTTGAGAGAGGTTCTCCTCCTCCTCTACTCTGCCCTGGTGAGGCCACATCTGGAATATTGTGTCCAGTTCTGGGCTCCGCAGTTCAAGAAGGACAAGGAACTGCTGGAGAGAGTCCAGCATAGGGCCACAAGGATGATGAAGGGAGTGGAGCATCTCCCTTATGAGGAAAGGCTGAGGGAGCTGGGTCTCTTGAGCTTGGAGAAGAGGAGACTGAGGGGGGACCTCATTCATGTTTATAAATATGGAAAGGGTGACTGTCATAAGGATAGAGCCAGGCTCTGCTCAATGGCATCCAATGATAGGACAAGGGGAAATGGATATAAGCTGGAACATAGGAGGTTCCGCTTAAACATGAGGAAGAACTTCTTCCCAGTATGGAGAACAGAACACTGGAACAGGCTGTCCAGAGAGGTTGTGGAGTCTCCTTCTCTGGAGATGTTCCAAACTCGCCTGGACACGTTCTTGTGTGATCTGATCTAGGTGGTCCTGCTCCGGCAGGGGGATTGGACTAGATGATCCTTTGAGGTCCCTTCCAATCCCTAACATTCTGTGATTCTGTGATTCCTTGCTATCAAGTTGTGATGACACAAAACCAGAAAGTGAGTACAATTTTGGCAATAAAGTAAAACGCTGTAGAGCTCTTCCCTCCCTGAATAATCACGTCCTGGTAAGAATAACCCTTAACTTGTAACAAGGCCAATTATCAAGAGTTATTGAAGCGGTAACTACGAGACAAAGGACTATTCAGTCCCCAGCAAGTACAGTAAATATCTTGGGCCTCTAAAGATGCAAGTGAACTGTTAGCACAGTAGACATGTTCCACTTCCATCCATGGAATTTTCTGGTTCTTGATTTCATGATCTGCAACAAAACCTCTCCCAACGAGGAAAAGAAAGAAGTGTGGTTTAGGGCTGCAAGTTCTCATACATATTCAGACATCAAAAAGAGCATTGATGCAAGGCCAGAGCTAACAGAGGTCCTATGACTGAACAGAAGACCTCAAGACTTTTTTACTAGTTTGAAAACATTATTTGGATACTACCAAAATAAATACTCTGCTTTGCTTCTAGTCCAAACAGACTACAAGGTAACAAAAAATAATTTCTAGCCCCTACTCTGGCAAGCACTCAACTATCGTTTGAAGTGGGGAAGGGGTTCTTTCTCCCAAGTTTGTCACCATCAGCATCCTTCTAGCAGCTGAAGCTGTAGTGCAAAATGAGCTGAAAAGGTAAAAGTACTAAGTTGGTTTTTTTTTCCTTTCCTATAACTACAGGTACAGGAGGCTCTCATGTTATACACAATTCTGTTTCCTACAAGGAGTACAGTCGTCCACTGTATTCTTCTGTGAAGACTGATCCAGATCAGAGATGCAAGCCAGAACTGGGGCACAAAAACATGATTTTTTTTTAACAGCTTTATCTTAAACTGTCAAATCAAAGACACTTGGAAGACTTGAGACACTCAGGTTTTAATAGAATTGACTCTGATATTTAAGGATGAGACCTGAATGAACTATAAACTTCATTATACACAGGTGATCAATGTCTGTCCCTGAACTTTTAATTCCTGATACTAAAGTAAAATACGTGCACCTTTTGGGGCTCTCTTTACAAAAAGGCTTGAAGAAAGACGGTAACAAGACTTGGCTTCTGATTTCAGATGTGTAAGCACACTGAGCTGGTCATGACAGTGCCTCAGAGTCCAGCTACTTAAGAAGCAACACTAACAGTATCCTAACTGAATTAATGGACAACACAGGGGCAAAAAAACTTGTAAAATCTAAACTCTTTTGCTCTGTTGAGATGAGAACAGGATTTCTTCCTCAAGAAATTGAGAATTATAGTTATAAGCCATGCTTAAGACTTCTGATACAAAAGAAGGTTAAAGATTTTTAAAAACAATCGAGTCATTATCTAATTGATCTTACTGGCATCACGGAGACGTGGTGGGATGAATCCTATGACTGGAGTGTCAGAATAGAAGGGTACAGGCTCTTTAGGAAGGACAGGCAGGGGAGAAGAGGAGGACTTGGGAGTGCTGGTGGATGAGAAGCTCAACATGAGCCGGCACCGTGCACTGGCAGCCCAGAAAGCCAACCATATCCTGGGCTGTATCAAAAGAAGTGTGGCCAGCAGGTCGAGGGAGGTGATTCTGCCCCTCTGCTCTGCTCTCGTGAGACCCCACCTGGAATACTGTGTTCAGCTCTGGAGTCCCCAACACAAGAAGGACATGGAGCTGCTGGAGCGAGTCCAGAGGAGGCCACGAAGATGATCCGAGGGCTGGAGCACCTCTGCTATGAAGACAGGCTGAGAGAGTGGGGGCTGTTCAGCCTGGAGAAGAGAAGGCTCCGGGGTGATATCACAGCAGCTTTCCAGTACTTAAAGGGGACCTACAGGAAAGCTGGAGAGGGACTTTTTGCAAGGGCAAATGTAGTGATAGGACAAGGGGCAATGGATTTAAACTGAAAGAGGTCACATTTAGATTAGATATAAGGAAGAAATTTTTTACTCTGAGGGTGGTGAGGCAGTGGAACAGGTTGCCCAGAGAAGTTGTGGCTGCCCCATCCCTGGCAGTGTTCAAGGCCAGGTTAGATGAGGCTTTGGGCAACCTGGTGTAGTGGAGGATTTCTCTGCCCATGGCAGGGGGGTTGGAACTAGACGATCTTTAAGGTCCCTTCCAACCCAAACCATTCTATGATTCTATGATTATAATAGTTATTCTCTACAGTCTAATTTGATACAGAAAGTACTATTTAATTTTTTTCATGGTGGGAGTATGATGATGCAATGGAGTATCTTTACCATGCATAAGGCAGAATCTTCCTATTTAAACATATCTTTCTCCAAAGAAAAAAATTATGTTTTGATTTTTGTCCTAGTTTAAGGCAACATGCTGTTTATTATTAGATCCATCAGAAACATTTCCACACTTGAGGTATCATGCTTTCAGCTGACAACCCCATTACCCTCAAACAACGTTTCACACAATGTGAAATACAAGTAGAGAGACCTGGGTTCTTATTTTTCTTGGATCACAAGTGAAATGGCACAGTCCTGCCTTAAATCCTTCTGAAATACCATGCACTTGCACATTACCTGATTTCTCAAGAACATCTTGCATTGAAATCAAGATGAGCTTGCAGTGTTGATTCTAAGAAAAGTAACCAACCCTCTATCTGCTTCTACCTAAACATCAGCAGAACATAATTTTTCTACAAAATACTGTCTGTAAAAAGTAGGCTCAAGAGAGGAAAAAAGAATGATGAACTGTCTACAACAGCTGAAATTCAAAGGAATAATTAATCATCCACAGCGCAAAATAATCACCGATAGAGAATCAGGATGAAAATGTTTGTTAAACTACATATATGAAACCACTCTATCCTGAGCATTGCCAGAACAGTCAATCCTTCTATAACAGTATCTCCAAATTACTTTAAACACACTATGAATGTGTTTTGGTACAGAATATAAAATGGGCAAATATTGAGCCAGATCAGAAATACTTTCAGACTACTACTGAAAAATATATCCATTAGACATCACGGGAAAAGCACTGCCAAACTCAAATATTAACATGGTGTTACAACTTTATTTTTAAGAGGACAATACGGCACTCATCAACAGTAGGAAGAGTTTGCGTACTTTCCTGGAGCCCTTGATTTCCTAAGTTAGAATAACTTCACAAGTTAGAAATCACCTACCAGACAATCTTCTATTTCAGCTTGCAAGAAAAGCAAATCAACTAAACTATGCCAGAAGTCAAGAAAATTCACTGCTGAAAAATCACAATGCCTGGGCTGAACCCTTAGAACTGATTATAAATGCAATAAGCAGACTAATCATCTTTATTTTTTTATTCTACATTGACTGCCACTTACTAGCAAACAACATTCAGGACACTAGCATACACCTCCCACATACAGCCCATTTCACTTCTAAAATAACTTCTATTTCCTTATCCAACCAATTCTAACAACAGAATCCCTGGTTCTCCATGGATGCTTGTAACTACAGAATGATGACAAATTGAAAAGAGCAGATCAATTTTGGAATATCAAAACTGAAATAAAACAACAGTTCAATCTGAAACTACAGCCTACAAAACGCAACATATTATTTAGCAGAATCGTCAAAAGCAGAGCCTGAATTAGAATTGCTCTGCTGTTCCCAAATTTATTAAGTCTATCAGATATCAGAAAAGAAAACAGAACTTTTTGAAATATGAGGTATTAAGGGAGAAAGCTTTTTAAATCTGAGCACAGAAATTCAACAACAACAAGGAGGGTCTTCATGTTAAATGAAGAACAATAAAGGATGAAAAGATTTACTGAAACAAGTGGTTCTATCTTGCCAGATTGGAGATAGTGTAGCTTCAGTTATATTTATGTAAACTTTAAAGAAAGCCAAAAAAAAAAAAAATATTAAGAGAACTAGTTGCTCTGACAATCCATCTGATCTACTACAAACATAATTCAAACAAACAACACGTTATCTGCTGCTTTCTCTTAAGCTCCCCAGGTTTTGGGGTACACTGACAGTTCCTGCACAGTTCCAACAGGACGTCAGTGTTGTATTAGAAAGCCTTCCACTGGGAAATTTCCATACTCTCTCCCTCCCTCCAAACTCTAAGCATTTCCCATACCACATTAAGGAATGGATCCACCATGTACAGGATGACACATTCCACAGTGCTGCCATCAACATGAACATTGAACATGAATCTGCAAGAAAGTTTCCAAGATTGGAAAATACAAAGATAAACTGCCCTAAACTCATTTAATATACTTATTTAAGAATTCCACAACTTTGGGTTACAGCTGAAGCAGAACAGAAGACATTTATACCTGGTTGTGCTTCACTAAATGGAGCCCAAAAAGGCCCAGGTCCAGCAAGAGGTCGTTCATTATTCCCTCCGCTGGGATGGCGGTTGTGCTTCCTCCATGTATGTGGAGAGGTTGGTGGGGATTGCTGTGGTGAAACAACTGGAGATGTGGACTCCTAATAAAACAAAGGAACCTTTTAAGTTTTATACTAAATAACTAAATACATAAAAGCCTATCTAAAACCATTATTTCTAGGAACAACCATCACTGCAGTTAAAGTCTCATTTTAGAGAGTGAAAATTTTAGTACTTATTAAAATAAGGGAACAGGAGAAGTCAGGTACAGGATGACTGGACATGGTCACTTCACACAAGGTCATCTAATATATTTTTAACTTGGCACTCTTAAGACAACAGCAATGCCGAGTTAAATGACTTTGCTACAAAGGATACTAGATTTTAAGACTCACTTTCACTTGTGATAAAAGTTACATTTGAACCCAGGTCTCAAAAGAAAAGATTATTTACTGTACAATTTATCAGCATACCGAAGTTTCATCAAGTGATTCACAATCAGTGACTTTCATTTAAAAAAACAAACCAGCATTAAACACTGAAAAAAATCCCTACGCAGGTCACATCATTATTATTATTTTAATATGCAAAAACATAGATGTAATTTTTTCCAAAGAATGATGCCATCTAGGACATACTTCTCTGTTGTACGAATTACAAGGTAGTTTTGCCCTGATGTTAAGACTCAAGCTTCTCTTTAATCCTGTATTTATTATATTCTCCCTGAACAGGCAGGAAAACAGAGAATCACATGTGCAATTTCTATCTGGATTCAGTTCTCATAAAACATTCAGATTACCAGATTATTCCATTTCAAATAAAACAAAAAGGAAAAATCATTTATATTGTACAAAGTATTTATATAGTTGAAAGTAATTTCCTCCCTATATATATATATATATATATCTTTTGAAATTCCTGTTTGCCAGATGTCCCAATTTGAACTAAACTTTATTAGTGAAAACAAGTACAACAAGAAAGCAAAGCTTGAACTTCGAGTTTCCTGAAAAGTAAAAACAAAGCTAAAAATCTCAAAATCTGATTTCAGACAAAAAAATAGTTTGGTACTCTATGTTAACAACTGTTAACGTACTATCCAGTACTAAAAGCCAGACTGACTATAGGCTTCCACACAATTCCCAAACTGAACTGGTTTACTTTTTCAAATATTCAAAAGTCATTATGCTTTTAAATCAATATTACATCTGCAAAAGTCTAAAAGTCAGTGAGAAAGTGCCATAAACAAGCTTTTATCCAATCAAGGTACATACTAAAGCCACATGCACTGTAACAAAAAAGTTTTAGGGCCATGATGACCGGTTACTTTCTAATGTGCTGATGTAAACTTGCAACTTTTTTTTTCCCCCTTTGATTTTCGTGTTTCCTGGGATACAGGACCAGCCCGGTTGATTGTGCAACTGAGCTATTCTCTGAGTTCTGACCACAGAGTCAGATTCCCTGAAATATGTCCTTAGAGACATAGATCTGTTGGAGCGTGTTCAGAGAAGGGCCACGAAGATGATCCAGGGGCTGGAGCACCTCTGCTACGAGGACAGGTTGCGGGAGCTGGGACTGTTCAGCGTTGAAAAGAGAAGACTTCGGGGGGACCTAATAGCTGCCTTCCAATACCTGAAGGGAACCTACAGGAAGGCTGGGGAGGGACTTTTTACAAGAGTGTCCACTGATAGGACAAGGGGAAATGGGTTTAAGTTGAAGGAGAACAGATTTGGATTAGATCTTAGGAAGAAATTCTTCAGTACGAGGGTGGTAAGACTTTGGAATAAATTGCCCAGAGAAGTTGTGGATGCCCTCTCCCTGGAGGTGTTCAAGGCCAGGTTGGACGGAGCCTTGAGTAGCCTGATCTAGTTGAGAGGCGTCCCTGCTCCTGACAGGGAGGTTGGATTAGATGATCTCTAAGGTCCCTTCCAGCCTATGCCGTTCTGTGATTCTATGATTCTAAATAAGTTCCTAGGCCACAAGATTTTGAACTTTCCATTCAAGGCATTTAAATAACGCTTGTATGTACTGGCAAAGAGTATTACAAAGTGGCTGGGAGCAGTAGTAACTCACTTCAGCTTTTAATTCAGGGACCAGCTGACTGCACAACATCACTGTTCTTCCACAGCACCTCCACCAGTTCAAGACATTTTTGTTGCAGTTAGAAGTCTTTCTGAAATCTGCCTGAAGATTTCTCCTCTTAGCATCTTACTTGACAAGAAATTTTTACTAGATGACAGTACATTCTTACTCTCACAGGTACCTGGGGGAAAGAGGGGAAGGAGTCAGGGCATCCAGAGTGCCACTTGGAGGCTGGAAGCTAGACCCAAGGTTGAATAATTTGTGTCATGGTTTGATGTGGAGGATGTGGAGGGGGTGGGGGTTCTGGTGGCAGGAGAAGGGTTTTGGTCCCTGTGACCTCCCCGGTTTTGGAACCGGGTTAGGCTTAGTTCTGGCCACCAGAGCAGACTGCCATCCCCCTCGGGGTTGAGCCAATAGGGCGCCTCTGCGAATTGCCCTATTTAAGTCAGGACAAAGGAACCGGAAAATGTGCTTTGCCCAGGATCGAGGAGAGAAGGAGGAGGTGTGCCGGAGCCGAGTTTCCCCTGCGGCTGATGGTGAGATAGCAGGCGGCCCCCCTGCAACCAGGACGGCCTCGGTGGAGCAGAGACCCACTCGCAGCCCGTGGGGAGAAGATGCCTGAGCCTGAGGATGGTCGTGTTGGGGTGCACGACAAGGCAGAGCGGCATCTGGAGTCTGCGTGACGACCCACGCCGGAGTGAGTGGCTACAGCTCCCTAAGTACCCGAGACTGTGGTAAAGCCCACACCGGAGCAATCTGTGGGGAAGGATTGTTTCCAGTGGGCTGGACTCACACTGGAGAAGTTTGTGGATTTTTCCTCATGGGTAGGGGATCCACTGGAGCAGGGGAAAAGGGTGTAAGGACTCCTCCTCCTTTAAGAAAGAAGCAGCAGTAACAGCACGGAATGAACTGACCTGCACTCCCCCAGTCCCTGCCCCCTGTGCTGCTGGAGGGAGGAGGTAGAGCCGGGAGGAAAAGGAAAGGGGGGGGGGGGGGGGGGGGGAAGGTGTCGGTTTTAAGATCTGGTTTTGGTTTTTTCTGTCCTCTCGAGTAACAGGTTTTGTTTCCCTTTGTCCTTCTAATTAACCATTAATAAACTGTTTTGCTTTGAGAAAGCCCAGTCTGTTTTGCCTGGGACCATGGTTGGTGGGTGCTCCCTCTGTTCTTGTCTCAATCCTCAGTCCCTTTATTTTTTTTTTTTTATTTCTCCTCTCTACTTTACTGGAGAAGGAGAGACTGTGTGAGTTTTAGTTGCTGGATCAGCCTAAAACCACGACAGTTTGTCTGCCTAGCACAGTGCGACAGGTGCTAAGAGAACCACAATGATGCATCACTGAAATCAACAAAAAGCTTCCTCTTCCATCGGCTTTTAAACAAGCCATCTTTTATCAAAAGAGATTTGAAGGATGTTTGACTTTTTAGACCAAATACCATGAGTAAACCTAGGGAGAGCTATGCTTGGTCACGGACACTATTCATTGACTTCAGTACTCTTACTCTCGTAAGTCAAACAGTCCAGAAAGACACAGAAGAAAACCTGAAGCAGACAGATGTATGATAGTCTACCCAAAGGAAAACACTCACTACCTCTAGTAACTGCATGTCAACATTTAAACTCTTGACACACAGTCCTCATGAGGCAGCCTTGTCCTAATGAAGCTAATGTTCTTAATGTTGAGGAACATGGTTTAGACTCAATGATCTTGAGGGTCTCTTCCAACTAGATCACAGAATGTTGGGGATTGGAAGGGACCTCAAAGGATCATCTAGTCCAATCCCCCTGCCGGAGCAGGACCACCTACATCAGATCACACAAGAACACGTCCAGGCGGGTTTGGAACATCTCCAGAGAAGGAGACTCCACACCCTCTCTGGGCAGCCTGTTCCAGTGTTCTGGTACCCTTACTGGGAAGAAGTTCTTCCTCATGTTTAAGCGGAACCTCCTATGTTCCAGCTTATATCCATTTCCTCTTGTCCTATCATTGGATGCCAGTGCGAAGGGCCTGGCTCCATCCTCATGACAGTCACCCTTTCCATATTTATAAACATGAATGAGGTCCCCCCTCAGTCTCCTCTTCTCCAAGCTAAAGAGACCCAGCTCCCTCAGCCTTTCCTCATAAGGGAGAAGCTCCACTCCCTTCATCATCTTTGTGGCCCTGCGCTGGACTCTCTCCAGTAGTTCCTTGTCCTTCTTGAACTGAGGGGCCCAGAACTGGACACAATATTACAGATGTGGCCTCACCAGGGCAGAGGAGAGGGAGAGGAGATGACTCTATGATTCTAAGATGACAACTGTCACTACTCAGTAAGCCTCCGTCTCACACTTGGCCTTATGCTGTAAGCACAGGAAGAAATCATAAATATGATCCTCAACTTCAATTCTTCCAAATGTTTACTCTACATATGGTTCACGTGATTCTGTAAAGCACGCAATAATGGTACTCAGATTATCAGAGGTACATGCATAATAAGCAATTAACTTTGCTTTCAATGTACCAGTCAACGTTACATCAGAATTCTGAACATTTACAGATTTCTCACAATTGATCTGAGGCTTCAACTTACAGACTCCAAAGTTATTAAACAGCAAAATGAAGTCACCAACTCCAATGTCAAAAAGCTTCTGGAAGAGGGACAAGCCACATCTTCAGCTTTGCCATCATTACAAGACACACATTCCCAAAAATCAAATTTAGATGGCATTACTGCGGCACCATCCTTCCACTGTGCAATCCGTCACTCACATATACCACTCATGGCATTCCTTCATCTAGCATACTAAAAGCTTAGGATAGCTAAACTCCTTAATTATTTAAAAAAAAAATATTATTTTTTAAAATGTGTGTGTGTATATATATATATAAAAAATCATAGAATCATAGAATGGTTAGAGTTGGAAGGGACCTCAAAGATCATGGCTTAGCCAAAACACTGATGGCTCAAAGCAAGTGTAAAGAAGGAAGATGCATGCCAGAAAAGCCTGTGGAGGAGGCAGGACTGTAGAAACATTGACTCTCATTCAAAAGCAGTCACGGGAAAACAAAAGGAGTAGGGATTTATTGAAACTGCAATTACATTCAGGTTGATTCTTCCCTTGTACATAGGTTCATATCAACTGTGCATCCGTATGTGCCTTTGCAGTGTATAAGAAGTTGTCATTTTCATACACTCATGCTTAGAAAACACAGTGTTGCACAAATTTCCCTGTCAATTTAGCATTGAGCTTCACACTTTCGTGAACAGAGGCAGCATTTTCATTAGAACCACCTCTGTTCCTCAGCTGCAACACACACTTTCATAAACTGAGTGTTTTGAGAGTTTATGTTGCAGCTGAGGAAGCAGGGTTGTTCACTTTCATCTGTCCCATCGATTAATCAAAAACTAATTTTGAAAGCCTGAAATATCTGGGATTAGATTTTTTTCTGAGAATATTAGGGTACAGAACCTAACTTAATTGCTCTTCAAAATCCTAACAACGACAGTGTGCCTAATTTGGGTTACTGATGATTCAGCAATTTTGAAATTCACCATTTTAATAGAAGTTACACACCTAATCTTTTTAGGAACTTTGACAATTTTACTCATCAGCTGCATACTGTACTTGATGTATCATTTATTAGATCAGCTACTATGAAAATCTTATTTTGATAAACTGTTTTAGCACTTTCAATGCAATTATATTCAAACATTTAAAAAACTAGCTTTTAATTTCCCTCCAAACAAATCTCAATAAAAAACTCATAGCAAGTACAACATTCTGTTCTTTACTATCTTAAGACATTTATTTTTCCTCTTTAAATTATTCCAGAAAACAGATCTAAATAAAAGCATGTTGACATAAACTATTTTCATGTTAAATCAAACTGCTGAGACCGTTATTCTCAATAACCCATAAAAAAATAAGGTTATAGCTAACAGGCAAAAATTAAGTAATCCATCTTAATTTAAAAAAACAAACAAACAAATAAAAAAAAATTAAAAGAGTTGTAAAAAGCATCATTTTTGTCAAACTGGAATGACAAAACCAAGACACTATGAAGGACTCGGACTTTTTTAGCCTGACAAGCAGTTACTAAAAACAGCATGTTAATTAAAGGTGATATAATATCTGGCTCTAAAAAGACGAACCTTAGTGAAGATAAGTCAAACAAACTGGCATAAGGCAACACAATACTGTGCTAAAAAGCAACTCTGGAGGGATCTCAACCTCCAAGGGGCATTGCGAGCATACATGAGTCAAACGAGATTATAAACCTTTTCCTGGATCTCACACCTCAGGCCAGAAGAAAGCCTCCTGAGGAGAATTCCAGAGACAATGAAGCCAGACACGGTATCCGAAGGGTATCTCTAAGAGTGTAGTGATCCAGGTCCTGATACCATCCAGCCTGCGTAAGAGTCAGGGAACAGATCCATCATGAAGAAGGATTATGCTAGAGATGGTGATTGCATTGCAGAACGTGTTTTTGTTATCAACTAGCATTCAGCCCGAAGAACAAAACAGTCCATGGTTCAATGTGAACTTCTTCACATGCAGCACCCCACATTTTTGGAGAGGGGGTGTGCGGTCCAGCCAATTACAAACTTGTTAGTGTGACCTCAACAGTTTGAAAGGTTTTAGACTGGGTTTTGAAGAAAATAAAACCCGAGACAAATGGAAAAGGGATCAATCATACCATGGGAAGTTTTACTTAAGTTGGTTGACGCTATTTTTGTCATTTTCTAGACAAAGAAACTGCACCACATTTAACATGAACCTGAGCATAGTTCAGTGGGGCGCCATACAAGATAATTCCAAGAATGTGGAGATTAATACAAGACTCTAAGGTGCAAAAGAGCTGGCTACAGAGGAAGCAAAGCCGGACTGTATTAGAATGGGAACTATGAGATTGAAGGGAAGTTTCTAATCATGCTCCTGAATGACTGATTTGGGCAATGACCTGATTTGATACTTTAGGTAACTGCTTATGCACACTCAATAGCACGTTGATGAACTGACAACAAATGTAAGGAGGCATCGGATGGATTCCTTTCAGGACACAGGTAACAGTAAACTATCAAGTTTTAAAACATAAAATACAGTTTCTTGCCTAGGAAATGAATACCAAAGTGCATAATGAGAATCGAAGAGCTGAAAACAGAAGACTGGATGCACAGGTCAGCTATCAGATCACTACAACATGTCAAACACGACAGATTTGCTTTATTCACAGCTGCTAAGGTGCATGAGGTGAGATATATCAAGCAGAAGTACCCGACAAAATAGTATTAATACTGGTGAGATCACATTTGGAATAAGAAATACAAATCTAGTAAAATATTTTCAATAAGAACAAACTCAAATAGGATCAAAGGCAGAGAGGATTATGAAGATTAATGGTAACTACTTTATGAGATGAAACTGAGACTATGGATTGTTTTGCCAAGCAAAACAAAGCTGAAGGGGAATATGATGGTTTTCTAGTATACTGGTGGCTTTCTGCAGCAAATACTAAGAACAAAGCTGTTAAAAGAACAGGTATCACCTGATCTGAGTAAAGTTAAGTGAGAATTTCCGCCATATTCCCACAAATATTCCACTATATTCCTACTTAGGCTCTGGAATATTTTTCCTCAACGTGGCCAGTGTGGATAAAAGGTTGCAATTTCAAGAGAACCCTGATTATTTTTTAAAATCCCATTATCTACCACAATTTCTCATGCTATCAGAGGTTTAGACTCAATGACAAGAGGTCTTTTGCAGCACTGTGCTCCTAAAAAATTTATTTGACACCAGATATATTTTACTTAGAATTACCTGTTCAGTCTACAAAACAGAAGCAAACAAATGGACTGCTGGCAAAACCTTAAAAGAAAATCACACAACTTCTCACATAGTTAAAAAAGTTGAAACGATCAAATTTTGACTGCTACAGGTGCCGAATTTCAGCTGTCCCCTCCTAAGGCTGTACTGATATGGCAATAAATCAGTATAATCTACCCTGCCAGTATTATGCTTAATGCACACATATGTAGATGAGTACCTTTTATCTTCACCTGCTAGAGTAAAGTTCAGCCCAGGAGCCTCAACATCTATTAAAACCAGCTAACCTCCTTTCCTGGAAAAGGTGGCAAGCCAGGTGAAAGTAACCTAAAGCAGAACCTAATCAACACCTGGATCACACTGGAAAAGTAATTGCAGTTTGGCTTTAACCATCAAATAGATACTGCCTTTGGATGTTTTGTAACAGACCAGTATTGAGAACATTTAGTCACTTATAAACTACTTTCAGAGACAGAAAATACTTCCTAATCTCAACATATCTGCTGCTTCTAAGAAACTGCTTTCAGTACATTTGCCTTCCTACTTAAAAAAAACCAACAACAAACACAACAAAAAAGCTTCCATCTACAATGACAGCTCCTAATTCTACTAGGAGGATTTCTTTTGAAAAAGCACAAGAACTCAACAGAATCTAGATTCTCAAGGGTGGCCTAAATTAACATTTTTAGTAGCATAGCTGCTACTACCAAGGCATAGGGATATGTATATGCACTGTGGTTAACATAACCTATGTCAACAAAAGTGCTCGTATGGATGTCACCTTGTCAGCAGAAGTGTTCAAACCTACTTAACTTCTACTCTTTAGGAAGAAGAAATTATGCCAGCAGAAAAAAAAAAAATCTTTTCCCTCAAAGTTTTATCTCCACTAGGATGTGCAGTCAACACGCAGCCTTGTGAGAAAAGGCACCTTTCACTATTTGGCGTGACTCCTGGAATCAGTTCCGCAGCTTCCATGACAGCTAGGCGTGACTTCAGTCATCTCCTATTAACATTGAAAATGCTAAAAAGATTGAAACTTCTGGCCAATGCTATGTTTACACAATACTCGGCCATTATAAACTAAAAATGCCACCACGAAAATGGCTAGAGACAGAAAAAAGGATGTTACTGGACTTAGCTCACATTTACTTTAAAAGATGAACTCATAATTTATAACTACCCTTTGGAAAAGCAATCCGATTGCCATTTCCTGGTGCCCTGCCTTCAAGCAAAGCCCATTGAGGGGAACTGCCAAAATAATGCATTAATAAAGAAATAGTTTTAGCTAGAACATTTCAATAGACAGCAAGTTAAATTCTTACATGAATTATTTGTAATTATAATATATTGCAACCACCAATACGGAAAGCTGCACATGAATTAACCTAGTTTTGAAAGATGAAGATTAAGATTTCATACCAATAATATTTCAGCCAGAGTGTTTTATGAAATCTATGTATTTTGAAGTGCTAGGCATGTTACCAAAGCCAGTAAACAATTTAAAAAAAAAAATCAAACCCCAAACTCACTAATGGGAGTATCTAACAGTTACATGATAAGCTCCAAGAGTGAAAAATCCAAGCTTAACTTCGACACTTCGACACTCCATTAAATTTCCTCTGCAGAAATAACAGCAATTCCTAGGAAAATGACATCCTGTAATTTACTTCTCAGACTTCAGCTCTTCTCATCCTCATCACTGAAAGAGGTGGCATATAATGAGGATTCACCATCTGAACATCTTTCTAGATTTTATAAATCTGAGCAGTATCTCCAGGTAAAGACAATTAGAATAGCAACTTCTACAAAAATATGGGTAAAAATTGTATCCATCTCTTGGAAAATAACCCAATTAGTGTTTACATTGGTAAGCAAGAAACCTTTTTCTCAGCCTAAGGAGGTTCAAACATCTCATAGAATCATAGAATGGTTTGGGTTGGAAGGGACCTCAAAGATCATCTAGTTCCAACCCCCCTGCCATGGGCAGGGACACCCTCCACTACACCAGCTTGCCCAAAGCCTCATCCAACCTGGCCTTGAACACCTCCAGGGATGGGGCAGCCACAACTTCTCTGGGCAACACGTTCCAGTGCCTCACCACTCTCAGAGTGAAAAATTTCTTCCTTATATCTAACCTAAATCTCCCCTCTTTCAGTTTAAATCCGTTGCCCCTTGTCCTATCACCACACGCCCTTGTAAAAAACCCCTCTCCAGCTTTCCTGTAGGCCCCCTTTAGGTACTGGAAGGCTGCAATAAGATCACCCCGGAGCCTTCTCTTCTCCAGGCTGAACAGCCCCAACTCTCTCAGCCTGTCTTCATAGCAGAGGTGCTCCAGCCCTCGGATCATCTTCGTGGCCCTCCTCTGGACTCGTTCCAGTAGCTCTATGTCCTTCTTGTGTTGGGGACTCCAGAGCTGAACATCTCAGCGTGTTTCTAACATGGTGTCCAAATCAGTATTAGACTGGGACATGAAGACCGCTTGAATGGATTCATTGTACAGTTAGAAATGTGGAATTAGCCACAGAAAATGCAATTTTACAATAGGGTGCAAAATCAGACAATACTTCCCTGATGTTCTAGACCATGAATACAGCTTAAAACTGCTGGACTCAATGCTGTGTTGTCTGTTACATTTGCTTCGAGTCTGATTTCCGGGCCAGATCTCTCAAAAGACTTAAACACAGAGTTTCTTTATTCTGATTATCCCATATAGTCCCGAACCCTATCATCAGGTCAAGCAGATCTGTGATTTTTGATTTCTTCATGAAGCGCTCGGGAGCTCTCTCAAACACACCTACCCAAAACTAGACAATGACAAGCTATCTTCTGATCTACTGCCAGCCCTCCTTTCATTACAGTCCCCATCTCCATTTTGGGAGAAAGGAAGTTGCAGCCAAACACTGATTATGGATGGCCTCTGCTAATTTGCTTTTTCTTTATATTGGATCAGTCTGGGTTAATTTCAGAGAGATTCGTAAACGTTTATGAATGATTCCTTGATTTCCAGAGAGATTAAGGGATGTTTGCAAGTTCATGAATTCTTTACAAAGTAAGGCCATAAAAAGAGCATATCACAGGAAAGAAAACAGGTCGTTCAACAGTTATGCACAGACACATAAATCCAGTAAAATTTAATATTTGCACTCAGTGTTCTTGCTTATAGAAAAGGCAATCAGACAAGATTTTCTCGTGGAAAGAAAGTGTAAAGACTATAAAAACAAAGGAATTATGAGGAGGCACAGAGTTGTAAGCCTTTACAGTTTTCATTTTTTCAGATACGTTGTACCTGAAGACGAAAGACAGAGTGAGCAGAAAGATATCAGTTTTCTTATTATTAGAACACAATAAAAAGCTAAGTGAAATCTTCCGTCTTATTTCTGTTCTCACTGCCTCTACTTCACAATTAAATAGGTGAACGACCTGTAAGGCAGAAAAAATTTTTTTCTAAATAAATTATTTCAGATTTAAAGGTATGGGAGCATGTTGAAGAACCAGAAATCCAGTCTTCCATGGCATTCAGTACCACTGTTCCAATGACCAGGAAGCCAACATGAACTATCTAATAAGCAAGGTATTAACTACGTGATTACAGCTTGATATTTCCTATCATATCTCACAAATTAATTTTCTTTTCTGTCTCAATTCTTTGTCCATTACCACTAATATTTTAAACACAGATTACAAGACTTCATAAAAAAGTGTCTGCTACATGCAAGTATTTCAGAAGCATATGTGGTGGTCTTGTATAACATACACTAGTATGATATTTATTTATTTTTAAAGAAACTATATGAAAGCAACAACGCTTACAAGCCCTACCAAATTGACACCTATGCAGCAAAGTAGTGGTTAAGAGTCCCATTTTAAGTTAATTTACCTGTTGATCAGTTGATGTACGCTGCTGAACGGCATCATGGCTCACAGAGCCTTTTTTGACTTGTATCCTGCCAGGTGGAGGAGGAATCACACCCGAATATGAAGCTGGGTTATCAGCATCTGAAGAATATAAGGCTGTGTGTCTTGATTCCTGTTCGTTCTTTGACACAACAAATCTGGGAAGAGGGAGGTCCTTTACTGTTAAAAAGAAAATAGAGCAGGCCATTTACTATACAGAAGTACGATGCTTAAGAACAAAAATGCTTTTCTATTTTGTAGTTAAAAATCTCACATGTGCCTCCGTTACTTAAACACTGAGCCTGCTGCTGTAGTCAAGCCAACATCTGCCAGTTGAAAAAAAGCAAATACCCTTTCTGCATTATACTACTTCACAATTCTGCTACCCACGTTCTGGTTTTGGTATACAAAGAGGACTTCACGTAGGTCCATAACAGTTTTGCACTGCAACTCTGCATTAATGCTGTAGCAATCAGATAATCAGGGTTTAGCTCATTTTTCCTTCATTTTGCCAATGTTACTGAACTGTTATTTTCCAAATTGATCTACCATTTCTAGCATATATATGAAACGAGAGTCTTCACACAGAACGGTCCATTAGCAAAACAAATGCTAAAACACTGCAGTATATTCAACATTATCTTTTAGTGAGCTGATGTCATGTTGATATTTACAACAGATAACATAATCTAGTCTTATTGTAAAATCCACAACTATCGCTTAAACACATTGGTGTACACCTTTCTACAAGAGAAGTTAAATTAGCTGTTTTACTGGGATACAACTGGGAACATTCCAGTATTACCTCACCTTGTTACAAACACCTATAAGCAAGGTTTCTACAAAATGCCAGGTGTTCAAAATGCCACAGTTCAGAGCAGTCTGACATAAAAATGAGGCTATGTAACTCTGCAATTTTTCGCTGCAAGATTTCTATCATTTTTCTGAATCTCAACCACAAGCTTCTTTACTGGTCCATTGTGAATTTGCTGTACAGCTTGCTCGGAAATTGTTTTCCCAACACAAACCAAATTCACAAGCATGGTTCAAATTTATCTTCCCTTGTTAACTGCTTACTTCAATTACTTCAATTACTTTTGGTATTGAAAGTACCTCTCCTGTGAAGACAGGCTGAGAGAGTTGGGACTGTTCAGCCTGGGGAAGAGAAGGCTCTGGGGTGATCTTATTGCAGCCTTCCAGTACTTAAAGGGGGCCTACAGGAAAGCTGGAGAGGGACTTTTTACAAGGGCGTGTAGTGATAGGACAAGGGGCAATGGATTTAAACTGAAAGAGGGGAGATTTAGATTGGATTTAAGGAAGAAATTTTTCACTCTGAGGGTGGTGAGGCACTGGCACAGGTTGCCCAGAGAAGTTGTAGGTGCCCCATCCCTGGAAGTGTTCAAGGTCAGGTTGGATGAGGCTTTGGGCAAGCTGGTGTAGTGGAGGGTGTCCCTGCCCATGGCAGGGGAGTTGGAACTAGATGATCTTTGAGGTCCCTTCCAACCCAAACTGTTCCATGATTCTATGAAAATGAATCAGTGGTACTAACAGCTGTATTAAAATATGAAATGAAATTGCATACCGTTTATTACGTAAAAATTAAACTGATTTTTATTTGAAGAGTGCCCTTTGAATCCATAGTATTCAACAACTATAGACACCTTTATGTATCCATCCAATATTGAAGAATAACACTCCAGTAAGAACATAAATTCTTGATTTAAGCCTCTGTCAGTAAGCACAACTCGATGCGTCCAGCAGCTTTCATCACAGAGAAGGAGTGTGCAACACATCTCTCTGCTAAATTTGTGGTTACCCATCAGGTGGAAACACTGTTGAGGCAATTCCTGATGTCTTCCTCATTCCTAGATGCTAATTTTCACATTAGCATTGTACCCCATGTTGGGCTATGAAAGTTTTTCACGTAGCTGAACAATGTACTACAGCCAGCCAAAAAGTGAAAAAGTCATCACATCCGAGTGAAAATTTGTATGCCTGCAAAACAGGGGATAATCCAGGCACTACAACATCCAACTGACACAGGGGAAGTCTATGCAATTGGTTGTTCCAACAGGAGGCTCTGGCATGAGATACCTGGCACCATTTCGCAAAATAATATAGAGGGCTCAGAAGGAATACAAAACACTCTACTGTCATCTTTAAAAATAAAGTTACATAAATATGTTTATTTTGTTATACTAAGTTTCTACATGATGAGTTGAAATCTGTCATCTTTACCCCTCTCCTCTTTGTCTTTTCCCCCTAACAGTACAAAAAAAAAAATCATTTGAACACTACAACATTTGTTACCATTCAGAAATCTCTCAATTATGTGATAGCTGTTATGAATGGAATTAAATCTTGACACTGAATAAATTATAAAGTTCTTTCTACTTTTCCTGTCCATATCCTTGTTAACATTTTCTTCCATCAAACACTATTTCATACTTAGAAAATAAACTTTACTTTGAAATAGTATGAAATACTTTGAAATAGACACTGCTTATTAATTTCTCAATTTTTAGCTTCCTGGAAGGCAAATTTTCTGGGACAAAGGAAAAACAGATTTAGAAGCTTGTAGTATAATAACTAAAGCCAATATTTTCACTACACTGCACATTTGAGTAATCAAAAAAGCATTTGGTTAACTAAGAATCAATTGGATAATGCTTGGCTTGGACTTAGTACTCAAAATTTGATAGTGTACTCAAAATTTGACAGTCTCCACTCAGCAACTCACATAAAGCTTCCTGTCTACTGAAAAGACAAACTGAACCAAAGCGCAAAAGAAGCAAGAAAAGGAGAGAGAAAATACCAAGATAAACTGAGTAACACTAAGACAATCATGGAATAAAACATGCATAGAATGCAGAGCTAAAGTAGATGTCCTAAAACCAAGCATGTAAAAAATCCTGGAAACAGCTACATACACAGATTTCAGTTTTTGTCTTCTTCAGCAGGCATTTGATGAGAAATTCCACAACTGTTCTATCAAGTCCCAGGTCTATCAGATATTAAGAGTCAAAGGTCCCTTTTCCAGCTTTCTGATTCTAGAGCATTCTGCCTGAACTCGCTGAAGTTTTAGACTTGGGAACACTCATACGGAAAACTAGGAAAACAGTTTATAAACACAGTGGCTTATGAGTAGAAAGGAACTTGAATACTAGCAAAATGTTGACTGAAACCATGCATTTTTCCAAAAAGCTACAAAAAAACCCATGAAAGCAGTATACGGTGTTTGTACAAGCCTAGAATAAACATAACTATAAAAGTATACACAATGATTCTTTTCTTTTTTATAGCATTGTCAAATGCTTCAGTCCTATCAGACTATTTTTAACACAGTCTCCTTAACCACTGTTTAATTTATATCCTTTAGACAATAAAACCTCCTAAGCTTTCTTTTAATTACTAGCACACATAAATTATATCGTAACGTGTATACCAGGAAAGTCACCTTCATGCAAAGCTGTACTCCAAAGACACCTCTATGCTGCAAAGGGCTACAGGGGCTTCGAACTCCCTACTTGATCTTCCTAAATCTCCTTTCATCCCACAGAGCAACATCGACATGGATCCACTTATCACAGAAGGGCCTCGTATCAAAGCTCTTTCTGTTGTTCTGAACAATCTTCCTAGAGTCTTTCTCCTGTTCCTATTTCACTACCCACACCACAACTGACCTTTGAGAAGTAGAATAACAGGTGTTTTGGCTGATAACAGACTTCAAACATCTTTTACAGGTTAGGTTTTTCACTCGAAAAATCTTAAACCACTAATCTTTATGTTTGCAGTAGGAAGCCAGAAAACTGTCAAGCCAAGTGTGAAGCAACATGACTTCAGAAAAGATGATCTTTCATTTGGTATGGTCAAGGCTTCATAAACTCAAATGCAAATCTTGCATTCTTTTCCTTGCAATTCACATTAGCCCTATTAGTACTTTATTCCGAGGATGTAGCACGAGTTCTCACATTAGCAATCTATAGAATGAATTTGTACCTACACAACAGTCCGTGGTAGTTGTTCATTTACCCCATGATGAACACAACACTTACTCAGTAAGTAAGGTATTTCACCTCGTATTTATTGCACAGTAAGAACACACTCCCTCATAGTCTCTCCTTCAGTTTTTTTTTTTTTGTTTTTTTTTTAAAGTTAGAAGCATGTATAAAAAGACATACCACACTAATTTACAAGTTAGCTCTACAAAAATCTGTGTCCAAAGTACCGTATCTCTGCTTAGCCAATCGATTACCTCCCAATCCTGTGATTTACCTGTGTTCAAGCTTTCCACTCTTAGAGGGAGACCAGACTGGGCCACAGCAACAAGTTTCAAAGCAATGTAAAATTGACTTCTTCCAAAATAGCCAAGTCTTGTCGCACCACAGAGCTCCATAATCTGAAACAAAACACATAGTTACTTGCACAAAGAAATTAAAACACGAGCTGCTCTACAGAGGCAATTTCATAGCTTTAAGAGCAGTATGCCTTGCAATTAAGCGCCCCTAACAGCTTCCTTTGTATACTCTTGCAGTAACAATGTCACATGCAATCTCTAAATACTATGTAACGTGAGTTAGAGTATGTGATTCCTCACAACCAGAAAAAGTACCAAGTCTAAAACTTAAGTTTTTCCCAATTATCTACCTTTTCTTTTACCTGGGCTTTAGCCATTTTACAGAATTCATGTGAAACAGAATTAGAGAGAGTAACCAGGACCATGTTCCTTTAAAACAAACAAACAGAAAACCACCATGAAAGCACACAATAAACACACTATGTCATTATTAGCTACTCCATTAGCAGCTATATTGTCTGCCTTCAGTTATCGCAAGAGAAAAGGAATAGCATTCCACATTTTTTATGGTATTACATGGTCAATGCAATCCAGAAACACAAAATGAAGACTTTCAAATAATTCTCTGACAAAACTGAACAGTGTGTTACTGATGAAGTTAGCTAAATGGTCTGCCCCCAAATTTCTCTCTGAAGAATTTCAATGATGAGGTTAGAATTTATAAAAAGTGAAAAAGCTAGGCAATTGCAAATGATACTTTCCAGCCTTTTCTGATATAGGCTTGCCATATCTCAACTTTTAACTTACAAAACAAACCTGTAAAGCGTTAATTCAGAACACAAAGAAGTATCCACATATATGCATGGATTGCAGCATTCAAGGAGAATGCAGAACTTCAGGTTCTCCAAACAGTGCCACAGATGCTGCTGTAGTTAAGAAATACAACAAAGAAGTGGTGTTATCTTACTCCTTTTTCTTCCCCTGGTGTTCTCTGTAACGGAGAGGTACCTTTGTCTTCTGTTACGAATTTTAAGAAATTTTGGTCCCTCCAGACAGCAGCCATGTACTCAAGACGTATCAACTGCACACCCCTCCACATCAAAGACCTGCAAACTCCCTGAACGTGCACACCTGCTTGTGCCAGATCACTGACAAGACACTAAGCACGACACATTCCAAACCAATCTCTCCAAGCACAACCATACAGACTGTCTTTCTATTTATCTAGCAGCCTCATCTAGACTGTAACATTCCAAACGAGACATCATGGTGAAAGCCTTGCGGAAGTCAAGGTAGACAACACCACTGCTTTTCTCTCCTCAACCACTGTTTTAGTCTTTCCACCACAGCAGACAATGTGGTTGACAAGAACCCTTGGCATATCCATGCTTGCTAATCCTAGTTCCTGTTTTCACTTTTATATGCCTAGAAATGGTTTCCAAGCAGACCTGCTCCACAATTTCTCAGAACCAAAGTGCGGCTGACCAGCCTGCAGTTCCCCAAATCAACCTTCCCGCCCTTCCTGAAGATGGTCGCAACACATCTTTTCCCAGTCACTGAGGCTCACCCTTGATCTTCACAACTATTCAAAGAAAAACCTGGCTTCCAATGACATTAGCTAGCGCTCTCAGCACCCTCAGAAGCATCCCATCTAATCCCATGACCTTGTATTTCTGAAGAGATCCGTCAATCTTCTCGTAGTACTACTAGTTTCTCTCTTCCAATTCCATCTCCAGGCACAAATGCACAGGAGACCTTGTCTGTGATGATCAGTGCAGAGAAGGCACTGAGAATCTCAGCCTCATCTACATCCATGGGCACTAATTTCTCTCCTTTCCCTTCCCACCAGAGCTCAGTCATAAGTTCCCTGTTTGGCAAATCTGGTCTCTTGACACATCGCTCACCTTCCTAACTACTGGGATGGACTGTTACTGGGCTTAGAGGAAGCTGTCCTGAAAGATTTCCCAGCTTTCAGAGGACACAGTTCAGAAGGACAGAGAAGCCCTGCTTGCAGGCAAGTTCCAACTGAAGTAGTCAACTATATTTCCACATAGCAGCAACTCAGCCACATGATCCAGGAGGATTTAGTCTGTGTGCTTCAGCACTGCTGAAACAGGAAACGGACTGGTAGCTCCACACAATCAAACGATGGGTTTGTTAACTGCAGCTGAGCTAGATATGGCTCAACAAAAAGCTGCATGGGCATTTCCTTACCATACACCAGCATTCTAGGACCACATGGAAATAAGCTGTTGTAAAACCTGTCACAGGAAGGTGTGGGAAGTTGACAAACACTTAAGTCTAGAGAATTTCCAAGAGGATTAGCAGCTCTAGGGCTGTGCATGCAGCTCAAATCCTGCTGGACAGAAGCTAGCTGCACTGTATCACTTGGCTATGTCTGCATTACACTTCACATGTTTATCCTACAGCACCTGTGTTATGTGTGTTTTCCTATTATAGTATTTCTGCAGCATGATGTCTGGACAGAAGTCAGGGGATAACAGGGCATTTTCTAAAGTTCATTAGAAGAAAATAATTCAATACAGTTGAATGTAATACATTAGTTTCGATAGGTTCATTGGACTACAAGAAGTGCCACAAGGAAAGAAGTGACAGTGTAAATTGACAGGTGACAATTCCAACAAAAACTCTGAGGCATCAACATCTAAAATTGTCTGCACCCAACCTAATGCCAAAAATAATTACACTAAGTCTAAATAACTGTCAGAACTAAAGCAGCAGATTAAAGAGACAGCTAACTATCAAAAATAGTGGGACAGCAAGAGCAATTTCTTTTTTTAAAGCACTGTATCCTGGAAGACTGATGAATCATGGAATGGTTAGGGTTGGAAGGGACCTCAAAGATCATCTAGTTCCCACCCCCTCGCCACGGAAACCCTCCACTACACCAGGTTGCCCAAAGCCTCATCCAACCTGGCCTTGAACACTTCCAGGGATGGGGCAGCCACAACTTCTCTGGGCAACCTGTTCCAGTGCCTCACCACCCTCAGAGGGAAAAATTTCTTCCTTAGATCTAATCTAAATCTCCCTTCTTTCAGTTTAAAGCCATTGCCCCTTGTCCTATCACTACACGCCCTTGTAAAAAGTCCCTCTCCAGCTTTCCTGTAGGCCCCCTTTAAGTACTGGAAGGCTGCGATAAGAACATAATGAAACAATCAACATCCACATACTTGACTATATCCAACACAGAAAAAGTTTGTGGATGCAGTGGCCTAGCATTGACAGATAAATAACTGAGAAGACTCTGGAAAAGCTTCTTATGAAAACAAGCAATGATGCAGGCATTTGGAGCCTATGGAATCATCAGGCAGTAATAGCTTTGGGCAATTTCAAAGCCAGCGCTGGACCAGAAGTTATCTTGCTTGGAGCTAGTCAGTACTGCCAGATTGAAAAAAAAACTTCAGTTAAAAACTGAATTCATAATTAAGCTACCATGGCAGATAAGTATTAGAAAGGAAAGACAAGCATGGATTCAAAGGAAATAGATATAAATGTAGAAAATACATCAGATGTAAGCATCAAGAAAAGGAAAAAGCTGACAATACAAAAAAAAAAACAATGCCCTTATGCTGCTGAACAAGTAGCTGTCAAATCCACCCATAGATAGCTAAAGGAGTCCTCTATTCCAAACAATGTAACCCAATTAGAAACGTGACTGAAAGTTGAGTGAAATCATTAAATGCAAACATCCAGAGGAGACTGCTCTGCTGACTGACAGCATGCTTGAGCATACCCAAACCAGCCTACCTATAATGTCCTTGAAGGAGGATTTAAATATTCAACAGGTAATAAGCTATACTGACAGGGAGGGAATAATAATAAAAAAAAAATCAAGGGATTGCTCCTCTGAGATTTATGCTTAGGGCTTTCATCATCTCAGGAAGAGAAAGAATAAGGAATTTCCTTAAACTCTTTGAGGAACGCAGAGCCATCTTCAAGACAAAATGCTCCATGACTGTCTTCGTCTCCGGAGGCGTGAAGACCCTGAGGTCACACTATTGCAACTAACCAGATTAAGGCCAACAACTCTGTGAAGCTGTTGATACAGCAACAACAAAAAACCAACAAACAAACAACAAACCTCAATGCAGTAGCTGTAAATTATGAAGTTGCACACTCAGTCATCATACTGCAAAGAAGTAACAGCAGCATCAACAACATCAGGAGCTGGCACAGCTCAGATATGCACAGGAAGCAGCATGTTGACAAAGGGCACTGTTTCAAGCACTTAACTTCTCGAACTCTTACAGGTTTCACATAAGAGGTCCTTGACCTTGGAAAGGTTAATGAACTAAAAAAACCTAAGACTTGAGAACCTTTAAAAATTCCAGGTGAAGTGGAACGAATCACATCTCTATCAAATGTGGCGAAAAGCCCTTTCCAGAACTCAGAAAACCTCTCTGGGAGAGTCTTTCAAAATATCACAGTCTCCCTACCCCCAGGTTCTTCTACAAGGCAAATCAAGCCCATTATCTGCAAACATTACTCATGCAAGAGTACAACAGTATTTAAGCAGGGATGACTTCCATGGTAAAACACTAAATGAAGCAACATGCATGCCACCTACACAGTAAAGATAAAAATATTTCATCTGCTTGGAGAGTTTCTAAAGTACCTACTGTTCCATACCAGAGGGTGGTAAGAGTCAAGACTTTAAGGCAACTTTTGAAGGCTGGAAGTTACAACACGTGGTATATGCCAACAGGAGGGGGGAGTTAACAAACTCAAAGGAGGACTTATTGTATCGCTCCATCCAAACTAGGACATTAACAAAAGTCTAACCACTAAAAAAAAAAAAGTAAGAAAAAAACCCACACATATTGATAAGTAGTAAGAAAAAGAACTGGGATTCAGAAGATGCATTTTGGGCCTGATTTTATTAACACATTCTTAATTTGAGGTGTTCTAGTAGTCCCAATGTGATTTGGCAGGAATTTTAATGTTCGTGTTGTTGGTGTAAGACTTTTTTTTTTTTTTTACGTAATAAACAAACTCTTATGTAGAATCACAGAACAGTTGAGCTCAGAAAGGTCCTCTGGAGATCATCCACTCCACTCCCCCTGCTCCAAGTAGGCTCAGCTACAGGAGGTTGCTTAGGACCATGTCCAGTTGGATTTTGAGCATATCCAAGGAGGGAGACTCTACAACCTCTTTGACCAACTTCTTCCAGCGTTTGATCACCCTTACAGTGAGAAAGTTTTCTCTAACGTTTAAATGAAAATCACCACAGACAATATCGTATGACCCATGCACCAGAGGTACAAAACAAGTTTTCACATTAGTTTTACAATATTTGACACAAGCTTTAGTTAAACCAGACCACATGAATATACTCGTGCTTCAGTATTTAATACATGATTTCTGAGTTTTATTGTGCATATTGACAATAACCTTTCAATGAAAAGCAAGCAACACATTAAAAAACACTAAAAGCTTACTTCAGATTAAAGAATGCTAAAAAATTAAGAAGAATAACCTACATTCAGTTTTAGGTAATTTAATAAAAATCTGACTGATTACACATTTATTTTGATTCAGTTTAAAATGAAAAACATCATGTGAACAGTGTAATTTCTGTATCCCACATGCAGCAGTTCATGGATGAGAATTCTAAAGCTCTTTGCAAACTTAAGCATTAAACGATATGACAGCATGTTTTCTAAACTAGAAGTTTATTGGAATACAGCCTCAAATTCGGTACTAGAATATGCTGGCCTGCGAAGGTGCTCTCCTGAAGCCGTGTAATCCACTGATCTCAGCTACAACAAAAATTAACTGTATCTCTACGGTGTAATGTAATCTGGGGATGTATAAAGGAAGTTGAAAAAAATATTTCCAGATCAGTTATTGTAGCAGAAAAAAACCCTGACCATCACTACATACTGAAGACCTATAAAAAAAACTCCTTTGCACTTTTTTCCTAGATTCAACACATTTACTTCCTCACAATTCATTACCTTCCAACCTTGTCGTTCTGCACCCACTGTCCAATAGCTCAGTTCCTGCCACTTCGTTTATCTCAATCTGTCTCACTAATTGCAGACAACAGCCTGACGGTTTTCTAACTACAGTTTCTCACCTATCATCAACTGGACAAAGCAATACTGCTTAGTTATTCATCAAGAATTTTGAACTTTTCTTCAGAAAAATCTCACTTGACAGGTAGCTTCTTGGATGCAACAGTTGTTGCCAGCACTGCGCAGCAGGAACAAGACAAAGAACTGACAAAGATCCTTCTTTTGATGAGTTATTTTTAACCAAGTCAAGTCTCTGACCCAGTTCACAAGGCTCCACAAACCCTGGCACATGGTGGCACACAAGGAAAAAAAACCAAACTAGAGACAGGACAAAAAAAGGTCACTAAAGTAAACAGTTTTGCTCTGAAGTCTATGTTTCAGCACTAATAGCAGTATATGACAAACATTTAAACAGTCTTACATCTATCCAAAGACAAATGGAAAATGCATTTATGGAGGATATGAAGAACTGCTATATTAATTCAATAAGCACAAAGCAGGAAACGTTCGTGTGCTGAACAGCAAGTATAACATTACTTCTAATACATACATTTATCTTATTAGGTACTTAAGAAGCGTAGCAGTAAATATAGTTAATTAGCTGATACTAAGAATTCCCAGGAACAGGGTATATTTGGGATGTAGTTGTACTTTGTTGCATAACAAACAGAAAGGTCTTCCTTTTAAGTCTTACTGACTGTTCCATGAAGATGGATCTCAGTCCCTGCCACAAACCTGGCTGCAGAACACAGGCCTTTAAAGAAATAAAACCAGTAGTACTGGAGGACTTCCAAGACGACACATGCTTTCTGGCAATGAACTATTTAGAGTCTCCTACTGTCTGAGCCTTTCCTAATACTTGTCCGCCCTCGATTTTCACACTGCAGATATCCATATTGGAAGCAGACCACTAAAATACCAACAGAATGAAAAAGCTACTTATCAGCTCTGACAATTAATTCTCTATAGATACTTAAAAGTAAACTTTCCCATTCCATAGATCATTTCAGGTTCAAACATACATATGTTTCATTCAAATGAAACTTCAGAACTAATCACATCAGAAATAATTAGCTGTTCAAAAAATGACCCAATATTTTAAGCCTCGGAGGAACGATTCTGCCCCGGTACTTTGGGATCTTTTTACAAGGGTGTCCACCCTCTGAGAAAGGGTCGGCAGGTTTGGAGTCATGCTTTCACTCTTAGTAGACAAAAAGCACTGAAAATTTAACACTCTGATTTATGACAGACACACATAATAAATACATATCTTAACAAGTGAGTATGTTGGGCACACATGTATGTATGTATGGGCACACACACACAAAAAAGCCCCAACACCTACTGCAGTACTTTTTGAACCAGTTATGTTTTAGCTCATTCCTGACCTCAACCCATTCCAAAGCAGTCTGCAGCATCTCCTGTTGCTTCTAGTAGCACGTATTTTCATGATGGATTAGCCTCCCTTATCAAAGACATGCTCTAATGCAGTAGCTTTGATTTTTCCATTTGCAAATCAAAGTCCATGGTCTTGCTACCAGCTCCTGCAAAAGCTGTTACAAGGCATACACATCAATACTACCTGCCGAGCCTCTTCTGCAGAACTCCATAGCTCTCTAGAGGTCAGCAGCTCCCTTCTCGATTTGGTTGTACATAGTAACCATCATCAATCAAGCCACAAAGATGAGGCAGACACACTCTACATGCAACTACAAAAAAGTTCAAGATATTGATTTAGAGGGGCCATTTCTCCAAAGATCTAGAGCCGTAGATCTTTGACCATATACTTGACCATAACTCATAAATAAATTATTGACAAATACCCTCAAAAAGAAGACAGAATAAAGAAGCATATTCCTTTCTGACATGGTCAAGAGCACCAACAAAGGAAAATCCAGACAGTCAGATGAACGCTCACTTAGAAAACAACTACTATCCTCCCAAGTAAAAAGTCACAGCTAGAAGACCTCAAGGCAGAGCTGCTCTTTGCTTGCATTAAGATTCTCTCTACTGCTGTTCTTCTGGCAGACTAGGTGCTCATGAGAAAGTACCTTAGAAGCAGTAATGGTAATAAAGCAGCTAGAAGAACTGGAAATAAAAAAAATCTGAGGCTGCAAGACACAGCCTGAGGACCTACAAGAACCATTTCTAATTCCTCATGCATAAAGAGAGGTTCTTTTAATAGGAGATATTCCACATACCTGTCTCCTCTTCCTATGCAATTTACATCACTGCTTAACCTAAATACTAAACAGCTCCTCCCTCCTCCGCTCCCAGCTGCACAGTTCCCCATCCCTGAGCACTAACTGCTGCTCATCTCTCTGACCACACAGTATGATTACCACACTCAGTAAGCCAGCAAAAAGTTACTGGGTTAGTTATGTGCTCTCTTATTAAGCTGGATGTGCCCACTGCATAACCAGCAAACACCTCAGCAGCTACAAGGCACATGGGAACACGTGACTGGTAGCAACAGTTTGTTCATTTGACTCGAAACTTCTTGGAAACTTCTTGTAAGGCTGCAGCCTCAAGAAAGTTGTGTGCTTTGTGTTTAAGAGGGGCAGAAAAGGTAGAAATGAACAGAATGACACATCAAAAGCACTCGCAACTCCCAACTTCTTTGCCTTGGTCAAAGAAACTCTCCTTAGAAAGAAAAGATATATTTACATATCAGGCTACTAAGAATTTTCCCCAAAACAAGGGCGTCTGCTTTTTCCTGGTGATGCCATGAAGAGCTGAAGCAATAGGATACGGAGAAACACACTTGAGCAAGAACTCTCAATGCCTGAGCCAGTCTGATGATTTCAGACTCCGAGATGATTCTACGACACTCAAGTGATTGTATCTTCCAGAACAAACAGTAGTATCCATAGAAGCACCGAGAAAGCATCTAGCTTCAGCAGGTACCGCAGAGGTTTTGCAGCAATAATATATTTAGTATTTCAAGTTATTACTCCAATAACAAACAATGCAAGGGAGGTCACATCGATGTTCTAACTATGGATGCTCCTGCCATGCGGCATTAAGTTGAATATTTTTCTTGCAAAATTTCTACTTAAGTGCTAATCGCTGAAGAGAGCAGCATTTATATGGACATTCTGATTCCTTCCAGATGTCCTTTATAATTCAAGCATTCCGGTGATTGATATTCCTTGCTAATAATTATCTTCTTACTTTTTTGATTTTAGTATTTTCTCATAGAATCACAGAATGGTTAGAGTTGGAAGGGACCTCAAAGATCGTCTAGTTCCAACCCTCCTGCCATGGGCAGGGACACCCTCCACTACACCAGGTTGCCCAAAGCCTCATCCAGCCTGGCCTTGAACACTTCCAGGGGTGGGGCATCTACAACTTCTCTGGGCAACCTGTTCCACTGCCTCACCACCCTCTGAGTGAAAAATTTCTTCCTTAAATCCAATCTAAATCTGCCCTCTTTCAGTTTAAAGCCATTGCCCCTTGTCCTATCACTACACGCCCTTGTAAAAAGTCCCTCTCCAGCTTTCCTGTAGGCCCCCTTTAGGTACTGGAAAGCTGCAATAAGATCACCCCGGAGCCTTCTCTTCTCCAGGCTGAACAGCCCCAACTCTCTCAGCCTGTCTCCATAGCAGAGGTGCTCCAGCCCTCGGATCATCTTCGTGGCCTCCTCTGGACGCGCTCCAGCAGCTCCACACATCAACTTTCATCACTATGCCAGAACAAACCTAAGACAGAAAAGCCTCAAAGAATGAACACAAGCTTGTTATTCCTGAGCACTTCCATACAAGTTGACCTGAAGTTACTGCGCCCATTACCTTACACTGCTTTCCCATCTCAATCTGTTTTCCTCTGAGCATCAATCTAACCAGTGTTAATTAGTTACTAAGCTTTGCACTGCTCTTCTCCTCCCAGCAAGGCCACAAGTCTTAACACTGTGTCTATCAAAGCTTAACCAAACCTCAGCTAAACTTCTAAAAACCACAGGTTTACAGAGCTACCTTTGAGACTCAAGTAGAGTGGCTAATGCTAGATCTTAAATGATTTAAGACATTTTAATTAAAAAAAACAGTCACACATGCTACTGCAATAAGAATAGACTTTTCTACAAAATTCACACCTAATAGTCCGAAGCAGGAGTAAGTTAGCACCTAATGCTAAATTTTACACAGCTGAGTCCTGGTCACCCTTTTCTGGGATCACTGAAGTTGAAAGATGTATTTGAAATTGAGTCTACTCATTGCTCTGTTACCATACTTGAGGAGTATTTTGGATGTCAAAAGTTAATCATTGCAGAAATTCAGGTCAGACTGTCATCTTTTCCAAGTCCTTTAACCTATCAAAATACAATTCTTATACACAGCCAGGCACGCCTAAATTACAACATTTTTTTTGTATAACAAGCACAGGTAATAATTTAACTCTTCAGACACCAACCCCAGAAAAACAAGCAAGTCACAAACTTGTTGATCACCAGCTCAGTACATTAGTTTAGAAAGAATGACATCATTGGCTTAGTAATATCCCTATGGTCTAAAAAAACAGTAAAAGAAAAAGAACAAGTGGGAAATATGTTCTTAGGATAATCCTTACTGGAATCCCAGCAAGAAAAATTGGATAGTCAACATATTGCTCCCACACTCACTTCTAACTTCAAACTCATTTAAGCACAGAGCAGAACTCCAATTTGAAGTATAGGAATTTTTCAAGAACGACTCATTTAAACAGCAAATATTTATGATCTAGTAGGTGTGAAACTTGTCTGTAAGGACTAGTATTTTTGAAAGTTAGCAAATATAACTGAAAAGTCAGAGACTGCCAGCAAAGTCCTATAATTTCACAGTATCTGCAGTAATATATATTGAAGATTAAGACTAAGATGAAGGCACGTTTGCCATCTGTTGCAGATCGTGAATGAAGTGCTCAAGACTTCCAATATGAAAGAATCATCTTTAGTATTTTCTCATAGAATCATAGAATGATTAGAGTTGGAAGGGACCTCAAAGGTCATCTAGTTCCCACCCCCCTGCCATGGGCAGGGACACCCTCCACTACACCAGGTTCCCCAAAGCCTCATCCAACCTGGCCTTGAACACTTCCAGGGATGGGGCATCTACAACTTCTCTGGGAAGTCTTTCTCTCTGAGAAAGAATCATCTTTCGTATGGGAAAAAGATAAAGTTTACAACCCAAAACTTTGTACAGCTAAGTTGAAGCTAAGACAATTACATTTGCCAAAGGCCCTGATATTTCTGAATAGATTTTAGAATTCTATCCAGTCATGTCAGAATGGATATTAATCACCCCTGCTGTCATCTGATGGAACATTTAAAAAGAAAAAAAAAACTTTTCAAACAGAGCTGAGCTGTGATACTTGAAATTAGCCGAGTGCTGTGCTGGCACAGGGAATTATGAAGGAATTATTTAATATACGTGACTATACAGTTTGAATGTCAGTCAATTTCAAAGGCTCAGAAACAATTACCCTGAGAAATCAGCTGAAAACAAATATAAATCTAATAGACTTAATCTACACTCCTAAAGTTTAGTCATTAACTTCCTGCCTTTCCTTTCAAAAACAATGATTATTCTCTGACTAAATGCTGCTGAGATATGAGACGACTCTCATTAACTGTAAAGAGAAAACAATCTGCAGCTCACTACAGTCTCTGTGAAGGTAACATCATTAAACTTTTTTACCAGAATTACTCAAAGCACAATTCACAGGATACAAAGCAGACTATGAGCCATTGCTGGCACTAACAGAAAGTAGACTGCTTATGTATCTCATCATTACAGAGAAACAAAACTAACCTACTGCTCAGCCGAGAGGAAAGAAAAATAATCTATTATAGTAGCATTTGAGGGGAAAAATTCACAAACTGGATATTCTTAACTGCAGATCCAGGCACTATTTGTATTTACAACAGATTTCCAACAACTCTTATTTCCTAAACGAGAACTGAGATACAGCATAACATATGTATAAACATCCTTTAAATATATAAATATTATATATAAATTTTCTATATAAATTACATATTATAAACATAAAAGGCTACAGACTCATCAACTCCGTAACATTCAGGCTAACAAAATATTACAAATTAGTAAGAAAAATGCTATAGTTATACATTTCTACACTGCAAGAATGCCTTAATAAAGACCTGTTGTGAATACTGCCTCAGAAGAAATCTAAACTAATTTTATTTTTAAATGTCATGTAGAAAAGCTGTAAGCTTTAAAATAAAAAATATAAACCCAAAATGCATGGGTTGGAATCAATTAAGTGATTTCTTTTTGAAATTTTGGCTTGTTTGCAGATTAGGTAAAAGTCAGGAGTAGGAAAGGAAAGTTTTTTTACACAGTGCAATTTTTTTTTAAAGATCTGAAAGTGCTATGTATTTTTAAATATACTCCAAATCACTGAAAGGCAGGCATCGGTTTTGCCATGTATAAGGAATTCTAACTTCTTATCCCACCAGTTCTGAAAAGATAATAAATTCAGCAAATTAACCAGAACCAGGTTGAGTCTCCTGCATGTCTCCACCACACAGGTAATCCTAAGCATGCTCTGGCTCAGCTTCCATTTGCAGTTGGCATTTAGTAAATTCTACCTATTTGATAAACTGGTAGTCTTTATACACCAAAATTCACTGAAAAACTAATGGCAACAGTAAAAACACTGCGAACTAATTTTTATTTTCTTAGATCCCTTTCTCTCTACATCCACTCTCCAACAGAGGCCAACGTTTTAAATCACGAACCTGCAGTTTCATCTTGCCATGTTCTGCCTACGGATTGTAATTCCAATTGTAATTGCATCCCATGCCAGCAGATGAGCTCTGGCACCTGAGGAAACTCCCATTCCGTGTTCTCTGTGGCTTATGTTTGCCAAAAGCTATCAGCCCAAGAACAACAGAAGGCAGCACACACCTGCACCTTAGTTGTTTTCCTGCACAGTGCAGAAATTGTAGCTGATGAATGAGACTTTCTACTACAAGTCTGGACTTTACAATGAAGCAGTTGCACCACAGGTATGCACTTTCTTACAAATTTTGATGTGAAGGCAGCAAACTCTGACAGAGTTGAGGCAGCCAACCAGAGATAGTAATTTTTTCCATCAATGACACAAGAACAGTCAAAACTAATCTATCTGTAAGGACTTCTTAGAAATTAAAAAAAGCCTGAAATTGGCTACAAGAGGCAAAAATAGGCTTTACGCTTGTTTTTTAATGGGCTAATAAAGCAGATTGTACTTGAAGAAACTGGGCATAGTTGCACAGTTCATCTGTCATTTCAAAGACTTTTTAACACTAAACCAGAAGTCAGGAAATGTCGCCCCACATTGCCAACACTGAAGATGACCGTTCATTTTAGAGAAATTATATGCAAATACTCAGGTATTTGTTGTTTTAAAGCAAAATGCTTTGACTCGTTAATTTCAGATGAGTATCACAGGCACAACTGATTTGTTTCTTGTCTTGTGAAGTTTCTATGATTCATAATCAAAGGAAAGAGTGCAAGTTCATAAACCTTTCTGTGATTCAATCATCTAAACAAGAACTCCACAAACTGAACAAATGGGCCAGCTATTAGATTAATGCCAAGCACAAGTAATGAACTTCACAATATATTTTTTAGCTGACTGCAGCTTTTACAAGCAACTTCACCAGCACAGAGGCACCAAGAACTGACTTTAACACAGACCTTTCCTCTTCAGCATTTCAGGTCAGATGCGAAACGTGCTTCTGAAGCCAATTTTCTGGTCACCCTCTCTGCTCTGGTTCATACTGGGCAGCCACTCCAGAACAGGTAACTAGAATTCTTTCATACGAAGCTAACCTAGAAGAGACACTCTAGGAGCACACCTAATGAATCCCAGCTAACGTTCCATCTACAGGACCAGGCCAGAATTTTATCAAAGGAAAACTTCTGAAATATGTATACAGGGTGGATGGCAGCTCTTCAGCATCCCTGTGTTGTGCCATATTGCTTGCTAATACAAACACCGATGCACATGCAGCTGAGCCATGAGCTCAGGCAGCTGAGTCCAGTGAAAAATAACTTGACAAAACCCCTAACTTTTGGCTGAACAAGCTCCCTGAACCAGCTCACTGTCTGTTCAAATGAACGTCAGTGCCAGCATTAGGCAGCTCCGGCTTCTAGTGGTTTAAGCTGTCATGAAACCCATGATAGGTCACAAATGAAATTCCTTTTTCTACAGTGACTGGGTAAGTTCTCCTCTTCCTCTCCCTCAGCAAGTGGTTTTCCTGCCTCCTTCCGTGTGCCAGCACTGACAGTCATTCAACCCTGCTGTTAGCTGATATAGAATTAAAATCAACAAAAAATAGTGATTAATCAACAAAAAATAGTGATTAATCAACAAAAAATAGTGATTAATCAACAAAAAATAGTGATTAATCAACAAAAAATAGTGATTAAGCTGGAGAGGGACTTTTTACAAGGGCGTGTAGTGATAGGACAATGGCTTTAAACTGAAAGAGGGCAGATTTAGATTGGATATAAGGAAGAAATTTTTCCCTCTGAGGGTGGTGAGGCACTGGAACAGGTTGCCCAGAGAAGTTGCAGATGCCCCATCCCTGGAAGTGTTCAAGACCAGGTTGGATGAGGCTTTGGGCAACCTGGTGTAGTGGAGGGTGTCCCTGCCCATGGCAGGGGGGTTGGACCTAGATGATCTTTGAGGTGCCTTCCAACCCAAACCATTCCATGATTCTATGAATTTTCTGCCTGCATAGCCCCTGATGCCAGTGTACAACAGCATCGGACAGGCACTAGCATCTTCGCAAGGAGAAGCAGGAACACATGGCTGGGAGAAGGGGAAGACCAAACCATCTCCTTCAGTGGCAGCTCACCATTAGACTGGTTTAGCTTCAAGGGGAAACCACACCCTGAGAGCAATTTAAAGACTCAGGTAAATGTTGTGAAGCAGCTGGACTTGCTCTCCCAACACAAGTACTTTTATGCACTGTTTTGTGCAAATCTTCTACCTTAATGGAGATTTCGAGGACGTGCACAAAAAGGCAGAAATACAGATTAATAAAGGCTGGTGTTCTCACATGTGTGGTTAAGGTTTAACACCTTTGTAGATGTGCACTAGGTGGACACACTGCTTTTCTTTTCCAGCATTTTGTTGCTTTGTGAGCAAATGATTTGTCTACAGCAACCATAACTGTTTCAGAGTTCTCTGTGTTCATTTACTCCCATCTAATAGGCAGCTCACAGTGTTCCTTACCGCAGAAATAAGAATGATAATGAACAATTAGCCCCGTGTATTAACTTTTCCTGCTGCAAGACAGATATGTCACAGACATAACTCTCTGCAGAAAAAGTGGCATCTATATCCAGCCTCTAAACAACAGATCTGCAAGCAAAACAAGTTGTGGGTCTAAAAATGCAACTGTCACACATTTTCATTTCCAACAGAATCAATTGTGAATTATTCGAAGGTATCTACAGGCTGAAGAGGAAAAACTCTGAGGTAGCTCCTCAGGACTACTTGGTCCCCGTGAGTTCGAAGAGCAGTAATTTTGTACTAGTTTTTGCACACCTACGAAGGTACTTAGCATTCACGTGACTAGTACTACACTTGCATTCCAGGATTATGTAAGAATTGGGTAACTGAATCAAGTTCCTTTCCTCACAAGCTTCAAACAAACAGGTGAGAACACAGCACCATGTAGTCAAAAGAAAATCCCGTCTCCTTCACAGGGTTTCCTTATTTCTTAAGCTGTATCACCTTGAGGTTTTACTTACATAGTCACAGCTTCCAGAACATCAAATGCAATTTCCCTCCAAAGAACCCCCATCCAATGTATTTGTGCCTGTGTTAACCTGAGGTACAGCCACACTTCAAGGAGAACACAAAATAACTAGATTGTCTGCCTCACAAGTACAAGGTACTTCACAGGTGACCGACAGTGACTGCACAAGCTATTTGTAATGGCTCAAACTACTAAGGGCATTTTTACTTTCTTTGTGTTATTTACAGTCTCATTCCTCAGGCAATCTCATATCTCGTTTTCCATTTCAACTGCAAGGTTTTCCTGGAGATCAGCTCAGTGATAAGTCAGGTCTGCTTCTTGAGTTTATTTATTTAGAACCCATGGAATGATGCCTGAGTAGTTTCTCCAGATGCTATCTACTCTGAAAGAAAATACCCGACCTCCCCTGCAACAGATAAGGATACAATCTGTGGCCATTTGTATTGAAAATTCCAAGTACTTCCAAGTCTTTCCAAATCCTTGCACTAAATCCCTGCATAAAACAAAATCTCTAGCACTAGCCTGCTTTATCTACACAGTGATCCAGAAAAGTTTTATGGAAAATAGATTTTAAATATTAAAAAATATATATATAAACATTCACTTTCCTGGGACAATTTTTCTGAAATTGGTTGGTCACACACAAAAAGCAGCAGTGAGTGGCCCTTGAGAAACTTCACTCCCAAAGCTGAGCATGCAGACTCCCTAACCATTAAGCCTTGTCTAGCAAGTCATCAAATAAGAGATTACTAGTTTTACCAGGAAGAAGCCTTTCTTATTCATCCCTCTTCCACTTTTTTTGCATCTTAAACTCATTTTAACTCACCAAGTTGCTCTTAGGAGCCCAAACCACACCAACAGTAACTCTGGTTAGGTATCCTCCTGAAATCTGGTAGTAAATTGCAGAACACTGAAATTTGTGTACTGTATTCCCAGCTACGGTAACGCTTTGTTAAAAGGGCTGCTTACCTCACCAGGCTGAGGATGAAACTGCGGAAAAGGCAGCGTGGTTTTTTAGATACAATTTTACCCACAGCAGCTCCAAACACTCCATAAACTTTAAAGCATGGAACAATGACGGAGGGAACTGCAGAAGCAGCAAATTGCTACAAACGGCCGTTCATAAGAACAGTTCACTGGGAATACTGGCCTCAAACAATTACACAAGACACATCAGAGCAGACTTTCTCTTTTCCATGTTGTAGCTCCACAATACTGGCACACCTTTCAGATGTAGCCTGGCAAAGGAAGTGCTAAAACTGGGCACGTACATTTTTCAAGCACGGGCCCACGTCACTCTTAATACTGCATTTTTCATCGTTAGAAACGCTTTGATGACCACAGATAAAGTAACACCTGCCGGGAACTCATGTCCTAAACAGACTGCACAGCTTACGCGAAGCAGGCCAGACTCAGCAGCACCCACCGACACAAACCCACATCTCCTTCCATGCTGCACCCACCGACACAAACCCACATCTCCTTCCATGCTGCACCCACTGACACAAACCCACATCTCCCTCCTGTGCTGCTCCCACCGACACAAACCCACATCTCCCTCCTGTGCTGCTCCCACCGACACAAACCCACATCTCCCTCCTGTGCTGCTCCCACCGACACAAACCCACATCTCCCTCCTGTGCTACTCCCACCGACACAAACCCACATCTCCCTCCTGTGCTGCTCCCACCGACACAAACCCACATCTCCTGCTGTATTGATCTTCACCAGCAGCATGCAGCATGAATTTCCCCCGCACCCCCACCACGTTTTGGGGTTCTCACGCTTCGGACGGCCTCTACCGACCCGAAGCGAACGAGAACACAAGACGCTTCCCTGCCAGCTGCTGGACACGGCCAGCAGAGACCATCAGCAGCCCCTTCCCAGCCCAGTGGCCCCCCCAGGCGGGGGCCCGCTGCGGGCGCAGCAGCTCGCCGCGCCCCCCGCCCTTCTCGCTCCGCCGGAGGGGCTCAGCCTCGCCGCCCGGCCCGGGCCCAGGTGGCCGGCTCCCGGGACAATAGCTCCCGAGCCTCCCGGCGGGACAACCCCCACCGAGGGGGGCGAGAGCCGAGCGGGAGTGGCGGAGAGGAGGGGCGGCGGCGGCACCGGACGGGGCTGTCTCCCCGCCGGCAGTAACGGCGGGGCGGTGCCCGGCCCCGCCGCCCCCCCCGGGGGCCCGCGGCGGCTACCTGCATGACCACGTCGTTGGGCAGCTGCGCGGCGCGGAAGAGCTCCAGGACGCGCCCGTTGGACGCCACCTTCTTGGTGCTCTCGGTGTCGCAGTAGGAGAAGAGGTCGCAGTAGTAGCGCTGCTCCGCCTCGCTCAGCGTCAGGCCCTCCATCTTACACCTCGGCTCCGCGCGGTGCTGCTGCTGCCGCCGCCGCCGCCGCCGCCCCGCATCCAACGGCGGCGGCCCGGCCGGCGGGGGAGCGGCGGGGGAGCGCGCGGGGCTGCCTCGCGCCGCGCGGCCCGTTGCGGGGTGGCGGGGGGTAGGGGGGGGAGACACGGACGGACGGACAGACAGACACCGCCGCGCGCCCCCGCCAACCGCCGCGCGCGAGCGGCCGCTCACACCTTCCCCCGCCCGCCCGGCGGCGCGCCTGCGCGCGCCTCCCCCGCGCCTGCGCCCAGCGCCCGGCCGGCGCGCGCCCCGCGGAGGGAGGCGGGGAAGAGCGCCCCGGCGGGAGCCGGCCCCCCCCCCCAACTCCCCGCGCCAGCGGCGGCGGAAGCGCCGGGCCCGGAGGGGCGGGGCTAGCGGGGAAAAGAGCCAAGGGCGCTCCCCGCCGCCTCGCCCCCTCCCGGCGGCGCCCGCAGGGCGGGGGAGGAGAGAGAGAGCGCGAGCGGCGGCAGCGCCGCCCCCGTCCAGGGGCCCGGATGTGCGGCGCGCGGCAGCGCCCCCTGTGGGTGTGGCGGCGCGGGGAGGCGGGCCGGCGGCCGCGGCTCCGCGCCGGGCGGTCCCCTCAGGGGGCCCGGGAGCTCGGTGCGGGGTGCCGGGCCCGCAGGAAGGACAAGGGGTAATGGATTTAAACTGAAAGAGGGCAGATTTAGATTGGATATAAGGAAGAAATTCTTCCCTCTGAGGGTGGTGAGGCACTGGAACAGGCTGCCCAGAGAAGTTGTGGCTGCCCCATCCCTGAAAGTGTTCAAGGCCAGGTTGGATGAGGCTTTGGGCAACCTGGTGTAGTGGAGGGTGTCCCTGCCCATGGCAGGGGGGTTGGAACTGGATGATCTTTGAGGTCTCTTCCAACCCAAACCATTCTGTGATTCTAAATCACACGGGGGTGCGTGGTGGCCCTGACACGCAGCTGTCCTGGTCCTGCGAGGCTCACCGGGGTGGGGGAGAGGCTGGGGCAGGGCTGAGTGGCTGGGGGCTCAGGCATGCGGGACCAGTACAGGCGCTCCTGGTAACTGGGGGGGAATTCAGCTTTTTGCTGCGTAGGCCCTGCTGTAAATGGCTGCCTCTCCTGGTGCCCTTTCCACCATCAATACCTTGTGCAGTGACACCACGTAACACATAGCAAGAAGTGGCCTGGATAATAACTCCGTACATCAGTCTTGCTGGAAAGAACGGGCAAGAGCTCCCTTACCTCTTCAGCCAGGGCTCTTGTTTTGTATGTCTGTCAGCTGTGTTTTCCTGGATTCTGTGTGCCTCCCTGGGTAAATCTATGTTCTCGCCGTGATACACTAACAAAGTTAGTTCCCTCCAAGTTACTTTGGCTTCTGGAGGGAGTCTAACATCTCTGACAGAGTAAAGGGCCTATGCAGAATGCCAAAGTCTCCTGCTAGGCCCTTTTGACTACCTGATCTGATTTAAATCCTCCTGAGGTGGCAGTCCAGTACTTCATAGAATCATCAAATGTTTTGGGTTGGAAGGGACCTCAAAGATCATCTAGTTCCAACTCCCCTGCCATGGGCAGGGACACCCTCCACTACACCAGGTTGCTCAAAGCCTCATCCAACCTGGCCTTGAACACTTCCAGGGATGGGGCATCCAAAACTTCTCTGGGCAACCTGTGCCAGTGCCTCGCTACCCTCGGAGGGAAGAATTTCTTCCTTATATCTAATCTAAATCTCCCCTCTTTCAGTTTAAAGCCATTGCCCCTTGTCCAGTCACTACATGCCCTTGTAAAAAGTCCCTCTCCAGCTTTCCTGCAGGCCCCCTTTAGGTACTGGAAGGCTGCAATAAGATCACCCCGGAGCCTTCTCTTCTCCAGGCTCAACAGCCCCAACTCTCTCATACTTGGAGGCATCCTCTCATTTTTAATTTATATTTCTTCCCTTTTTGCACTTCACCTTCCCTTGCAACTCTTCCATTTTTTCTCTTTCCAGATTGCTGTTGCCAACTGCTTTACTTCCCTTAAGCACCTCATCCTTTCTTCCTCTTAAGACAGTTATGTTCTGAACTTAAAGCAGACGCTCATCTTCTTCACCATTTGAAATACTCACTGTATCCTTTTGCTGCTAACTAAAGTTTCAGAACACCACTGATACGTTAGTTTGTAGTTAAAACAACAGACAAAAGGATCTTCCCAGAAATGTACCATTATCAAGCTTTTGCAACCCCAAATGTTATTAATGATGAAACCACACAGATTGATTACATTTCTCATTTAGTCAAAAAGCCTCAAAATAGGCTATACTGACAAAATAATTAACCTTTTTGTATTGTATCTAGTTATTATGATTTTATAGATGTAGATGAGGCCAACAGCATTGTAGGTCATTGCTGGAGTTTGAACGGTTAATATATGTATATGTCTCTAGCTATAAAGTTTTCCATAAGTTAGTGTAAAGACCCCAAAATACTTTTATTGTCAACATATTCGAGTTTTATGTCTAAAAGTAATCTGAACAGCTTAATATTTTAATTCATTTTATTATTTGCATTTTTGCAATGGGAGAACGTATTTTTATTTTTAGTTCTTTTGGTTTGGGCAGATCTGTATCACAGCTTTTCCCAGAGCTTATGTTAGTTATGCAAAGAAGGTGGTTTATGGCAAAATACCCACCGAAATGTATCATTAGTGATACATTTTTGATATAGTAGATTAAGCCGTCGGTGCATGAAAAACTTGATTTAACTGTCTTGCGTTATGATTTAAACAGAGCAAGAAGAGAAACTTTTCTTGGCTTTTTAGGTGTCGTACCTTTTATTCGCTCTTTTTAATGAATCTCCTTAGAATTCACAGCTCTGAGTAACTAAGAGTTAAGCTGGTCTCCACATGGTGCCTGATTTGACTGTATTTTATTTCCTGTGAAGCGACTGTTAGATGACATGTTTCGGTACCAAAGCAGTCATCCTTCCATGAGATCAAAGTCAGAGAAAATGGTCATCGTCATGGGAAGGCCAAGTCTAAGGACCCAGATGGAAGGAAGTGCAAGGTTATTTTGCTGCCCATGGCAACTCTTGGAATCAGAGCCAAATTATACATCAATAAAGCATAATTTTTTTTAGAAAAGGAATACTTTTACACCTTGATACGTGACCAGATAGATGTATAGCCATTGCTAGTAAAAAAAAAAAAAAAAGTAATGTTTTATTCATTTAAGGGAGATGCCAGTTAAAACACTGCTCAGGTTTCAGTGTCTTTTATCAGCTGTGAAATTAATACTGATTTTTTTCTAAAAAGCAGTTGTTACACGTGCCGAGACTCATTTCTAAAAATAAACACAACTCAGTGTCTTGGGTCTACTTGCTTTTGATGGGCCTCTGAATCTGAGTTCTTATTGCAGTTACTGGGACTCATGTACTGCCTCATTGGCACTGATGTAAGTTATGTGCTCAGATTTGATTTTTTTTTTTAATTAAAACACCTTTAAATAACTTTCAACGTTATAAAGGATGTATTTGGGTCCACTTTCCATCTTGCACCTGGTTCCCCAAGTTTAGAAAAGTGGCCCAGAGGTTATTTGTCATTGCCTTTCTAAATTCTTCCACACGCATAATGCTGTGGAGCAGGTTTTACAATCTCTGTCAATACACTCCTTTACTTGCAGCCTATCAGGAATTATGGGAACTTGTTCTATCCTGATTCTTTAGTGGAAAGACATGTAAATTAAGGCTGGAAAGGAATGGGAGATGTTTAAAAAAACCCTGCTCTCTCAGACTTTAGAGCTGGTTTATCCTTACTGACTGATCTTTTCAAAAAAGAAGATACTTTTGGAGGTAGGGTGCTTTATTCTCAGACAGGAGAATATTTTGTAAGAACACTTACAAATGAAAGAAGTCCCTGTTCTGCTTTTCTAAAAGTGTCCTTATTTCCTGTGTATGGAAGCAACATTTTAATGCAAATATAGCCACTTCGCAGATGTTTGTACCCATGTTTTTTTGTAAATTTCTGCGTGTATGTTCTGTTTCTTACAGTTTACAACCTCTTTCCAACCTCGATGTTTACATTCTTGCAGTTTTGTCATATGGTCAGGTTTCACCTGCGGCTGATTTTCCTTCTATGAAATGGCATCTGTATTTCTCTGTTCATCTCCCCTCTGTTCTACCAGTCCTGCTAGGATTGTTTCTCCATCAGAAGGATGTCCCACATGTAAGGCTGTGAGATTTTCACAGAATCACAGAATGTCAGGGATTGGAAGGGACCTCAAAGGATCATCTAGTCCAATCCCCCTGCCGGAGCAGGACCACCTAGATCAGATCACACAAGAACGCGTCCAGGCAGGTTTGGAACATCTCCAGAGAAGGAGACTCCACAACCTCTCTGGGCAGCCTGTTCCAGTGTTCTGTTCCCCTTACTGGGAAGAAGTTCTTCCTCATGTTTAAGCGGAACCTCCTGTGTTCCAGCTTAGATCCATTTCCCCTTGTCCTATCATTGGATGCCACTGAGCAGAGCCTGGCTCCATCCTCATGACAGTCACCCTTTCCATATTTATAAACATGAATGAGGTCCCCCCTCAGTCTCCTCTCGTCCAAGCTCCCTCAGCCTTTCCTCATAAGGGAGATGCTCCACTCCCTTCATCATCCTTGTGGCCCTGTGCTGGACTCTCTCCAGCAGTTCCTGGACAGCAGTTCCAGGCCCTGAACTGAGGGGCCCGGAACTGGACACAATATTCCAGATGTGGCGTCACCAGGGCAGAGTAGAGAGGGAGGAGAACCTCTCTCAGCCTACTAAGCACACCTCTTCTAATACACCCCAGGATGCCATTGGCCTTCTTGGCCACAAGGGCACATTGCTGGCTCATGGTCATCCTGCTGTCCACCAGGACCCCCAGGTCCCTTTCCTCTGTGCTGCTCCCCAACAGTTCAGTCCCCAACTTGTACTGGTACATGGGGTTGTTCTTACCCAGATGCAAGACTCTACACTTGCCCTTGTTGTATTTCATTAAATTTCTCCCCGCCCAACTCTCCAGCCTGTCCAGGTCTCTCTGAATGGCAGCACAGCCTCCAGGTGTGTCACCCACTCCTCCCAGTTTAGTGTAATCGGCACACTTGCTGACCATGCACTCTATTCCCTCATCCAAGTCATTGATGAATATGTTGAACAATACTGGTCCCAGTACCGACCCTTGAGGGACTCCATTGGATACAAAAATCTGTTCCACACAGTCCCGTGTACCAGGCAGTATCAATGAGGGGGGTATCGTTTTTTCTCCTCCTGTACAAGGAAGGTGCCTTTGCAAGGAGCGTTCAGCCAGCAAACAGCGGATCTGCAGTGATGTTACTCACCACCATGTGGTCATTCTGGTCCTTCCTGCACCTCTGTGCAGGCACATCCCGAAAGGAAAAATCACAACTTCTTTCTCGGCAGCTTCCCTGGCATGTTGTGTCACTGCTGAGGTATGTAAGGGATCCTGGCTGGAGATATCTGCTAACAGTGGAGTATTTAATGATGGTTCTCTGTGTAAATTTCCTCAATGGAGAATGGGTAATACCTTTTCCATCTCATTCACCACTGAAGCGAGCATGTGCTCAGTTTTCCCCGATCTCTTCTTTAAGCTTTTAATTTGTATATATCTGTTGTTGTCCTTGTAAAAGTTAGACATATTTCCAAAATTGCCCCCTTTTCTCTTTCATTCATGTACATCAATCGATGATGACATGGAGCTGCTGGAGCGGGTCCAGAGGAGGCCATGAAGAAGATCCAAGGGCTGGAGCACCTCTGCTATGGAGACAGGCTGAGAGAGTTGGGGCTGTTCAGCCTGGAGAAGAGAAGGCTCCGGGGTGATCCTATTGCAGCCTTCCAGTACCTAAAGGGGGCCTACAGGAAAGCTGGAGAGGGACTTTTTACAAGGGCATGTAGTGATAGGACAAGGGGCAATGGCTTTAAACTGAAAGAGGAGAGATTTAGATTGGATGTAAGGAAGAAATTTTTCCCTCTGAGGGTGGTGAGGCACTGGCACACGTTGCCCAGAGAAGTTTTGGATGCCCCATCTCTGGAAGTGTTCAAGACCAGGGATGAGGCTTTGGGCAACCTGGTGTAGTGGAGGGTGTCCCTGCCCATGGCAGGGGGGTTGGAACTAGATGATCTTTGAGGTCACTTCCAACCCAAACTGTTCTGTGATTCTATGATTTTATCTATGATTTAGAGAATGGATTGAAAGGAGAGTGACTTTTCATATTTAACTTAGCACCTCAAAAGCTTGAGCAGCTGGTCAAATCCCACCTCTCTTTAGACTTTAAAACTATCCTTGTTTCTTCCAAAAGGAGAGGACATCTCCTGCTTGCATGATACTATCAAAAAGTCTCTTCTTATAGAAGTTAAAACTCCTTTTAGAGCCTTTCAATGTTTAACTATAAATCCATCTGGTCTTGCAGCTGTATTTCTTTACAGATTATTCCTGACACTGTCTACATCCTCTTTTATAAATATATTCTCTATAATTTCATGGAGACAGGAGGGGTAAGATAGTTTAACTTCTCTTTGTACTTTTTGGCACTAACATAAGTAATTCTTCATAAAATTATTTATGTATTGATAATAACTGCCTTGAAGTATGATAAGTTTCTATTCAAATTAGGTTTTCTTAATGATTTGGATTACCTTTGTAACATCTATCTTTGTTCTGAAGCCTTAAAATTTACATTACTGAAGCCCCATCTAGTCTGAAAACAGTCTTACACCTCCTTCACTACCTTTATTTCCTTAGCTCCTGTCTCCCTGGATTCTTGAGCAGTTCTCATTGTTCTTATACTTTTTAATCTTTCCTCTTGCTCCCTGAATGTGGAAATGCACTGTGACTTGCTGATGGAAGAGGATGTTATCCCTTCCTAATGGATCATTATTCCACTGAATAATGATCTCCATCTGGGAGGGCTGTTAATGTCTCCTTCAGGAAACTTCTGGCACATTACTGAATTTGTCAGAAATTGGTTACGAGGTGGGAAGAAGTGCTGAAAGCAAAATTTCACATCTCTCTTTCCCGTATTACACACGTACTCCCCCTCCTTCCTTTTCCTATTCTCTGCTTTTAGCTGTATGTATAAATGTATGTTTCCTTTTCCATTTCACTTGTATTTGAGTTTCCATCTTGATGTTTTTTTCCTTAACAGTTTTCCGTTTTAATCAGTCACTCAAGGCTTTTAATTTCCCCCTTTAACCTTTCTTTCTACATATTTCTTCCTCACACTAGCAATACAATCCTGCACAATATTGATAGTCTCGGGATTCGTATTCCAACTCGCTTTTTCCTGGTGCCTTCTCTATTCTGGATTCACTAGGTTGTTATTTCACAGTGTGATTCTGCCTCTTGGTCAGAATTTGACTCAGCCTGTTCTTTTAGCTGTTTTCCATTAAGATCAGTTTCCCCAGGATTGTAATCCCTTCCTTTTTCTCCATGGTGATGTGGGCTGATCTTAATATGTTAAGATAAATACAATGTAAAACTCCTTCTGTGTCTTATGTTTGTTTAAGATAGCAATAATCTAGTTTATTTCTTTTTCTTAAAATCCTCTAAATCACAACCAGCCCAACATGTTTTCAAATCTGCTTCTTTTGTAAAAAACAACACTTACAGTGACATGTCTCTGATGTTTATGCCAAGTATAGGAGGGATGTTAAGAATGCTGTATGCTCCATCTATGGTGGCTGTAGGAAGGAGTCTAATAATGGAAGGTCTTTCTCTATGTATAGCTCAGCTTTAGTATGTTTTACAGACTCTCATTTCTTCACACTTTCTAATTTTTATGTTATTTTTTTCTGTCCCCCGTCTTATCTTCTTTTTTTTTTTTTTCCTTCTGAACATCTTGCCTTATTTTGATGATCTATTTCCAATGACATCTCTTTATCCATGTTTATTGTCAGGAATTAATAAGGGAAACCAGGAGTCGAACATGATGATGAGATGAGCAGTGGTCATCTTAGCCGACGAAAGCCCCATCCTGCCACCCACTGCCAGGGCACAGGGCAGGGCCAGGAGGTCTGGACCAGCGGCCCGCGGCCAAGGACAGGCAGAACTGTGATGTGGCGGGGCTGGAGAGCCTCAGATGAAGGCAGCTCCCATGGGACAAGGTGGGCCCTGGCTGTGGCTGCCTCTCCGGGGGCCTCTCCCCATGGCACACAGCAGGACAGCTGTGCCAGCTCGCAGCTGGCCCTGACCCCCGCACCCAAACCCCTGCTTACCTTTGGGTCATTAACCTCACCTCCATGTCTCCAACTTACACACATTGTTGTAAAAGCTGGAATAATTCCGTCGCATTGAGGGGTATAACTTTGCATTTACGTCAGTGCACTTGGGAGCAGAAACTGATTTTGAAATGTGGGAGCATTTTCATGGCACTGCCATTCCTACTCCAGAAACCCCATTTTTTGAGTTCAGCGGTGAGATATATACAGCATACACAGAACTGAAACTTCTGTTTGCATTGAGAGACTCGAGATGTCGGAGAAGAAAGATGTAGTTTTCCTGTTAGTGTACAAACAGTTCCTGAAGCAAAGCTCTCACCATCGTAACTTCCTGCTAAACTTGACTCAGTTAGCAAATGCCAATGACAGTCCTGTGATATAAAATCAATAAATGTTATTTGAACTGAACCTGTTATGCGAGCAGAATGAAAATATACTTAATTGACACATATTCAAGTGTTTTAAAGAAATTACGTTTCTTTATTTTTGGAACATCATGTTCTGTTCCAGTCATTTTAGAGGGTCTATATTTGGTAGCATTGGGGCTGAACCTACATGGTGCTACAGCTCTCTGAATTTAAGTGGAATCGTTGCCAAGTACTTTGTGCCTTCTAGGAAAAGGTTCAGATCTTGGAATTCTTGGAATTAATCATAAAATGAGCACATTAGAAACTGGCAGGATCGAATGAATATACACGCATAAATACAGAGACACAATTGCCATCTTTTGCTCTCTTCGCATTTTTTTCGTATCACTGTTAACTTGTGTGTGCCCTTGTGTGTGCTTCCCACAGAAGTCCTTTGCCAGGATTTGTGTCTGTGAAAGAGGAGACAGAACACTGAGCGCATGAAGCACGTGTCTCTCTTGCTAGAGGGTGAAATAAAAGGTGAAGAAAAGCAGCTCTTTGCATCATTACTCTTCCCATCTGCCTTTTCTTTCAGGCTAAGAGCAGTTTGGCTTTCTTACAGAGAAAACAATTGAATTAGGAAGGGATTGGAATGTATAGTCTCCCCTTTGAAAGGTTCTCCCCCAAATTAGTATGGCTTCTGTACTCCCCAACAGATCAAAGAATGGTAGTGATGAAAGGCAACACTGGTTCTCTGCAGGAATCCAAGCACTGCTGTTACCTGGCTCAGGTGGCAGCCTAGATCTCCTAGCTTGAACAGGTGGTGCAAAGTAACAGGCTATCTCATCCTCCTCTTCCTCTCCTGACATGGAGACAGATGTAGTAGTTTTCTTCATGGCCAGCTTTGGGAGATGTCTGGGTAGTGGTCGTTTTGTAAGGTGCCTTACAAATGGCTGAGGGCCCGAGAGAGGACAGGCCTCGGGCACAATCCCTGCAATTCATAGAATCATAGAATCATAGAATGGTTAGGGCTGGAAGGGACCTTCAAAGGTCAATCTAGTCCAACCCCCCTGCAAGGAACAGGGATATCTCCAACTAGATCAGGTTGCTCAGGGCCTCGTCCAACCTGGCCTTGAACGTCTCCAAGGACGGAGCATCCACCACCTCTCTGGGCAACCTGTTCCAGTGTTCTACCACTCTCATGGTAAAAAATTTTTTCCTAATATCCAACCTGAATCTACCTCCCTCTATTTTAAAACCGTTACCCCTTGTCCTATCACAACAGGCCCTCCTGAACAGCCTCTCCCCATCTTTCTTGTAGGCCCCCTTGAGGTACTGGAAGACCGCTATAAGGTCACCCCGGAGCCTCCTCTTCTCCAGGCTGAACAGCCCCAACTCTTTCAGCCTGTCCTCATAGGAAAGGTGCTCCAGCCCTCTTATCATCTTCGTGGCCCTCCTCTGGACCCTCTCCAACTGGTCCATGTCCTTCTTATGTTGGGGACTCCAGAACTGGACACAATACTCCAAGTGAGGTCTCACGAGGGCAGAGTAGAGGGGAAGAATCATCTCTCTCGACCTGCTGGCCACGCTCCTCTTGATGCAGCCCAGGATGCGGTTGGCCTTCTGGGCCGCAAGAGCACATTGCCGGCTCATATTGAGCTTCTCGTCCACCAGTACTCCCACGTCCTTCTCCTCAGGGCTGCTCTCGATCCATTCTCCGCCCAGTCTGTATTTGTGCCTGGGATTGCCACGACCCAGATGTACGACCTACATGAGATCCTTCCTTTGCGGAGGATCTCATACAGATAGAAGAAACAGCACTGGACTGCAAAGTGGGGACTGCTGGGAGCGTGCAGTGGGCTCGTGCCTTCCTCCCCAGTCTCCAGTTGCAGCTCATCACTGAGAGAGAGCAGAAACTTCTTGTACCACTTCCCAGTTTGTTCCAAAAAGAATTGTTGCAACTCTGGCAAAAAGCCTGGGATGAGGGTAGCCAAGAACAGGCCAAATGTACTTCGTAACTCAAACCATTCTCTTGTTTGTGTTTGATCATCATGCTCCAGCCATTCAAAGGACTGAAGACTTAGCAAAAACAGCTGAGAAAAAGAAACCGAAAAATAGTTTATCGAGATTTCGTGGGTATATTATTTATTTGTATAGTTTGATCTTACCATCTTGGAAGAGAGAGAACACTTTGAAAGAAGAGCTGCTATATTTTATGTGAAAGAAAAACAGAGGCAGCAGCTACCTTTGGATTTGGCATACAACCTTTTTATCAAATAAAGGCTTTTCTGGTATTTTCTGTGTATTACAAGAGACATTTATATAGTATTAGATACCCAAATACACTAAATAGAGATGATGCACACAAAGTGGCAGACCCTTGCTTTTTCAAATGAGGCATAGTGAAAAAGGAGACAGGAAACAGTGAGAACAATAGGTCTGGTCCCATTTTCCTCTTCTCTTTATATAGAGATTTTGAAGGAAGTTAAATGGCTCTGTTTCCTCACATCTGACCTGTGAGAAAAATAGACTGTGCTGTCAGCTTTTAGCTTGGGAACACATACAAACTCTATTTCCCAGTAATGAGGTAAAGGATGTGTATTCCTTAGAAAGTAAGTGAATGAAAAAGCACCTGCAATTCTCCTGGTGAGATGTTAGACCTTCCACCTTCTGTTTGGCTCTGTGATGGAAACACTCTGAGCTGTAGTTGACTAATTAGCCAACCTACCAAGTCTTTATTGATGACTATTTGCTATTGTGAGAAACTGTTAATACTGAAGATAATTTGTGTGTTTGCTCAAGGAATCTTTGGTTAATCGATACAATTGGGTCAACAATACGGCCTTGCTACTTTAGTTTATATGTCTCAGCCTACAATTGTGACAAAAGAACTATTATTTGTTCTCTGTGTCTTTAGCTATCTAAAAGTTTCATAGATTCATAGATTCATAGATTCATAGATTTCTAGGTTGGAAAAGACCTTAGAGATCATCGAGTCCAACCATCCCTAATCCCCATTAAACCATATCCTCAAGTAGATCATCCACCCTGTTCTTAAACACATCCAGGGATGGGGACTCAACCACCTCCCTGGGCAGCCTATTCCAGTAGCTGACAACCCTTTCAGAGAAGAAATACTTCCTAACATCCAACTTGAATCTCCCCTGACTAAGCTTATACCCTTTTCCTCTTGTTCTATCACCCAACACTAATGTAAAGAGCCCTTCCCCTACCTTCCCACCATCTGTTCTCAAGTATTTGTAGGCTGTAATCAGGTCTCCCCTCAGTCTCCTCCATTTGTTTGTAAGCTGAAGTGAACAGCAAATGGAGACCTCTGCATCTCTCAGTGCATATGGCTCCTAACTCAGGATGAAGGTTTGCAAGTGCTCTCCGCTGAGCAGAAGGGTGCTAAACCGAACAAGTTCTGTGCAGGGACGCAGTGCCCCACCACCAGTGCGTGGGGACATCGTTTGGGTGTGCAGGAGGAAGAAACGGGGGAGAGGACAAGAAAGGGGAGGAAGTCTGAGGGAGCTAACACATGCTGGTTTAGCTGAGAAACACCAGCCACTTGGTATCTCCACCACTTGTTTTCCCTCTCTTTGTCCTCATAGTTAGAAGCCAAATCTCTAAATACCAGTTTGTCACAACACGAGGCTCACCAGCATGGTACACTCTCTCACCTACTCACCCCAGGTACGAAGTGCTGTCATCTACTGGATCCTCCTTTTCTCTCCCACCTTCCTCCCTGCATCCTTTACAGAGCTGAGCCTGCGCAAGCATTGGCCACAAACATCTTGCATCTTCTTCCATGGTCAAGAGTCCTCTTGCAGTGCCTCAGGATCACACAGAGATGCTAGCCTGAACATGAGCTGTACGGAATGCTTCCACTATTTCAGCCACAAGCTTGTTAAGCATCTCACAGAGAAAACATCCCTTTTGCATTCATGCATTCTGTCAAGTCGTACAGCAGCATTTAAAGTCAGCAGTTTCTTTTTCTTCCTTTTGCATATGATCAAGTACATTTAGGAACGTATGCCACCTGTGCTCTGCATGTGGAACTCCCACTTCTACTGAATTCGAATAATACTAGCAATAATAATAAATAATGATTTGTTACTTATGTGCTGCCAGGACAAAAAGGCTTCAAGACATCTGATAAAATATATATAAATAGAGGAGGGGGAAAAGAAAAAAGTAAATTTACCCTCAGGTACACAAAGAACTAGGTTTAAAAAAATATACAAATATAGGTAGCACTTCTCAAAACCAAAAATGAGCCAATAAATTCCTAAGAGAACTGAAATTCTCTGCACAACAAACTCAAACAGGCTGAAGTGTCTAGCATTGCAGAGGTGAGCTTCAGACCTCTTGAACTTTTTCACTCAAACTAATTCATTGAAAAATCCCACCATCCCTTGTGCTTTGCTGTACAAGCTAGGGGGGTATTAGCAAGGCATTTGACCTTCTGTTCTTCTGCACATTCTACTCTATTTTATCTTTTTTAGGTTGCCCAGAGAAGTTGTGGCTGCCCCATCCCTGGAAGTGTTCAAGGCCAGGTTGGATGAGGCTTTGGGCAACCTGGTGTAGTGGAGGGTGTCCCTGCCCATGGCAGGGGGGTTGGAACTGGATGATCTTTGAGCTCCCTTCCAACCCAAACCATTCTATGATTCTATGATCTTTACCAGGACACCTAATATTCAGCTAGTAAAAATCCAGCAGTACTAGTTTTGTTTTAGGCTATACTGCAGACAGTCCTCAAGCACTTTGAAACAACTAACCTGACAGAAAACTGCAGCGAACGTACCTGAGAAAACACCTATGTCAGCTGCACACAGATTTAAGTGGGAATTACTAGATAATTGCACCCTTTGGTAACTATTTGTTTGGAAATCCTACTGTAAACAGGATGTTTGTTCAGGGAATGCATCTAGAGGCATTCAAATGTTGCTTTCAAACTCTGGAGGGCAAATCACATGGACCTACCTAAGTTGCCAGAAGGAGCTTTCATACAAATAAAAATCAGGTTCTCACTTTCTGCTAGCATTTCACATGAGCTTAACCTCTTTCCAACCAATAGAATCTCTAAATTTTGCAGTATACTGAAAAAAAAAACCCAACAAGCAATGCCAACTATATGCCAAGAGAGTGTAAAATATCCTGAGGTAAGTGGCAAAATGCTGATGAAAATCCTCTAAATGTTTAATCACAGTTTTAATTGGGAGAGGGACTTGTTTTTAAGTCTTACCAAAACATGTTTATAAATTTTAATTTACTATAGTTTCTTCCTCTGAGGAAAGGCTGCAAGTTTTACTTCAACTTCCAGCTGATTTTGTTTTTCTTCAGACTTGGTTTAACTTTTCCATCCACTAAAGTTAAATACAGCTTTTTCAGTGGTAGCAAATTTAACTATGTCAAGTTGAAAAAATCTTGCATCGTACACAGTAAGAGTAACAGAACAAAGGTCATAAGGCTTTGAAGACGAAAAACAAATCCAGAGCTTTGGAAAATACGGTAAGAGGAAAAGACAGTGATTTGAACAAATACAGGTAAATCAGGCAAAATTTGAAAAGGCTTTCGTTAGAAGGAAGAAAGCTTTTCATATTCACCCATTCAAAGGGCGAACAAGGAGTCTGTGCTTCACTTTGGTGTGAAAAATAAGCTAAGACATTGTCAATGTTGTTTCTAACTCATACACTATACAGATACCTCAACATGCAAGGTGAGAAGAACAGGCTTCAGACCCAGATACTTAAAAAAATGTACATTGAGAGGAATTTCATGTTTTCCATGTGTGTATCGCAAGCAATAACATCGCTTTTGTTTCAAATACAAAAATGTCCAATGTGAATTTCTTACACATAGAATCATAGAATCACAGAATGGTTTGGGTTGGAAGGGACCTCAAAGATCATCTAGTTCCAACCCCCCTGCCATGGGCAGGGACACCCTCCACTACACCAGGTTGCCCAAAGCCTCATCCAACCTGGCCTTGAACACTTCCAGGGATGGGGCAGCCACAGCTTCTCTGGGCAACCTGTGCCAGTGCCTGAGCACACTCGCAGTGAAGAATTTCTTCCTTAGATCCAATCGAAATCTGCCCTCTTTCAGTTTAAATCCATTGCCCCTTGTCCTATCACTACACGCCCTTGTAAAAAGTCCCTCCCAGCTTTCCTGTAGCCCCTTTAAGTACTGGAAGGCTGCAATAAGATCACCCCGGAGCCTTCTCTTCTCCAGGCTGAACAGCCTCAACTCTCTCAACTGTCTCGGCCTGATGCTGATTCTCATCGTGGTCTAGGGGCCTTCTTCACTCTGGTGTGATGTATCCACGATGCTTGTTCTCGAATCCTGACTGCTGTGTGAGTGGTTAGCGACACCTGGAATGGACCTTCCCACCCAGGTTCCAGAGATGAACCTAAAAGACCTCTAACATATCCATAATCACCAGGTTCAATATTGTGCACGGGCCCATCGAAACCTTGGGCTCTAGTTCCCAAAACCAGCTTCTCTATTTCCCGAAGCTGGTTTTGCAGACTTATTAAATAATCAGTTACTATCTCATCCCTGATTTGAGTCGATGTTCCTGCCTGTACAGTGTCAAAAGAGCTCAGCCCTTCCTTGGTTCTGGGCTTAGTTCTAATTCTCAGGAGTGCTAAAGGCAGTGATTGGGGCCAAGACAAACCAGCTTCCTGACCTAATTTTACAATTTGCAGCTTCATCAGGTGATTCACCTTTTCTACTTGACCACTAGATTGGGGATCATATGGGGTATGAAGTTGCCAATCTATTCCCAAAAGCTTACTAACTTGTTGAACAATCTTTGCAATAAAGTGTGGCCCCTGATCTGATGATTACCACGGGAACCCCGAATCTCGGGATTATTTCTTGCAATAGTATTTTGGTTACTTCCCTGGCTTCATTAGTTCAGCAAGGGAATGCTTCTGGCCACCCTGAAAAGGGATCCATCAAGACCAACAGGTATCAAAACCCCCCTTTTCTTGGGAGTTCTGAGAAATCAATTTGCCACTGCTGTCCTGGATAATTCCCTTTCCCTATTTCGCCGGGCCGGGCTTTTGTTCCTGACTTGGGATTATTCTGCAAACAAACCTCGAACTGCTGTGTTACTTGCTGGATAGTGGTCCATAACTACGGCCCAGAGCAACGCAAGGGGTATTATTATTTTATCTTGTGGAGTTTTTTGTTTTTTTTGTGATACCAGCGACTTTTATTGCAGTTTACAAGCAGCTTTTATAGATCGTGCTTCCAGCCACCATGTGTGATGACCAGGCAGGTGTCAGGCAGCTGGTGGCCCCGAAGCACTCAGATGCTGGCCGGATCTGGAGGCTGCACCACGTCCTCCTGCAGCCGGTCACCGGTGAGATCTGCTGGCTGGGTCACCTCCTGCTCTGTGGCTGCCCACTCCTCCTCGTGCCGGCGGAGCTGCTCCAGATGCAGCCTGGCCAGGCAAAGCTACTTCTCCTGCGGCGTCTCCTCCAGCTCAGAGTCGCTGGACTACTCCTCGTCGACAGCCCAAGAGGCCGCCTGCGGCTTCCCCTCGGCCTGAGCAGAGGCCTCGCTGGGGGCCGGGGGCCGCCCCCGCCGTGCCTTCCGCAGCTGCGAGCGCAGCCATTGCAGGCTGAGCCTCGACTTGGGCTCTCCTCCTCTTCCTCCTCCTCCTCCTGCTTCGAGGATGTGGAGCGTCTGAATCGCCAGGGAGGTGACCGCGGGGCTGGGATCTCTGCTGGCGCCTTGAAGGGCCTCTCTGATGTGCTCCATCTCACCATCTGCCACCCGCCGTCCCAAGAGCCCCAGGAACCTGACGGCCTCCTGCCGCAGGAGCTCCTGCGGGTTCTGCAGGTAGCGCTGGCTCTGCTGCAGGTAGTCCTTGGCCCTGCTCTTCTTCCTGGCCAGCAGGCACTCGCCGACCTTCCACGCCTGCGCCGTCTCGACCAGCTGCACCAACTGCCTCCACTTGAGGAACTGGCCAGCGCTGCAGAGGGCTTCCTGGGAGGCCTTGGCCACGCTCTTGTCCTCATCGTACAGGTGAAAGAGCAGCGGCAGCAGGCTGTCCCACACCACCTCCTTCATCTTCTTCCTTTTGGCACCCGCAACGAGCCCCATCGTGTCTCGGAAGAGACGGATGGAGAGCTGCCGCACGGTGCCCGACTCCTTGTCGAAGAGCCGCCGCAGCTTGGCAGCCAGCGCCAGGGCGGTGCGGCTGGACTCCTTCCCCTCCAGGAGCTGCAGCATGTTGGCGAGCACGGACAGGACCATGTCAGCGGCATCACCGTCGCCATCCTCCAGCTGCTCCATGACGACAGGCAACAGGACAAGGGATTTCTTTGCCACATCTGGCCTCTCGCAGAGCGAGAGGATGCCCCTGAGCACCAGTCTGGCCATCTCCGGGCACTGGCTCTTCAGATAGGTGGGAAAGATTTCCAGGACACGGTCCAGCTCTTCGTTGAGGTTGGTGCAGCCCAGCATCTCGACCAGGAAGGCCATGGTGACCATCTCCTGGATGGGGTCCTCCACCCTGAGGAGCTCTGCCAGGCAGCCGAAGATGGTGGAGCACACGTGTCTCGGGGTCTTCGTCATCTCCCTGGCCACAATGCACACTCCCGAGAGGTGGGTCTCAGTGCGGAGCAGGGCATCCCAGCCACCCTGCGCCTCGATGGCCAGCACCTGCTCCTCAAAGCCCATGCTGCAGAGCAGCAGTCTCAGGGAGTACACCAGGGACCTCAAGGGAGTCAGCGGATCCTGTTCGTCCTCCTTCCAGAAGATGTGCACCTCCTGCAGCGTCAGCTCCCTGGCAAAAGGCACTTGGAGAAGCAGTGCCAGGAAAAGCCGGGGAAAAATCGCCTCCACCACCTGCAGGTGGGTGGGCTGCACGAGGATCTTGGTTATCATTATGGTTGTGGCCAGCGAAAGGACACGTGCGTCATCCTGGGTGAAGGTGGAGGTCCGGTGTGTCAGTGGGTCCATCAGCATGCCGAGCAGCTCCCGCAGCACGCTCTCTGCAGCCTGGGGCTGGGACAGCACGGTCTCCCACATGGCCGGGGCGGCACCGGTGCACAACGGGGAGAGCCGCAGCAGGCTGGCCACCACCTCGCTGGGATGTCTGTCCAGCAGCACCAGCAGGGCCCTGTTCAGGCCGTTGAGGGCTCTCGTCTCACTGATGGAGGGCAGGTTTGTGTAGATGGCCCACACGATGTTCGTGACCTGCATCGCCTGGAAACCAGAGTCTGCCACAAGGACGTCCAGCATGTCGGCAGCCGCTGTGATGGTGTCGGCACTTGAGGACTGCAAGTTCTTGATGGCCATGAGGATGATGTCTACTCGCTCAGAGGGCCGGAGGCATTTCAGGAACTTGAGGAAGATTTTGCATGCAGGGCTGGTTTCGGAGTGCTCCCAGGACTGCCCTGCTTGCCAGTCCTCCTGGAGCCACTGCTGCCCTGCCTCATGCAGCCCCGATCCCCTGCTTCTCTGCTGCAGGACGAAGGTATGCAGGTGATGGAGAGCTGCTTCAGCCTCGTAGCGGGTGCCCGTGTCCTTGCAGGTGCAGCAGAGGGTGAGTTGCCCCACCAGCCTCCCCAGCATCCCAAAATGTTGTACCTTGGAGCACTCATGCTCGCGGGCTCTGGGTAGTGCAAAGCAGGGGCAGACCAGCAGTAGAGAGTAGGTGGTGAGGAATTCCATCAGCCTGGCGATCCGTGCCATTGCCCTCTCCCGCACCACTGCTCTCCGGGAATTGGTGAAGGGAAGCAGGAGCTGCAAGTGGTCCTGCAGCTCCAGGATGCCGAGGCTGCCCGCGCTGCATACCAGCGCCTGCAGCATTCTGTCCATCTTGGCCAGGGTCTGGGAGCAGAGAGAAGCCTCGGGGTCCTGGCTGTCCCCCTGCGGAGGCAGGTGGAAAACGCTGTGGAAGCAGGTCTGGATGAGGCTTTTCTTCTTCTCGTCCTCCGCAAGCAGCCCTGCTTCACTCATGGAGGTGATGGCCCGCATGGCTTGCAGCCGCACCATGGTGCCCACGTAGTCAGCGGGCTCCTCTTGCAGCAGCATCTCAACGGCCTGCATCAGCAGCAGATGGTAGAAGAAAAGCTTACGCCACATGGCGAAGCTCAGGCGGACAAGGCGGCAGGTGGTGCAGATGGAGGACAGGAACCTCAGCTGCCAGCCCTCTTGCTCTCGCCTGCTCCTGACAGAGCCCCGGATGATGTCCGGGTCGTTCTGTCCCTGCCTGGCCGCAGCCGAGGTGGAGCAGCACGAATCCGCTGGCAGCGGACCGTCCTCACGCATGTCCCTGGGCTCGGAGCTGGGAGCCGGGGCAGCTCCGTTCTCCCCCCAGTCCTCCCGGAGGCGGTCAGGGGGTCTCCTTGCCATCCTGCAGAAGGGGCAGAGGGAGGGAAGAGAGGGGCGAGAGGGACCCGGCACCACCCGGGGCTGCCTTGCCAGAGGCGCTGGGGCAGAGGTGGCCGCGCTGGGGAGCTCCTGGCTCCCGTGCTGTCCCAACACCGTCCTCTCAGACACTGCGAGGCCAGGGCCAGGTGACGCAGAGTCACACAGTACCCCAGTGCCACCCCCAAGCCCCCTCCTGCAGCCTCAGGCACGCCGAGGCTCTTCACTCTTCCGCACAACGCCGGGGAAAAGGCCCACGGGGCTCCCCTTCTCGCGGACTCGCCAGCACACTGGCACGCAAGATGCGCTCCCGCTGCTGGCTCAGCAGCGAGTGACGGGCTCTGCTGGGTGCCCCAGTTACAGCTGCCCCAGTGCACGCCAGAGTCCCTATGACGTCATCCCATTATGAAGGAGTGAAATTCCATGAAGGAATTGCAGGAAGAGTTGAGGAGGCTGTTTGCACGTATCCAAAGCCAGACGTGCACACAAGGTCTGAGGACAAGGTGACCAGCCCTGAAGTTACACAGAGTGTCTCGTTGAAAAACTCCCCAGCGAGACTTTGCCATCCTTGAAGGGGGAACACGCAAAGTCATTTACATGCTGGGCAAGAGAAAATGAACCAGTTGGCTAAGAGAAGAACACTGAATATGCACCATTTTGGGGAAACGTTACCCAGATGGATGATTACGAGGTATAACTAAGGTTCTGTCCCGGGACCATGTAGATACATTGGGAGGAATTTCTCCCCCATGTCTCCAGGATGAAAGTTAGCCATGCCAGCAGGAAAACGACTGATCCCAGTGTAAGCTCACCAGCAGCAACTCTGCAGTGTAGATAAAAGGCTCCCAGCCTTGTCATTCCCCATCTTGTTCCAGCATTCCCCCGAGTAGCTGGCTTCTGCGGCGAAGCGGGCTGCGGTGGAGAGGGCAGCCTGTGGGCTGGAATCCTTGGAACATCCACAGAAGAGCACAGCCCCCACGCAGGCTCTTGTGCCCAAACGTTCTTTGGTGGTGTGACCGGAGAGGGAGATGACGTTTCACTACAGGTAGCAGCTCTACGCCAAGGGTAGACCTGTAGAATCCCGGGGGATTCCCCAGGGATTAGAAAACGGCCCAGTTCTATTTCTGTAATTTCAGGGAGAAACAGACTGACTCAGCAGGAAACCTTAAAATAAAGACTGCTGCTTTAGCACACGTGCATTCCGTGGCTTGAGGATGTTGTCCTTTCGACATGTGGTGGCTGTCACACTCTAACTTTTTTCCACTTCTGCACTTTTATTGCAAACAGCTAATCCCTCTGTTAGCGTTCATCCTGCTTTTTTCTTCTACATATCAGAGTCCCATATATTCCCTGCTTTCTAGAGAATGTCAATATTTGTTTCAATACACATCAGTATTTGTTTCACTCTTGAATCCTGCAGAAAGCACACAAACCTGTCACTGGTGGTCATCTTTTTAACATTCACTGACTGGAGTTGCAGTAGCAATTAAAACTCCAAAGGACAAGGAATTCTCCACCCATGCTGAACTCCCCCCAGCATCAGAGTCCGTGTTAAAGTGCTGCAATTAGAAAAATGTTTCCCAAACACCGCATGAGGACAGGCAGGCACTGACAACTCCGATTATTTAATACAGAAAGTTGCAGCACAGAAAAGACTCCATGCAATGGAAGGAATCCGAGATATTTTTCTTTTATTGCTTTGTTCAGGTAAAAACACACTTGGCACAATCCCTTGTAATGAATCTACATTATCACTGCAGAATTGCCTATTTTTTCAACTTTTAAAAATTACATTTCATTGTGGTTTTACTTTGTTCAGATCTCCAAACTTACTTCTGTGGAATGTCAGGGCTTTATAATTTCATAAAAGTCGGGGGGGTTTCCTATTTATAGGTTAAACAACTTCATATTTTGTTGTACTGTGGCATAGTGGCACATTTGCGTTTTCCATCATCCCGATAATAGATTTTTATCGTGTGTTTCCCCATTTTCAGATAGAGCAATCAAGTTTCCTTTTTTTTTTCAGCCTAAGGACAAAACAACTACCAACATGGACTTCTATCCTACAAGTCTTTGTATATCTTTAGGTTGATGTAGATGATGCAAAGATTCAAATGGAACTTGACTTTATTAAGAATATTTTTAATTTAAAACACTAAGTTTGAAATTTTCTATACTAGTTAAAAGTATTATTTGATAGGTTATATAGATCTTTACTACAACTTCAGAAGGTCGATCTTCCAAATTCTATTTACTGTATAAGCTTATATGGCCTCATTAAGATAACACAAATATACTTATAATGTCAACAATATATCAATTAAATATTTTGGTATATACTTGTATTCACAACAAATTAGGACAGCTCAGAATCCCAACTTTGACTTCAGCATAGAACACTAGATATGTTGTCCTTGTTTAAACTAATAGTTTAAAACAACTAACAATTTTGCCATATGGAGGCATGTAAGATTATCTGAGTTATCTTTACCGCTATAATAAATTTTAAAGAAAATCATTCAACTGTTAATGCAAGGTAAACAGGATTTTCTTTCAAAGGGGAATAGAAAGACTACTAACCCCACTTCTTGAAGTTGTCATCATTTGAAACTGTTCTGGCAAAACGCTACAGACTTTTCACTGGTTTAAAACATAGTGCTGTTACCTATCACTTGCATAATCCAAGTTATAAAATAACGTTACTGACATTAGTTAAATCTGTCTTCATAGTACGTGAACCCAATTTGTCCTCTCTTTCCCTCTCCTCCTTTCCTCCGCCAACCCTACTGCCAACACAACTATTTCAAGATGGCCATAACTTTCCTAAGCACTCCCAAATTAAACGTTCAACATATCAAAGTCCAATTGTAAAATAAAGACATCCTAATGCAACGTGAGAATGGAACTCTCCAATGCCGTGCTCAAATCCCACTCGGTGTGCGGCAGCGCTACCAAAAGCGAATCAAAAACACGGGCCTATGAATAAGAAATGGTGAAACTGGCACATTTTTATTACTGCATCGACGGCACTATACATAACTGTTTCTCTGACGTGTTTACAGCCTGAAAGGGAAAAGAAATCTCTAAAATACACACTTATTAAAAGGCTCTCTTACATTTATTGTTGCCTCTTCTCTCAAACACATTAAGCACCATTCAGGAACTTCACCTTGTTACTCTTCAAAAAGAAATCCCTTACTTTCTTTCTCTGTAAAGTGATAAACACTCCATTGACCGTATTCTCTGTTATTGCAAGAATCCCGAGATATTTAGACACGGTGATGAATTACCTCTGGGAATAATACATAATAATATTTTACACTTCTGTGATCTTTTCACCCAAAAGCCATATAACACTTGACTATCAGGGTAACTTTACAGATGATGAAAGAGGAAAGCAGAAGGTGAAATTCATTTTACTAAAGGAAATCATGGAAAAGAATCATAGTTATATTCCACAGAGCATGGAATATCTTTTCATTTTTGTTCTCTGTGTTGTGGTAGGTTTAACCCACACAGTGAGCAATGAAACTTGCTCAACCTCAGACACTACGCCAATGGCACAGTTTATTATTCCTTAATTCTGAATCTTCTGGACTCTGACACTTCCTGGTCATCTTATTTCCTATCAGCATGATAGGAGCCATCATGTCACGGTTTAACTGGGCCGGCAACTAAACGCCAACTAAACGCCACACAGGCGCTCGCTCACCCTCCTCCACCATGGGGAAAGGGGAAATAGAACTAAAGGGGAAAAGGCAAAGAGACTAATGGCTTGAGATAAGAACAATTCCTACTAATGAGAACAATAATAAGTCATCTATATATATAATAATATATACAAACAAGTGACGTGCAGTGTAATTGCTCAGTCTGGTAACAAACGTCTGTCTCGTCCCAGCAAGCAATCCTGAAACACTTCAGTCCTGACACCACAATCCCAGTCGAGTGAGAGGCCCAAAAAGAGAGTGAGATAGAGCTCTAAGAGCCCAAGAGTCCCAGAAGAGACCAAGAGAGTTCTTGCAGAAAAGAGGGAATTCCAACTTCTCATCTATACACTGGGCATGATGCTGCATGATATGGAATAACACCTCACTGGCCAGTTTGGCCCTTAATCCTAAACCTAAGTTCAAATCACAAGGGGAGTTGTGGACCCCCATCCCAGCCATGCTCCCCCCCAGCCTGTTGTGCTCCTGCACACTGGGAAGAACACAGGAAGCTGGAAGGTCCTTGATGTCTCAACAACAAACATCAATGCACTATCGACATTCTTCTCATAACAAATCCCTGACTAAATCCAAAACACAGAGCTCTTCCAGCTGCTAAAAAGAAAAACTAACTCTGTCCCAGCTGAAACCGGGACAATGACTAAATCTGAATTGGGCACAAATCACCTACAATTTTTAGTAATGCTCTGTTAAGCGGCTATCTTTGTTGTCTAGTAACTGTATCTCATATAATTTAATAACTAAATACACTAAATAAGTAAATTACAAAGCTGCCTACTCCAGTTTCTAGTCCTATTGTTAATATGCCCTTCTGAAATTTTCCAAAGACAGAAAATGAAGTAAAATCTGATGACTTAAACTTCATCAAAGTAAACCTAAAGGCATTTTCTGCAAAACAAATACAACATGTACTAGCAAAAAATGTGTTGGGAACAGAGCTTATACCTGGTTTTTTGTAGAACTCAATCTGCCAGACAACGTATAAAAATTCATACACAGACATCCTGCTATTTCTTTCAAAGGAATAATAAAAGTATAAGGCTAGCCAGGTTTATCTATGAGCCAAACCAATTGCTCTCTAGCTCTGGCTGCCCCAAATCAAGTCATACGAACACCCATATTAACATTCCGCTATTCAAAATAGGACCATTAATCATAAAACATAACACTTGAGACTGCTTCTAAAACTCTAGCCTCGCTTTTTGTGTCTATCACTACTCTGTTCAGCCTGTCAGAGAGACTTTAAGCTTAAAGAAAAACCCAAAGAGTATTTTGTTAATGCATGTGTACGTACGCGCAATAGTATCTTGCTTTACTCTAGCTTGTTTGAGGAACAAGGTTTACACAGAAATTGCACAATGAAAATCCGAAGCTCTTTAGACCAGCACACCCCTTACTGCTGGGTGCCCCAGTTACAGCTGCCCCAGCGCACGCCAGGGTGCCTATGACGTCATCACAGGAGATCTTTACCAAAGACTGAATTGGATTCACCCCTGGTATGTGGAGCCGTTTCCTACCCAAGTGATAGTTTATCTGACTGAAGAGTTATATATTAAATATATACATATCAACTGAGAACTTTTCTAAAAACTCTTCTCTCAGGCAGAGGCAAGCTTTTTTCCAACAATTTCCTGTTGATTTTTCATTTGCAATGTTTCAGTAATTTCTCTTGTGTTCATTGCAAGAAAGCTTAATTTTTGCATGTCTTTTTAGGTGGGAGTCACAGCCCCACACGTCCAAGTGCACTTACCTCGGCACAGTTTGTACACTTGGCCTCAAACATCAGAAATTGCAGTATCAGGTGCATTGCCATGAACACATTGTGATGAGGCAGTATCACCAATTTCCTATGAGTTCGAGCATGCATTATTATGCTAATTATTATTGCTTTGGAGGCAACTGCTTGTGGCATAATTCCTTGTAAACAACTCATTTGCATTTAGAGCAATTGCTTAAGAAAAGGCACCTCATGGGTCTCAAAACATCTCTCAAAGATCATTCACCAATATCTTGGATATTCACAAAATACAATGCTGTTCAGAAACTCAAATGTTATTCCTTTAAAAAAGAAAAAAAATGACAAAACCACCACCAACAAAAAACTCTGAAGCAACCTCGTCAGCTAGCCTGCATAGAAAAGATTAAAACTGGGATTCCGAGATGTTACACGTCACTCTGTCAAGGTGCCAAGTAGCAAAACCATCATGCTGCTCATTTTATATTAACAACAGGATGAGAAACCCATGGGTTTAGTTCTTTTTTCCACTTAGTTCTCTGAGAGGTTTTTAGGCATCTTGCTTCCCTGCCCCGTAGTAGATGGCGTTTATTAACATCTCCCATCCCACACACACCAGTGCTTTGGACTCTTTCTCCTTTCTAAAGCTGTTTCTCAATCTCTACTGAATGACAAGTATGACCCACCTCAAACTCTCACTTTGAAACAAACTTGCCGTATGTGACTTATGGGAAGTCAGCTGAGGCTTTTCACAATTTACATACAAACAAATATTTAAACGCGAGGATCTGAAAAATCACAGGCTAGCACTGAATATCATATTTTCTAGGCTTATAGTCTACCTTACTATGATTTATGCCTTTCCTCAAAAACCTGAAACGTAAACATTTTACAAAGTACCAAAAAGTTGCAGTCACATAGCAATATAAAGGGCAAATTAGTAAACTTCTTATTTTTAGTCTGCTGAAAGAAATTAACGCCAAATGCAAAGGGAAATCTCGCTTTAAGAGAGATATTGAGCTCCTGGAGCGAGTCCGAAGAAGGGCGACTAAACTGGTCAGGGGGCTGGAAAATAAAACTTATGAGGAGCGGCTGAGGGAGTTGGGGCTGTTTAGCCTGGAGAAGAGGAGGCTGAGGGGAGACCTGATTACAGCCTACAAATACTTGAGAAAAGATGGTGGGGAGGTGTGGGAAGGGCTCTTTACATTAGTGATGGGTGATAGAACAAGAGGAAATGGGCATAAGCTTAGTCAGGGGAGATTCAGGTTGGATGTTAGGAAGTATTTCTTCTCTGAAAGGGTTGTCAGCCACTGGAATAGGCTGCCCAGGGAGGTGGTCGAGTCCCCATCCCTGGATGTGTTTAAGAATAGGGTGGATGATCTACTTGGGGATATGGTTTAATGGGGATTAGGGATGGTTGGACTCGATGATCTCTAAGGTCTTTTCCAACCTAGAAATCTATGAATCTATGAAATAAAATGCAGTGCAAACCCATTTCAGCCACAGTCACAACAGACTTTGCTGCTCGCCTCTCAACAGACAGGGAGTATAAAGTCCACAGTGGCACAGAAAGGCTAATGGCAGCCTGCAATCTAATTAGCCCTTATTACAGTATTGTCCAGAGATTCTACAGATTCTTCTTGAGAAAGGACACAAGCACAAAGAACCCACCCACAAAGGAGCTTCGTTTCCTTTCAGAAGCCTAGAAATGCAAAATAAAGGAGAGTCTTTGACCAGGAAGAAGCTTGGCTGAGCCTGGCATGTCACTTAGTCTGCCTTGAGATTTTCTTGACTGAAAGAAGCAAAATCGAGAACAAGAGTATTTAGAATCATAGAATGACAGAATGGTTTGGGTTGGAAGGGACCTCAAAGATCATCCAGTTCCAACCCCCCTGCCATGGGCAGGGACACCCTCCACTACACCAGGTTGCCCAAAGCCTCATCCAACCTGGCCTTGAACACTTCCAGGGATGGGGCAGCCACAGCTTCTCTGGGCAACCTGTGCCAGTGCCTGAGCACACTCGCAGTGAAGAATTTCTTCCTTAGATCCAATCTAAATCTGCCCTCTTTCAGTTTAAAGCCATTGCCCCTTGTCCTATCACTACACGCCCTTGTAAAAAGCCCCTCCCAGCTTTCCTGTAGCCCCTTTAAGTACTGGAAGGCTGCAATAAGATCACCCCGGAGCCTTCTCTTCTCCAGGCTGAACAGCCTCAACTCTCTCAACTGTCTCGGCCTGATGCTGATTCCCATCGTGGTCTAGGGGCCTTCTTCACTCTGGTGTGATGTATCCATGATGCTTGTTCTCGAATCCTGACTGCTATGTGAGTGGTTAGCGACCCCTGGAATGGACCTTCCCACCCAGGTTCCAGAGATGAACCTAAAAGACCTCTAACATATCCATAATCACCAGGTTCAATATTGTGCACGGGCCCATCGAAACCTTGGGCTCTAGTTCCCAAAACCAGCTTCTCTATTTCCCGAAGCTGGTTTTGCAGACTTATTAAATAATCAGTTACTATCTCATCCCTGATTTGAGTCGATGTTCCTGCCTGTACAGTGTCAAAAGAGCTCAGCCATTCCTTGGTTCTGGGCTTAGTTCTAATTCTCAGGAGTGCTAAAGGCAGTGATTGGGGCCAAGACAAACCAGCTTCCTGACCTAATTTTACAATTTGCAGCTTCATCAGGTGATTCACCTTTTCTACTTGACCACTAGATTGGGGATCATATGGGGTATGAAGTTGCCAATCTATTCCCAAAAGCTTACTAACTTGTTGAACAATCTTTGCAATAAAGTGTGGCCCCTGATCTGATGATTACCACGGGAACCCCGAATCTCGGGATTATGTCTTGCAATAGTATTTTGGTTACTTCCCTGGCTTCATTAGTTCAGCAAGGGAATGCTTCTGGCCACCCTGAAAAGGGATCCATCAAGACCAACAGGTATCAAAACCCCCCTTTTCTTCGGAGTTCTGAGAAATCAATTTGCCACTGCTGTCCTGGATAATTCCCTTTCCCTACTTCGCCGGGCCGGGCTTTTGTTCCTGACTTGGGATTATTCTGCAAACAAACCTCGAACTGCTGTGTTACTTGCTGGATAGTGGTCCATAACTACGGCCCAGAGCAACGCAAGGGGTATTATTATTTTACCATGTGGAGTCGTTTGGGGTTTTTTGTGATACCAGAGACTTTTATTGCAGTTTACAAGCAGCTTTTATAGATCATGCTTCCAGCCACCATGTGTGATGACCAGGCAGGCGTCAGGCAGCTGGTGGCCCCGAAGCACTCAGATGCTGGCCGGATCTGGAGGCTGCACCACGTCCTCCTGCAGCCGGTCGCCGGTGAGATCTGCTGGCTGGGTCACCTCCTGCTCTGTGGCTGCCCACTCCTCCTCGTGCTGGCGGAGCTGCTCCAGATGCAGCCTGGCCAGGCAAAGCTACTTCTCCTGCGGCGTCTCCTCCAGCTCGGAGTCGCTGGACTACTCCTCGTCGACAGCCCAAGAGGCCGCCTGCGGCGTCCCCTCGGCGCCCGGCACCTCGGCGCGGGCAGTGCCGGGGGGCTGCGGCTGCGGCTTCCCCTCAGCCTGAGCAGAGGCCTCGCTGGGGGCCGGGGGCCGCCCCCGCCGTGCCTTCCGCAGCTGCGAGCGCAGCCATTGCAGGCTGAGCCTCGACTTGGGCTCTCCTCCTCTTCCTCCTCCTCCTCCTGCTTCGAGGATGTGGAGCGTCTGAATCGCCAGGGAGGTGACCGCGGGGCTGGGATCTCTGCTGGCGCCTTGAAGGGCCTCTCTGATGTGCTCCATCTCACCATCTGCCACCCGCCGTCCCAAGAGCCCCAGGAACCTGACGGCCTCCTGCCGCAGGAGCTCCTGCGGGTTCTGCAGGTAGCGCTGGCTCTGCTGCAGGTAGTCCTTGGCCCTGCTCTTCTTCCTGGCCAGCAGGCACTCGCCGACCTTCCACGCCTGCGCCGTCTCGACCAGCTGCACCAACTGCCTCCACTTGAGGAACCGGCCAGCGCTGCAGAGGGCTTCCTGGGAGGCCTTGGCCACGCTCTCGTCCCCATCGTACAGGTGAAAGAGCAGCGGCAGCAGGCTGTCCCACACCACCTCCTTCATCTTCTTCCTTTTGGCACCCGCAACGAGCCCCATCGTGTCTCGGAAGAGACGGATGGAGAGCTGCCGCACGGTGCCCGACTCCTTGTCGAAGAGCCGCCGCAGCTTGGCAGCCAGCGCCAGGGCGGTGCGGCTGGACTCCTTCCCCTCCAGGAGCTGCAGCATGTTGGCGAGCACGGACAGGACCATGTCAGCGGCATCACCGTCGCCATCCTCCAGCTGCTCCATGACGACAGGCAACAGGACAAGGGATTTCTTTGCCACATCTGGCCTCTCGCAGAGCGAGAGGATGCCCCTGAGCACCAGTCTGGCCATCTCCGGGCACTGGCTCTTCAGATAGGTGGGAAAGATTTCCAGGACACGGTCCAGCTCTTCGTTGAGGTTGGTGCAGCCCAGCATCTCGACCAGGAAGGCCATGGTGACCATCTCCTGGATGGGGTCCTCCGCCCTGAGGAGCTCTGCCAGGCAGCCGAAGATGGCGGAGCACACGTGTCTCGGGGTCTTCGTCATCTCCCTGGCCACAATGCACACTCCCGAGAGGTGGGTCTCAGTGCGGAGCAGGGCATCCCAGCCACCCTGCGCCTCGATGGCCAGCACCTGCTCCTCAAAGCCCATGCTGCAGAGCAGCAGTCTCAGGGAGTACACCAGGGACCTCAAGGGAGTGAGCGGATCCTGTTCGTCCTCCTTCCAGAAGATGTGCACCTCCTGCAGCGTCAGCTCCCTGGCAAAAGGCACTTGGAGAAGCAGTGCCAGGAAAAGCCGGGGAAAAAACCCCTCCACCACCTGCAGGTGGGTGGGCTGCATGAGGATCTTGGTTATCATTATGGTTGTGGCCAGCGAAAGGACACGTGCGTCATCCTGGGTGAAGGTGGAGGTCCGGTGTGTCAGTGGGTCCATCAGCATGCCGAGCAGCTCCCGCAGCAGCCTCTCTGCAGCCTGGGGCTGGGACAGCATGGTCTCCCACATGGCCGGGGCGGCACCGGTGCACAACGGGGAGAGCCGCAGCAGGCTGGCCACCACCTCGCTGGGATGTCTGTCCAGCAGCACCAGCAGGGCCCTGTTCAGGCCGTTGAGGGCTCTCATCTCACTGATGGAGGGCAGGTTTGTGTAGATGGCCCACACGATGTTCGTGACCTGCATCACCTGGAAACCAGAGTCTGCCACAAGGACGTCCAGCATGTCGGCAGCCGCTGTGATGGTGTCGGCACTTGAGGACTTCAAGTTCTTGATGGCCATGAGGATGATGTCTACTCGCTCAGAGGGCCGGAGGCATTTCAGGAACTTGAGGAAGATTTTGCATGCAGGGCTGGTTTCTGAGTGCTCCCAGGACTGCCCTGCTTGCCAGTCCTCCTGGAGCCACTGCTGCCCTGCCTCATGCAGCCCCGAGCCCCTGCTTCTCTGCTGCAGGACGAAGGTATGCAGGTGATGGAGAGCTGCTTCAGCCTCGTAGCGGGTGCCCGTGTCCTTGCAGGTGCAGCAGAGGGTGAGGTGCCCCACCAGCCTCCCCAGCATCCCAAAATGTTGTACCTTGGAGCACTCATGCTCGCGGGCTCTGGGTAGTGCAAAGCAGGGGCAGACCAGCAGTAGAGGGTAGGTGGTGAGGAATTCCATCAGCCTGGCGATCCGTGCCATTGCCCTCTCCCGCACCACTGCTCTCCGGGAATTGGTGAAGGGAAGCAGGAGCTGCAAGTGGTCCTGCAGCTCCAGGATGCCGAGGCTGCCCGCGCTGCATACCAGCGCCTGCAGCATTCTGTCCATCTTGGCCAGGGTCTGGGAGCAGAGAGAAGCCTTGGGGTCCTGGCTGTCCTCCTGCGGAGGCAGGTGGAAGACGCTGTGGAAGCAGGTCTGGATGAGGCTTTTCTTCTTCTCGTCCTCCGCAAGCAGCCCTGCTTCACTCATGGAGGTGATGGCCCGCATGGCTTGCAGCCGCACCATGGTGCCCACGTAGTCAGCGGGCTCCTCTTGCAGCAGCATCTCAACGGCCTGCATCAGCAGCAGATGGTAGAAGAAAAGCTTACGCCACATGGCGAAGCTCAGGCGGACAAGGCGGCAGGTGGTGCAGATGGAGGACAGGAACCTCAGCTGCCAGCCCTCTTGCTCTCGCCTGCTCCTGACAGAGCCCCGGATGATGTCCGGGTCGTTCTGTCCCTGCCTGGCCGCAGCCGAGGTGGAGCAGCACGAATCCGCTGGCAGCGGACCGTCCTCACGCATGTCCCTGGGCTCGGAGCTGGGAGCCGGGGCAGCTCCGTTCTCCCCCCAGTCCTCCCGGAGGCGGTCAGGGGGTCTCCTTGCCATCCTGCAGAAGGGGCAGAGGGAGGGAAGAGAGGGGCGAGAGGGACCCGGCACCACCCGGGGCTGCCTTGCCAGAGGCGCTGGGGCAGAGGTGGCCGCGCTGGGGAGCTCCTGGCTCCCGTGCTGTCCCAACACCGTCCTCTCAGACACTGCGAGGGCAGGGCCAGGTGACACAGAGTCACACAGTACCCCAGTGCCACCCCCAAGCCCCCTCCTGCAGCCTCAGGCACGCCGAGGCTCTTCACTCTTCCGCACAACGCCGGGGAAAAGGCCCACGGGGCTCCCCTTCTCGCGGACTCGCCAGCACACTGGCACGCGAGATGCGCTCCCGCTGCTGGCTCAGCAGCGAGTGACGGGCTCTGCTGGGTGCCCCAGTTACAGCTGCCCCAGTGCACGCCAGAGTCCCTATGACGTCATCCCATTATGAAGGAGTGAAATTCCATGAAGGAATTGCAGGAAGAGTTGAGGAGGCTGTTTGCACGTATCCAAAGCCAGACGTGCACACAAGGTCTGAGGACAAGGTGACCAGCCCTGAAGTTACACAGAGTGTCTCGTTGAAAAACTCCCCAGCGAGACTTTGCCATCCTTGAAGGGGGAACACGCAAAGTCATTTACATGCTGGGCAAGAGAAAATGAACCAGTTGGCTAAGAGAAGAACACTGAATATGCACCATTTTGGGGAAATGTTACCCAGATGGATGATTACGAGGTATAACTAAGGTTCTGTCCCGGGACCATGTAGATACATTGGGAGGAATTTCTCCCCCATGTCTCCAGGATGAAAGTTCGCCATGCCAGCAGGAAAACGACTGATCCCAGTGTAAGCTCACCAGCAGCAACTCTGCAGTGTAGATAAAAGGCTCCCAGCCTTGTCATTCCCCATCTTGTTCCAGCATTCCCCCGAGTAGCTGGCTTCTGCGGCGAAGCGGGCTGCGGTGGAGAGGGCAGCCTGTGGGCTGGAATCCTTGGAACATCCACAGAAGAGCACAGCCCCCACGCAGGCTCTTGTGCCCAAACGTTCTTTGGTGGTGTGACCGGAGAGGGAGATGACGTTTCACTACAGGTAGCAGCTCTACGCCAAGGGTAGACCTGTAGAATCCCGGGGGATTCCCCAGGGATTAGAAAACGGCCCAGTTCTATTTCTGTAATTTCAGGGAGAAACAGACTGACTCAGCAGGAAACCTTAAAATAAAGACTGCTGCTTTAGCACACGTGCATTCCGTGGCTTGAGGATGTTGTCCTTTCGACATGTGGTGGCTGTCACACTCTAACTTTTTTCCACTTCTGCACTTTTATTGCAAACAGCTAATCCCTCTGTTAGCGTTCATCCTGCTTTTTTCTTCTACATATCAGAGTCCCATATATTCCCTGCTTTCTAGAGAATGTCAATATTTGTTTCAATACACATCAGTATTTGTTTCACTCTTGAATCCTGCAGAAAGCACACAAACCTGTCACTGGTGGTCATCTTTTTAACATTCACTGACTGGAGTTGCAGTAGCAATTAAAACTCCAAAGGACAAGGAATTCTCCACCCATGCTGAACTCCTCCCAGCATCAGAGTCCGTGTTAAAGTGGTGCAATTAGAAAAATGTTTCCCAAACACCGCATGAGGACAGGCAGGCACTGACAACTCCGATTATTTAATACAGAAAGTTGCAGCACAGAAAAGACTCCATGCAATGGAAGGAATCCGAGATATTTTTCTTTTATTGCTTTGTTCAGGTAAAAACACACTTGGCACAATCCCTTGTAATGAATCTACATTATCACTGCAGAATTGCCTATTTTTTCAATTTTTAAAAATTACATTTCATTGTGGTTTTACTTTGTTCAGATCTCCAAACTTACTTCTGTGGAATGTCAGGGCTTTATAATTTCATAAAAGTCGGGGGGTTTCCTATTTATAGGTTAAACAACTTCATATTTTGTTGTACTGTGGCATAGTGGCACATTTGCGTTTTCCATCATCCCGATAATAGATTTTTATCGTGTGTTTCCCCATTTTCAGATAGAGCAATCAAGTTTCCTTTTTTTTTTCAGCCTAAGGACAAAACAACTACCAACATGGACTTCTATCCTACAAGTCTTTGTATATCTTTAGGTTGATGTAGATGATGCAAAGATTCAAATGGAACTTGACTTTATTAAGAATATTTTTAATTTAAAACACTAAGTTTGAAATTTTCTATACTAGTTAAAAGTATTATTTGATAGGTTATATAGATCTTTACTACAACTTCAGAAGGTCGATCTTTCAAAATCTATTTACTGTATAAGCTTATATGGCCTCATTAAGATAACACAAATATACTTATAATGTCAACAATATATCAATTAAATATTTTGGTATATACTTGTATTCACAACAAATTAGGACAGCTCAGAATCCCAACTTTGACTTCAGCATAGAACACTAGATATGTTGTCCTTGTTTAAACTAATAGTTTAAAACAATTAACAATTTTGCCATATGGAGGCATGTAAGATTATCTGAGTTATCTTTACCGCTATAATAAATTTTAAAGAAAATCATTCAACTGTTAATGCAAGGTAAACAGGATTTTCTTTCAAAGGGGAATAGAAAGACTACTAACCCCACTTCTTGAAGTTGTCATCATTTGAAACTGTTCTGGCAAAACGCTACAGAGTTTTCACTGGTTTAAAACATAGTGCTGTTACCTATCACTTGCATACTCCAAGTTATAAAATAACGTTACTGACATTAGTTAAATCTGTCTTCATAGTACGTGAACCCAATTTGTCCTCTCTTTCCCTCTCCTCCTTTCCTCCGCCAACCCTACTGCCAACACAACTATTTCAAGATGGCCAGAACTTTCCTAAGCACTCCCAAATTAAACGTTCAACATATCAAAGTCCAATTGTAAAATAAAGACATCCTAATGCAACGTGAGAATGGAACTCTCCAATGCCGTGCTCAAATCCCACTCGGTGTGCGGCAGCGCTACCAAAAGCGAATCAAAAACACGGGCCTATGAATAAGAAATGGTGAAACTGGCACATTTTTATTACTGCATCGACGGCACTATACATAACTGTTTCTCTGACGTGTTTACAGCCTGAAAGGAAAAAGAAAGCTCTAAAATACACACTTATTAAAAGGCTCTCTTACATTTATTGTTGCCTCTTCTCTCAAACACATTAAGCACCATTCAGGAACTTCACCTTGTTACTCTTCAAAAAGAAATCCCTTACTTTCTTTCTCTGTAAAGTGATAAACACTCCATTGACCGTATTCTCTGTTATTGCAAGAACCCCGAGATATTTAGACACGGTGATGAATTACCTCTGGGAATAATACATAATAATATTTTACACTTCTGTGATCTTTTCACCCAAAAGCCATATAACACTTGACTATCAGGGTAACTTTACAGATGATGAAAGAGGAAAGCAGAAGGTGAAATTCATTTTACTAAAGGAAATCATGGAAAAGAATCATAGTTATATTCCACAGAGCATGGAATATCTTTTCATTTTTGTTCTCTGTGTTGTGGTAGGTTTAACCCACACAGTGAGCAATGAAACTTGCTCAACCTCAGACACTACGCCAATGGCACAGTTTATTATTCCTTAATTCTGAATCTTCTGGACTCTGACACTTCCTGGTCATCTTATTTCCTATCAGCATGATAGGAGCCATCATGTCACGGTTTAACTGGGCCGGCAACTAAACGCCAACTAAACGCCACACAGGCGCTCGCTCACCCTCCTCCACCCTGGGGAAAGGGGAAATAGAATTAAAGGGGAAAAGGCAAAGAGACTAATGGCTTGAGATAAGAACAATTCCTACTAATGAGAACAATAATAAGTCATCTATATATATAATAATATATACAAACAAGTGACGTGCAGTGTAATTGCTCAGTCTGCTAACAAACGTCTGTCTCGTCCCAGCAAGCAATCCTGAAACACTTCAGTCCTGACACCACAATCCCAGTCGAGTGAGAGGCCCAAAAAGAGAGTGAGATAGAGCTCTAAGAGCCCAAGAGTCCCAGAAGAGACCAAGAGAGTTCTTGCAGAAAAGAGGGAATTCCAACTTCTCATCTATACACTGGGCATGATGCTGCATGATATGGAATAACACCTCACTGGCCAGTTTGGCCCTTAATCCTAAACCTAAGTTCAAATCACAAGGGGAGTTGAGGACCCCCATCCCAGCCATGCTCCCCCCCAGCCTGTTGTGCTCCTGCACACTGGGAAGAACACGGGAAGCTGGAAGGTCCTTGATGTCTCAACAACAAACATCAATGCACTATCAACATTCTTCTCATAACAAATCCCTGACTAAATCCAAAACACAGAGCTCTTCCAGCTGCTAAAAAGAAAAACTAGCTCTGTCCCAGCTGAAACCAGGACAATGACTAAATCTGAATTGGGCACAAATCACCTACAATTTTTAGTAATGCTCTGTTAAGCGCCTATCTTTGTTGTCTAGTAACTGTATCTCATATAATTTAATAACTAAATACACTAAATAAGTAAATTACAAAGCTGCCAACTCCAGTTTCTAGTCCTATTGTTAATATGCCCTTCTGAAATTTTCCAAAGACAGGAAATGAAGTAAAATCTGATGACTTAAACTTCATCAAAGTAAACCTAAAGGCATTTTCTGCAAAACAAATACAACATGTACTAGCAAAAAATGTGTTGGGAACAGAGCTTATACCTGTTTTTTTGTAGAACTCAATCTGCCAGACAACGTATAAAAATTCATACACAGACATCCTGCTATTTCTTTCAAAGGAATAATAAAAGTATAAGGCTAGCCAGGTTTATATATGAGCCAAACCAATTGCTCTCTAGCTCTGGCTGCCCCGAATCAAGTCATACGAACACCCATATTAACATTCCGCTATTCAAAATAGGACCATTAATCATAAAACATAACACTTGAGACTGCTTCTAAAACTCTAGCCGTGCTTTTTGTGTCTATCACTACTCTGTTCAGCCTGTCAGAGAGACTTTAAGCTTAAAGAAAAACCCAAAGAGTATTTTGTTAATGCATGTGTACGTACGCGCAATAGTATCTTGCTTTACTCTAGCTTGTTTGAGGAACAAGGTTTACACAGAAATTGCACAATGAAAATCAGAAGCTCTTTAGACCAGCACACCCCTTACTGCTGGGTGCCCCAGTTACAGTTGCCCCAGCGCACGCCAGGGTGCCTATGACGTCATCACAGCAGATCTTTACCAAAGACTGAATTGGATTCACCCCTGGTATGTGGAGCCACTTCCTACCCAAGTGATAGTTTATCTGACTGAAGAGTTATATATTAAATATATACATATCAACTGAGAACTTTTCTAAAAACTCCTCTCAGGCAGAGGCAAGCTTTTTTCCAACAATTTCCTGTTGATTTTTAATTTGCAATGTTTCAGTAATTTCTCTTGTGTTCATTGCAAGAAAGCTTAATTTTTGCATGTCTTTTTAGGTGGGAGTCACAGTCCCACACGTGCAAGTGCACTTACCTCGGCACAGTTTGTACACTTGGCCTCAAACATCAGAAATTGCAGTATCAGGTGCATTGCCATGAACACATTGTGATGAGGCAGTATCCCCAATTTCCTATGAGTTCGAGCATGCATTATTATGCTAATTATTATTGCTTTGGAGGCAACTGCTTGTGGCATAATTCCTTGTAAACAACTCATTTGCATTGAGAGCAATTGCTTAAGAAAAGGCACCTCATGGGTCTCAAAACATCTCTCAAAGATCATTCACCAATATCTTGGATATTCACAAAATACAATGCTGTTCAGAAACTCAAATGTTATTCCTTTAAAAAAGAAAAAAAATGACAAAACCACCACCAACAAAAAACTCTGAAGCAACCTCGTCAGCTAGCCTGCATAGAAAAGATTAAAACTGGGATTCCGAGATGTTACACGTCACTCTGCCAAGGTGCCAAGTAGCAAAACCATCATGCTGCTCATTTTATATTAACAACAGGATGAGAAACCCATGGGTTTAGTTCTTTTTTCCACTTAGTTCTCTGAGAGGTTTTTAGGCATCTTGCTTCCCTGCCCCGTAGTAGATGGCGTTTATTAACATCTCCCATCCCACACACACCAGTGCTTTGGACTCTTTCTCCTTTCTAAAGCTGTTTCTCATCTCTACTGAACGACAAGTATGACCCACCTCAAACTCTCACTTTCAAACAAACTTGCAGTATGTGACTTACGGGAAGTCAGCTGAGGCTTTTCACAATTTACATACAAACAAATATTTAAACGCAAGGATCTGAAAAATCACAGGCTAGCACTGAATATCATATTTTCGATGCTTATAGTCTACCTTACTATGATTTATGCCTTTCATCAAAAACCTGAAACGTAAACATTTTACAAAGTACCAAAAAGTTGCAGTCACATAGCAATATAAAGGGCAAATTAGTAAACTTCTTATTTTTAGTCTGCTGAAAGAAATTAACGCCAAATGCAAAGGGAAATCTCGCTTTAAGAGAGATATTGAGCTCCTGGAGCGAGTCCAAAGAAGGGCGACTAAACTGGTCAGGGGGCTGGAAAATAAAACTTATGAGGAGCGGCTGAGGGAGTTGGGGCTGTTTAGCCTGGAGAAGAGGAGGCTGAGGGGAGACCTGATTACAGCCTACAAATACTTGAGAAAAGATGGTGGGGAGGTGTGGGAAGGGCTCTTTACATTAGTGATGGGTGATAGAACAAGAGGAAATGGGCATAAGCTTAGTCAGCGGAGATTCAGGTTGGATGTTAGGAAGTATTTCTTCTCTGAAAGGGTTGTCAGCCACTGGAATAGGCTGCCCAGGGAGGTGGTCGAGTCCCCATCCCTGGATGTGTTTAAGAATAGGGTGGATGATCTACTTGGGGATATGGTTTAATGGGGATTAGGGATGGTTGGACTTGATGATCTCTAAGGTCTTTTCCAACCTAGAAATCTATGAATCTATGAAATAAAATGCAGTGCAAACCCATTTCAGCCACAGTCACAACAGACTTTGCTGCTCGCCTCTCAACAGACAGGGAGTATAAAGTCCACAGTGGCACAGAAAGGCTAATGGCAGCCTGCAATCTAATTAGCCCTTATTACAGTATTGTCCAGAGATTCAACAGATTCTTCTTGAGAAAGGACACAAGCACAAGGAACCCACCCACAAAGGAGCTTCGTTTCCTTTCAGAAGCCTAGAAATGCAAAATAAAGGAGAGTCTTTGACCAGGAAGAAGCTTGGCTGAGCCTGGCATGTCAGTTAGTCTGCCTTGAGATTTTCTTGACTGAAAGAAGCAAAATCGAGAACAAGAGTATTTAGAATCATAGAATCACAGAATGGTTTGGGTTGGAAGGGACCTCAAAGATCATCTAGTTCCAAGCCCCCTGCCATAGGCAGGGACACCCTCCACTACACCAGCTTGCCCAAAGCCTCATCCAACCTGGCCTTGAACACTTCCAGGGATGGGGCAGCCACAGCTTCTCTGGGCAACCTGTGCCAGTGCCTGAGCACACTCGCAGTGAAGAATTTCTTCCTTAGATCCAATCTAAATCTGCCCTCTTTCAGTTTAAATCCATTGCCCCTTGTCCTATCACTACACGCCCTTGTAAAAAGTCCCTCCCAGCTTTCCTGTAGCCCCTTTAAGTACTGGAAGGCTGCAATAAGATCACCCCGGAGCCTTCTCTTCTCCAGGCTGAACAGCCTCAACTCTCTCAACTGTCTCAGCCTGATGCTGATTCTCATCGTGGTCTAGGGGCCTTCTTCACTCTGGTGTGATGTATCCACGATGCTTGTTCTCGAATCCTGACTGCTGTGTGAGTGGTTAGCGACACCTGGAATGGACCTTCCCACCCAGGTTCCAGAGATGAACCTAAAAGACCTCTAACATATCCATAATCACCAGGTTCAATATTGTGCACGGGCCCATCGAAACCTGGGGCTCTAGTTCCCAAAACCAGCTTCTCTATTTCCCGAAGCTGGTTTTGCAGACTTATTAAATAATCAGTTACTATCTCATCCCTGATTTGAGTCGATGTTCCTGCCTGTACAGTGTCAAAAGAGCTCAGCCCTTCCTTGGTTCTGGGCTTAGTTCTAATTCTCAGGAGTGCTAAAGGCAGTGATTGGGGCCAAGACAAACCAGCTTCCTGACCTAATTTTACAATTTGCAGCTTCATCAGGTGATTCACCTTTTCTACTTGACCACTAGATTGGGGATCATATGGGGTATGAAGTTGCCAATCTATTCCCAAAAGCTTACTAACTTGTTGAACAATCTTTGCAATAAAGTGTGGCCCCTGATCTGATGATTACCACGGGAACCCCGAATCTCGGGATTATTTCTCGCAATAGTATTTTGGTTACTTCCCTGGCTTCATTAGTTCAGCAAGGGAATGCTTCTGGCCACCCTGAAAAGGGATCCATCAAGACCAACAGGTATCAAAACCCCCCTTTTCTTGGGAGTTCTGAGAAATCAATTTGCCACTGCTGTCCTGGATAATTCCCTTTCCCTACTTCGCCGGGCCGGGCTTTTGTTCCTGACTTGGGATTATTCTGCAAACAAACCTCGAACTGCTGTGTTACTTGCTGGATAGTGGTCCATAACTACGGCCCAGAGCAACGCAAGGGGTATTATTATTTTATCTTGTGGAGTTTTTTGTTTTTTTTGTGATACCAGAGACTTTTATTGCAGTTTACAAGCAGCTTTTATAGATCATGCTTCCAGCCACCATGTGTGATGACCAGGCAGGTGTCAGGCAGCTGGTGGCCCCGAAGCACTCAGATGCTGGCCGGATCTGGAGGCTGCACCACGTCCTCCTGCAGCCAGTCGCTGGTGAGATCTGCTGGCTGGGTCACCTCCTGCTCTGTGGCTGCCCACTCCTCCTCGTGCTGGCGGAGCTGCTCCAGATGCAGCCTGGCCAGGCAAAGCTACTTCTCCTGCGGCGTCTCCTCCAGCTCGGAGTCGCTGGACTACTCCTCGTCGACAGCCCAAGAGGCCGCCTGCGGCGTCCCCTCGGCGCCCGGCACCTCGGCGCGGGCAGTGCCGGGGGGCTGCGGCTGCGGCTTCCCCTCGGCCTGAGCAGAGGCCTCGCTGGGGGCCGGGGGCCGCCCCCGCCGTGCCTTCCGCAGCTGCGAGCGCAGCCATTGCAGGCTGAGCCTCGACTTGGGCTCTCCTCCTCTTCCTCCTCCTCCTCCTGCTTCGAGGATGTGGAGCGTCTGAATCACCAGGGAGGTGACCGCGGGGCTGGGATCTCTGCTGGCGCCTTGAAGGGCCTCTCTGATGTGCTCCATCTCACCATCTGCCACCCGCCGTCCCAAGAGCCCCAGGAACCTGACGGCCTCCTGCCGCAGGAGCTCCTGCGGGTTCTGCAGGTAGCGCTGGCTCTGCTGCAGGTAGTCCTTGGCCCTGCTCTTCTTCCTGGCCAGCAGGCACTCGCTGACCTTCCACGCCTGCGCCGTCTCGACCAGCTGCACCAACTGCCTCCACTTGAGGAACCGGCCAGCGCTGCAGAGGGCTTCCTGGGAGGCCTTGGCCACGCTCTCGTCCCCATCGTACAGGTGAAAGAGCAGCGGCAGCAGGCTGTCCCACACCACCTCCTTCATCTTCTTCCTTTTGGCACCCGCAACGAGCCCCATCGTGTCTCGGAAGAGACGGATGGAGAGCTGCCGCACGGTGCCCGACTCCTTGTCGAAGAGCCGCCGCAGCTTGGCAGCCAGCGCCAGGGCGGTGCGGCTGGACTCCTTCCCCTCCAGGAGCTGCAGCATGTTGGCGAGCACGGACAGGACCATGTCAGCGGCATCACCGTCGCCATCCTCCAGCTGCTCCATGACGACAGGCAACAGGACAAGGGATTTCTTTGCCACATCTGGCCTCTCGCAGAGCGAGAGGATGCCCCTGAGCACCAGTCTGGCCATCTCCGGGCACTGGCTCTTCAGATAGGTGGGAAAGATTTCCAGGACACGGTCCAGCTCTTCGTTGAGGTTGGTGCAGCCCAGCATCTCGACCAGGAAGGCCATGGTGACCATCTCCTGGATGGGGTCCTCCGCCCTGAGGAGCTCTGCCAGGCAGCCGAAGATGGCGGAGCACACGTGTCTCGGGGTCTTCGTCATCTCCCTGGCCACAATGCACACTCCCGAGAGGTGGGTCTCAGTGCGGAGCAGGGCATCCCAGCCACCCTGCGCCTCGATGGCCAGCACCTGCTCCTCAAAGCCCATGCTGCAGAGCAGCAGTCTCAGGGAGTACACCAGGGACCTCAAGGGAGTGAGCGGATCCTGTTCGTCCTCCTTCCAGAAGATGTGCACCTCCTGCAGCGTCAGCTCCCTGGCAAAAGGCACTTGGAGAAGCAGTGCCAGGAAAAGCCGGGGAAAAAACCCCTCCACCACCTGCAGGTGGGTGGGCTGCATGAGGATCTTGGTTATCATTATGGTTGTGGCCAGCGAAAGGACACGTGCGTCATCCTGGGTGAAGGTGGAGGTCCGGTGTGTCAGTGGGTCCATCAGCATGCCGAGCAGCTCCCGCAGCAGCCTCTCTGCAGCCTGGGGCTGGGACAGCATGGTCTCCCACATGGCCGGGGCGGCACCGGTGCACAACGGGGAGAGCCGCAGCAGGCTGGCCACCACCTCGCTGGGATGTCTGTCCAGCAGCACCAGCAGGGCCCTGTTCAGGCCGTTGAGGGCTCTCATCTCACTGATGGAGGGCAGGTTTGTGTAGATGGCCCACACGATGTTCGTGACCTGCATCACCTGGAAACCAGAGTCTGCCACAAGGACGTCCAGCATGTCGGCAGCCGCTGTGATGGTGTCGGCACTTGAGGACTTCAAGTTCTTGATGGCCATGAGGATGATGTCTACTCGCTCAGAGGGCCGGAGGCATTTCAGGAACTTGAGGAAGATTTTGCATGCAGGGCTGGTTTCTGAGTGCTCCCAGGACTGCCCTGCTTGCCAGTCCTCCTGGAGCCACTGCTGCCCTGCCTCATGCAGCCCCGAGCCCCTGCTTCTCTGCTGCAGGACGAAGGTATGCAGGTGATGGAGAGCTGCTTCAGCCTCGTAGCGGGTGCCCGTGTCCTTGCAGGTGCAGCAGAGGGTGAGGTGCCCCACCAGCCTCCCCAGCATCCCAAAATGTTGTACCTTGGAGCACTCATGCTCGCGGGCTCTGGGTAGTGCAAAGCAGGGGCAGACCAGCAGTAGAGGGTAGGTGGTGAGGAATTCCATCAGCCTGGCGATCCGTGCCATTGCCCTCTCCCGCACCACTGCTCTCCGGGAATTGGTGAAGGGAAGCAGGAGCTGCAAGTGGTCCTGCAGCTCCAGGATGCCGAGGCTGCCCGCGCTGCATACCAGCGCCTGCAGCATTCTGTCCATCTTGGCCAGGGTCTGGGAGCAGAGAGAAGCCTTGGGGTCCTGGCTGTCCTCCTGCGGAGGCAGGTGGAAGACGCTGTGGAAGCAGGTCTGGATGAGGCTTTTCTTCTTCTCGTCCTCCGCAAGCAGCCCTGCTTCACTCATGGAGGTGATGGCCCGCATGGCTTGCAGCCGCACCATGGTGCCCACGTAGTCAGCGGGCTCCTCTTGCAGCAGCATCTCAACGGCCTGCATCAGCAGCAGATGGTAGAAGAAAAGCTTACGCCACATGGCGAAGCTCAGGCGGACAAGGCGGCAGGTGGTGCAGATGGAGGACAGAAACCTCAGCTTCCAGCCCTCTTGCTCTCGCCTGCTCCTGACAGAGCCCCGGATGATGTCCGGGTCGTTCTGTCCCTGCCTGGCCGCAGCCGAGGTGGAGCAGCACGAATCCGCTGGCAGCGGACCGTCCTCACGCATGTCCCTGGGCTCGGAGCTGGGAGCCGGGGCAGCTCCGTTCTCCCCCCAGTCCTCCCGGAGGCGGTCAGGGGGTCTCCTTGCCATCCTGCAGAAGGGGCAGAGGGAGGGAAGAGAGGGGCGAGAGGGACCCGGCACCACCCGGGGCTGCCTTGCCAGAGGCGCTGGGGCAGAGGTGGCCGCGCTGGGGAGCTCCTGGCTCCCGTGCTGTCCCAACACCGTCCTCTCAGACACTGCGAGGGCAGGGCCAGGTGACACAGAGTCACACAGTACCCCAGTGCCACCCCCAAGCCCCCTCCTGCAGCCTCAGGCACGCCGAGGCTCTTCACTCTTCCGCACAACGCCGGGGAAAAGGCCCACGGGGCTCCCCTTCTCGCGGACTCGCCAGCACACTGGCACGCGAGATGCGCTCCCGCTGCTGGCTCAGCAGCGAGTGACGGGCTCTGCTGGGTGCCCCAGTTACAGCTGCCCCAGTGCACGCCAGAGTCCCTATGACGTCATCCCATTATGAAGGAGTGAAATTCCGTGAAGGAATTGCAGGAAGAGTTGAGGAGGCTGTTTGCACGTAGCCAAAGCCAGACGTGCACACAAGGTCTGAGGACAAGGTGACCAGCCCTGAAGTTACACAGAGTGTCTCGTTGAAAAACTCCCCAGCGAGACTTTGCCATCCTTGAAGGGGGAACACGCAAAGTCATTTACATGCTGGGCAAGAGAAAATGAACCAGTTGGCTAAGAGAAGAACACTGAATATGCACCATTTTGGGGAAATGTTACCCAGATGGATGATTACGAGGTATAACTAAGGTTCTGTCCCGGGACCATGTAGATACATTGGGAGGAATTTCTCCCCCATGTCTCCAGGATGAAAGTTCGCCATGCCAGCAGGAAAACGACTGATCCCAGTGTAAGCTCACCAGCAGCAACTCTGCAGTGTAGATAAAAGGCTCCCAGCCTTGTCATTCCCCATCTTGTTCCAGCATTCCCCCGAGTAGCTGGCTTCTGCGGCGAAGCGGGCTGCGGTGGAGAGGGCAGCCTGTGGGCTGGAATCCTTGGAACATCCACAGAAGAGCACAGCCCCCACGCAGGCTCTTGTGCCCAAACGTTCTTTGGTGGTGTGACCGGAGAGGGAGATGACGTTTCACTACAGGTAGCAGCTCTACGCCAAGGGTAGACCTGTAGAATCCCGGGGGATTCCCCAGGGATTAGAAAACGGCCCAGTTCTATTTCTGTAATTTCAGGGAGAAACAGACTGACTCAGCAGGAAACCTTAAAATAAAGACTGCTGCTTTAGCACACGTGCATTCCGTGGCTTGAGGATGTTGTCCTTTCGACATGTGGTGGCTGTCACACTCTAACTTTTTTCCACTTCTGCACTTTTATTGCAAACAGCTAATCCCTCTGTTAGCGTTCATCCTGCTTTTTTCTTCTACATATCAGAGTCCCATATATTCCCTGCTTTCTAGAGAATGTCAATATTTGTTTCAATACACATCAGTATTTGTTTCACTCTTGAATCCTGCAGAAAGCACACAAACCTGTCACTGGTGGTCATCTTTTTAACATTCACTGACTGGAGTTGCAGTAGCAATTAAAACTCCAAAGGACAAGGAATTCTCCACCCATGCTGAACTCCTCCCAGCATCAGAGTCCGTGTTAAAGTGGTGCAATTAGAAAAATGTTTCCCAAACACCGCATGAGGACAGGCAGGCACTGACAACTCCGATTATTTAATACAGAAAGTTGCAGCACAGAAAAGACTCCATGCAATGGAAGGAATCCGAGATATTTTTCTTTTATTGCTTTGTTCAGGTAAAAACACACTTGGCACAATCCCTTGTAATGAATCTACATTATCACTGCAGAATTGCCTATTTTTTCAATTTTTAAAAATTACATTTCATTGTGGTTTTACTTTGTTCAGATCTCCAAACTTACTTCTGTGGAATGTCAGGGCTTTATAATTTCATAAAAGTCGGGGGGTTTCCTATTTATAGGTTAAACAACTTCATATTTTGTTGTACTGTGGCATAGTGGCACATTTGCGTTTTCCATCATCCCGATAATAGATTTTTATCGTGTGTTTCCCCATTTTCAGATAGAGCAATCAAGTTTCCTTTTTTTTTTCAGCCTAAGGACAAAACAACTACCAACATGGACTTCTATCCTACAAGTCTTTGTATATCTTTAGGTTGATGTAGATGATGCAAAGATTCAAATGGAACTTGACTTTATTAAGAATATTTTTAATTTAAAACACTAAGTTTGAAATTTTCTATACTAGTTAAAAGTATTATTTGATAGGTTATATAGATCTTTACTACAACTTCAGAAGGTCGATCTTTCAAAATCTATTTACTGTATAAGCTTATATGGCCTCATTAAGATAACACAAATATACTTATAATGTCAACAATATATCAATTAAATATTTTGGTATATACTTGTATTCACAACAAATTAGGACAGCTCAGAATCCCAACTTTGACTTCAGCATAGAACACTAGATATGTTGTCCTTGTTTAAACTAATAGTTTAAAACAATTAACAATTTTGCCATATGGAGGCATGTAAGATTATCTGAGTTATCTTTACCGCTATAATAAATTTTAAAGAAAATCATTCAACTGTTAATGCAAGGTAAACAGGATTTTCTTTCAAAGGGGAATAGAAAGACTACTAACCCCACTTCTTGAAGTTGTCATCATTTGAAACTGTTCTGGCAAAACGCTACAGAGTTTTCACTGGTTTAAAACATAGTGCTGTTACCTATCACTTGCATACTCCAAGTTATAAAATAACGTTACTGACATTAGTTAAATCTGTCTTCATAGTACGTGAACCCAATTTGTCCTCTCTTTCCCTCTCCTCCTTTCCTCCGCCAACCCTACTGCCAACACAACTATTTCAAGATGGCCAGAACTTTCCTAAGCACTCCCAAATTAAACGTTCAACATATCAAAGTCCAATTGTAAAATAAAGACATCCTAATGCAACGTGAGAATGGAACTCTCCAATGCCGTGCTCAAATCCCACTCGGTGTGCGGCAGCGCTACCAAAAGCGAATCAAAAACACGGGCCTATGAATAAGAAATGGTGAAACTGGCACATTTTTATTACTGCATCGACGGCACTATACATAACTGTTTCTCTGACGTGTTTACAGCCTGAAAGGAAAAAGAAAGCTCTAAAATACACACTTATTAAAAGGCTCTCTTACATTTATTGTTGCCTCTTCTCTCAAACACATTAAGCACCATTCAGGAACTTCACCTTGTTACTCTTCAAAAAGAAATCCCTTACTTTCTTTCTCTGTAAAGTGATAAACACTCCATTGACCGTATTCTCTGTTATTGCAAGAACCCCGAGATATTTAGACACGGTGATGAATTACCTCTGGGAATAATACATAATAATATTTTACACTTCTGTGATCTTTTCACCCAAAAGCCATATAACACTTGACTATCAGGGTAACTTTACAGATGATGAAAGAGGAAAGCAGAAGGTGAAATTCATTTTACTAAAGGAAATCATGGAAAAGAATCATAGTTATATTCCACAGAGCATGGAATATCTTTTCATTTTTGTTCTCTGTGTTGTGGTAGGTTTAACCCACACAGTGAGCAATGAAACTTGCTCAACCTCAGACACTACGCCAATGGCACAGTTTATTATTCCTTAATTCTGAATCTTCTGGACTCTGACACTTCCTGGTCATCTTATTTCCTATCAGCATGATAGGAGCCATCATGTCACGGTTTAACTGGGCCGGCAACTAAACGCCAACTAAACGCCACACAGGCGCTCGCTCACCCTCCTCCACCCTGGGGAAAGGGGAAATAGAATTAAAGGGGAAAAGGCAAAGAGACTAATGGCTTGAGATAAGAACAATTCCTACTAATGAGAACAATAATAAGTCATCTATATATATAATAATATATACAAACAAGTGACGTGCAGTGTAATTGCTCAGTCTGCTAACAAACGTCTGTCTCGTCCCAGCAAGCAATCCTGAAACACTTCAGTCCTGACACCACAATCCCAATCAAGTGAGAGGCCCAAAAGAGAGTGAGATAGAGCTCTAAGAGCCCAAGAGTCCCAGAAGAGACCAAGAGAGTTCTTGCAGAAAAGAGGGAATTCCAACTTCTCATCTATACACTGGGCATGATGCTGCATGATATGGAATAACACCTCACTGGCCAGTTTGGCCCTTAATCCTAAACCTAAGTTCAAATCACAAGGGGAGTTGAGGACCCCCATCCCAGCCATGCTCCCCCCAGCCTGTTGTGCTCCTGCACACTGGGAAGAACACGGGAAGCTGGAAGGTCCTTGATGTCTCAACAACAAACATCAATGCACTATCAACATTCTTCTCATAACAAATCCCTGACTAAATCCAAAACACAGAGCTCTTCCAGCTGCTAAAAAGAAAAACTAGCTCTGTCCCAGCTGAAACCAGGACAATGACTAAATCTGAATTGGGCACAAATCACCTACAATTTTTAGTAATGCTCTGTTAAGCGCCTATCTTTGTTGTCTAGTAACTGTATCTCATATAATTTAATAACTAAATACACTAAATAAGTAAATTACAAAGCTGCCAACTCCAGTTTCTAGTCCTATTGTTAATATGCCCTTCTGAAATTTTCCAAAGACAGGAAATGAAGTAAAATCTGATGACTTAAACTTCATCAAAGTAAACCTAAAGGCATTTTCTGCAAAACAAATACAACATGTACTAGCAAAAAATGTGTTGGGAACAGAGCTTATACCTGTTTTTTTGTAGAACTCAATCTGCCAGACAACGTATAAAAATTCATACACAGACATCCTGCTATTTCTTTCAAAGGAATAATAAAAGTATAAGGCTAGCCAGGTTTATCTATGAGCCAAACCAATTGCTCTCTAGCTCTGGCTGCCCCGAATCAAGTCATACGAACACCCATATTAATATTCCGCTATTCAAAATAGGACCATTAATCATAAAACATAACACTTGAGACTGCTTCTAAAACTCTAGCCGTGCTTTTTGTGTCTATCACTACTCTGTTCAGCCTGTCAGAGAGACTTTAAGCTTAAAGAAAAACCCAAAGAGTATTTTGTTAATGCATGTGTACGTACGCGCAATAGTATCTTGCTTTACTCTAGCTTGTTTGAGGAACAAGGTTTACACAGAAATTGCACAATGAAAATCCGAAGCTCTTTAGACCAGCACACCCCTTACTGCTGGGTGCCCCAGTTACAGCTGCCCCAGCGCACGCCAGGGTGCCTATGACATCATCACAGCAGATCTTTACCAAAGACTGAATTGGATTCACCCCTGGTATGTGGAGCCATTTCCTACCGAAGTGATAGTTTATCTGACTGAAGAGATATATATTAAATATATACATATCAACTGAGAACTTTTCTAAAAACTCCTCTCAGGCAGAGGCAAGCTTTTTTCCAACAATTTCCTGTTGATTTTTAATTTGCAATGTTTCAGTAATTTCTCTTGTGTTCATTGCAAGAAAGCTTAATTTTTGCATGTCTTTTTAGGTGGGAGTCACAGTCCCACACGTCCAAGTGCACTTACCTCGGCACAGTTTGTACACTTGGCCTCAAACATCAGAAATTGCAGTATCAGGTGCATTGCCATGAACACATGGTGATGAGGCAGTATCACCAATTTCCTATGAGTTCGAGCATGCATTATTATGCTAATTATTATTGCTTTGGAGGCAACTGCTTGTGGCATAATTCCTTGTAAACAACTCATTTGCATTTAGAGCAATTGCTTAAGAAAAGGCACCTCATGGGTCTCAAAACATCTCTCAAAGATCATTCACCAATATCTTGGATATTCACAAAATACAATGCTGTTCAGAAACTCAAATGTTATTCCTTTAAAAAAGAAAAAAAATGACAAAACCACCACCAACAAAAAACTCTGAAGCAACCTCGTCAGCTAGCCTGCATAGAAAAGATTAAAACTGGGATTCCGAGATGTTACACGTCACTCTGCCAAGGTGCCAAGTAGCAAAACCATCATGCTGCTCATTTTATATTAACAACAGGATGAGAAACCCATGGGTTTAGTTCTTTTTTCCACTTAGTTCTCTGAGAGGTTTTTAGGCATCTTGCTTCCCTGCCCCGTAGTAGATGGCGTTTATTAACATCTCCCATCCCACACACACCAGTGCTTTGGACTCTTTCTCCTTTCTAAAGCTGTTTCTCATCTCTACTGAATGACAAGTATGACCCATCTCAAACTCTCACTTTGAAACAAACTTGCAGTATGTGACTTACGGGAAGTCAGCTGAGGCTTTTCACAATTTACATACAAACAAATATTTAAACGCGAGGATCTGAAAAATCACAGGCTAGCACTGAATATCATATTTTCGATGCTTATAGTCTACCTTACTATGATTTATGCCTTTCATCAAAAACCTGAAACGTAAACATTTTACAAAGTACCAAAAAGTTGCAGTCACATAGCAATATAAAGGGCAAATTAGTAAACTTCTTATTTTTAGTCTGCTGAAAGAAATTAACGCCAAATGCAAAGGGAAATCTCGCTTTAAGAGAGATATTGAGCTCCTGGAGCGAGTCCAGAGAAGGGCGACTAAACTGGTCAGGGGGCTGGAAAATAAAACTTATGAGGAGCGGCTGAGGGAGTTGGGGCTGTTTAGCCTGGAGAAGAGGAGGCTGAGGGGAGACCTGATTACAGCCTATAAATACTTGAGAAAAGATGGTGGGGAGATAGGGGAAGGGCTCTTTACATTAGTGATGGGTGATAGAACAAGAGGAAATGGGCATAAGCTTAGTGAGGGGAGATTCAGGTTGGATGTTAGGAAGTATTTCTTCTCTGAAAAGGTTGTCAGCAACTGGAATAGGCTGCCCAGGGAGCTGGTCGAGTCCCCATCCCTGAATGTGTTTAAGAATAGGGTGGATGATCTACTTGAGGATATGGTTTAATGGGGATTAGGGATGGTTGGACTCGATGATCTCTAAGGTCTTTTCCAACCTAGAAATCTATGAATCTATGAATCTATGAAATAAAATGCAGTGCAAACCCATTTCAGCCACAGTCACAACAGACTTTGCTGCTCGCCTCTCAACAGACAGGGAGTATAAAGTCCACAGTGGCACAGAAAGGCTAATGGCAGCCTGCAATCTAATTAGCCCTTATTACAGTATTGTCCAGAGATTCTACAGATTCTTCTTGAGAAAGGACACAAGCACAAAGAACCCACCCACAAAGGAGCTTCGTTTCCTTTCAGAAGCCTAGAAATGCAAAATAAAGGAGAGTCTTTGACCAGGAAGGAGCTTGGCTGAGCCTGGCATGTCAGTTAGTCTGCCTTGAGATTTTCTTGACTGAAAGAAGCAAAATCGAGAACAAGAGTATTTAGAATCATAGAATCACAGAATGGTTTGGGTTGGAAGGGACCTCAAAGATCATCTAGTTCCAACCCCCCTGCCATGGGCAGGGACACCCTCCACTACAACAGGTTCCCCAAAGCCTCATCCAGCCTGGCCTTGAACACTTCCAGGGATGGGGAAGCCACAGCTTCTCTGGGCAACCTGTGCCAGTGCCTGAGCACACTCGCAGTGAAGAATTTCTTCCTTAGATCCAATCTAAATCTGCCCTCTTTCAGTTTAAATCCATTGCCCCTTGTCCTATCACTACACGCCCTTGTAAAAAGTCCCTCCCAGCTTTCCTGTAGCCCCTTTAAGTACTGGAAGGCTGCAATAAGATCACCCCGGAGCCTTCTCTTCTCCAGGCTGAACAGCCTCAACTCTCTCAACTGTCTCGGCCTGGTGCTGATTCTCATCGTGGTCTAGGGGCCTTCTTCACTCTGGTGTGATGTATCCACGATGCTTGTTCTCGAATCCTGACTGCTGTGTGAGTGGTTAGCGACACCTGGAATGGACCTTCCCACCCAGGTTCTAGAGATGAACCTAAAAGACCTCTAACACATCCATAATCACCAGGTTCAATATTGTGCACGGGCCCATCGAAACCTTGGGCTCTAGTTCCCAAAACCAGCTTCTCTATTTCCCGAAGCTGGTTTTGCAGACTTATTAAATAATCAGTTACTATCTCATCCCTGATTTGAGTCGATGTTCCTGCCTGTACAGTGTCAAAAGAGCTCAGCCCTTCCTTGGTTCTGGGCTTAGTTCTAATTCTCAGGAGTGCTAAAGGCAGTGATTGGGGCCAAGACAAACCAGCTTCCTGACCTAATTTTACAATTTGCAGCTTCATCAGGTGATTCACCTTTTCTACTTGACCACTAGATTGGGGATCATATGGGGTATGAAGTTGCCAATCTATTCCCAAAAGCTTACTAACTTGTTGAACAATCTTTGCAATAAAGTGTGGCCCCTGATCTGATGATTACCACGGGAACCCCGAATCTCGGGATTATTTCTCGCAATAGTATTTTGGTTACTTCCCTGGCTTCATTAGTTCAGCAAGGGAATGCTTCTGGCCACCCTGAAAAGGGATCCATCAAGACCAACAGGTATCAAAACCCCCCTTTTCTTGGGAGTTCTGAGAAATCAATTTGCCACTGCTGTCCTGGATAATTCCCTTTCCCTACTTCGCCGGGCCGGGCTTTTGTTCCTGACTTGGGATTATTCTGCAAACAAACCTCGAACTGCTGTGTTACTTGCTGGATAGTGGTCCATAACTACGGCCCAGAGCAACGCAAGGGGTATTATTATTTTACCATGTGGAGTTCGTTTTTTTTTTTGTGATACCAGAGACTTTTATTGCAGTTTACAAGCAGCTTTTATAGATCATGCTTCCAGCCACCATATGTGATGACCAGGCAGGTGTCAGGCAGCTGGTGGCCCCGAAGCACTCAGATGCTGGCCGGATCTGGAGGCTGCACCACGTCCTCCTGCAGCCGGTCGCCGGTGAGATCTGCTGGCTGGGTCACCTCCTGCTCTGTGGCTGCCCACTCCTCCTCGTGCTGGCGGAGCTGCTCCAGATGCAGCCTGGCCAGGCAAAGCTACTTCTCCTGCGGCGTCTCCTCCAGCTCGGAGTCGCTGGACTACTCCTCGTCGACAGCCCAAGAGGCCGCCTGCGGCGTCCCCTCGGCGCCCGGCACCTCGGCGCGGGCAGTGCCGGGGGGCTGCGGCTGCGGCTTCCCCTCGACCTGAGCAGAGGCCTCGCTGGGGGCCGGGGGCCGCCCCCGCCGTGCCTTCCGCAGCTGCGAGCGCAGCCATTGCAGGCTGAGCCTCGACTTGGGCTCTCCTCCTCTTCCTCCTCCTCCTCCTGCTTCGAGGATGTGGAGTGTCTGAATCGCCAGGGAGGTGACCGCGGGGCTGGGATCTCTGCTGGCGCCTTGAAGGGCCTCTCTGATGTGCTCCATCTCACCATCTGCCACCCGCCGTCCCAAGAGCCCCAGGAACCTGACGGCCTCCTGCCGCAGGAGCTCCTGCGGGTTCTGCAGGTAGCGCTGGCTCTGCTGCAGGTAGTCCTTGGCCCTGCTCTTCTTCCTGGCCAGCAGGCACTCGCCGACCTTCCACGCCTGCGCCGTCTCGACCAGCTGCACCAACTGCCTCCACTTGAGGAACCGGCCAGCGCTGCAGAGGGCTTCCTGGGAGGCCTTGGCCACGCTCTTGTCCTCATCGTACAGGTGAAAGAGCAGCGGCAGCAGGCTGTCCCACACCACCTCCTTCATCTTCTTCCTTTTGGCACCCGCAACGAGCCCCATCGTGTCTCGGAAGAGACGGATGGAGAGCTGCCGCACGGTGCCCGACTCCTTGTCGAAGAGCCGCCGCAGCTTGGCAGCCAGCGCCAGGGCGGTGCGGCTGGACTCCTTCCCCTCCAGGAGCTGCAGCATGTTGGCGAGCACGGACAGGACCATGTCACCGGCATCACCGTCGCCATCCTCCAGCTGCTCCATGACGACAGGCAACAGGACAAGGGATTTCTTTGCCACATCTGGCCTCTCGCAGAGCGAGAGGATGCCCCTGAGCACCAGTCTGGCCATCTCCGGGCACTGGCTCTTCAGATAGGTGGGAAAGATTTCCAGGACACGGTCCAGCTCTTCGTTGAGGTTGGTGCAGCCCAGCATCTCGATCAGGAAGGCCATGGTGACCATCTCCTGGATGGGGTCCTCCACCCTGAGGAGCTCTGCCAGGCAGCCGAAGATGGTGGAGCACACGTGTCTCGGGGTCTTCGTCATCTCCCTGGCCACAATGCACACTCCCGAGAGGTGGGTCTCAGTGCGGAGCAGGGCATCCCAGCCACCCTGCGCCTCGATGGCCAGCACCTGCTCCTCAAAGCCCATGCTGCAGAGCAGCAGTCTCAGGGAGTACACCAGGGACCTCAAGGCAGTCAGCGGATCCTGTTCGTCCTCCTTCCAGAAGATGTGCACCTCCTGCAGCGTCAGCTCCCTGGCAAAAGGCACTTGGAGAAGCAGTGCCAGGAAAAGCCGGGGAAAAATCGCCTCCACCACCTGCAGGTGGGTGGGCTGCACGAGGATCTTGGTTATCATTATGGTTGTGGCCAGCGAAAGGACACATGCGTCATCCTGGGTGAAGGTGGAGGTCCGGTGTGTCAGTGGGTCCATCAGCATGCCGAGCAGCTCCCGCAGCACCCTCTCTGCAGCCTGGGGCTGGGACAGCATGGTCTCCCACATGGCCGGGGCGGCACCGGTGCACAACGGGGAGAGCCGCAGCAGGCTGGCCACCACCTCGCTGGGATGTCTGTCCAGCAGCACCAGCAGGGCCCTGTTCAGGCCGTTGAGGGCTCTCATCTCACTGATGGAGGGCAGGTTTGTGTAGATGGCCCACACGATGTTCGTGACCTGCATCGCCTGGAAACCAGAGTCTGCCACAAGGACGTCCAGCATGTCGGCAGCCGCTGTGATGGTGTCGGCACTTGAGGACTTCAAGTTCTTGATGGCCATGAGGATGATGTCTACTCGCTCAGAGGGCCGGAGGCATTTCAGGAACTTGAGGAAGATTTTGCATGCAGGGCTGGTTTCTGAGTGCTCCCAGGACTGCCCTGCTTGCCAGTCCTCCTGGAGCCACTGCTGCCCTGCCTCATGCAGCCCCGATCCCCTGCTTCTCTGCTGCAGGACGAAGGTATGCAGGTGATGGAGAGCTGCTTCAGCCTCGTAGCGGGTGCCCGTGTCCTTGCAGGTGCAGCAGAGGGTGAGGTGCCCCACCAGCCTCCCCAGCATCCCAAAATGTTGTACCTTGGAGCACTCATGCTCGCGGGCTCTGGGTAGTGCAAAGCAGGGGCAGACCAGCAGTAGAGGGTAGGTGGTGAGGAATTCCATCAGCCTGGCGATCTGTGCCATTGCCCTCTCCCGCACCACTGCTCTCCGGGAATTGGTGAAGGGAAGCAGGAGCTGCAAGTGGTCCTGCAGCTCCAGGATGCCGAGGCTGCCCGCGCTGCATACCAGCGCCTGCAGCATTCTGTCCATCTTGGCCAGGGTCTGGGAGCAGAGAGAAGCCTCGGGGTCCTGGCTGTCCTCCTGCGGAGGCAGGTGGAAGACGCTGTGGAAGCAGGTCTGGATGAGGCTTTTCTTCTTCTCGTCCTCCGCAAGCAGCCCTGCTTCACTCATGGAGGTGATGGCCCGCATGGCTTGCAGCCGCACCATGGTGCCCACGTAGTCAGCGGGCTCCTCTTGCAGCAGCATCTCAACGGCCTGCATCAGCAGCAGATGGTAGAAGAAAAGCTTACGCCACATGGCGAAGCTCAGGCGGACAAGGCGGCAGGTGGTGCAGATGGAGGACAGAAACCTCAGCTTCCAGCCCTCTTGCTCTCGCCTGCTCCTGACAGAGCCCCGGATGATGTCCGGGTCGTTCTGTCCCTGCCTGGCCGCAGCCGAGGTGGAGCAGCACGAATCCGCTGGCAGCGGACCGTCCTCACGCATGTCCCTGGGCTCGGAGCTGGGAGCCGGGGCAGCTCCGTTCTCCCCCCAGTCCTCCCGGAGGCGGTCAGGGGGTCTCCTTGCCATCCTGCAGAAGGGGCAGAGGGAGGGAAGAGAGGGGCGAGAGGGACCCGGCACCACCCGGGGCTGCCTTGCCAGAGGCGCTGGGGCAGAGGTGGCCGCGCTGGGGGGCTCCTGGCTCCCGTGCTGTCCCAACACCGTCCTCTCAGACACTGCGAGGCCAGGGCCAGGTGACACAGAGTCACACAGTACCCCAGTGCCACCCCCAAACCCCCTCCTGCAGCCTCAGGCACGCCGAGGCTCTTCACTCTTCCGCACAACGCCGGGGAAAAGGCCCACGGGGCTCCCCTTCTCGCGGACTCGCCAGCACACTGGCACGCGAGATGCGCTCCCGCTGCTGGCTCAGCAGCGAGTGACGGGCTCTGCTGGGTGCCCCAGTTACAGCTGCCCCAGTGCACGCCAGGGTCCCTATGACGTCATCCCATTATGAAGGAGTGAAATTCCGTGAAGGAATTGCAGGAAGAGTTGAGGAGGCTGTTTGCACGTATCCAAAGCCAGACGTGCACACAAGGTCTGAGGACAAGGTGACCAGCCCTGAAGTTACACAGAGTGTCTCGTTGAAAAACTCCCCAGCGAGACTTTGCCATCCTTGAAGGGGGAACACGCAAAGTCATTTACATGCTGGGCAAGAGAAAATGAACCAGTTGGCTAAGAGAAGAACACTGAATATGCACCATTTTGGGGAAACGTTACCCAGATGGATGATTACGAGGTATAACTAAGGTTCTGTCCCGGGACCATGTAGATACATTGGGAGGAATTTCTCCCCCATGTCTCCAGGATGAAAGTTAGCCATGCCAGCAGGAAAACGACTGATCCCAGTGTAAGCTCACCAGCAGCAACTCTGCAGTGTAGATAAAAGGCTCCCAGCCTTGTCATTCCCCATCTTGTTCCAGCATTCCCCCGAGTAGCTGGCTTCTGCGGCGAAGCGGGCTGCGGTGGAGAGGGCAGCCTGTGGGCTGGAATCCTTGGAACATCCACAGAAGAGCACAGCCCCCACGCAGGCTCTTGTGCCCAAACGTTCTTTGGTGGTGTGACCGGAGAGGGAGATGACGTTTCACTACAGGTAGCAGCTCTACGCCAAGGGTAGACCTGTAGAATCCCGGGGGATTCCCCAGGGATTAGAAAACGGCCCAGTTCTATTTCTGTAATTTCAGGGAGAAACAGACTGACTCAGCAGGAAACCTTAAAATAAAGACTGCTGCTTTAGCACACGTGCATTCCGTGGCTTGAGGATGTTGTCCTTTCGACATGTGGTGGCTGTCACACTCTAACTTTTTTCCACTTCTGCACTTTTATTGCAAACAGCTAATCCCTCTGTTAGCGTTCATCCTGCTTTTTTCTTCTACATATCAGAGTCCCATATATTCCCTGCTTTCTAGAGAATGTCAATATTTGTTTCAATACACATCAGTATTTGTTTCACTCTTGAATCCTGCAGAAAGCACACAAACCTGTCACTGGTGGTCATCTTTTTAACATTCACTGACTGGAGTTGCAGTAGCAATTAAAACTCCAAAGGACAAGGAATTCTCCACCCATGCTGAACTCCTCCCAGCATCAGAGTCCGTGTTAAAGTGGTGCAATTAGAAAAATGTTTCCCAAACACCGCATGAGGACAGGCAGGCACTGACAACTCCGATTATTTAATACAGAAAGTTGCAGCACAGAAAAGACTCCATGCAATGGAAGGAATCCGAGATATTTTTCTTTTATTGCTTTGTTCAGGTAAAAACACACTTGGCACAATCCCTTGTAATGAATCTACATTATCACTGCAGAATTGCCTATTTTTTCAACTTTTAAAAATTACATTTCATTGTGGTTTTACTTTGTTCAGATCTCCAAACTTACTTCTGTGGAATGTCAGGGCTTTATAATTTCATAAAAGTCGGGGGGTTTCCTATTTATAGGTTAAACAACTTCATATTTTGTTGTACTGTGGCACACTGGCACATTTGCGTTTTCCATCATCCCGATAATAGATTTTTATCGTGTGTTTCCCCATTTTCAGATAGAGCAATCAAGTTTCCTTTTTTTTTTCAGCCTAAGGACAAAACAACTACCAACATGGACTTCTATCCTACAAGTCTTTGTAGATCTTTAGGTTGATGTAGATGATGCAAAGATTCAAATGGAACTTGACTTTATTAAGAATATTTTTAATTTAAAACACTAAGTTTGAAATTTTCTATACTAGTTAAAAGTATTATTTGATAGGTTTTATAGATCTTTACTCTATATTGGAACTCTCCAATGCAGTGCTCAAATCCCACTCGGTGTGCGGCAGCGCTACCAAAAGCGAAACGAAAACACGGGCCTATGAATAAGAAATGGTGAAACTGGCACATTTTTATTACTGCATCGACGGCACTATACATAACTGTTTCTCTGACGTGTTTACAGCCTGAAAGGGAAAAGAAAGCTCTAAAATACACACTTATTAAAAGGCTCTCTTACATTTATTGTTGCCTCTTCTCTCAAACACATTAAGCACCATTCAGGAACTTCACCTTGTTACTCTTCAAAAAGAAATCCCTTACTTTCTTTCTCTGTAAAGTGATAAACACTCCATTGACCGTATTCTCTGTTATTGCAAGAACCCCGAGATATTTAGACACGGTGATGAATTACCTCTGGGAATAATACATAATAATATTTTACACTTCTGTGATCTTTTCACCCAAAAGCCATATAACACTTGACTATCAGGGTAACTTTACAGATGATGAAAGAGGAAAGCAGAAGGTGAAATTCATTTTACTAAAGGAAATCATGGAAAAGAATCATAGTTATATTCCACAGAGCATGGAATACCTTTTCATTTTTGTTCTCTGTGTTGTGGTAGGTTTAACCCACACAGTGAGCAATGAAACTTGCTCAACCTCAGACACTACGCCAATGGCACAGTTTATTATTCCTTAATTCTGAATCTTCTGGACTCTGACACTTCCTGGTCATCTTATTTCCTATCAGCATGATAGGAGCCATCATGTCACGGTTTAACTGGGCCGGCAACTAAACGCCAACTAAACGCCACACAGGCGCTCGCTCACCCTCCTCCACCCTGGGGAAAGGGGAAATAGAATTAAAGGGGAAAAGGCAAAGAGACTAATGGCTTGAGATAAGAACAATTCCTACTAATGAGAACAATAATAAGTCATCTATATATATAATAATATATACAAACAAGTGACGTGCAGTGTAATTGCTCAGTCTGCTAACAAACGTCTGTCTCGTCCCAGCAAGCAATCCTGAAACACTTCAGTCCTGACACCACAATCCCAATCAAGTGAGAGGCCCAAAAAGAGAGTGAGATAGAGCTCTAAGAGCCCAAGAGTCCCAGAAGAGACCAAGAGAGTTCTTGCAGAAAAGAGGGAATTCCAACTTCTCATCTATACACTGGGCATGATGCTGCATGATATGGAATAACACCTCACTGGCCAGTTTGGCCCTTAATCCTAAACCTAAGTTCAAATCACAAGGGGAGTTGAGGACCCCCATCCCAGCCATGCTCCCCCCCAGCCTGTTGTGCTCCTGCACACTGGGAAGAACACGGGAAGCTGGAAGGTCCTTGATGTCTCAACAACAAACATCAATGCACTATCAACATTCTTCTCATAGCAAATCCCTGACTAAATCCAAAACACAGAGCTCTTCCAGCTGCTAAAAAGAAAAACTAGCTCTGTCCCAGCTGAAACCAGGACAATGACTAAATCTGAATTGGGCACAAATCACCTACAATTTTTAGTAATGCTCTGTTAAGCGGCTATCTTTGTTGTCTAGTAACTGTATCTCATATAATTTAATAACTAAATACACTAAATAAGTAAATTACAAAGCTGCCTACTCCAGTTTCTAGTCCTATTGTTAATATGCCCTTCTGAAATTTTCCAAAGACAGAAAATGAAGTAAAATCTGATGACTTAAACTTCATCAAAGTAAACCTAAAGGCATTTTCTGCAAAACAAATACAACATGTACTAGCAAAAAATGTGTTGGGAACAGAGCTTATACCTGTTTTTTTGTAGAACTCAATCTGCCAGACAACGTATAAAAATTCATACACAGACATCCTGCTATTTCTTTCAAAGGAATAATAAAAGTATAAGGCTAGCCAGGTTTATATATGAGCCAAACCAATTGCTCTCTAGCTCTGGCTGCCCCGAATCAAGTCATACGAACACCCATATTAACATTCCGCTATTCAAAATAGGACCATTAATCATAAAACATAACACTTGAGACTGCTTCTAAAACTCTAGCCTTGCTTTTTGTGTCTATCACTACTCTGTTCAGCCTGTCAGAGAGACTTTAAGCTTAAAGAAAAACCCAAAGAGTATTTTGTTAATGCATGTGTACGTACGCGCAATAGTATCTTGCTTTACTCTAGCTTGTTTGAGGAACAAGGTTTACACAGAAATTGCACAATGAAAATCAGAAGCTCTTTAGACCAGCACACCCCTTACTGCTGGGTGCCCCAGTTAGAGTTGCCCCAGCGCACGCCAGGGTGCCTATGACGTCATCACAGCAGATCTTTACCAAAGACTGAATTGGATTCACCCCTGGTATGTGGAGCCATTTCCTACCCAAGTGATAGTTTATCTGACTGAAGAGTTATATATTAAATATATACATATCAACTGAGAACTTTTCTAAAAACTCCTCTCAGGCAGAGGCAAGCTTTTTTCCAACAATTTCCTGTTGATTTTTAATTTGCAATGTTTCAGTAATTTCTCTTGTGTTCATTGCAAGAAAGCTTAATTTTTGCATGTCTTTTTAGGTGGGAGTCACAGTCCCACACGTCCAAGTGCACTTACCTCGGCACAGTTTGTACACTTGGCCTCAAACATCAGAAATTGCAGTATCAGGTGCATTGCCATGAACACATGGTGATGAGGCAGTATCACCAATTTCCTATGAGTTCGAGCATGCATTATTATGCTAATTATTATTGCTTTGGAGGCAACTGCTTGTGGCATAATTCCTTGTAAACAACTCATTTGCATTTAGAGCAATTGCTTAAGAAAAGGCACCTCATGGGTCTCAAAACATCTCTCAAAGATCATTCACCAATATCTTGGATATTCACAAAATACAATGCTGTTCAGAAACTCAAATGTTATTCCTTTAAAAAAGAAAAAAAATGACAAAACCACCACCAACAAAAAACTCTGAAGCAACCTCGTCAGCTAGCCTGCATAGAAAAGATTAAAACTGGGATTCCGAGATGTTACACGTCACTCTGCCAAGGTGCCAAGTAGCAAAACCATCATGCTGCTCATTTTATATTAACAACAGGATGAGAAACCCATGGGTTTAGTTCTTTTTTCCACTTAGTTCTCTGAGAGGTTTTTAGGCATCTTGCTTCCCTGCCCCGTAGTAGATGGCGTTTATTAACATCTCCCATCCCACACACACCAGTGCTTTGGACTCTTTCTCCTTTCTAAAGCTGTTTCTCATCTCTACTGAATGACAAGTATGACCCATCTCAAACTCTCACTTTGAAACAAACTTGCAGTATGTGACTTACGGGAAGTCAGCTGAGGCTTTTCACAATTTACATACAAACAAATATTTAAACGCGAGGATCTGAAAAATCACAGGCTAGCACTGAATATCATATTTTCGATGCTTATAGTCTACCTTACTATGATTTATGCCTTTCATCAAAAACCTGAAACGTAAACATTTTACAAAGTACCAAAAAGTTGCAGTCACATAGCAATATAAAGGGCAAATTAGTAAACTTCTTATTTTTAGTCTGCTGAAAGAAATTAACGCCAAATGCAAAGGGAAATCTCGCTTTAAGAGAGATATTGAGCTCCTGGAGCGAGTCCAGAGAAGGGCGACTAAACTGGTCAGGGGGCTGGAAAATAAAACTTATGAGGAGCGGCTGAGGGAGTTGGGGCTGTTTAGCCTGGAGAAGAGGAGGCTGAGGGGAGACCTGATTACAGCCTATAAATACTTGAGAAAAGATGGTGGGGAGATAGGGGAAGGGCTCTTTACATTAGTGATGGGTGATAGAACAAGAGGAAATGGGCATAAGCTTAGTGAGGGGAGATTCAGGTTGGATGTTAGGAAGTATTTCTTCTCTGAAAAGGTTGTCAGCAACTGGAATAGGCTGCCCAGGGAGCTGGTCGAGTCCCCATCCCTGAATGTGTTTAAGAATAGGGTGGATGATCTACTTGAGGATATGGTTTAATGGGGATTAGGGATGGTTGGACTCGATGATCTCTAAGGTCTTTTCCAACCTAGAAATCTATGAATCTATGAATCTATGAAATAAAATGCAGTGCAAACCCATTTCAGCCACAGTCACAACAGACTTTGCTGCTCGCCTCTCAACAGACAGGGAGTATAAAGTCCACAGTGGCACAGAAAGGCTAATGGCAGCCTGCAATCTAATTAGCCCTTATTACAGTATTGTCCAGAGATTCTACAGATTCTTCTTGAGAAAGGACACAAGCACAAAGAACCCACCCACAAAGGAGCTTCGTTTCCTTTCAGAAGCCTAGAAATGCAAAATAAAGGAGAGTCTTTGACCAGGAAGGAGCTTGGCTGAGCCTGGCATGTCAGTTAGTCTGCCTTGAGATTTTCTTGACTGAAAGAAGCAAAATCGAGAACAAGAGTATTTAGAATCATAGAATCACAGAATGGTTTGGGTTGGAAGGGACCTCAAAGATCATCTAGTTCCAACCCCCCTGCCATGGGCAGGGACACCCTCCACTACAACAGGTTCCCCAAAGCCTCATCCAGCCTGGCCTTGAACACTTCCAGGGATGGGGAAGCCACAGCTTCTCTGGGCAACCTGTGCCAGTGCCTGAGCACACTCGCAGTGAAGAATTTCTTCCTTAGATCCAATCTAAATCTGCCCTCTTTCAGTTTAAAGCCATTGCCCCTTGTCCTATCACTACACGCCCTTGTAAAAAGCCCCTCCCAGCTTTCCTGTAGCCCCTTTAAGTACTGGAAGGCTGCAATAAGATCACCCCGGAGCCTTCTCTTCTCCAGGCTGAACAGCCTCAACTCTCTCAACTGTCTCAGCCTGATGCTGATTCTCATCGTGGTCTAGGGGCCTTCTTCACTCTGGTGTGATGTATCCACGATGCTTGTTCTCGAATCCTGACTGCTGTGTGAGTGGTTAGCGACACCTGGAATGGACCTTCCCACCCAGGTTCCAGAGATGAACCTAAAAGACCTCTAACACATCCATAATCACCAGGTTCAATATTGTGCACGGGCCCATCGAAACCTTGGGCTCTAGTTCCCAAAACCAGCTTCTCTATTTCCCGAAGCTGGTTTTGCAGACTTATTAAATAATCAGTTACTATCTCATCCCTGATTTGAGTCGATGTTCCTGCCTGTACAGTGTCAAAAGAGCTCAGCCCTTCCTTGGTTCTGGGCTTAGTTCTAATTCTCAGGAGTGCTAAAGGCAGTGATTGGGGCCAAGACAAACCAGCTTCCTGACCTAATTTTACAATTTGCAGCTTCATCAGGTGATTCACCTTTTCTACTTGACCACTAGATTGGGGATCATATGGGGTATGAAGTTGCCAATCTATTCCCAAAAGCTTACTAACTTGTTGAACAATCTTTGCAATAAAGTGTGGCCCCTGATCTGATGATTACCACGGGAACCCCGAATCTCGGGATTATGTCTTGCAATAGTATTTTGGTTACTTCCCTGGCTTCATTAGTTCAGCAAGGGAATGCTTCTGGCCACCCTGAAAAGGTGTCCATCAAGACCAACAGGTATCAAAACCCCCCTTTTCTTCGGAGTTCTGAGAAATCAATTTGCCACTGCTGTCCTGGATAATTCCCTTTCCCTACTTCGCCGGGCCGGGCTTTTGTTCCTGACTTGGGATTATTCTGCAAACAAACCTCGAACTGCTGTGTTACTTGCTGGATAGTGGTCCATAACTACGGCCCAGAGCAACGCAAGGGGTATTATTATTTTACCATGTGGAGTCGTTTGGGGTTTTTTGTGATACCAGAGACTTTTATTGCAGTTTACAAGCAGCTTTTATAGATCATGCTTCCAGCCACCATGTGTGATGACCAGGCAGGCGTCAGGCAGCTGGTGGCCCCGAAGCACTCAGATGCTGGCCGGATCTGGAGGCTGCACCGCGTCCTCCTGCAGCCGGTCGCCGGTGAGATCTGCTGGCTGGGTCACCTCCTGCTCTGTGGCTGCCCACTCCTCCTCGTGCTGGCGGAGCTGCTCCAGATGCAGCCTGGCCAGGCAAAGCTACTTCTCCTGCGGCGTCTCCTCCAGCTCGGAGTCGCTGGACTACTCCTCGTCGACAGCCCAAGAGGCCGCCTGCGGCTTCCCCTCGGCGCCCGGCACCTCGGCGCGGGCAGTGCCGGGGGGCTGCGGCTGCTGCTTCCCCTCGGCCTGAGCAGAGGCCTCGCTGGGGGCCGGGGGCCGCCCCCGCCGTGCCTTCCGCAGCTGCGAGCGCAGCCATTGCAGGCTGAGCCTCGACTTGGGCTCTCCTCCTCTTCCTCCTCCTCCTCCTGCTTCGAGGATGTGGAGCGTCTGAATCGCCAGGGAGGTGACCGCGGGGCTGGGATCTCTGCTGGCGCCTTGAAGGGCCTCTCTGATGTGCTTCATCTCACCATCTGCCACCCGCCGTCCCAAGAGCCCCAGGAACCTGACGGCCTCCTGCCGCAGGAGCTCCTGCGGGTTCTGCAGGTAGCGCTGGCTCTGCTGCAGGTAGTCCTTGGCCCTGCTCTTCTTCCTGGCCAGCAGGCACTCGCCGACCTTCCACGCCTGCGCCGTCTCGACCAGCTGCACCAACTGCCTCCACTTGAGGAACCGGCCAGCGCTGCAGAGGGCTTCCTGGGAGGCCTTGGCCACGCTCTCGTCCCCATCGTACAGGTGAAAGAGCAGCGGCAGCAGGCTGTCCCACACCACCTCCTTCATCTTCTTCCTTTTGGCACCCGCAACGAGCCCCAACGTGTCTCGGAAGAGACGGATGGAGAGCTGCCGCACGGTGCCCGACTCCTTGTCGAAGAGCCGCCGCAGCTTGGCAGCCAGCGCCAGGGCGGTGCGGCTGGACTCCTTCCCCTCCAGGAGCTGCAGCATGTTGGCGAGCACGGACAGGACCATGTCAGCGGCATCACCGTCGCCATCCTCCAGCTGCTCCATGACGACAGGCAACAGGACAAGGGATTTCTTTGCCACATCTGGCCTCTCGCAGAGCAAGAGGATGCCCCTGAGCACCAGTCTGGCCATCTCCGGGCACTGGCTCTTCAGATAGGTGGGAAAGATTTCCAGGACACGGTCCAGCTCTTCGTTGAGGTTGGTGCAGCCCAGCATCTCGATCAGGAAGGCCATGGTGACCATCTCCTGGATGGGGTCCTCCACCCTGAGGAGCTCAGCCAGGCAGCAGAAGATGGCGGAGCACACGTGTCTCGGGGTCTTCGTCATCTCCCTGGCCACAATGCACACTCCCGAGAGGTGGGTCTCAGTGCGGAGCAGGGCATCCCAGCCACCCTGCGCCTCGATGGCCAGCACCTGCTCCTCAAAGCCCATGCTGCAGAGCAGCAGTCTCAGGGAGTACACCAGGGACCTCAAGGCAGTCAGCGGATCCTGTTCATCCTCCTTCCAGAAGATGTGCAACTCCTGCAGCGTCAGCTCCCTGGCAAAAGGCACTTGGAGAAGCAGTGCCAGGAAAAACCGGGGAAAAGTCGCCTCCACCACCTGCAGGTGGGTGGGCTGCACAAGGATCTTGGTTATCATTATGGTTGTGGCCAGCGAAAGGACACGTGCGTCATCCTGGGTGAAGGTGGAGGTCCGGTGTGTCAGTGGGTCCATCAGCATGCCGAGCAGCTCCCGCAGCACCCTCTCTGCAGCCTGGGGCTGGGACAGCATGGTCTCCCACATGGCTGGGGCGGCACCGGTGCACAACGGGGAGAGCCGCAGCAGGCTGGCCACCACCTCGCTGGGATGTCTGTCCAGCAGCACCAGCAGGGCCCTGTTCAGGCCGTTGAGGGCTCTCGTCTCACTGATGGAGGGCAGCTTTGTGTAGATGGCCCACACGATGTTCGTGACCTGCATCGCCTGGAAACCAGAGTCTGCCACAAGGACGTCCAGCATCTCGGCAGCCGCTGTGATGGTGTCGGCACTTGGGGACTGCAAGTTCTTGATGGCCATGAGGATGATGTCTACTCGCTCAGAGGGCCGGAGGCATTTCAGGAACTTGAGGAAGATTTTGCATGCAGGGCTGGTTTCCGAGTGCTCCCAGGACTGCCCTGCTTGCCAGTCCTCCTGGAGCCACTGCTGCCCTGCCTCATGCAGCCCCGAGCCCCTGCTTCTCTGCTGCAGGACGAAGGTATGCAGGTGATGGAGAGCTGCTTCAGCCTCGTAGCGGGTGCCCGTGTCCTTGCAGGTGCAGCAGAGGGTGAGGTGCCCCACCAGCCTCCCCAGCATCCCAAAATGTTGTACCTTGGAGCACTCATGCTCGCGGGCTCTGGGTAGTGCAAAGCAGGGGCAGACCAGCAGTAGAGGGTAGGTGGTGAGGAATTCCATCAGCCTGGCGATCCGAGCCATTGCCCTCTCCCGCACCACTGCTCTCCGGGAATTGGTGAAGGGAAGCAGGAGCTGCAAGTGGTTCTGCAGCTCCAGGATGCCGAGGCTGCCCGCGCTGCGTACCAGCGCCTGCAGCATTCTGTCCATCTTGGCCAGGGTCTGGGAGCAGAGAGAAGCCTCGGGGTCCTGGCTGTCCTCCTGCGGAGGCAGGTGGAAAACGCTGTGGAAGCAGGTCTGGATGAGGCTTTTCTTCTTCTCGTCCTCCCCCACAAGCAGCCCTGCTTCACTCATGGAGGTGATGGCCCGCATGGCTTGCAGCCGCACCATGGTGCCCACGTAGTCAGCGGGCTCCTCTTGCAGCAGCATCTCAACGGCCTGCATCAGCAGCAGATGGTAGAAGAAAAGCTTACGCCACATGGCGAAGCTCAGGCGGACGAGGCGGCAGGTGGTGCAGATGGAGGACAGAAACCTCAGCTTCCAGCCCTCTTGCTCTCGCCTGCTCCTGACAGAGCCCCGGATGATGTCCGGGTCGTTCTGTCCCTGCCTGGCCGCAGCCGAGGTGGAGCAGCACGAATCCGCTGGCAGCGGACCGTCCTCACGCATGTCCCTGGGCTCGGAGCTGGGAGCCGGGGCAGCTCCGTTCTCCCCCCAGTCCTCCCGGAGGCGGTCAGGGGGTCTCCTTGCCATCCTGCAGAAGGGGCAGAGGGAGGGAAGAGAGGGGCGAGAGGGACCCGGCACCACCCGGGGCTGCCTTGCCAGAGGCGCTGGGGCAGAGGTGGCCGCGCTGGGGAGCTCCTGGCTCCCGTGCTGTCCCAACACCGTCCTCTCAGACACTGCGAGGCCAGGGCCAGGTGACACAGAGTCACACAGTACCCCAGTGCCACCCCCAAGCCCCCTCCTGCAGCCTCAGGCACGCCGAGGCTCTTCACTCTTCCGCACAACGCCGGGGAAAAGGCCCACGGGGCTCCCCTTCTCGCGGACTCGCCAGCACACTGGCACGCGAGATGCGCTCCCGCTGCTGGCTCAGCAGCGAGTGACGGGCTCTGCTGGGTGCCCCAGTTACAGCTGCCCCAGTGCACGCCAGAGTCCCTATGACGTCATCCCATTATGAAGGAGTGAAATTCCATGAAGGAATTGCAGGAAGAGTTGAGGAGGAACTCAAGAGTTTCTAGAAAGTTGTCATCTCTGACATACTTATTGATGCTTTCTCTATAGTGGTGCTTTTTTGAAGGTGAGGTCCTTATCTCTCTTCTTTACTGTGGAGACATAACTACATACACATAGAGAGTTAGTCAAGTAACTGACTTTAAATAGACACCTCACGTTCGGGTGGCTAAAGTCTGGTGGGATAAATACTGATGTAAGGTGTACACAGAGGTAATACAATTTAAAAGCCTCACTGAAAACTAGGGATCTTCCAACTCCTACCCAGAATCCTAGGCACTGCATTTCACCACAGGATTTCTTAAATATGCCTGCTGACTTTTCAGGGAGATTGTTAATTGTTCTCTACACGCTTCACATCAGTTCTACTTGCTAGCATCTGCAGATAAGCACATTTCAATGGCTAATGTACATCCTAGTGCAACGCCAGCCCTTTTAAACAGTGTGCGTCATGGTCACTCTTTCTTCTGAAAGGTGCACTAAGAGAATGCCAGCTGAGGTCAAGGGAAGTTTTACAAAAGATTAGAGCACGAATGGTCACAACCCACCCTTCCAAGAAAAAAACGAGGTTAGGCTCTCACTACATTTTCTCATCGTATCTCTTTTCTCCTTTGCTTCCCCTGGCAAGTGAAATAATTCAATAGGAGGAAGGAGGGAAAGTTGGCTGACTGGAGTCTTTGGCTTTGCATGCCTCCCTAGTACTAGGCAGATTGACTACTGATGACCACTGATGGACCTGATGATCAGTTGCCTCTGTTTTAGAGACTCTTTCTCCAGTTTTCCTCCACCCAGAGGACTGCTGTGAACCATCCTCTTACGGCTCCAGCTATGCCACTGTGTAAAATAACTGAGATTAAGTCTCTGCTCTGTTTTTTATTTAAGACCACCGCCTCTCCTGATTGTACTCCTGAGGAAGACAGCTGGTGTTTCCTCTATACCTTATCCCAAATACTGTGCATGTGCCCACCTGTACCTTTTCCCTCTGATGGACCTGCGTACCTTGTTTGTGGAGCTGGAAGGTCCCTCATCCTGCACTGACTGACTTTATTTAGTATATGCTATAACTGATTGCCTAAAGAAAAAACAAAACTGTCCCTCTCATTTCTGTTTCCTGCTAGCACTGTAATTACACAGTTATTTATGGGTTTTAGAGCAAAAATACTCAGGTATATAGCTTCTGGAATCATCATCAGCCCCCTATCCCGTTGTTTCCACCAGATTTGCAGATCGTCAGAAGCACACTTTCACATCATCTAATATTATTTTACAAGCTTCCATTGAGTTCAAAATGGAGATGAGCTGTTGAAAATGGAGTGATACGTTGGTTCCTTGTAGCAGAAGGAAGTTGAAGCTGGTCTAAACTTGCGTAAAGTAGACTTGGATTCAGAGGAAGTTCATTGGGAAGTTTCTGTAACAGTTCACAAGGAAAAAACTTGTCTGTGTGCAGGACAGCTTTTGTGCTTCCTTCAGTAAACACAAGGGAAGTGAGATTCATTTGTGCTCTTCGTGTGACAAAGAACAAATAATATTTGATTCAAAATATGACATCACAACACCTTGAGAAGCAAATATTTTTTATATACATGTAACACAAACATAGGATAACTGTGAACCAAACAAGAAGATGGTTATACTTAGTTTTCTTAAGGGTGTTTTTAAATCTAAGCTTCTTCAACACGCCAGAGATGCTTGGACAAAATTTCCTCGAGGAAAAATAAAAAAGGGTAAGACTTATCCCAGAAGTTTGGGATTCACAGTTACAATTAACTTTGCGGACGAAAAATTAATAAGAATTCATAAAATTTAGGTGTCAGATGAAGGAGAGAACTGGCATATCATTTGTAATAAAACTATATGATGTGTTTAAAAGTGTAAATTAATTCAATGTTCTCATAGTACTTCCCCAGTAGATATTTGTCTACTCTTTGAAATCAGTATACCATTTCACCTTCCACATCACGACAGAAATTCCTCCTAGGCTATTAGGTCAACATGTGAGAGCATTGGCAGAGCTCTATGGGAAGCTGGGAAGGGAGTCTGATCGTCGTTCTGCGTTGCACTTTTAAACAACCTGGAATCAAATTATTTAGGATCAAAAGACTTGTGGCTTCAGTGGCAGTTTGATTGGTTATGAATTTGGACCTCATTCAGATTTCAGAGCTGGCACTGCATCTTGAAACCAGAAAAGAATTCTTAAAAGACAGTTTATACATAAATTTGACCCTAAAAATACACTTCCCCATATTCAGCAACCAATAAAGTGCTCCTGTACTTGACTTCAAAATTGCAAACATTATCAGATTCAAATGATGCAATGTGCACCTTAAGCACAGTGTTTGAGCTAAGAACCTGGAATGTAGACTAGCAAAATTACAAGTTTGTCCCTAAAAATGCTTGTAAATGGGATTGTTGCATTAAATTATTATTAACTGTCATTAATCATAGAATCATAGAATGGTTAGGGCTGGAAGGTGTCGCTCACCAGCCTGGGCTGCGGCACCAAGGACGCTGTTGCATCTTCCGCAGCCAGGAGGAAATGGCCTGCCTCTTGTGGGCAGGATAGGTACCTTGAGTTGAGTACTTAATTAGTTAATTAGTAGTTCATTAGCTCAACTCAGTCCAGCTGGATAAGAATGATTGGTGCCATAATTCCCCCTTTTTGTTTTAGTATTTTTGTTTTCACAAAGGCTTTATGGGTGAGCAGAGACCCGGCCCATTCATCCAACTCCAGCACACTTCCCTCCCGCGAATACCATGTCGGGGCTTGCGGCTTTACCTTCTTCTCCGAAGGACTCTCGCTCGAGCTCCCGGCTCCGGCTCTGGCTCCGGCTCTTTTGGCTCGGGCTCCTTTGCAGCCAGGGCTCTCGGCTCGGCGAGGGAGTCGGGGCTTCCCAGGGTCTCATCGATGTATCACGTCGACGTATCACGTCGGGGTCACCAGTTGTCACTCACCAGCCTGGGCTGCAGCACCAAGGACGCTGTTGCATCCTCCGCAGCCAGGAGGAAATGGCCTGCCTCTTGTAGGCAGGATAGGTACCTTGAGTTGAGTAGTTAATTAGGAGTTCATTATCTCAACTCAGTCCAGCTGGATAAGAATGATTAGTGCCATAGGAAGGGACCTTCAAAGGTCATCTAGTCCAACCCCCCTGCAAGGAACAGGGATATCTCCAACTAGATCAGGTTGCTCAGGGCCTCGTCCAACCTGGCCTTGAACGTCTCCAGGGATGGAGCATCCGCCACCTAAACGTGATAACGTTTTCTTAGGCTTTTTAGCCAACTATAAACTTCTGTGAACAATGCTTGCATGGCTAGCAGGAGGTCTTGACATTTCACGAAAAAAAATTTAATGCAATGACCTTTGCCATGACAAGATTTCGTGGGTTAAGTAAATGCATTCCGACAAATGTCAATCCACAGTTCCATTTTCCTTCAGGAACGATTTGATGTGCTTCTGTCATGAGTCATTATAAATGCCTGAGCTTTAGGAAGGAAATTTATATGAAGCTAATAAATAAAGATATTACACCTAGAGCTGTATTTCATGTGGATGTGAATAGTAATTCTGTATTAATGTAACTGTCATCTCTGCTGTTATTTGACATCTTCATGCCAGTATTTTTGGTTTTCTGAAAAAGTCCCCAAAATGTGAGTGTGTTTATGTACATGTTTAGAGGGAAGGGGAGAAGGGGAGAAGGAGAGAAGGGGAGAAGGGGAAAAGGGGAGAAGGGGAGAAGGGGAAAAGGGGAGAAGGGGAGAAGGGGAGAAGGGGAGAAGGGGAGAAGGGGAGAAGGGGAGGTGATTTTTTTTTCATGATGCATTCCAGACAAGAGGACAGAGGGGCTGGATGATTCAGCTGTTACCATGCCGTCTGGAGATCAGGAGATATACTGCTATTTCCTTGCTACAAGAGATTTTTTGATTCCAGGAATCTGTGAAAGTAATTAGTCTTCATGGTCCTCTCTCTCAAATACTCAGCTGTTACAGCAAAGAACACCATAAACCACATTAAATACAAACAGTTATTTATATATTTTCCTTCTCTTTGTAAACTGTCTCCAAACACTTTTTGATACTCTGCTCCCTTAAGACATTACTGCACATCCTCTTGTGTAGAAAAGCATCACCCAAGCTCAAAATACACCCCCTACTAATTCTGACTCTGTGCATATTTAGGGAGGTTTTGAGTTCAGTGTTACCGTTTTCAAGTAACTAACTAGTCTCAGACACATGATTAGGGTCACCCCGTCGTTCTCTTTACAGTTTGTGCTGTATGACTGACATTATGACAGCATCTTTCTGTCATTCCATACAGAGGTTTGCTCTTGGGTTAGGTGTAGAGCAAATAATTTTGGTGATTTACATCAAGATTTTAAGCACTCTTCTTTTCTAGTCATGATTTCTATTCAAGATTTACATGCTAAATTTAGGAAGAAGCAGCATTATGTTGTTTGAGGCATCTAGTGGATAACAAGACAGGTATGATGCCCTGAGGCCATTTCTGAAGGAAGTCTCCTCTCCTGGACAGGCACAGGTGAGTTACAGCAGAAGTGAATCATTCCGTTTACTTCAATGAAAGTGCTCGTTCAAGTGCCAAGACTGTCAGTAGCCACCGTGTTTGTAGTCTCTCTTGTTCTGAGGCTGGTCCATCGTGTTTGCTTTTACATTGAAAGAAATGCTTAAGGAAGAAATTCTTCACTCGGAGGGCGGTGAGGCACTGGCACAGGTTGCCCAGAGAAGTTGTAGATGCCCCATCCCTGGAAGTGTTCAAGGCCAGGTTGGATGAGGCTTTGGGCAACCTGGTGTAGTGGAGGGTGTCCCTGCCCATGGCAGGGGGGTTGGAACTAGATGATCTTTGAGGTCCCTTCCAAACCATGAGTCTATGTTTTGCTAGGTTACTTATTCAACTTGCTGAGAGAGAGAAAAAAGAGAAAGTAGGGGTTTTGTTGCTATGTTTTGGTTTCGCTTTGGGTTTTTTGGTGATTATTGGAAAAGTAAAGCTAAGATCCCATACAATTAATATTTTAAAACACGGCTTTACAGGAGAATGCTTGGAAAGTTTTCCAGAGCATCACTATGCTTTTCATTTTGGTAAAATAATTTTCTCCCTTGAAAGAACTGCTGACTTAAGACAGAGAGAGCAGTCGAGTAACACTAATAATTGGACCAAAAATTATGGAGTTGCTTTGGCTATGGAGTTTGTAAGAGAATAGAGTGCTATTTTCCTGATGGACTGGCTTGTCTCAAACAATATAGTTGTTCTTCTGACTACCTCTAACAACTGTACTCTCTGAATATTGCTTACTCCCCTCAGATTTCTATAACAGCATTGGCTTGCTATCGTATTTTCTTTCCCATTGTATCCAAAGACCCTGTCTTGTTCTAGGAAAAGATATCTTACTTTTTCCATGGTGTTACAAAGTCCACAGGAATAAGGAATGCAGTCAGTCCCCTAGCACTTGAAATCTTGAAATCATGCGAAGACATATTTTTAATGACCTGTTTTAACCTGGGCTGAAGAGGCTTTACGACTTCATATTGAGTCATAACCCTACAGCAGGTTGCATAATTGGGCACACCCATGTTGAGAAGCGACTCCCAACAGGCCAACGGCACGGATACGTGATGGGGCTGGGCTAAGACGAGACACATATGCACACTCCTTGTTGAATCACAATTTAGAGATTCTGTAGTTTCTGTCCAGCTTTGAAGACAGTGAAGAGGATCTCTGGCACTTTGAACAGGTACAAGTTGCTGGTGTTAAAGCAAAGGGATGGCACGTAGGCACATGAGACAGGAACTCATGTCTCCACTAAATCAACAAGACAAAAATGTGTTGAAAGAACAAAGTAAGACGTAGGCTACGTAAGAAGACAGATAAGTTGATCTCTTCTAGCAGTGAAATCTGCAAATCACGGTGGCAGTTGTAATGGTTTTTAGCTGGGGGAGGATCTCAACAGAAAACTGTATGCACGTGTGGTGCATGTGTCTGCTATTCACAAGCAGATATAATGCAACAAAAATTCAAGAGAACAGTATTGTGCAAAACAAGAACAGCATGGGTTATCAAGATATACCAGTAAAGTGAGAATATTTAGTTAATATATGCTGTGAAACAGAAAAAAAAATGGCCATTACCGTGCAAATGACCTTGTAATTTTTTCCTACATTTTTCAGGCTTGGCCCATGCTGTGACACGCCTGTCTCTGGAGAAACCTGTTACAACAGGTATGTTTACAACATGCTTACTGTAAACATTAAATACTTTTACAAAACTAATTTCTCATGGGGAAAGAAGACAAGCTCCATTCAGAATCAATAAAGAGCTGAAAGGGAGGAGACAAAGAGGTAGAGCTGATGGTCAACTTTCAGGAGGAGGGAGGCTACTAGTGTGCTACTAGTACCACCTCTGTTTGGACCCGTGTTGTTCAAAGCTGTCATTGATGACATGGAAAAAGAGGTGACAAAGTTTGTGTGATCCTATTTCAAATCACAGAGTAAAACAGCCGATGGTACTGAAAAATGCAAAGTAATACACTGAGGGGAAAATAATCCTAGTTCTGTCTAACAGAACGATTAATTACTACCACTTTGGAAATAGTTTTTGAAACCACTGTGGATAGTGCTCAGCACTTTTCAAAAAGGCAAGTCAAATGTTGGGAATTATTAGGAGTGAGAACAAAATAGAAAACATTATTATGTTATTGTATATACTATACCCATGTGCTGAATAATGCTGACAGTTCTACTAATTCAATCCCAAAAAAGAATGTGGAATTATATAAAAAATTAAAACAAACAACAAGAAGGATCAGCAACATGGAAAGGCATTCATCTTACATGAGATTAAATAAAACTAGGGCACTTCATCTTAAAAATAAGATGAGTGATGGGAGAGATACGGGCATGAACGTGATGGAGAAAGGAGAAGATGGAATAATTACTTGCTCCAATAAGTGCCGGAAGCCAGGAGAGAAACCAGGGGATCAACAATAGTTTTCATTGATTATACTGCTTCCCAAATGCCTGCTTTTGGTCACTGCTGGAGGCAAAATATTGGGTTAAATTGATTTTTTTGATCATATCCAACAGCGTCATTGTTCCCTTAATTGTCATGGTAATGGATGGTTTTGATTACCTATTTATCTAGAATTATTTTAACATTACATGACAAGGAAGGGCCATGAAAGAAATAGGAATGAAAGTATACTGTGTTTCAATAATCTCCTGATGTATTCCTAGGGACCTGGGCACATAACACTTTCTCTTGAAAAGACAGAATTAAAAAAAAAAAAAAAAAAAGTACCTCCTTGAAAAAAATGGTTAAAAGAAAATATGAGGAATTACAGATTTTTGTTCACCTTTCTCAGATATATAGTTGGTCTGCTTCTTATAAATAAGGGGCTATGATTCAAAACAGATTTAGAACAGAATTTCTAACATATATAACAATAATAATAATAACAATAATAATAATAATAGCAATAATAATAATAATACCACCTTTGGTCTAAAAATTCCCAAACTATTACTGGATCAAGTATAAATTATCCATAATAGCAATCACATTATGCAAAGCAAAGGCCTTGATTATTTGTGCAAACGTAGTGGTCTTCTGATGACTGAGAAATCTAGAGTCCATGCATGATACAACTGAAAGCATGTTGTTAACAATAAAAAACAGAAGATAAGCACTTTTGTTCTATACTTCCAAATAACTGGAATATTTGCTATTATTTGCTAACATACTAATTAGACTCTCTTTTTAAAGGTTTATCTCAGATTTTCCTTAAAAGTCTATCCTTTTTACTGCAGTATTTAGCATCGTGTTGGCCAACAAAACGAAAATATTAGGAAAAGCAGTATGCCTTCTTATAAGCACATATGCCACAATATACAAAAAGCATCAATGCTCTTCAGATACTACATTTTTCTGAGAATTCTCCATTCAGACAGATTTAAATTTCATTGATTTCATTATTGACTTAGGAACGTAGCCCTTTCAATCTTAACTTATTTTCCTAATGATCAGGGTTTGTTTTTTGAAAAGAGCACCCCTTACTGATGTTAAATACAGCTAATCTGTTCGAGAAGATGATTTGATATGCCATCACCTGCTGAATACATAGCTCCTTGAGCAGAAAGCAGCATGTGGTTTTTTTGACTAACCAGAGATTCTGTTACTGATAAATAGTGATTATGCTAAGAGACAGTTAATCTTCTAATAAAAACACCACTGATAAAAAAATCCCTTGGAAAAGCAAAGGGCTTGGACTCCAGTTATATGTCCCTGGAGTGACAAAAATGTGATCTTCTTGGCATCGTTTCCACTGTGCCAATCAATTTATCTCGCTGCAGTTTCTGCCAAACAAGCCCTAGCAGAGCTTGCTGCAGTGGTTTAAGGTAGCGTTAGCTATTTATTCATCCTTGTACCCGGGACGGGAGAATGTAGGAAGGGACCAGACCTAACTGGCACAGTCTGAGGAAGTATCTCAGCCTTCCCTTCAGAAGCTAATGCATGAAAATGTGAATTGCAGGGGCTGGAAATAGCTTCTCATACCAACTCTGCTTTATGGGCAGTCATTCCTGATAAGGAGGTGGGAGAGACAGCCAGGAACGGCAATGCCTTGAGCTGTGCCAGTGAGAATTTTCTGGAGACGTCTGGCACGAGCCTTGCCTCTGACTGGTGGGGTGGCAGCAGCCTCATCGCTTTGTAGGAGATAATGCAGCTCTCAGTGGTAATGCCTGCGTCCTGGAGAGAAGATGTAAACATTTCTGCGAGGTGAAGAGGAAGCGAGAGACGAGAGCAGTGGCGAATACTGAGATACGAGATACAAGATGGAAGACATTAAACCGCCTTCTCTCTGCAGTGTGGAGTGCAAGGACATGGCGTTGAATGAAAAATAAGATAAACTGCAACATGACTTTATCAAAGGTAAACTGCGTTAACCTAGCTCATACACTTTCTCTGGAAACAGACCTGTTTTTCTTGGAGAGAACAAACGTGGAGGGCATAGGAGAACATCGCATGGTGTCACTTGGGGAAGCCAAAGGAGATCATAGAATCATAGAACCGTCTGGTTGGAAGAGACCCTCAAGATCATCGAGTCCAACCATTCACCCTGCACTGTCAGGGTCCCTAAACCATGTTCCTCAACACCAAATCCACACGGTTTTTAAACACCTCCAGGGATGGGGACTCCACCACCTCCCTGGGCAGCCTGTTCCAATACCTCACAACCCTCTCTGTGAAGAAATTCTTCCTGATATCTAACCTAAATTTCCCCTGGCGCAACTTGAGGCCATTCCCTCTCGTCCTGATGAAGAGGATGCGGCGTAGGACCGTGACAGAAAGCGGCTGAAGCAACACAGTGCCTTCTGTCGAGAAGGGACCTGCTGGAAGGGAGGGAGTCGCTGGAGGGCCGGCATTGTACCCGACACTCATTAGCGCCTCCACCACGGAAAGGACGGGGGGTGCTGGAGAAACCTGCAGCTGGCACCACGCTGGCAGTCACTGACGTGGAAAGCGGTGAGGATCTCGCAGGAGACAGGACCCCGCAGCCCCGGGAACGCCGGGCCGGCGCTTGGCCGCGCAGCTCTCCTCCCGCCAGCGGCCGGGGCAGAGCCGGGCCCGGCGCCGGGGCTCGGTGCCCGCCCGGCGGGGAGCGGGAAGCGGGACGCGGGCGGAGCAGCCCGGCTCCTCCTGCCGCCACCAAGGGCGCCTCCGGAACGGCAGCGGGGCGGCGCGGAGCTGGGAGGCGGCCGGGCGGGCGGGGCGAGGCCCCGGCGGAGGGCGGGTAAGCGCCGCCCGCCCCTCGCCCTGCCCCCGCCTTCCGCCGCCTGACGCGGCTCCCGCCGGCGGCCGCCCCTCGCCAGAGCGGCGGCGGCAGCGGGTGAGTGGCGGCGGGGAGCGGGAGCGCGCCGCGGGAGCCGTCCTTCCCTCCGCGCCGCGGGGAGAGCGGCGCTGCCCGGGCCCCGGGGCGGGGGGGGGCGGGTGGTACCGGAGGGTGCCGCGGTGGGAAGGGGGCACCGCGCTCCGCCTCTAAACGCGGGCCCGCCCAGGAGCCATCTTCCCAGGTACGTGCAGGATCTGCGGCGGGAGAGGTCGGTGCGGTCGGGTAGAAAGATGGATTTGTGCTAAGTAAGCGTTGGGTGGATTTTATAGAATGGAATCATGGAATGGTTTGGGTTGGAAGGGACCTCAAAGATCATCTAGTTCCAACCCCCCTGCCATGGGCAGGGACACCCTCCACTACACCAGGTTGCCCAAAGCCTCATCCAACCTGGCCTTGAACACTTCCAGGGATGGGGCATCTACAGCGTCTCTGACAACCTGTTCCACTGCCTCACCACCCTCAGAGTGAAAAATTTCTTCCTTATATCCAATGGAAATCTCCCCTCTTTCAGTTTAAATCCATTGCCCCTCGTCCTGTCACTACATGCTCTTGTAAAAGTCCCTCTCCAGCTTTCCTGTAGCCCCCTTTAAGTACTGGAAGGCTGCAGTAAGATCACCCTGGAGCCTTCTCTTCTCCAGGCTTTTTAAACTCTGCTTACTTACCACATCTGTGCGGAAATCCTGGTTTCTTGAAGAGCAGAGGCTGCCTCGGTGCTCACTGAGCCCCTGTCGGACAGTGCTGGGCACCAGCAGCTCTCTACAGCTTTTGTTCCAGGCTATGCTGTTGGCACCTGTGGAAGCTGCATTTGATGCTTTGCTTTGTCTGTGGGGCCCAGTTTCTTGATGCCAGTCGCTTAAGGAGTTCAGCATCTGAAGGTTTCATTGTGTTCACGCTGCTTTGCCTGGCACAGATGCCCACACACCTTTCAGGTGCCTGCAGTTACTGACCATGGATGCTTTGAAGCCAAATAGTGTTTTGTGTGACCAAGTTCTACTAAGTTGCATATGGCTAAACTGTTGCAAGGCGTTGATGAAAATTGCTGTGTTTCACGGGATGTGTTTAGCCGTGTAGCAGTTCCTTGGAATCACTAGGAGTGGAAATGAATGTTGGCCTTCTTAGGACACCTGTACAGTTTGTCTCTGGTTCAGTTCCCCTCTCCAGAGCCGACGTGCAGTAGCTGCTGTCCTTTCAGGCAGTTTCTGTTTGCTTCCCCTCAAACGTGGAGATGCTCAAGACTGAAATCTCAGATTATCCTGTAGCCATGTGTCTCCAGGCTACTACATTTACAAAGCGCTGTGACGTTCCTGATGAACCGAGAACGGGCCAGGATGGCGCAAAGGATTTACAGGTCTCCTAATAACTTTGTCAAAATTTATTTTGCTTTTAGACCACAATGAATGTAGAACACGAAATTAGCCTCTTAGTTGAGGAGATTCGGCGGTTGGGAACCAAAAGTAAGTATTGTAATATCTCTGACTGTTCAGGTGCAGTCATGTTACACATACATGTGTGTATTATATAGAATCATAGAATCACAGAACGGTTTGGGTTGGAAGGGACCTCAAAGATCATCTAGTTCCAACCCCCTGCCATGGGCAGGGACACCCTCCAGTACACCAGGTTGCCCAAAGCCTCGTCCAGCCTGGCCTTGAACACTTCCAGGGATGGGGCAGCCACAGCTTTTCTGGGCAACCTGTTCCAGTGCCTCACCACCCTCAGAGGGAAAAATTTCTTCCTTATATCTAATCCAAATCTGCCTTCTTTCAGTTTAACTCCATTGCCCCTTGTCCTATCACAATATACCTTTGCAAAAAGTCCCTCCCCAGCTTTCCTGTAGGCCCCCTTTAAGTACTGGAAGGCTGCAATAAGATCAGCCCGGAGCCTTCTCTTCTCCAGGCTGAACAGCCCCAACTCTCTCAGCCTGTCTCCATAGCAGAGGTGCTCCAGCCCTTGGATCATCTTCGTGGCCTCCTCTGGACCTACTCCAGCAGCACCATGTCCTTCTTGTGTTGGGGACTCCAGAGCTGAACGCAGTATTCCAGGTGGGGTCTCACGAGACCCCATGTGACATATGTGTGTATATATGACATAGAATCATAGAATCATAGAATGGTTAGGGCTGGAAGGGACCTTCAAAGGTCATCTAGTCCAACCCCCCTGCAAGGAACAGGGATATCTCCAACTAGATCAGGTTGCTCAGGGCCTTGTCCAACCTGGCCTTGAACGTCTCCAGGGATGGAGCATCCACCACCTCTCTGGGCAACCTGTTCCAGTGTTCTACCACTCTCATGGTAAAAAATTTTTTCCTAATATCCAACCTGAACCTACCTCCCTCTATTTTAAAACCGTTACCCCTTGTCCTATCATAACTGGCCCTCCTGAACAGCCTCTCCCCATCTTTCCTGTAGGCCCCCTTGAGGTACTGGAAGACCGCTATAAGGTCACCCCGGAGCCTCCTCTTCTCCAGGCTGAACAGCCCCAACTCTTTCAGCCTGTCCTCATAGGAAAGGTGCTCCAGCCCTCTTATCATCTTCGTGGCCCTCCTCTGGACCCTCTCCAACTGGTCCATGTCCTTCTTATGTTGGGGACTCCAGAACTGGATGCAGTACTCCAAGTGAGGTCTCACAAGGGCAGAGTAGAGGGGGAGAATCACCTCCCTCGACCTGCTGGCCACGCTCCTCTTGATGCAGCCCAGGACGCGGTTGGCCTTCTGGGCCGCAAGAGCACATTGCCGGCTCATATTGAGCTTCTCGTCCACCAGTACTCCCAAGTCCTTCTCCTCAGGGCTGCTGTCGATCCATTCACCACCCAGTCTGTATTTATGCCTGGGATTGCCACGACCCAGATGTAGGACCTTGCATTTGGCCTGGTTAAACTTCATGAGGTTGGTACGGGCCCACCTCTCCAGCCTGTCGAGGTCCCTCTGGATGGCATCCCTCCCTTCCAGCGTGTCGACGGCACCACACAGCTTGGTGTCATCGGCGAACTTGCTGAGGGTGCACTCCATGCCACTGTCCACGTCACCGACAAAGATGTTGAAGAGGGCCGGGCCCAACACGGACCCCTGAGGGACGCCACTCGTGACCGGTCTCCACTTGGACATTGAGCCGTTGACCACTACTCTCTGAGTGCGGCCATTGAGCCAATTCCTTATCCACCGAGTGGTCCATCCATCAAACCCATGCCTCTCTAGTTTAGAGAGAAGAATGTCGTGCGGGACAGTGTCAAAAGCTTTGCACAAGTCCAAGTAGATGACATCCGTTGGTCGACCCTTGTCCACCGATGTTGTCACCCCATCGTAAAAGGCCACCAAGTTGGTCAGGCACGATCTGCCTTTGGTGAAGCCATGTTGGCTGTCACCCACCACCTCCTTGCTCTCCATGTGCCTTAGCATGGTTCCCAGGAGAATCTGCTCCATGACCTTGCCAGGCACAGAGGTGAGGCTGACCGGTCTGTAGTTGCCCGGGTCCTCCTTCTTCCCCTTTTTAAAAATGGGGGTTATGTTCCCTCTCTTCCAGTCATCGGGGACCTCGCCAGACCGCCACGACTTCTCGAATACAATAGCCAGTGGCTTGGCAAAAAAAACATACCTGTCATACAGATGTAGTCGTGTTATATCAACCTATGAACTTATCGGATTTAATTAAGGAGGCTCGGGTAACCTGAAAACTTGCACGTGTCATTAATGTTGGACTGCATGGTCCCATCCTTTGCAGTAGTTCTGTTACAAAGTTCAACATTTAAGCCTCTGCAGCACAGAGGATGTAGGCCTGAAATCCTGCTCCCGCTAAAATCAGCTGCAAAATTACCCTTTTCTTTAGACTTCCAGTACTTGCTACAGCCATCAAAGAAGGAAGTTGCACCATTTCCTTCCACTCCTTCCTTGGTAACTTCTGAGCTTCAGAAGATACAGTTCAGTTCTCTTCATCACAGTCTTATTTGAAAGGAATTGATCTGTATGCCTAGAACTAATCCATTAGTTGTAGGTGTAGTCCCAACCTTCCATAAACTTGCTTAAAAGGTGGCCTTTTCTCCGAAGATTGTTTTTCATTGTTAAAACTCCTCTTTTTTTTTTACAATTTATGCAATTTGTGGATGTGCTACCTGCTCATATGTTTCAGTTCTGATGTAATTCTGTTCAGTTCCATCTGTTTTTCAAAGCCTAAATGGATACATACATCTTGCATTTTGTGTGACTGCATCTGCCTTTTAGGAATAACATAGCAAACCTTAACATATATTTTAAAACTCTTGCTTTGTGTGGGAAATGAGTTCACATTGCACCTTTTTCAATGTGAACCTTAAATATTGACAAGTGAAAAAAAAAATATTTGAAAAATATTTCCTATATTTTTACCTTTCCTATGAGGACAGGCTGAAAGAGTTGGGGCTGTTCAGCCTGGAGAAGAGGAGGCTCCGGGGTGACCTTATAGCGGTCTTCCAGTACCTCAAGGGGGCCTACAAGAAAGATGGGGAGAGGCTGTTCAGGAGGGCCAGTTGTGATAGGACAAGGGGTAATGGTTTTAAAATAGAGGGAGGTAGATTCAGGTTGGATATTAGGAAAAAATTTTTTACCATGAGAGTTGTAGAACACTGGAACAGGTTGCCCAGAGAGGTGGTGGATGCTCCATCCCTGGAGACATTCAAGGCCAGGTTGGATGAGGCCCTGAGCAACCTGATCTAGTTGGAGATATCCCTGCTCCTTGCAGGGGGGTTGGACTAGATGACCTTTGAAAGTCCCTTCCAGCCCTAACCATTCTATGATTCTATGAAAAAATATTTTAACTTTTTAATTATTTAAAACTAAATTCCTCGTTATGCTTTGAAGAGTTTCAGTGGCCTGTGCTGGTCATAGGTTTCAGAAAGTCATCAGTAAAAATTAACATTGCACATATGTGGTCCTTGATATAAGTCTCTGGAAAAAAGGGAAAGTCACACCAGCCAGGAGTTTGGCCTGCTCTTTATCATCGGCATCCATATGTTCCCCAACAAATTAGGAAACACCACGGGGTTGTCTGTCCGTGTTCTGACTGTGTATCAGTTTGTCTCCCCAGTAATCTCCTAACTGAAAGAAAATCTGCGTGTGTTTCCGTGTTGTGTCTTTGATTTAGATGCTGATGGACAAGTGAGCGTGAAATTTGGTGTGCTCTTTGCTGATGAAAAGTGTGCCAACCTCTTTGAAGCCCTAGTGGGAACCCTTAAGGCTGCAAAACGACGGAAGATCATCACTTATCAAGGGGAGCTACTTTTACAAGGTGTTCATGACGACGTTGAGGTTGTGCTGCTGCAGGACTGATGCAGTGTTTCAGCTATGCATTATTAGGCTGTTTGAGACAGTGACTTGCAACATCCTCCGAATAAGGCTGATCATTTTATGGTGTTTTGATGTATTTTCTGTATCTTTATAGTCAAAAGAAAACAGTCCTATTTTGGAAAACATTCCCTTTTGTAATTCTTCCTAAAATGGTACTGTATGTGAGTAAGGTAAAAGATGCCAGATCTCTCTTTCTTTTCTTTTTCTTAAAAATCTCAGGTAATGCTGTCAAATGTCTGGTGGTTATTTTCAACATAGGAAGAAGGCAGTTGGTAATTTAATGTTTACAAATCAAAATGTGCCATGAAAAAATAAAAATGAAAGCACATACTTAAATTTATGCAATTTTTATTGCTGTTGTTTCTCTTTTTATTTGCAACCTGAAATGAAAGCAAACTGAATTCCCGTAAGGAACATGGTTAAGTGACCGTACAGAAAGCATGATAGTGAGATAGAAATAATTTTGCAGCATGATTCAATTGAAGAATGACTGTTCCTTTGGAGTGACCAGATTGTGCAGAAAAAGCCACAAGTGATAGATGTACCTCATTCATCTCTGGCAGGATGATATGCTTTCATTTTTTTGTCCTCTAGGCTTTTGAAGGAACTGGGTGAGGAGCTCCCTGAATGCTTTCAGGCGGTGTTAACCAGAAGATGGTACAGCAGCTTCAGGTTGTGATTGTTTTCCTCACACAAATCATACTTTCTCTAAATCACTCCAGGCAGAGAGTAGGAGGGAAGGAAAAAAAGCCCTTTTGATTGTTTTCCAGCTTACTGCTCACTCTTCTTAGCAGGTAGAAGTGCTCCCTCCAGTAGGGAGGAGGAGTTGCTGCATGGGGAAGGCAGCAGTGGGTAAGTGAACTGCTTACTGCTCTGTGCTTCCGGCTGCAGCTCCTAAAGTTGCAGGAAGGGTGAATTTCCTTTCACTTTGCAGCCTTTTACAAGTGCAAAATGCTTGAAAAGTGTTTCCTTATTTCCAGATCCAGAAAAATGCATGCACAGTTACGGAATCTCTCCAAAGCTGTGTGGTTCCAGCTGCTGCCCCTTTCATCTTTGTTTGCTCTGCCTCGTGCAACAGGAAAATAACTTAAATCCTGTGTGCAAACAGATCTGGGCTGCCTCTGCCTGTGCTGGCCCCAGACTCTGGAGAGCAGGGAAGTGACACGCAGAGAAACTTGAGCTGTTTGGGTCCGAGCCAGCTGGAGAGGAGAAGCAGTGCAGGAGTTCAGCACAGCTTACTGGCTCCAGTGCCCTTCCACTGAGCTATTCTGCTTCCAGACCTGAGCTGACAGGTGTCTGTGCCCCACAGCTGGAAAGAAGGAGGACCCAGGAGGACCCAGGCCTTCTGCATTGGGGGTGAGACCAGACAGCTCTGTGTTACCAGAAAACCACAGTTATTTTTTACCTCCGCCTCTATATTGTTGACAGCCTGAGTTGTTTTTTTTGGGTTTGCAGGATATCCTGTGTGCTGACAGGTAACTGAGTGTTTTGTGATTGTCTGAGATGATGGTTTTGGTACAGGAGGGCACCAGCCTGCCCCAGCCAGGGTATAGTTCTCTGTGCATGTTGGCGACAGCTCTTTAAGCACTGAAGGGGCCTCTTCCATCTCGAAAATTTAGGTACCAGTAAATTTAAGGCTCCATGCTGGGTTGGAGCTGAGATGACACCATGAAAAGACCTTTACGTCTCTCATTTTGGATTTATCCTCTTAATAACGCTAATAAATGTGTTCAGGGCTTCTGGGAACATCATGTAGCAAGAGACAGAGAAAACTTGGCACTAAAACAAATCTGTGACAACCAGAGGGGAGAGTGACTGTGTACTGCCCAGGGGAGCTGAGATCCGTTTTCCTTCTGCTTCTGAGAGCAGAAGAGGAACAACGTGAACAAGTATGTATATCCAAGAACTTGACCTCAGTGCAATGCTTATCGTGTCTACTGGCCCCAGGATTGTGGAGGCTTCTTCAGGTTATATACAAGCCCTGAGGACTTTGTTTCTAAATATATTTTTTCAGAGAAAATCAAATACTAACATTGCTTCACGTGTGTGGGACTGCACCTCTGTGAAGGAAACAATTATCACAGCAAATGGCCTGGACACAAGATGTAGTTCCTGGAGCACTTGACACAATAATAGCAAAGCTAACTATGGGGAAGGCATTACCTATTTTTGTAAACAATAGGACAATCAGCAGTCCCCTGTGATGGCTTCATGACCTTACCAGCCATGGGTCTGAAGGAAGTTTGTAGGTCAGCGAGGAGCACCAGTGACTCCAAAATAGCAAGTCGTTCTCCTGTCTAATAGGAAGTAGGAAGATATGGAGACCTTTGACAACAGCATAGAAGAGTTGTCAATAAGGCGTTTACCCACCTATGATAATGCAGGGAATTTAGTGAAAGAATAGCTTAACTGAGTCAATCTCCATCTATGTAAGATCCAAGAGCATGGTGGAACCTTGAAGAGAGGTTAGATGACCTCCAGGCCAATCTAGCTGGTACGATTTAAGATGTCACTCTGTGTGTCTTCAGCAGGGACTGTTAGAGAAACTGATGGGACAGAGTGTATGCACTCACCTCACCTCAGCTGTTTCCATGCAAAGTCCAGTGACTGGACATAAACGTGCTTTTCAAAGTGGTTTTGACTAAGCTATGAAGGCGCTGAGGTGCAGGTTTGCGTAACCTCTAGTGAGTGGTGGTAACATCCCACACTGCACAGCTATTTCCCTTGGGAGCATAGGTTTTTGCTGGGAAATTGAGCAAAAGAAGGATTGAAATGTATACGATGCTATCCTTTCCATGCCCCTCTCATGTTGGAATGAATTTTGAAAACGCATGTTGTGTTTTGCTCGTTTCTCGTCTGCCCTCCAAAACTTTGCTGGAGATGTTCTTTCTGCTTCAAGAGATTTCTCTCAGGGACAGCAATGTCACTTTTGCCATTCATTGGGGCCTACAGGAAAGCTGGAGAGGGACTTTTTACAAGGGCGTGTAGTGACAGGACAAGGGGCAATGGATTTAAACTGAAAGAGGGGAGATTTAGATTAGATATAAGGAAAAAAATTTCACTCAGAGGGTGGTGAGGCACTGGCACAGGTTGCCCAGAGAAGTTGTAGATGCCCCATTCCTGGAAGTGTTCAAGGCCAGGCTGGATGAGGCTTTGGACGACCTGGTGTAGTGGAGGGTGTCCCTGCCCATGGCAGGGGGGTTGGACCTAGATGATCTTTGAGGTCCCTTCCAACCCAAACCATTCCATGATTCTAAGATTCTGTGTCTATGTAAAGTTGGTTATCTCTACTTAGTTTCTTTGTCACAAAAAACACTTGAATGAAAGAAAAAGAGTAAGAGAAGCACAAAGTTCTTATAAGCTGAAAATGTATTATATTGCCACTGACACTTAGCAGTTTTATTTGAAAATAGTTGGATGGTTTAGGAATAGGTTGACATTCTCCTCTACTCCAGCAGAACAAAATGAATATTAAGCATTTTTAAACAGTTGCGGAGCCTTTGCTAAGATGACGCAGCATGAACCAGTGAATGCCACAGGACTGGCCTTGTGACTCCGTATCAAAACTCTAACCATTAGTGATATCTTTGTCTCATCTCCACCTTGTATAGACAAGAGTCCTAAAGGATTGGTCTACACCCTGCAGCATAATTCATGTTTGATATTGCCCGGAAGTCCTCTGTCTGACAATTGTATGATGGGAATCATAGCTTCAAGGACTTTAATAAAGCAAAAAAAACCCAACATGCATTTCTTTTGGAAGCTGGTAAAGTCAATAATTTTGCAAAATTCCTGTCCTTCTCAAGCAAATATGGGACATTTTCTCTGTAATGGATCTTTTTTTGTGATGTGTAAGAAAGTGATTTATTCCAAAGTCAGCAACGAAAGGTAGAACTAGATACGAACAAAGCAATTTGAAGGAAAATGAACCCCTAGACCAAAAAATATGTTTCAGTGTTCTGACAGCTATTTGGAACAGGTTATCTGGCTGACTTGAAGAATATGAGTTTGATGACCTAGTGACACATGTAAGCCTGAATACTTGTCAGGACAAAAGTCAGTATGACACACTTTGTTTTGCAACAAAGGATGATTATATATGCCAAAATACTCTGTTTTGTTTCTTTTTTTTTTTTTTTTCTACTTCTTTATAGACCAGTCAATTTTTTCTTTGGAAACTGTCCATTAAGCTTATGATAAAGACCCAAACTGTCCTCTTTGGTGCATTTGTTATGTACCAGTGAAAAAGACAAGGGCAAAAGAACTGCTTAGTGCTGTCCAGTGCATGGAGAGGATCCAAGTTAATGTTACAGGTGATGCTAAAAACCAACCGTCTGCCTTTGCTCCAAGGTCCAGCACCCATACCAACTTAGATCTCTGAAGGATTTGCTTTTCAAGCCAAGATGTCTTCAGTGTTTTGATCTGAAATGGCATTCTCAAATAAAACCAATAGCGGGTTGAAGAGATGCTCCAGTGCAATGATTTCAAGGAATCTGTATGGTCAATATTTCCAGGTATTCCTTATTTAAAAAAAAAAACAAACAACAAAAAAGGTTGAATGGGTTATTTAAAGATAAGTGCTTGACAGTGTTTCTAGAAAGCCGATGTATTTAAGATCTAGTTACATAAACTGCTTAATGTGAAATTGTTCTAATAAAGTTTTCCTGAGGGTGGCAGTTCAGTTTAGTTCTGCCACTCGGAGTACAGCTTTAGCCAGGAAAGCTCTGTGGATGCATATTTAAGCAGCTGAAGTTATTCTGCTGGCAGATATTTTGAATAATGCACCAGAAGAAGCATTATCTTTCAGCGCAGCCTAGATGTCATCACAAATTGTGCTTATCTCCACCAGAGCACCTGAGCGACTCGGGGAGGTTAAATACCAGGCTGGCACCTGGGGAGGGAGCAGTGCCATCTACGAACGCGCTCCAGAGCCTTGTCAGATCAGATCCTGATCAAACTTTCTTTCAGAGAAACACTTAGAGTCAGACCTGGGCATTTTCCAGTAGGAAATTTTCACAAGCGTAGCTTGTCCATGAGCTCGAGGTCATGTCCATGACCTCGCTCCTTTTTGGAGCTTATTGCTGCACAACCACTGCGAGCTGAGTGACACAAAGAGTCTTATGGCCACCTTGCCATCTTTAAAGCTGTTCTCCAGAGAAGACAATAGTAGGTATCAGTCTCTGTACATGCATATTATGCATACGTATTCATACAACATGTACTCAAAACCTGACTATTTTTTCCCATCAGGGAAGCACTCAGTAAATGAGAATTGTTTTTGAATGGAACATGGTTTGGTGTTGAGGAACATGGTTTAGGGACCCTGACAGTGCAGGGTGAAAGATTGGGCTTGATGATCTTGAGGGTCTCTTCCAACCAGATGATTCTATGAATGGGGATATAGTGAGCTGCGTTTTCTGGTCTTTGCTAAGTCTGCTAAATGCCACAGAAGATCACATTAGAATAATTGAGTGTTTGTATCTTGCAGAATTAGGTCTTTTGTGAAGCTTTGATGATAGAAGACATATTATTGTCTGGCCTTTATTAGTCCGGAGGCCTTGGTCTGTCTCAGTAGCTAATGTTCTAAAAAGCTTCCTTTATAAAATTGTATTTTGGAGCACAGCATGATTTTCTGAGAAATCTGCTTTCAGTTTTCTTAGAAAAAAAAAAAAGACATAAAGGCAACAGCAGTTGAAGACACCACCATTCAGCAGGAGTTCAACACTATGTATCCTGACACAGAAGTCAGGATACAATGATGGAAATAATTGCATTATAGGTACATTTGGGGGCATTCGCGTACCTAAATTCAAGTACATGATTCATAACATCTGCAAGGTACTCAGGTAGCTCCAATTCCACAGGTATCGAAGGTTTGACTGGAAAACTTTGCTGGGAACCTAAAATCATGAGAGCCTCTGTATACCCAGAGGCATTGCCACCTTGTCTGTGCTGAGCACCAAAGTGCCCATCCCAGACTTACGTCCACAAGAGGATAAGCTCACGCTCATGCCTAAACTCCCTCAGGATCCATGCTGGGAAGCATAAACACTGAATAGTCCTCAGCCCTGTACAGAAATGCCTGGAATTTTTTTCTGAAGAGTCTACTAAAAGACTTTTTGTTATCTTGACAAACGAAGATGAAGAGAAATCACTCACTCTGTATAAAACTGTGCCTTAGGTTCCTTGGGATGTTGGTATGTGCTTCGGTGTTAGCAACACCGGGCTCGAAGGGTTTGCCCAGAGCCAAGAGTGGGGGATTCCCTAACCTGTGCCTTTCTTTGTGCTGTGGAAAACAATGCATGCTCTGTGTGCTTACATTTGTGTTGTATTACACTCAAGCAAGCCCAGCCAGCTGGCCCGATAGCGGGGAACTGCCGCAGTGGGACTTCTCAGAATTGTTTTCTTCTCTATAAACACATTTCGCAGTTTATAGAATCATAGAATACCTCAAGTTGGGAGGGATCCGTAAGTGTGTAGCAGATGTCAGCTTGGTTCCCTCTCCAATACATTGCACAGTGGGAAAACGAGCTTCCAGTCGTGCTTGGGACCCTATTTGTAGATGTGCGCTCTAGGAAGGGTCTTGACAGCTTTGTTGACATTGCTGAACACATCTTGTCTTCGAAGGCAAGGCCTTTGAAGGCCTACAGATGGGGGAAGCAAGGACAGGCGGCCTGGGAAGAATACAGAGAAATTGTCCCAGCAACCAGAGATCAGGTTAGGAAAGCTAAAGCCCTGATAGAGTTAAATCTGGCCAGGGACATCAAGGGCAACAAGAAAAACTTCTATAGATATGTCAGCGATAAAATGAGATCTAGGTAAAACGTAGGCCCTCTCTGGAAGGAGGCAAGGGACCTGGCCACCCAGGATACTGGTGGATAAGGGAGGAACAACCATCATCATCTACCTGGGCTTGTGCAAAGCTTTCGGGTCTGGAGTCCTCAACACCAGAAGGACATGGAGCTGCTGGAGCGGGTCCAGAGGAGGGCCACGAAGATGATCCGAGGGCTGGAGCACCTCTCCTATGAAGACAGGCTGAGAGAGTTGGGGCTGTTCAGCCTGGAGAAGAGAAGGCTCCGGGCTGATCTTATTGCAGCCTTCCAGTACCTAAAGGGGGCTACAGGAAAGCTGGAGAGGGACTTTTTCGAAGGGCATGTAGTGATAGGACAAGGGGCAATGGATTTAAACTGAAAGAGGGCAGATTTAGATTGGATATAAGGAAGGGGTGGAGAGGGTGGTGAGGGTGATGAGGCACTGGCACGGGTTGCCCAGAGAAGTTGTGGATGCCCCATCCCTGGCAGTGTTCAAGGCCAGGTTGGATGAGGCTTTGGGCAACCTGGTGTAGTGGAGGGTGTCCCTGCCCATGGCAGGGAGGTTGGAACTAGATGATCTTTGAGGTCCCTTCCAACCCAAACCATTCTGTGATTCTGTGTGATTCTGTATGACAATATGCAGTCCAGAAAACGAAGGGTTAAAAAAATGTCAATACCACAGTCCCGCTGTCATCACTAAGTTTAGGCCTGCACCCAACACGCTTCCTTTAGGTTGTTAAAACAGCCAAAGACAGCAGGCGCGGCGTTGCGATGTGAAAGTCAAGCCTTCTCCTCCGCGGCGCGCAGCCGGGGCGCTGGCAGGATGTGGTGGGGGGGACGGCCGGGGTGAAACGCGCCCCGGGCTGCTGCGGGGAGGAAAATGAAACCAATTCAAGCAAGAGGAAGTAAACGGTATAAACAGCACGACGTACATGATACTGCGAATTTTTGCTTTATCGCAGCCCAGACTCCCAGTGATCGTGCAAGCATGTGTTTTCAATTGCTGTGTTGATAATCTCTGTTTTAGACAAAAAAAGAAACATCACTGAAACTGTCTAGAAAAATCCTGGCTTGAGCCGTACCTTGCAAACGGCATGTGTTGCTATCAAGTCTTGAGACACTCTCCTTCAAATCTAAGAAATAAAACTAATCATCTTTGCGTTATTAGTTGTAGACGATGGCAATAATCTTGGCCAGTTAATGATGTCTCAAGGGTAAAATGCAGACAGTTGGCATTTCATCTATTTATAATAATTTTTTAAATGGCAGTGCCATCCCTTCACTCCCACTCTTCCTCTCCCACACACACTCAGCATTTTATGAGTCAGACTGTGAAAATACCAAGAGGCTGATGCAAAGATGAGGTTTTAGAAAGTTCTTTTGTAAGGAATGCTTGAGGTGCTTTTCTTTGCCTTCCTTATTTCTGGCTATGAATGGGTCATATTTCCAAGCCACTGTCTGCAGTACAAGGGCAAGGTTTTTCTTAAATCTAAAATCTGAGGGTATTCTATGTTTAAGGTGAGGCCACAAGAGAAATACATATTTTTTGCATCATAGGACCTTTATTCTTGTAGATGTTTAGGAGTCAATGGGGCAGTTCACACGCGATCAAGCCATGTGTGTGGCTGTGGCTATAGAAGCAAGGGAGCAATCCGTGTGGAGCCACAGGTCCCGTCACTGCACTCGCTGTTTCTGCACGTTCCCATCCCCGACACAGGCAGTTTGTGAGCCGTTCAGGCGTAACATTATGATCTTGTGGCTTCATGAACAGAATCACGGAATCCCAGAATGTTAGGGATTGGAAGGGACCTCAAAGGACCATCTAGTCCAATCCCCCTGCCTGAGCAGGACCACCTAGATCAGATCACACAAGAACGCGTCCAGGCAGGTTTGGAACATCTCCAGAGATGGAGACTCCACAACCTCTCTGGGCAGCCTGTTCCAGTGTTCTGTTCCCCTTACTGGGAAGAAGTTCTTCCTCATGTTTAAGCAGAACCTCCCATGTTCCAGCTTATATACATTTGCCCTTGTCCTATCATTGGATGCCACTGAGCAGAGCCTGGCTCCATCCTCATGACAGTCAGCCTTTACATATTTATAAACATGAATGAGGTCCCCCCTCAGTCTCCTCTTCTCCAAGCTCAAGAGACCCAGCTCCCTCAGCCTTTCCTCATAAGGGAGATGCTCCACTCCCTTCATCATCTTTGTGGCCCTGCGCTGGGCTCTCTCAAGCAGTTCCTTGTCCTTCTTGAATGCAGTTAAGTAGTGATACCATTGACTGGACGGCTCCAAGGCCACAGCTTGGACATGCAGTCATATTCTAGACTCATTTATCTCATGAGAGAGGTTTATATTACCATTTTAACCCATTAACATTACTGTTTAAGAAAATACACTCGGCACGAGATGTCTTTCAGGTTTAAAGGTTCACTGGGATAGTACCGATGTGAAGAGTGCTGGGTGACCCAGTCCCCTGGCTGCAGGAAGGCAGCAATCCTAGGGGAGAAGCCCAGGTTGAAACTCTCGATCAAGTCTGAGGTCCTGCTGGGTGCTGAGATGGGGCTCCACTCTAGGGACACTGCTGTCTCTACCTGGGAAACACCCACATAGTTCCTCCTCGCTCGGCAGTCCTCAGTATGAGGGGTGGGCATGCTGCCTTCACCTCCCACTGCTCTGAGATGTGGCTTTTTGAGTGACTATCCAAAAGGATGACTATCTCTGCCCTGGTTGGAGAAAAATTGAAGTGTGAGTTTGTGTCTCTGTAACAACAGCAGTCCGTTTTACAGGTCTCTCTTTATTTATTTTTTTTTTAGTTTATATTTACAGGGTAAGCATTTAGATTAAACAGAATCACATCCTTCTTTGCTCTCTTCCACCCCCTCAATGCCCAAGCAGCAAAACTCTACCTGTTACCTTGCAAAATATCTTCATCTTTGCATAATGGGTAGACAAAATAGCCTTTTGAGATGTCTTAGCCCATAAACCCTAGAGAAAGCTCTTGCAAAGGCATCTGATCACAGAGCCCATCCCTGTGGCTTTCCAGGTAGCACCTGGGCTTTTTGGTGGAAACTCTCCAGACTAAGTATTGTTTCTTTGGATTTGTCCATGTGTGTTACGCACCACTGTCCTAGACCTGACTGGAACATCTGCTTTGCTGATGTAATGGTGCAAATGCTAGTATCAGCTAAACTTACATTTAGTAGCTTTCCAAATATTTTTTTCTTGTTAGAGTTTGTTTCCCACAAATACAGCAAGACGTTTCTAAAAAAAATCCATATAAGACATCGTTTTGCACCAGGGGTGGGGGTGAGGCGAGATAGAGAGAGATGGAGAGAGAGAAAGATGGTGCAGGGCTCTTTCTGGATCTCAGTAAGAAAGGCTCAACAGCAAATAGATGAATAAAACAGCCATTTTAGTAAGATAGGATAAAGAGAGGAACACAGACCGTGAGTTACTATCCATGTTACGTCTATCTAGTAACTAAGTCATGTCCCTTCAAACACCGAGTACGTTTGCACAGCATCAGACGGGCCCTGGATGGATTTTCCCATGGCAGATCCCTCCCAGGAGAGGTTTCTCCTTTTTGGTTCTTTGAGCTTTTAAATAATTTCCTTACGAGAAGAAAACTCTATTCCTAAAGGACGTTGGCAGGAGAAGGTCTCACTGTATGTTCAGACAGGGGCAAGGGCAGGCGGGTGGCACGGTCTCGCTGGTACCGCCTGGGGGCTGCCCTCAGGCTTGGCTCACCTCTGAAATGAAGTCATTCAACATACTGGTGGTAGCAGAAAGGAAAATGGGGGAAGTACTTTCTGTTGTTGTTTTCAAGTGGAGTGACTGGTCTTTTAGAAAACTTTGGGCGTTTCACGTGTTGGAGTGGAGCTTAAAAACTGTCCCAAGGGGAATTTTGCCAAATGCAAATTTTCTATTATGGAAGAATTATAGCATATCACATAGAGGTAGGATGTTAATAGGTACCTAATCTTACTGGGTGTCATCTCCTGTTCCTGTGCTTTCCTGTTCTTACAAAGACTCAGTCTTTCCCGATTTCCAAAGCTGCCAGGCACTCTAATGTCAGCCCACGTTAGACTGACCCATACACTTCTTTTCTGCCTTGTCGTGTCCAAACTGAAGATTCGCTGTGGGTGAAGCAGACTGAGGGAACTGTGGTTACAGCCAGGGAGGAAGTCTGTAGCAGCGTCAGGGCCACGGCTGAGTTTTATTTTGTAATATTCACTGGCTTTCTTCCAAAAGACATGCTCTCTCCCACAGTCTCCTGCCTTTGCTCTTTGCAGAAGTTTCATTTCCTACATGGTGGAGCAAATGAAGCAAGGAGCCTCATTAATTCCCAGTCTTGCTTCTTTTTCTTATCACTGTTCTCACCATATGACAAGATCTCTGTTAAAAAAAAAAAAATAGAAGAACAACATTTAATTAAAGGTTATCTTCCATTGCACATACACAAGGAACTGAATTAAGACTGCATGGAGGGTGTCATTTATAATTCTACAGTGTTTAATCTCAGTCTAGAGCATATTGTGTAAGTGCTATATGTACGAGCATGGATACGTATCGATAAGCATTGTCTCCGTATCGATAAGCATTTATACATACAAGTCCTCGGTGAGGAAGCTGGAAAGCTGGAGAGGGACTTTTTACAAGGGCATGTAGTGATAGGACAAGGGGCAATGGATTTAAACTGAAAGAGGGGAGATTTAGATTGGATATAAGGAAGAAATTTTTCACTCGGAGGGTGGTGAGGCACTGGAACAGGTTGCCCAGAGAAGTTGTGGCTGCCCCATCCCTGGAAGTGTTCCAGGCCAGGTTGGATGAGGCTTTGGGCAACCTGGTGTAGTGGAGGGTGTCCCTGCCCATGGCAGGGGGATTGGAACTAGATGATCTTTGAGGTCCCTTCCAACCCTAACCATTCTGTCATTCTATGATTCCATAAAGATGGATAGGCAGGGTCTCACTCTGGATCCATGCATGAGTTCTTCCTGGTGGCACACTCCGTCCTCCCCCTTCGGAAGGGCTCGTACTCGATTATTTTGGCAGGATCTTGGCTGTGCAAACATAGACGGCAGAAGGATTTTCAACAACCTGAAAAATGCTGTTTGTCGTCCAAGCTTGAACGGAGCCCCACGGAAGGCAGGCAGAGCACTTACCACCGCTCCCCTCCAGCTTGCAAAGGCTTGCTATGAGACAGAGGTACCAACTGAGCTCCTCCAAAAAAAAGTCAGATATTATTTGCAATAGGAAATATTAATCAAGCTAAACAGGTAACTCCTCACAACCTACACATACAAGTTGAGTTTGCTCTCTCATATCATCCTTGGTGCTGAACTAAGTCATGGCAAAAGACAGGGAAACTTCTTCAGAAGAACAATTTTGGTACGCTAAGAAATGTGATAAGCTTAGAAATGTGTTCTCTTCTTTTCTCTATGGATACACAATGGCTTTTAGAAGCAAGTGTAATGTTTAAACACATCACAGCTGATACAGTGGCACTAATTACATCTTACTGAGCATCACTGATTGACAGCTGTTTGTTCCTAAATCCTTTTTAGAGCTTTCCCTTCTTAACATTTCTTGTTAGGACAGTACTAGGTCTCAGACAGTACAGGTCCAGTGTAAATAATACATAAACTGGACACAAGCTGTGTTTTCCTTCCAGTCCTCAAGACTGCCTGTGAGCAAGGTTAGAGGGCAAGATGGTAAAGATGAGAATGTTTTCCTACTCTCTGGCTGATGTTGCTTGTAGGAACGAAGCTGCTGCGCTTCCGTTCTTTGTCTCCTCCCATTTTATGTAGCTTCCACAATTTTGTGGGTGTCCTTTATCCTTCTGCCTTTTTCTGCTTATTATAGCCTGCCAATCTCGTGGAAACAAGAAAACTGTCTCTCCAACTTCTTTCTCCTTGTGGAACAAAGCATTCGTTCACCGTGGCTTTGCACCTCACAAAGATGGCAAAATGATGTACAGTTATTACTAGATCAGAAAAGGAGTTTGTGCTCGGTTTGCACAACAGCAGGTGATTATGCCAAGTGCAAACTGCTGTACAATTCGACCCGGTGTTTCTACATACATGCCCAGCTAGCAAGGGTAAGTTTTACTGGACGTTTTCCAGCAGAAAGTATTTGATCTTGTAGCTTGTACTTTGAAGTTTGTTGAATAGGTCTCAATCAGAGCTGTAGGATTGGGCTCAGCATATTCAAAGTGGTTTGAATCATAGAATCATAGAATGGTTAGGGCTGGAAGGGAACTTCAAAGGTCATCTAGTCCAACCCCCCTGCAAGGAACAGGGATATCTCCAACTAGATCAGGTTGCTCAGGGCCTCATCCAACCTGGCCTTGAACGTCTCCAGGGATGGAGCATCCACCACCGAAGCTTTCAAGGTTATGTCTTTCTTCCATTTCCAGGCCCAATGGTTTCAAATCATCACGCTCCACCGTAGCTGAAGTGATTTATATGTCTTAGCAGTGCTGCAAACTGCAGTCTTCTAACCTGGAACTCTCCCTGCAAGGTATTAATGCTCCCCAATGATTTCGAATCACTTTGCACACTGTAAAAAGGGCCACGTGATTAACACCCTGAAAGAATTTAAATCCCAGGCATGTAGAAAGCCAGGCTGATACAAACCACAAGATGTATTATTTTGTACCTTCGAATGTAAAAGGTATTTCCCGAGCGTTTTGCTCTATGATTTGGCTAAACGTGTCAGAGTCTGTAAAATTACTCTTTGCCTCTTAACTTCAGCAAGCTCTAGTAAAAAAGCCAGGAAAATCGGTGGGATTTTTTTGGCGGAAAACACAAACTCTGCCACTATTCTATCATGCTTCCCTAAACTATATACTGTCTGTGTTTCTCACTACCCTTTCTTCTCTCCTTTTTCTTCTCCGTGGGCTGTACAGAATTGCCTGTTCAGCATGGAGTATTGTTTACAAAGACAAGGGGATGGCTCTGAGACCACACAAAGCAGATCCAAAGCTGCCTTCAGAGACTAGAGTAAATCCACTGGATTTCTCCCTCCTCCTCCCTTTCTGTGATCTGGTAAAATGAGGGGACATAGAGTAAAAGAGCGTGTGAGGTTGGATCAGTGGGTGTCGGTGTGTTGGTTGGAAGCAGATGGACCTTCCAGATTTGTTGCCAATGGATACAAAGGTATTTGCACAGGTGGAGTAAGAACAGTCCAGGGTGGAAATTCTCCAGTTTTCCTTTTTTTTTTACAAAAATGCAGAACAGGCTATCCTCTTACTTTCTGGAAAGAGAAGGGCAAGAGCTTATTGCCTTCTCTGACTAGCTGCAAGCACAAAATCTGTCCCCTCTACCCTGTGCACATAAATACCACTTTCACTCACGTTAGGTCTGTCTGGAGGTGAACTCCTCCAGCCAGGTTCAAATTCTTGTCTCTCCTCATGTTCCTTTTGCTCTACCACATCTTTGTTTCCCCATACAGCTGGAGTCTCTGCTGGTATATATAACCTCAGAACTACGATGAGCTCTAATTGCTGCTGCTGCGCCAGTGACTTCAGCCCCTGAACCCTTCTCTCCTTTTCTCTCAGCATTCCAACACAACGTCCTCCTGACACTAGTCTCCTGAATTTGGATCAGCAGAGTTTTGCCAGTGAGCTAGTAATGTCCACAGAGACCTATTCCTTGGCATTAGCCCTTCTGAATGTAAGTGCCAAAATCTCTGTTTGCCTTATCCCATCAAACTGGGGTTAAATTCTGCTGTCGGCACATTGTGGCTACATCTCTACAGTCAATCGGAATTGGCTGGATGGTCACTCTCAAAGAGTTGTGGTCAACGGTTCAATGTCCAAGTGGAGGCCAGTGACGAGTGGTGTTCCTCAGGGGTCAGTACTGGGACCAGTGCTATTTAACATCTTTGTTGGTGACATGGACAGTGGGATTGAGTGCACCCTCAGCAAGTTTGCAGATGACATCAAGTTGTGTGGTGTTGTAGACACGCTGGAGGGAAGGGATGCCATCCAGAGGGACCTTGACAGGCTGGAGAGATGGGCCTGTGAGAACCTCATGAAGTTCAACAAGGCCAAGTGCAAGGTCCTGCACGTGGGTCGGGGCAATCCCAAGCACAAATACAGACTGGGCGGAGAATGGATTGAGAGCAGCCCTGAGGAAAAGGACTTGGGAGTGCTGGTGGATGAGAAGCTCAACATGAGCCGGCACCGTGCACTGGCAGCCCAGAAAGCAAATCGTATCCTGGGCTGCATCCAAAGCAGCGTGGCCAGCAGGTCGAGGGAGGTGATTCTGCCCCTCAGCTCTGCTCTCGTGAGACCCCACCTGGAATACTGTGTTCAGCTCTGGAGTCCCCAGCACAAGAAGGACATGGAGGAAGGAAGAAGTCCTTGGAGAAGTCCATGGAGAAGGAGTGAGTCCAGAGGAGGCCATGAAGATGGTCAGAGGGCTGGAGCACCTCTCCTATGAAGACAGGCTGAGAGAGTTGGGGCTGTTCAGCCTGGAGAAGAGAAGGCTCCGGGGTGATCTTATAGCAGCTTTCCAGTACCTAAAGGGGGCTACAGGAAAGCTGGAGAGGGGCTTTTTACAAGGGCATGTAGTGATAGGACAAGGGGAGTGGATTTAAACTGAAAGAGGGCAGATTTAGATTAGATATAAGGAAGAAATTTTTCAGTCTGAGGGTGGTGAGGCACTGGAACAGGTTGCCCAGAGAAGTTTTGGATGCCCCATCCCTGGAAGTGTTCAAGGCCAGGTTGGATGAGGCTTTGGGCAACCTGGTGTAGTGGAGGATGTCCCTGCCCATGGCAGGGGGGTTGGAACTGGATGATCTTTGAGGTCCCTTCCAACCCAAACCATTCTATGATTCTATGATTCTATGATTGAATCACATTCAAGGGTATGATGGAAAGGCAATATCAGCTACGTACAATACTTGTTCTGCAAAGAGCAAAGCTCTTTTGATAAAACGATCCCCTGTGGCTCTGGGATTTCAGCACCAAGCCCGAGAGCAAACAAGCTGAACCACACAGTTCTTTTGTAGCACATAGAATTGCTGATGTGTCAGTAGGGTAAATCAACTGTCAGCTCCCCAGAGGATGAGGTTTGGCCAAGCATCTTGTTTTCTCTGCTAAGTTTGATGTTGTTTTTTTTTAAAAAAAAATATTTATTTATTTATTATATTTTCCTTCTTTGTTCTACGGTGAGAGGAAAGGGCTACAAGCTGAACAATACCTGCGTGCTTATTTCAAGACAGGCAGTCTCTACAAGCTGTGAGTCTATGGAATGAACTGAGTTATAACAACAGGAGCACGATGTTTTTATTGATCTGCCTTTGAAAAGGACAGAGTCAGCTATGAGACCTGTGAAGCATCTACCATGATACCTCTGAGTTCAAGGAATGTCCAGGCTATTGATTTTATTTTTTAATGCAAAACTTTTAATCTGCGCCTGTGTTTGAATGCACACCATACAAAATGTTGAAAATAAATGAAACATTAGCTCATCTTCAAAGTTTTTCACTGTCACTTTTTGTGCCTGCTATTTTGGCACTATTGAAGCAACCAGAAACCCCTAGAACTATGGCGTGGGGCTCCTCAAGACTGCAATTCCTCTCAACAAACAAAGAACAAGTTACAAGAAGCCAAAAGTTAGGAAGTGCAACCTGCTCCTGGCAAAAAGCAGGGTCTGGCTGCCCCAGAGAGTCTGTGGGACGTCAGTACAGGTGGGCTGATGCCCTCCTCTCTTCCAGAGGAGCTAGCTTGAGTCTGGCACCGTGGGAGATCAGTTTCGTTGCCCAAGTGAAGCAGGATGGAAGCTAGCACACTGGAGAGTTTGGGTACCTGTTTCCTGGCACTGGCCCCAGCTCTTTCTGTGACAGCCTGATGACTCGTTTTTCCTGTATTATGTCCTGGTTTCGGCTAGGATAGAGTTAGTTTTCTTCTTAGTAGCCAGAACAGTGCTGTGTTTTGGATTTAGTATGGGATTTGGTATGAGAAGAATGTTGATAACACGCTGATGTTTATAGTTGTTGCTAAGACATCAAGGACTTTTCAGCTTCCCATGTTTTGCCAGTTACAAGTGCACAAGAAGCTGGGAGGGAGCATGGCCGGAGCGAAGGACTCACAACTCCTAGCTTAGGATTTGAGTTTGCTCTTAGGATTGAGGCCCAAATTGACCAATGGAATATTGCATATCATGCAATGTCATGCTGAGTGTATAGATGAGGGTTGGCTGGGAAGTTTTTTCCTTCTCTTCGGATCTCTCTTCAGACCACTCTATTTGGATCTCTCTTCGGGGCTGTTGTTCTTCTGGGATTTTTATTATTGTTATTTTTATCATTATTACTTTTAATTTAATTTTATTATTATTACTAAGTTATTCTTATCTCAACCCATGAGTCCCCTTCCCTTTACCCCTCCAATTCACTTCCCCATCCCCCGGGGGTGAGGGAGGGTGAGCGAGCAGCTGCATGGTGTTTAGTGTCCGGCCGGGTTAACTGCGACAACGTAAGATGAGGGTAGTAGTGATTACTTGGCGGGGTGAAATGATGATTAATTCATCTTTGTTTCTGCAGTCTGATGTGTAGAGTGCAATTAGTTGCAATTCCTGCAGACATCCCCCCAGGCAGGCCATTTTTGGGCTGCTCTCGGCAGTGTGAGTGCGAACCCCAGCAGACGTGGCTGCTTTCAACTCTTCCTGAAGCAGGGAGGGAGGTGCCTGGATTTTCCCTTCCTCAAGCCCCACACAAAAGTGGTTGTTTGTCTTTTACCTGAAGGCTTAGTGCAGATGTGAGTGTTTTGAAATCACCTGGTTAACCATTGCCCAGGTTCTGGGCTGGCCCTGTGCATGGTGATGAAGATCCAGTGGATGTGAGCTGGCAGCTGTAGGTGGCCAATTGCATCACAGGTTGCCCAGGAATCATAGAATCATAGAATGGTTTGGGTTGGAAGGGACCTCAAAGATCGTCTAGTTCCAACCCCCCTGCCATGGGCAGAGAAATCCTCCACTACACCAGGTTGCCCAAAGCCTCATCTAACCTGGCCTTGAACACTTCCAGGGATGGGGCATCTACAACTTCTCTGGGCAACCTGTGCCAGTGCCTCACCACCCTCAATGTAAAAAATTTCTTCCTTATATCTAATCTAAATCTCCCCTCTTTCAGTTTAAAGTCATTGCCCCTTGTCCTATCACTACACGCCCTTGTAAAAAGTCCCTCTCCAACTTTCCTGTAGGCCCCCTTTAAGTATATCATGCTTGTCTTTCAGCAATGCCTCCCATGAAGACAATTTTCAATCTAATTGTAACAAAATTCTTCAAATATAATGAAACATAATACAAAAACATTGTGATGGCAGCAATATAAACCAGCACAGCAATTAATAAGAAAAGGCTATGGGCCATTCATGTGTATGCTCCCATTAACTCACCTTCATTCTGTAACTTCATTCTTTTTCCTGTTTCACTGCAAAAGTTTTGCAGGTCTGGACATTAAATCTATCTGACTTTTGTAACAAAGTAGTGAACAGCACTGCAATCTAAATCTAAACTCAATACCTGACAGAACTACTCTTGCTCATTAGAGATGAGGTAACTTAGAAAAAAAAAAAAAAGTTCAGCTCTTCGAAGAAACTTCAGCTATTCTCAGTGTTTCCAAAGACTGAACATCACCTTCACTCTCTCTGCTCTTCTGATCACGTGCCAGGGGCTATCCTCCAGAAATTCTCTATGGATTCGCTAGAACTGGTTGAGTACATTGGATGTCGTCTCCTCTCCTCTCCTCTCCTCTCCTCTCCTCTCCTCTCCTCTCCTCTCCTCTCCTCTCCTCTCCTCTCCTCTCCTCTCCTCTCCTCTCCTCTCCTCTCCTCTCCTCTCCTCTCCTCTCCTCTCCTCTCCTCTCCTCTCCTCTCCTCTCCTCTCCTCTCCTCTCCTCTCCTCTCCTCTCCTCTCCTCTCCTCTCCTCTCCTCTCCTCTCCTCTCCTCTCCTCTCCTCTCCTCTCCTCTCCTCTCCTCTCCTCTCCTCTCCTCTCCTCTCCTCTCCTCTCCTCTCCTCTCCTCTCCTCTCCTCTCCTCTCCTCTCCTCTCCTCTCCTCTCCTCTCCTCTCCTCTCCTCTCCTCTTCTCCCTTTTGAGCTTCCAGGTTGCCCTGAGAGCTTTTTTCCAAAATTCCTCTGAAATTATCCGAGGCAAGCTCTGCTGTGCCCAGCAGCAGGGGCTTTGAGAGAGACCCCAAGGTGTAACACTTGCTGCCTGGATGGTGGCTCCATGCAAGCAGCCCAGGAGGACCTGCCTATCCGAGAGGGAGGAGGTAAAGCCGAGCACAAGTTACGGTGTGACTAAGCACAGGGAAGACAGTGCTGGGAAAATCTAGGATCTTGCTGGTGGCTGGCTGTGCTGGACCCCCTTCTGAGACACTGTCTCCAGCTTGCTGGGTTCTGCCTTGTTCAAGGAAGCAGGATTTTGTATGCTATTTGTAAACAAGTGGAGCTGTGTCAAAGCCACCCGCCTCTCCCATTACTCTTCCTAGCAGAAAATAAATACAGAACTTTGAATTTTGGCTAAGCATTCGGGTTAAAACACAAAAAGAAGAGGAACAGTAATTTAAATACACAAGGTGTGTCTGATTCTCTTCAGGCATCCTGCAAGACTAATTTTCTTTTCTTCTTTACCCCCTACCCGAGATTCACTCAGGAATGTAATTCCTTTTGGAAGCCATTCTTCTTTGGTATTTCTGGTTGTTTGTTTGCGTTTTTTTTTTTTCCCTTGGAACTTGCCATTTGTGGGAAATACTAATAATTTCTGAGTTTTTTATGATTTGGGCCAAAACTGAAAATGAAAAGAAAAAAAGCTCACTGTCCATGAACTGGGACTATGACCTTTTCAGACAGCTGTATCTAAATAGAACACTCCTGAATTAAGGTATGCATTTTTGTGTAATTTCAGGATAGCATTCTGAGGCTTTCAGAAGTTGCTCTGTAAATGCATGCTGCTGTTGATTTTTCAGCGTAAGGCTTGATTTCATCCATGGATTTGAAGGCATTTTGTGAAGGACAGTCATATCACGGTCCTTATTCTGTCAAACGGGAGATTTTAAACTAAAGAAAGAGGATGATTTGCTCAACATCACACCATAAACATGTGGAATTGCTGGGAAGAGAAGGCAGATCTCCTGGAAGGAAAGTCAATATTCACAAAAAATACCCAGTGGTCCTCATCTCAGTATCTCAGCATGAACCGACGGTTTAATTGGCTGTGTACATGATTTTGAGGCACTAATACAGGGTCTATTGGAATTGAAGCTATTTCTGAGTGACCTCTCTCGAAGCTTGCAGTTTCATTTATTTGGGGTTTTATTACTGTATTTACAGCATCCCATTTGTCTTGTTTTGTTGGCCTGTAGGAGAACAGAATTTACTATTCTGCAGACCTGAGTCTATACAAAGAATGACAGACTATCTATCGGCAGATAAAACTGGAAAAATATTAAATAACTAAGCTACCTTTGGCATTCTCTGACTCAGGTTAGATTAGCATAGAGGGAAAGGTCAAAGTACCTGCGAATTCCTTCTCTCAGCTGGAGGGAAGTGAGCAGAAATCTCGGCGGCTGAAGGACATTTCTTTGATGGGAAATTTTGACTGATAATATAATAGAATGAGCTGGGAGAAGAAAGAGGGGAAGGAAAAACTCCATTGATGTAAGTTAAATGTAACTGCTATAGCTGTAAGACAGTTGGTTTTGTCTCCATTTAATGTTAATGAAAAAGGTTTGAAAGTAAAACAATTAGTTGAAAAATTGATTTAAAAACAATTATTTGGAAGAGATCTGTGAATGACATCATATAGGCTAAGAAAAGATTTTCCGAGTTTAACATCTAATTTTTTTTTGCATTGCTTTCATACAGCTGCAAATTATATCTCCCCCTTTGTTACAAAACATCTTGTTCAAAGTAATTTTTAAAAACCTCACAGGTGATGTTTTGGTGAACAACAGAGCTTGAAACCAGAACTGGAAATTCCCTGAAAACCCAGATAGTCTTATTTGCTTTTTAAATGAGAAACTATGGATTTCACAGTTTTGAAAGCAAATGATTGGGATCTGGATCCTCAATCCAGGCTTCAGAGGCTCGTAACATTTAGTACACAAATTTTCTTTACTTTCCTGTGCCATCAATTCCTTACGAACTCCTTAACAGCAGCACCATCTCCTCTCCTCTCAATTTGGGAGGTCCACGTAAGAAAAAGCCAGCGGCAGCGTTGCCCTAGGACCCCTAAGCTGCCCAGCACAGATCAGCTTCTGTGGTCACAAGCAGACCCAAGGAAATGGGCTCCCTGCTGGCTCGGGGTCTTTGTAGGGCTGACATATACTGCAGGCTCTTCTTTGGCATCCACTCATTTTTTATAAGGCACTGGACTCGTGGCTGCTATCACTGGTGGCTTTAAGTCACAATTTGACCCATATGCTGGAACACAGAATTTGGTGGAGGCTGGCAGCAGGGTAGCGATCCAGTACCTGGCGTTATTCAATCGTACCAGCCCACATCTCCCAGGAGTCTGGGGAAAAAAAACCAAAAGCTCACACAGACCTATAAGCTATTCTATGACAGATTTAAAGCTTGGAATATGCCTTTCTGTAAAACACACTTACCCCTCGCTATACTTAGGCACGTTCTCAGAACGATCAGTCTGGATTAGCTCTTAAAATAAAACTAAACTCACAGCAGCAGCAGCAGCCGCCTCGACAGGGTTGTCATCAGCAGGACCCAGAGTCGGTGCCTGCTGAGGAGAACAGCTGGTGTGGAGAAATGAATAGCCAGCCATTGTCCTGGCACCTGGCCGGCACCGGCTCCCGCAGCCGGAGATGAAAAGTAGGGAGACCACGGAGACGACTGGTGTGTTTTTCTGGAGAGGCGTAAATTAAACGATAATTGTGGCAGAAGTGTAAGATGTTTAAGAATTATGTATAAAGGAGATGCGATGAACATGATCTTCTGCTCCCCCCCTGTCAAAGAAAGCTTTTTAGCTCTCTTGTCTTAGGGACAGAAAGACATTGGAGGGGGTCTTTTCATCAGATGGAAAAATGGGGAATAGCCAGATCAGGGAATGCAAATGAGCCTCCCAGCACGCTGGACGAGACTCTAATCCTCATTATCCTTTGTGGACGCAGTGGTGGTTTTGATTGTGGCTTTTGTCAGCTAAATGCAACAGAGACACGACTGGTACATGAGGCCCATCTGCTTGTAGGAGCGGGGACGGTGGAGAAGAGCAAGCGCCGAGCTCAGCCTGCCCTGCTGCTTGCAGCGGAGGGCATCCGCAATTATTCCAAACATCGGCGACGTCTTCCGACATGGAACATGGAATAACTGACCGGTATCACCACGCAGGGCTTTACTTTGTGACTGGGAAGGGACAGGGAAGCCTGTTTCATAGATTTCATAGATTTCTAGGTTAGAAAAGACCTTAGCGATCATCCAGTCCAACCATCCCTAATCTCCCATTAAACCATAGAATCATAGAATCATAGAATCATAAAATGGTTAGGGCTGGAAGGGACCTTCAAAGGTCATCTAGTCCAACCCCCCTGCAAGGAACAGGGACATCTCCAACTAGATCAGGTTGCTCAGGGCCTCGTCCAACCTGGCCTTGAACGTCTCCAGGGATGGAGCATCCACCACTTCTCTGGGCAACCTGTTCCAGTGTTCTACAACTCTCATGGTAAAAATTTTTTTCCTAATATCCAACCTGAATCTACCTCCCTCTATTTTAAAACCATTACCCCTTGTCCTATCACAACAGGCCCTCCTGAACAGCCTCTCCCCATCTTTCTTGTAGGCCCCCTTGAGGTACTGGAAGACCGCTATAAGGTCACCCCGGAGCCTCCTCTTCTCCAGGCTGAACAGCCCCAACTCTTTCAGCCTGTCCTCATAGGAAAGGTGCTCCAGCCCTCTTATCATCTTCGTGGCCCTCCTCTGGACCCTCTCCAACTGGTCCATGTCCTTCTTATGTTGGGGACTCCAGAACTGGACGCAATACTCCAAGTGAGGTCTCACAAGGACAGAGTAGAGGGGGAGAATCACCTCGACATATCCTTAAGTAGTTCATCCACCCTTTTCTGTTGCACTGGCCGTGCTCGGGAGGCTGGAGAAATGCTGTGCCCATGCTGCGGCCGCAGCTGCACTGGTCCCAGTACTGGGAAATAAGGTCTGGGGTGGCGGGAAAGGGGTTTCAGCACGAGCTGAACATCATGCTCACGCTTTGCTGGAGTCAGGGCCTTCACTTTTGATGGCTGGCGCTCAAACTCACTTGAGCACGAGGGACTGCACACTCCACCACTTTCCTTAATTTCACGTACTGCTCTGCAGCCCTTGGCAGTTTCCCTACCAACTCCTGTTCAACGCAATCGCAATCAGGAATGGCAATTAGTAACAGCAGAACCCATCTCCTGAGATCTCATCATAAATCCCCAAACTCAGGCGTTGACACACAGTTAGTGATAACAGGAGACCGATCCCCTGCCTGTGTCTCCCCTCAACGCAGGAGACAGATCCCAGGGGTGGCAAACGTTTCCCCACCGGATGTTTGGAAACTCAATCCAGTTTTTCAAAAGTAAACACCACAGAAGCAATATGAAGACTTCTCCATCCCTTTCTCCTCCAACTGTTGCTATACCACCTTCCTACAGACGCCGAGAAAACTTGCCCGTGTGTCGCTTGGGGCCTTTGCAAAAAATGGCATCCATTATTCAAAGAATGAGTAAGAGCTCACAGATTACATGTTGTGTTTCCTTTTTTTTTGTGTGAAGAAAAGCCTGGAAGAAACGCCAGCAACTTCTTTGCAATAAACACTCGTGGAGAACCGGAAAAATTTCCAGGTTGTGGATAATTTTTGTGTTTTGCAACTTCCCACAAAAAGGATATTTTTCACCGACGCATGATTCCCTTGGAAAATCTGTGCACTGCCTGTCATCTCAGCAATAACTATATGAAATTGATACAATTTCCTTTACCAGTTACCCACTTCTGAATAGCAGCAGTGAAGGTAACAAGTGCCACCAATTTTCCTTTCCGTAGCTGCAAAAACTTCAAATGTGCTGCTTTAGAACCGAAGCTCCCAGGACTTGAAAACTACTCGAGGTTTTGCAAGAGTCTGTGTTCAGCCAGTTGCCACACAGCATTTCTGAGCTGAGAAGCTCACATTTTCTGATTAAACCACCATTCCCTGGCAAACCTCACTGACCAGCTGTGATGAGAACAGCCTGCTTGCCGTTATTGCACACTAAGGACGGAGAAAGACGCTTCGGGAAAGCCAGCTTTTATTGTCTTAAAATTTGGAAGGATTCACATAACACTACTTACAAAAAATTACAAGTGGCTTGTAGGACCAAAACTACTTAGAGAGAGTAGGCAGAAGAACCAAAGTCACTTCATCTCTTGCTATCTGAGTTTCAGCCAAAGCCATTGAGGAAAGGGGAGCTGCAGCACAGACATTCCCAGGAATTTGGCTACAGGCTTTAATACAGGGGATGAGAGGCGAAAGACCACTGTGGCACTGGTGGAAACCACAGATGGGGACCGTGGAGGGTCTCATCTCTCTTCTGAGAGGGTATTTTTGAAAGATAACTAACTGGAGCCTCGAGGTGAGTTTTTAGTGTCATCTTAAGCAGCTGAGTGAGCAGCACCCTGTTATCTGGAGGGGTGACAGTAATAACTAGCAATAAAATAAACTGGTCAAAGTGCTCTATTTCGTCTCCCACAAAGGATATTTTGTTTTCATTTTGTGGTTTTCGGTAGTTCTATTTGATCAGCTTGAAACTGGACTTGAATGAACATTTTAAAGTTGCGCAGGAGAACCGCAGAGGTCCGAGCTTGAGTTTTCACTGTTTTAATCTAATTCTCTCTTTTTAACTCTATGCTTCCACAAAAGTACCTAAATAGAAAGTTTATAACACGGGATATTTGTATGAAGCATTTCAGACAGGAAAATCCCAAAATGATTCACAACCCCTTCCCATTAGCGCTCTCTCACACTTTTTGACAGCCATGGAGTGGAGTATGGAGCGTGCTCTCTCTCTGTCAGCAATTTAAGTAAAATGGCACTATTTTATCTACTCCCATTTCTTGTCCATTGAGTCTCTTTTCAGAGTATGACCCTGATTTCAAGTGTCTAGTCTGTATCTATTGAGAAATTCTTGTTTGTTCCTATACCATCATACTGATTAGGTGCAGTCATTTATTTCTGTTATTGGTGTTTTCAAGCTCGTTTTTTTAACCTCAAAGAAGATTACACCAAGAATGAAATACTGGCCAATATCTGTAAACCCAAAATACATTGCTTATGGGAATTTTTCTTCTCAGTAGAAAACAGTCTGAGCACATATTCTCCAAGTCCCTTGATCCTTTCTATGTGCATCTCTTTTGAAGTATACAAATGTCACGCTGTTTACGCTACTACAGCTGGGTGTTAAGGTGCCTTTTATGTTCTGAATCAAAATTCAGTGAGATTGAACAATTTGTGAACATCTGCAAATCAAGTAAGCCAAGGTCAGCTTTCTGTGACTGCTGCTGGCCCTTTGTATAGGGAAAGAAATAAAATATCAAAAATTACAAACAAATAAGAATAAAAGGCTGTGAAAGGTGGCTTGTTTTGCTAACATCTTCCTCATTTATTTGTTAAAGGAGGAGATCATATCAATTCTGATACAGGAACTCCTGAGAAAGTATGATAAATGGAAAAGATCCAAGTGTGAACAGAAATCCGGTTGAGTTTTTCAAAATTTGAGTGAATAATGGAATTACTTACCTGGCTTTAAAAGAATTACTTACCTGGCTTTTTTTACTTACCTGTTAAAAAACAACTCACTTCAGAGTGAAATGGTCACATCTACTCTGTGCGCTACATACAGAATGAAAAAGAGATGCTTATGTTTGAGCAGTGGAAAACAAGGTTTCTGCAAAGGATTGGACTGTGGAGGAAGAATTTGCAGTACCAGTTGGTGTGGACTAATCGAGCTCGTCAGCAACATGCATCTCCAGGACAAGTTCTGGCTGATGATGTGCAGTAAGGACCTGCAGACCCAAGCAGAGACACCCTGCTTCCGTGGCACAGGGACTGGGCCTTTGCCGAAAGGCTGGTGGAGACCCCGTCATCCTCACGTGGAGGGATCCTCATGACCCCACAACCAACCACGGCTCTAAGTAGGAACGTGCATGTACCAGGGGACTGTGCCAGTCTAGGTCCCCTGCTAGACCAGGCAAGGGAAATTAGGCAGCATACATGGTAGCACTGTAGTAGCAGTTGAGATGAGTTTCTCTGTCCAAAACTAGTACGTACCTTGAGCCTTCCCCTGCCTGGCATGTCTGCTCCTACTCACTGCTCTGCCAAAAACTTGCCCTAGGTCATGAACATGGCTCACGGCTGGCTCAGAGCTGCGGGAATCTCTGCATCACCTGGATGAAGGCCATTATCTGTGCTACTCCCTTTCTGATTCCACAGAGGGTTTTTTTGGTGCTGACCACAGTCATGCCCTTAAAGATGCCCAGTTTGTCTTTATCAAGTCAGCTCAGAGACATCATACCACTTCAGACAGGAAATTTCACCTTGCTGCAATTACCCAGGACCCCTCTTCAGTCCTCCTGCTGCGATTCACAACCCTTCTGATCTTTGTTAACTGACATAGGTCTTTGGTTCAGGAAGTCACATAGCTACAAACCTGTCCTCAGCAATGTTAACAAGACGCCTTTCATTTGGGTAAGCATTTAGCGATGGTGCTTTGTTCCCATGGAGAGCTTGTCACTACTTCATTAAGTAGATCTGAACAAGAAAGGCTGGAGAGGACAAGAAAGGCTGGAGAGGTAGACTCCTCTGTGCGAGCCTGCAGGTATTTGCCACACTTCTGGAAGACTTTTTTCACCTCCAGAACATGACGGCTGATCTCCATGACTATTGAAACTGCCATGAATTACTTGATCTCTGCACGTATTTCTATGATTTCATCCCGAAGAGGTCTCACCTGCACATCAAACAACCCTCACAGAGCATAAATGCTGCCTGGACATTACCAAGATTTGACCTTGCAAACCAGGAAGCTTAAATTTTGCAAAGCTGATGTTTGAGACGTTACGCTCTTGTACCCGGCCACGGCGTTTAAGTGGTTACTCCTCCAGCTCCACTGACGCATGGTAAATAGCTGCTTTCCTGGCTCAAACTGAATTATTTAGTCCAGCACTCCACACTCACTCCGGACATGAGAATCAGGCCCCTATTCTGCATCCATGGGGTTTTCACTGTTTTATAGGAACATGAAGACTTGAAAAGATTTCCTTGGAGGTCTGACCCCTTGTTACTGCAGGCAAGCACATTTATGAGCCTGTGAGCACGGTAGTGGAAAGGATTCATTTTTCATGGTTTTGGAAACCTAAAGAATCAGGGGTGAAATCTGCTCCTGCCAAAACAAATGGAAATTCTGCAATTCAGATGGCTGGGATCAAGATTTGCCCAAACTTACAGCCTCAGGATTTGGCCACGCTTTCTCCATTCCTCTGATTTCTAGAAAGAAATGGAATTTAGAAGCTTCAAAGCTGTGAACTAAGGTAGACAGGACATTTAGCTATGGGCACGCAAGATACAGAAAAGCATATAATTTCACAAGGTTTCCACCAACTCAAGAAACTGCTTTAAAATGTCTCTAAAATGTTGGTATCTGCAGGCAAAGAAACTAGGCCATGTGACTCAAAACTTCTTGTGATAGCTGCTTCAAAGAGTATTTGAAATTACAGCAGCTAATTTTCTTGGAACGCTAAGGCACTGGCTACAGATACAAGACGATCCAGGATGTACGTCCTGTTTCTAACAGGAAGAAATGCGGGAACTGTTCCAGGCAAACGTTTTGGCCGGTCGCTGTAGATAAATTGTAACTCACCAAACGTGGCACCTTTCCATCAGACTGACCTCACTTATTACGGGTTTTGACCTATCCACTTTGACTCAACCTCCAGAGCCCAGACAGCTCATGCAAGCTCGTGTCCTCCCAGCCTGGGTCAGTCACAGACCACTAACTCTAACTGCTCTATGAAGGCGCATTCTTGCACGCCTGTGTGCTTCTTCCATGAGGAAAGCATGGAAACCTAACCTGCGGGATCTGGGTCAGAAAGAAAAAAAAGTTAATTTATGTGCAAGGAAAAGCTTGCCAGGCTCAGAATAACTGCTCAGCCTGGGAGTTGGCGTGTCATTCTTAGGACAAGTTGCATTTTCTGTTCTCAAGTTGGATAAACTGGTAGGTACCAGCGTGGGCACACTAGCAGGTGACACTCAGGAGCGGGGAGCTGCCGATCGTTGGCCAGGCAAAGGCACGTCGTGAGTGCTGCTCTTTTGCAACTGACTGGCAGCATCTCGCCACACTGCGGGCGGGAATCCTGGGAATATTTGTTACCAGTTTTCTGCTGTGCCTCCCACCGAGCCCGGACTCCTGCAGAAGCTGATGCCCCTCCACAACGCCCAGTCGAGCCATGGTGGCTTTCAGCCGTGCTGCAGGCGTGCGCAGCTGTTTGACAGTCTTCGTCTAACTCGCATCCTAAAAGTCCACCCCCGCTATCCGTCACCTGCAGAACTACCCCCACCAGTAACCACATGAGATGAAAAATCTCAAGTCAGAGCTGTAATGTTGTAAAGGCTTTATGCTCCTTAACCTGCCCCCCAAACACGAGACTGCATTATTTTGATTCCCCCCCTTTTATTCCTGCGCCTTCAGGTGACATTTTCCAGCTGTCCCCCGCCGTTTGGACACGGACACCGCCCCGCACCCTGAGGCGGGAGCCCATCCCCGACCGCACGGGCCGGGGCTCCGGCGAAAAGCGCGCAGGGAGACCCCCGACAGCCGCCGGGCCCCGCGCTGCCGCCCGCCCGTCCCCCGCACCCCGCCGCCCTACCCTGGGGCGCGGTGCGGTTTCGTGGCGCGGCCGCCCGCCCCGCCGGGGCTCCCGGCTCCGGTTCCCGCTCCGGCTCCCGGGCGGCGGGGCACGCTTTGCCCCCTCCCGGGAAGCGCTGCCTCCTTCCCGCCCCGTGCCGGCTGGAGCGGGGCTTTCCCTTTCCCGATAAGCCCCTCCCGCTCCCCCCGCCTGGCTCAGCCCCAGCCCCCCCCCCCCCCCCAACGCGCTCCGCTTCCCGCTGCCGCCAGCGCCCGCGCCTGCTCCGGGAGGAAGCGGGGTGGCGGCAGCGGCCGACCGAGCGGGACACGCCTTCCGCCCTCCCCGTCCCGTCCCCCCGGGCCCCACCGCCCACCGCGGGCGCGGCGCAGCGCAGCGCAGCGCGGCCGCCGCGGCCCCGCCATGAGCCGGAGGTAGCGGCGGCGGTGCCTTCCGCAGCCGCCGCCGCCCGGCGGCGGCCGGGCCCGCGATGCCGAACCAGAAGGGCGGCAAGGGCAAGAAGAACAAGCGCGCCAACAGCAGCGGCGACGAGCAGGAGAACGGGGCGGCGGCGGGCGGCGGAACCGCGGCGGCGGCGGCGGCGGGCGGCGGCGCCGCGGCGGGCGGCGGAGCTGGAGCGGCGGCGGCGGGAGGCGGCGGCGGGGCGGGCGGCGGAGGAAGCGGCGGGGCGGCCGCGGGCGGCGCGGCGCCCGGAGACGTCAAGAGCGGTGAGCGGCGGGCGGCGGGCCGGGCCCCGCGGCCTCCCGTGGCCCGCGGTGGCGCAGCGGCGGCTGGGAGGCGAGTGGGCGGCGCGGGGGGCACCGGCGGGGCGGGGGAGTGCCCGGAGAGAGGGGATGCGCCGGGGGCGGGGGGGCGGCGGCCGGGGTCTAGCGCGGCCGCTGCTGCCGCCAGGGTCTCCCCGCAACGCGCGGCGGGGCGGGGGGCTGCTCGACGGCGTGTCCCCGCCCGGTGACCCGCCGGAGGGCGGGGGCCGCCGCGGCGGCGGGAGCCTGCGTGCCCCGCAGCGCCCGGGTGCCGTAGCGGCGGGCAGGCGGGGGCGGGGGGGGGCCGCCCGCCCGGGAGCGCATCCTCGGCGGCGGGCGGGAGGTGCATCGCCCGCCGGCTCCGGCGGCGTCTCGGCTTATTCTGCGCTGAGTTGGAAAAAAAAAAAAAATCCCGACTTTATTTCGACACAGTTATTAAAGATGGAGTCCTGCTTTTCGGTCCGTTTTATTTGTCGTTTTACAGCAGTTGGGTTGGACAGGGGAACGCGGTCACTTTTCATCAACCATTTTATGCTGCCTTTGCTTCGCGGGTGGGTTCGGAGCAGTTTTGGGAGGGTGTTTTCTTGCAGAGACGTGCGTTGCGATCCGTGTTTGGAGGTTGTCTTGCTGCAAAATGGTGTTTCAGGCTAAAACTAAAGGTAGGATAGGATTTTATTACACTTTTTGCTAAGCCAAAAAAAAAAAACCCACCCCACATCTTAGGTCTGCTGCTAGATGTACAAATGGCAGTTCAGACTCTTTTACTCTTGTCTTTTTTCCCCTCCCGAGTTAGACTTCAGGTTTTTGCTCTCCACGCTTTGAAAAAAGTGGGAGAGTGGCTACAACTACTTTTATACTTTGTGGCGGTAGTTTTGCCTGGCTGCTGTTAGGCAAAGGTATTTCCAAGAATCCGACTTCGGTTTTCAAGATACCCGATTCCCGTGTGTTACTTAGTGGAAACTTTTCCTTAGAAATATTAACAATTAATTGTGAATCACTTTAGCTCACAAAGTCTTTGCCAGACTGCTTTTATAAGAGTATTACTTACTCCAAAGAATCCAAGAATGCTTAGAATTTCCTTTTTGGTGTGGTGTTGTGGTTTTGTTTTGGGTTTTTTTTTGTCTATTTGTTCTAAGAGTGAACGAGGGGAAAAAAACCTTAAAAGATTAGTAGGAGTTAGAGAATTTCCAGAGCATTTTTATTATGACTTCAGGCTGATGATGTAACATGTGCGACATCCGTTTTGCAGGTGGTGTCTCCAGTGTCTCATACATGATGCTGTGCGTTTGTATTTAGTTTTTGAGGTGGGGAGAAACACTGTTTCTGAATTTTTTCGCTCAAGCCCAAGTGAAAGCAGAGTTGCATTTCTGATGTGGGTGTTTTGCATGGGGATAATGAAGCCTTGTTCCTTGTGCAGATGCCGCTGAAGGTGATGCCAGTGAACACTGGTAGCGGTACAGCTTTGCTGGCTGGACTGGTTGTCAGTCGTCTTCAACTGTAAGACTGTGTGTCCCAGGTACCTTATGTATCCTTCCTCTGTGCTGGGCAGCTTCCTCCAAAGTTGAGGCTGCCTTTCCGAGACCTAAGCTGAGATGCTCCTTTTTTCTCTCTCTGCCTGCTTCTGTATGACTTCGGTGGTAAGAAACATCCTCAACTCTTTCGTCAAATCCCCTCCTCCCCCTTTTTTTTTCCCCCTTCACGACAGAGGTGCAACATTGGCTTCGGTGTTTGCTGTAAGTGCCTGGTCAGCACACCTCATCTCTGCCTTGACAGGATCATTGCGTCTGGTCCTGTCTTTCATTTCAGATAATCATAAAGGCTGGAGGAGTACATGTGGTTGCTAGCTTTATTTTACATCGACTACTGCCCATCAGATAATCCTGAGCTGGAAGTTTCGTAAATTGTGTTCTCGCTGATAAGTCCAAAGCTTTCAACAGTTTTGGTTCAGGAGATGAAAGGAGAAACTGTTCCTGCCGTGCTACGATGCTGGGAATCTGGCTGTCATGTGCGAGGAGAAGATTAGATGATGATAATGGATTCCCTCGAGTCTTCAAAACCGATGAATCTGGAATGAAGCTATGTAGTATAGCCAGGGCCTTGGAGGCAAGCATCCCATTACTGAACTCAAGATGTTCGTAAGAGGCTGTGCACTTACGGTTACTGGATCACTAAGCAGTTTATGGAGGACGCGGCCTGCTGCCTTGAGTTGTTAGGTTAACAGAGTTCTGCTGTACACAGTCCACTCTCGGTTATTCATGGGAGATTATCTGGGTTGTGGATTAAGCGTGCTGGGTGCAGGGAATCTCTTCGCTGTGCTGCTTTTGGACCGTGCAGCTGCATGCTGTGACTCGTGCTGCCCAGGCCCACTGGTCCTCTGGGTCCCTCGTCCCTGGGCTTGCTCCTCTCTCCTGCATCGTCACCGTATGTTGTTCTGGAGTAATGTGCATGTGTCTGGTATTATCGCTCTCCTACTCTATCTTTTCCCTGGAAAAGCAGTAGATGATCATAATAGCATAACCTGTTTTCTTTCATTAATATGAGAAGACAGAAGTGTGCAGAGATGAAAGCAGCAGATTTAATAATTGCAAGATTAAGATTGTCTGCGCAAACCTTGGCTTTGCATCGTGATGTCAGTATGACAGTCTAATTACGCAGTCCCATCAGGACCCTGCTTCGTTCAGGGAAGGGATAGTGGTTCAGACATTGTTTTGGAAGTCTTCACAGTTCATTATGTGGTCCATGTATTGTTTCTGCCCCGCATCCGCTTGCCGTAATGAAACAGAATTTTTAATTTCCTCTGGGCTTCTCCGTGCAGCCCTGACTCGCAGTGCCGTGTGATACGGAGCTGTCGTTATAGCACCCCTTTACAGTGGAAAGGTGTTGCTCCCTTTTACATTTTGACAAATCCAGCTTCAATCCCTGCACAGTTTTCCCTCAAAGTGTCAGTCAATTTTTGGCATGATGATTGAGAGACATAGGCTGGTTTTTCCCCTACCGCAAGAAGGTGTCCGTTTATGCTTTTTTTTGGTGGTGTTTTAATTTTTGCATGTTCAGAGCTCAAACTGCGATCAAAGGGTTCCAGACTCCCACGTGGGTATCGGGAAGGTGGAGAGCATCACCACTGAGCAGATGTGATGTCTTTTCTCCGTCTTGCACTGTAACTTTTCAGCAGGTATTGGGATGATATGCACAAGGAGGATTCACATTCTGTAGCTGTGCCTTCCTTTCCTGAAGCAGGAATTCTGTATAGGATAGACGAATCTTTCTTGACCAAAGTGCATCCATTTTCTGAATTGAATGAGGCACAGATCATGGTTGGGGTGGACGGACTAATTTAACAGTATCTCAGTGCACAGGGAAACTGAAATGTGGTGTCACAGAAAGCCTCATTTCTTAGATTCCCTGTCTTCAGAGTGGTTGAATGATATTCCTAACATTTTGAGTTTTCTAGCTGATTTTCTGGATTACTTTTCTTAACCAAACTGGAAAATCTGAGCTGTCGTCATGTAAAATTATACCAGCAGCAACATGGGGCTGTGCACTTAACCCACTCCCTTGTGGATCACCAGGGTTCCCAATGGCAATAGTTGGTGACCTTCATCTGCAGACCTAAATGAGTGTGAGAGGGCAAGACATTTTGTGGATCCTTTGCCCTGAGCAGCAGAAGAGGAAAATCCACGAGGTTTACTTCAGATCTGAGGGCTCTGAGTGGCAAGTTCCTCCTCTGTTTCTGCCTCACTGAGCCTGGGCACTTTTACACCGTCAGCTCCAGCCACTTTATGCTTTTATCCTATAAACTACTCACTCTGGTCTCCACATATAGTTGTTTCTGACCCTAAAATTCTTTTTCCATCTATTTTCTTTGCCTTGTTTCCGTTCTTGGTTGCGTTGTCCAGTAGACCCAAGTCATCTTCCTCTTCTTGATGGTTGCTATCTTAGCATCTTGCTGCTTCATCACCTTGTCTTTGTCACTCTAGTCTCTCCAGTGTTGGTGCTGTGGGAAGATGAGAGAAAAGGAGAAGCTGGCTCTCCTTGTCTGTGTTTTTCCCATTTAACATGGATTTCATTATAGCCAGCCAAATGAGACTAAAAAAATACGGCATAGTTATCTCAAAACTGGTGGCCAATATACCATAAGACAGTGATTTAAAGACCATACTTTTTCCCCTCCAGCATAGGTGAACCCTTGAACTGCAAAAGTGGCAGAGCTGATGAGTTGGTGGGTTGTCAGGTGGAGTTGCCAGAGATCGGATTTGTACAGGATCCCCGGGCATGAGAGTCCGGAAAAAAAGGCTGTAGGAGGTACTGGTGGAGATGGTTGCTGTAGATCCTTCTGGATCGTGGTTTCCCAGGGTTGACGTTCCTGCTGCGGCAGCCGAAGGGTTATGTGAGCAGTGCCCACCGGGCTGGTGGGCTCTGAACTTGTCTGTAGTGAGCTGGGTTCAAAATGCCCAGCCGTGCTTTTGCACGCTCTTCACCTGGGTTTCACAAATTTGTGAGACTGATTTACTTTCAAATAAAAATGCTAATGTAGGACAAGCGTATGAAGAAGAAAATCAACGCAACAGTGACTAACCTTCTGGAAGCTGTTATTGGCCAACAATTAAGATTTACACAAAAAAAAAAAAAAAAAAAAAAAGATTATGTCCTGGAGATGGGATGGTTAAAGAGAGCCAGAAAATTTGTCAGTGCAATATTTAATTTCAAAATGTATTTTTAGAGCATGAATTGCTGTAGTATTTAAGCAGGGATTAATATTTGCTGTCAAATGTTCTCTGCTGCATATCACATCCAATTCCAGTTTAGCACTCTGGTGATGTTCAGTATTGGCACCTTCTTATTACTTAGCTTGAGGGTGTCCCATTGATATCAGTGAGACCACCTGGAAAATTAAGTTTCGTTTCTGTTGCAGTGACTACAAAATTTAATACCTATTAATTTTCTAGAGGAAAACCGTTTTGCTTCGTAATTCCATTGAGTTCCTCTAACTGCAGAAATCAATTGAATGCAAATTTCACTGTCTCTATCAATGCAAATCAGGTTTGAAAGGACTTTCGTGTTAGTTTTAGGATTTTTGAAACTGCGCTATTACATGCTTTTGTAGCAAATGCAATTCATGTTCTGCAAATCTTTGCAAATGGAGTCTTGTCTCTGGTATTACTGAATAAAATAAATACTATCTTTTCATGCAAGCGAGTACACACCCATTTGCTTTTTTTCAACAGTTATTTGCTATCAGAATGGTTATCGGTGCCCTGACGGCATTCTGTGTTCATGTGATCAGTCGTTTGCTCAAGTGTAGCACTTGCATGAGTAAGGGTTAGGCTTGATGTTTGTCAGGTTTCATATGAGGAAATACAGGTTTTGAACTGATTGGCTTTACTTTGTCTGTACTCATCCCGTATCTTCCTCCCAGTGATTTAACAAGTAGTGACAAAACGATTTCTAGTCCTTGGAGACATTTGTAAGTTTTCTCCAGCCTCGATTACAGCCTTGCATATTGAGATGTCCTTTGGTGTTAAAGTTCCACAATGACTGGCAGACGTTCATCTTTCTCTGCTTTTCTTCCTGCAGTGTATGGGAGGAAAAAAACAGAGGCCAGCCTTGCATCCAGCTCAGGGTAAAATACTCCAGCTAGTCTTCAAGGTGTCTAAATTTCAACAGCATTAGTGGGTATGGACTTTCTTTAAACGATTTCGATGGAAATTCAAATAATTTCAAAGAGGCCTCTTGAAGCAGTAATCTAGTCACTGGAGTGGGTAATTCCGTTTTGAAAGGTTCTGGGATTTTGAGCGGAGCACTGGCATTTCCCAGTAGACTTCGGTGACATTTATCTTGAGAGCACTCACTTTAACCTTTATCTCTTTGTCTCTCCTGCAATGGTGTAGCCTATCAGTCCTCCTTCCAGGGCTTGAGAAGCATACTGCTGTTGTTCCTATCTCAAATGCCCACTGGGAGAGGAGACAGCTTCAGTTGGAGCCTGGCTATTGAATGTACCTGGCACTCCCCTCCCCATCTCCACTTCTGTGCTGCTGCCGAGGTCTCCGTGTGCTGCACAGATGCCAAAGATGGCACACGGGCAGGGCTGGGAGCCAGCACGGCATCGTGATGGAGGTGTCTATCAGAGCCGACAGCTCCACGCTCAGGAGCTGCTGCCTTGCAGAGATGCTCGCTGCTGCAGCGAGGGCGACTGCATCTCTGGCTTCCCACTGAGTTTCTACCAGCTTCTTCAGCCTGGTAGAAACCAGAAATAAAAATACTGTCTGTCGTATTGAAACTTGGGAAGGGCAGACCAATGACGCAAACATCCCTAGACTTGAAACTAAAAGAGGTGCTGATAACGCTCGATTCAACCTTTCCTTCTTTTTCTCTTCCCTTCTTGTGCTTTAGGACTGGGTCTGGTGGCTAGCTGGCTCTGGTTCTGGGCAAGTCTGGCTCGTGGTGTTTACATCTGTGCTTGGCATTAGGGCATCTACTGCTTGCCACATCTATCTCTTTATTCCCAGCATGAGTTGGAGTTTGCCACTGAAAACTTGCTAGGGCAGGTGTGTTAGAGTCTGCTTTAGTTATCAGGATGTCTGTTTCTCGAGACACCAGAGTTAGTTTTCTGTAACGTTTCATGGTTTTTAAAAGCTGTTGGAAGGCTGCAGTGAGAGAATTTAGTGGTGGAAATGCTTTTTTGTGAGGATGGTTCATGTGTGGATGAAGCAACAGCCAATGTTCCAAACACGTTAATGCCCACCAGCCTTAGATAGTCACTAGTCTCTGCATTCACCATGGTAGACATCACCAGAAAAATTCTACGCTGAGGAGCACGAGGAGTCTTCCTGGTCTGGAAACGATTGCTTGTGGCACAGAGAACTGGGGCATGTCGCCTGACCTGTTTAAGCCAACTCGGAATTCACACGGGAGTGTCAGAAGTGCATTGGCATTAGTTGTCCTGGTGCTGATCCAGGTAGAGGCTCAGGTCTGTTCTCTCTGGTACGGTGAACTGGTGATATTTTTGGTTGGATTGAGGGTATTACAGCACAAGCCAGGGCAAGATTTCTCCCATGCAGAGAGAAGCCAAGAGCCAAAGCTGGTGATTGAGCTGTTCTCTGTGCTTGGACGACAGGTATTAAATGGAAAGAAGTTGGCAAAGTTGGGTAGATGGTAACTGTACAGAATATGGTGACTTCTACAAGGCTGTGTGAATTGTTCTGATGGGTTTCAGTGGCGTAGACAGTTGGTCCAGCTTGGATCAGAGATGGCTGTGTAAGCAACCTGCAAAACTATTGCAGGTAAGTGTCTGTCTTCCTTCGTTCGTGCAGTTTTCCTCTTGACTTTCTGACTTATTTTGGTGAGGTGATGGCTGAGCCAGGAGTGGGCGATTGAATAAGAGCTACAGGTAACTGACTTTGTATCGTGTGCTAGTTTCTGATTTCATAAACAGGCACTAGCTCTGACTGTGCTGTATGTTAGATGGTGTTAACGTGGCAGGTAGGAGTTAAGCCTTCATGATTTCCATGGCGTTTTCCTGCTGCTATGTAGTTGCTAGGCCTTTCTTGAGTTTTGTGTTTTTTTTTTTTTGTGAAGAGACTCCCTTGGAGGCCAAGTGTGAAGTCAGCGTAAGTGAAGTGCATGAAGATGGTTCTAGCACCTACTGAGCCCTCCAGGAGTCCCGCCATCTGAATTCCCAGGTGAACTAGGGTTTAGCAGCTCCAAATTACTTGAAATCTTTTCTAGAGGAGGGTGAGGACTTCTTGTGACTACTCAGCTGGTAGATCTAGCGACATCTTGCACATGGGGTAAGCGTGCCAAGGAGAGCTGGGCTGCTTGCAGCTTTGTTCTCTTTAAGTCCCTTCTGAGTGTGAATATTTACTGCAACTACTTGGTCCTTGGGGGTGGGATTGAGCTCCAGATTGGCACGCAAGTGTCAATACGTAGGTGCTTCCATATGGAAAGCTATCAGCCGGACCCTCATTACGATGAGGGGTTGTCTGCAGTCAGTGGTCCTCAGAGGGTCATTCAGGAGGGTCTGCACTGGGTGTCACGTCAGCCTGAGCTCTGTCTGTTGCTCACTGAAGATGGACTGCCAGCATTGTCTTCTCTTTCCAAGAATGTAAGAGAAAGTGTTGTGACACAGAAGAAAGCCTGTGTTTTAGGTGACTTACCAGGTACTGCTGTCTTATTTTTTTCCTCTCCCTCCTGGAGAAGGACTGGAAACTTTCACCTTGATCAGTCTGCAAAGATTGCTTAAGAAGTTTTGGAGAGACATCAGTCATCATCCGTGAGCATTATCAATAGAAGTCATGAGCCAAGCTGTTTTGAAAAACTTCTCTTGGTTGGTTGTTATCTGTTGTTGCTGCACAGAAGATCCAAGCCTGCCTTTTGGACCTGCTTGTGGAACGTTTTTTCCCATAGTGTTCTTCCTGCTGCATTCAGGCTCTTCGGAGGTGGCTGGTCGTTTCTGTATTGCCATGTTTTTTGTACTGTTTAACCAGTTGTGCATACAGCAATACCGTTTTGTCACATCTTGGTAAGCTTTTGAATATTCAGTTGTATTCCAAGGTTCACCAAAGCAAACACATAGGACGATTAATACAAGTTTTCTGTTCAGTCTGTTTCGTTGTTGTGATGGTGGTTTATTTTCTATAGCTGCATTACAGTATTAGCACGATAATATTGTATGACTTCAATTAAAATAAAGCAATGCTGATGGCAGAGGAAATTCGGGAGATTCATGCAGATGGTTGGTAGGGAGTAGCCTTCCACAGAAATGACTCAGCTCTGGTTCATGCTGGCAGTGAACAATTCCTAGCTGTGCAGGGTTGTGAAGAGAGCACTGTTCATGGGAAAGCGGTGGTAGAGGTTAAAGCTCTTGATTTGCAAAGTGTGTGTCCCACAGGTACCCTTTCTGGCCTGGGTGATGTGCTGGCCAAAAGTGTCCTTGGCATAGATGATGGGATGCTAGGGTAACGGTAGACCAAAACCAAGCCGTAGTAAGTGTCTTGCAGCTGATCCAGTGCCAAGACCTTACCTTGTTTATTTTTTTAGACAATTTCTTTTTCCAGATCCATCATAACCTACTGTCGCCTGACAGTTGTTTTGGGACGACAGCAGGGCTGCCTCTTCCAACAGCCGCTGCGCTTCTCTCTCCTCTGCCCCCAGCCTCACATGCTTAACACCTCCCTGGAGCTTTACCAGCCATCCTGAGTCTGCAGGGATCTGAAACCTACACTGACGAATACAGGAAATAATTATCTGTTTCTGTCCACTGACTGAAAAACTGCTGCTTAACACAATGGATAATGTGGGAATGTGGTGGGGGGAGAGTGAATTTTGCTTTAGGCATCCGCATTGAGGGCTTAGAACAAATGAGAGCAGTCACGAAACTGAAGCCGTGGAGTCATTGCATGTGGCTTGCTGGGTGCATCTTTGGGTTTATGATGGGTGTGTAAACAGAAGTAAACAACATTCTCCTCCATTTACTTCACCAGAGGGAAGTTCCTCAGGCAGACGTTGTTCTGCTGCTTTCATTTGGGTCATAAAACGGGAAAGATGGTCTTCATAAACCCTCTTTCTTTTTTATTAAAATGTAGAAACCGGTTAATGTGGTTTTTTGTGGAAGGAGATTTATCTCATCTGTCTGTTTGTATTCTTGGCTTTTGTTGATGTTTATAAACATTAATGGAAAAACTGAGAAAAAGCCACCCAAACCACCTTCCTTGCAGTCTTCCAACATGTTCTTGTTTTTGAAGGAAAGGTTAGTTTTATTGTAGTACTGTCAAAAGTAAAACATAACCTCGTTTAAACAATGAGCTATCTTTGCTCAAATGTACATTTGTTTACGATATTTTATGTTATTTGTGTTTTACAAGGACATTTATGTGCTGCTTCTTTAACTGTTTTCAGATATACTGATAAAAATCACTACAGTGGAATGTGAGAAAACTTTTTTCTTTAATGTGGAAATACAACTTTTTGAAAGAAGCAGAGTACGATTGTATTTTCAATTTGACATCCTGTCTGTTACAGCCATGCACTTGTGTATAAACATCGAAGCAGTTCTGCTACACCAAACTGCACACTGTCTTGTTTTGTGCTCTTAGGCTGTGAAAACCATCTCGAAACTGTGAGATAAAACAGAGGTACTTTTATTACCCTTTAGGCATTCTTTCAGAAGGGTCTACTGGGAGAGTGGATGCTCCTCTCATACCTTCTTTCATTTTTCCTGAAGTCCACTTTCCACAACTTTGGAAACCAGAAATCTATTGAGCTATTAGCTACTTGAAAGCAATTTACGTTTGGGTGACAAACCAGCTTGGGGCTGCAGGTGTTGATGGGCAGTTTGGCCATGTGAATTTCTATCTACTCCCCTTTGTTGTCTCTCTTGACCGTAATAGTCGTACTCTTATCACGAAACATTAATATGGTGATTCTAGCTCTGACTTTTTTAAGAATAATCTCAAAATGCAATTCCAATTAATGAGAAATAGAAGAGCTTGATAACAAGAATTTTTAAAGTTTTGTAATTCTGTAATAAGTGCTTTGTCTCGTTTATCAAAATGACGATTAAATAACCCAGAGCACTTTCAAGAGTGTGAATTGATGGGAAGAGCTCTTCACATTTGCTAATGTGGCTCCCATACTAAGTGATCTGAATGCTGGCTCTTTCGCTCCAAAGGCATATCTGTTGCTGTCAACTGGGAAAGTTGCGCCCAAAAAATTCCTTCTTTTTATGTTCCTCATTCATGCCTTATGTAGGAACATAGAATCATAGAACCATAGAATGGTTAGGGTTGGAAGAGACCTCAAAGATCATCTAGTTCCAACCCCCCTGCCACGGGCAGGGACACCCTCCACTACACCAGGTTGCCCAAAGCCTCATCCAACCTGGCCTTGAACACTTCCAGGGATGGGGCATCCACAACTTCTCTGGGCAACCTGTTCCAGTGCCTCACCACCCTCAGACTGAAAAATTTCTTCCTTATATCAAATCTAAATCTCCCCTCTTTCAGTTTAAATCCATTGCCCCTTGTCCTATCACTACACGCCCTTGTGAAAGTCCCTCTCCAGCTTTCCTGTAGCCCCCCTTTAAGTACTGGAAAGCTGCAATAAGATCACCCCGGAGCCTTCTCTTCTCCAGGCTGAACAGCCCCAACTCTCTCAGCCTGTCTCCATAGCAGAGGTGCTCCAGCCCTCGGAGCATGTGGTATGATGGTGTTTGGCAGGGTGCACGAATGGAGAGGAGTCTGCAAGGAGTGTTCAGTCCTGCACAGTGTTCTGTACAGGTCGACCTACTGGAAGTTGAACTATTAGGTGGAACCGAATGTCGGCCTGAGCGTTTCTGTATGGTTTTCAGGTGGTGGAGTTTTCTGCTTTCTTAAGTACGGGGATCCCGCAGAAGTGGTGGGGCTTTCTGCTGAGACAACTTTCATTAGCCATCTTGGGCTCTTCAGTTTCTGTTGTGGAAATACTGCAGCAGTTTTATCAAGGACTTCTCTAAATCAGCGGAGCTCGTGATAACGAACCTGTGTCAGTGAAAGCAGGTCCTTTCCTGGCATGGAGTTAGCCTTGATGTGCAGCATGGCAACACGGCAGAGAGACCTGTTGGTTTCTCGAGTATTTCCTGTGCTGCTACAGTGACAGTGAGTCCCCAGAAGAGGTGAGTAGGAACCAGCTTCTCCTCTCAGCAATGATGTTTTCCAAAGCGATCTCAGTGCCACCATTTAACAATTCAGTGGATTCTTTTGCATGGGGGAAGGCTCTTGTTGACTCCCTTGTTTTCTTCCAGCTGCTCTAGACCTGCTTTTGCTATGGTGGTTGTGTGACCAGCCACTTCACACTCAGTAGGTAGAAGGTAAGATGTGGGAACATCTGAAAACTTTGTAGTCATCTAGTTAAATGTTGAAAAAGACATTGCTGCCCTAAACTGAAGCTTTTTCTTGCTTATAGTTATGCTGTGTGGGAAGTTCCTCAGGTAATCTGGCATCTGTAAGTTCTCAAGGAGAAGCTGGTGAAGATTTATTCCACAGTCCTTCCACTGACCAGCCAGGGAAAGGGCAAAAAGTCTGTTGAAAGTCACCTTTGCAATAATCTCTAGGCACCCAATACACGATAATAATCCAATAATTGTGCACGTGTTCTATGGAATACACAAGCTGTGGTGTTTTTTTCTGTATTCAACCACTTATTTTATTAATTTCATTTTTTTTGTTCACATAATGAAGAGGCTGTAAACTTCTCAGGGGGCTAGAGATCATACGTTTTTGCATCCAAAACCAAAACCATGTTTAAAGCCTAATCAAGGAAACGCTTTTCTTTTTCAGTCAGTTAACTATGCCAGTATGGATAAGCAAGTGTGAAGCCTTTATTCTAAAGTGGAGATCTCTAGACTTGCCTGTATAGTAAATTTCTCGGCTGTCAGCTATAATTACACCTGTGACTGTTGGAGCATTTACACTCCGAAACACAGAGGGAGCATAAGTGGATTTTTGGCATGTTCTTTCTTCCTGTCTCCTGGCAGTGGTGGAAGGGAGTGTGTACCAGAATAGATGAATACAGGAAATGTGTAAGTGAGAACTCTTCATATTGGTACCTCCAGTATCTTGCTGCACATCTGATTTCTGCTGATTTGCCTTTAATGGTTTCAGTTTAACTGGCTTCTCTGAGGTGAATTGCATAAGGATGCTGTAATTGCAAACTATATTTTCAGACCCTAAATATGACGAAAGAACGGCTGACAATGAAGAAAGAAATACCACCTTGCAGAGGTGCTTGGTGTGGTATAGTGTGACTTGAGTCAAAGTCTGGGAGAGTGGGTGGGAGAACTCTCTGAACTGGTAAACTGACAGATTTTGTTTCGAAGCAGATAAGTTATCATTCACTTTTGCTCTTGGCCAGTGACATAGAATCATAGAATGGTTTGGGTTGGAAGGGACCTCAAAGATCATCTAGTTCCAACCCCCCTGCCATGGGCAGGGACACCCTCCACTACACCAGGTTGCCCAAAGCCTCATCCAACCTGGCCTTGAACACTTCCAGGGATGGGGCATCTACAACTTCTCTGGGCAACCTGTGCCAGTGCCTTACCACCCTCAGAGTGAAAAATTTCTTCCTTATATCTATGATAATAATTCACAGTAAAAAATGTGGAGGAAAATTAGTCATTGAGAGCCAATAAAATTCATGCTTCTCAAAGGCATCTCAAAACCTGCATGTTCTTAGTGGGCTTTTCAGAGACCTGAGACAACTAGTGAACAATATAGGCGGTCGCATATATAGGAGGAACTTCCAAAGAGTCCCTAGGGAAAGCCTCTCTTATCTCTGTTCTCTCCAATTTGGTAATTTGTTTTTAATGGCTGAACAAACCCATATTTTGAAATGAAGTAGATTTTTTTTGCTTTAAGAGAAAGTTCTTGGGAATGTGCTTGGCTTGCAGTTTATAGGCCAGTCCCTGAAGGAGAGGTATTGCAGAAAATTCTCCTTGCAACTGTGCTGCTTCTGACATTTGAAAGGGAGGCAGAGAAATGAGGTGAAGGATATGGCATCTTTCAGGGAACGGCTCGGAAAAATTTTCTTGTGCTCTTTGTGCCCGTCTCTTCTGGGTAAATAAGTTTTAAGAGCTCTGGTAATCTTGAATGTCCTGAAGGTAACCTTGAAGATTTTATTTGTTTGTTTGTTTGTAGCCTTTTAACAAAAACTTCTTGGGAAGGGGCAAAACCACTGGCATGGCAAAGATCTGTTGTTGTAAAGCATCTGGTTTGTGTCTCTCTGCTGTGGGATGGGTGATGATGGGTAGTGTGTCTATTACTGAGAATCTGAGCAAAAGTGAATGTAGTGGTGTAAAACCTATCATCCCCCTGCGAATTATGTTGTGTTATTTGTGCTAGTGGAGACAAGAATGAGATTTAAAAGCAATGCAACGGAGTGTGGTTTTTTCCCCCTGCTTATCAGATAGAAATTTGAAGTCCTAAGGAAAAAAAAACTGGATCATGGCAGCCTCTCTTCATGAGGGTCGGTGTACCTCTCCTGTGAGTCCTGGAGCTCTGGCTGGGACTGGGAAAGTAAATAGACTTTACTCTGTTTCGCACAGGGCGAGACAGTGCTTGGCCAGGGAAGACCCTGAAGAAGCCTGCTAGTATTTGAATGCAGCAATACAGGGGTTAAAAGGCAGCCCACCAGGCCAGTTGGAGCAGTACTCTTTGGTGAAGTGGAGGAAGTAGGACGTCAGAAATACAGAGGAGAAATATTTGTAATACTCGACTAAGCATCTGAAAACTTCATAATTAGAAACTCTTAAGATTCAGTAGAAACTCCAGCTGAAAATTTCCTGTCTTTTCTGTGCCTCCCAGCTGCAACTGAGGAGCCAGAAATGGGAGTCGTGTGTAGTCCGTGGTACGTTGGTGAAGGAGGGGAAAACATCATTGGGGCATAAACGCGGAACGTTTTTTGTAGCGCGTTTTCGTGTAGAAGTTGGTGGTGTTGCAGGGAGAGAGTTGAAATAAACTGTTCTTTGCTAGGATGTAGCAAAGGCTGCTGCTTTGCTGATAAAAGACACGTAGCATTTGGGTTTTTTTAAGCTGCCTGTGTTGCAGAACTATTTGGTTTGTGAAATTTAGCTATCCAGTCGGTCCGTGATGGTCGTGTAGTCTGTGTTTGCCTGAGCAATGTACTGAAGGCCCTTCTTTCTGCCCTGGGAACATAAGCTGTTTGTCTTGCTTTTCAGAGTCCTCTGTTTCCTCCTTCTCTCCCTAGCTGTTGTCTCTTGCTTGATCCCAAAGAAAAGATCAATTCCTGCCTCTCCCTGTGATCGCAAAAGCCAGGCTGTGTTGCCTGCTTGTTTTTCAAACAAGCACATCTGTGTGTTCTCCCCATGCTGCCTCTCAGGCTTCAAAGCAACCCTCCAGCAACATCCACAAAGCTCTCTTCTTGCTTCTTAACGCCTTTGCAACGGTATCCGCAAACCCTTGAGGAGGGCTGGTGCTTCTGAGGTGCTTTGGCTTCGAACATTAAACAAACCGTAATGTCGTTTTGTTTCCTTATTCCTTCATTTCCATATCTCTTTTCACGTACTTAGCTTTTTTTGGCAAAGACTGCTTTTTGCCCTGACCCACAGCTAGTGCTTGTGGACCCTCCAGTAAGATGGCTGACCAGTACGAGCTGGCGTGTCTATTTGGCACGGTGTTCAAAGAAGCGTCGTAATTAACGAGCCATTAAGTTATTAATGCACCTGTTTTATCTTCACAGAAGCCCCCTGTGCCACTCCACTCATCTGCAGCTTCGGAAGGCCGGTGGACCTGGAGAAGGATGACTACCAGAAGGTTATATGCAACAACGAGCATTGTCCATACAGCACCTGGATGCACCTTCAGTGCTTCTACGAGTGGGAGAGCAGCATTCTCGTCCAGTTCAATTGCATCGGCAGAGCCAGGAGCTGGAACGAGAAGCAGTGTCGCCAAAACATGTGGACGAAGAAGGGATACGACCTGGCTTTTCGCTTTTGCTCCTGCCGGTGCGGGCAGGGTCATTTGAAGAAGGACACTGACTGGTACCAGGTGAAGCGGATGCAGGATGATAAGAAGAAGAAATCAGTGTTGGAGAAGAGCACGGGAAGGTCGATGGCGGAGTCAGCAGAGGAGGCCAAGAAGGGCAGGCCGGCCAACAAGCCGCAGAAGGGCTTGAGCCATGACCTCCAGCGACGGCACTCGATGGACAGGCAGAACTCCCAGGAGAAGGGCGTCATGGGCGGCAGCTACGCAGCGCGTTCGCCTTGTGTCTCTCCCGGCCAGTCCCCACCCACCGGCTACTCCATTCTCGCCCCCACGCATTTCAGCGGCCCTCGTTCCTCGCGGTACTTAGGAGAGTTTTTGAAGAACGCCATTCACCTGGAGCCCCATAAGAAGAACATGGCCGGTGGGGGCATGTTCAGGAACGCGCATTTCGATTACGGGGCGGCAGCCGGTTTGCAAGCACATCGGTCGGGACACTTCGATGCCCCTGTGCAGTTTTTGAGAAGGCTCGATCTATCTGAGCTGCTGACTCACATCCCCAGGCACAAACTGAATACTTTCCACGTGCGGATGGAAGACGATGCCCAGGTGGGCCAAGGGGAGGACCTTCGGAAGTTTATCCTTGCTGCTCTTAGTGCCAGCCACAGGAACGTTGTAAACTGTGCGCTATGCCACAGGGCGCTGCCAGTGTTTGAACAGTTTCCGCTGGTGGACGGGACCCTGTTCCTTAGCCCATCGAGACACGATGAGATTGAATATGATGTTCCCTGTCACCTTCAAGGTACAGGTTGTCTGTCAGTCATGCTAGGTGTCATTGAACGATGGAACTGCCTTCTCTGCCCTGTCCCCCCCTCCTCATTGTAGATTTTCATCCTGGTTCTGCGTTTTTAAGCAGTTCTGTAAAGCTCGAAGTGGTGTCCAAATTAATCACGTGGATTAGATCGAAACACTTAGAAGATGTTACAAAAAAAAAAAATACCGTGTAGAAAGATCTATACCTTGTGTTTGGGTTTACAACTAGGAGATTTCTCATCTGGTTTCTAGGTAGACCACGAGAAGGTTTGCCAGCCGCTCCGTTCTGCAGTGCATGCTCACTGATTTATCTGTTGTGAGCTTTACTCCAAGATAGGACAAGGGGCAATGGATTTAAACTGAAAGAGGGCAGATTTAGACTAGATATAAGAAAGAAATTTTTCACTCAGAGGGTGGTGAGGTACTGGAACAGGTTGCCCAGAGAAGTTGTGGATGCCCCATCCCTGGAAACGTTCAAGGCCACGTTGGATGAGGCTTTGGGCAACCTGGTGTAGTGGAGGGTGTCCCTGCCCATGGCAGGGGGGTTGGAACTGGATGATCTTTGAGGTCCCTTCCAACCCTAACGATTCTATGATTCTAAGATGTACATCAGCCTTTTAAATTTAAGCGTGCTGTGCTGCAGCATGGGTGGAAGTTATATTTGTACCACCGGCAAGATGAGATGCCTCTCATCTGCTTTCAGACCAGAAAGTAACATTTTTGTTTCGTATCAAGCTATTTATTTTTTATATGGAGAAGACTATAGTCTGGCCTATGTTTAACACCGGCCTGGAGAGGTTGGACGTCGTAAAAGTAAGCTTTTAATACCGTGGGTTGAAGCAGCAATGGTGTAGTGGGGGATTCAGACTTATTTCCAAACTCCCACCTGTTTGGACTGCATCCTCATCATATCCCAGCTCCGAGCTGAGTTGAGGCCAGGGCAGGTACTACTTTTCTCCTCCTGGAGAAACAAATGGATGTGGGCTAGGACGAGCTTCAGCTCTTCCTGAGAGCTGTGCCCCAAAGTGAGTGATAAGGGCAGTACATGGCAAAACATGCCTGTCCTGCAGCCTGCCGGCAGCCAGCACGGCTAAAACCAGTCAGAGAAATTACTTGTAGTTTAGGCTTCAAAAACATAGAATTATATCTTGGAAAGGGTGTTGGGGAGGTATTCTAAAATTTAAGTTTCTCTCCTTTTGATGAAATTTGTTATATCCCATGCATGGTCATAATACGTGTTATGTGACATTCCTTTGCTCGACAAATTTTGTATTTTTTTTTTCCCTTCCTTAAATCACTGTGCGCTAAGTCACTAAGCTGTATTCATGCTAAAATTATTGTTTCTGTCTTGCCTAATGTACTTTAAGGAGAAAAAGTGATAGGCAAACGTGCAAGCCAAGAAATCTCCAGGATGAAGAGAATATACTTACGTGAGATAACAATGCTTATTTGATTTGTGGGAAGGCATGCACAACGTGCTTGTGATTTTATCAGTACTTATAGCTGGTTTAGTAATAGTGAAACTTGTCGCTTGTTAACGTTTGCCACTAAGAATGAAACTCTGCAAATTTATTTTTTTTTTCTAATTAATTGCTCCTCACCCATTGGATGATACATCTGAAAAACTCGCTCAGACAAGATGCTGTGAATAATTAATTGTTAAAATTTTTATCTCCTTGTACTGGGGAATTTGGTTGATTATCAGAAGTACTCTTTAAAATGAAATTAAGCTTGCAAGGTGCTGTTCCAGGGTGTTATTTTCTCTTCACTACAGAGAATCACTTCTTTTATTTGAGGCATCTGTAAGATATCAGGTGCCTCATTTCCTATATAACAAGGATCTGGAAAATTAAGCGGTGGGAGAGTGCAGTATTTTAATGTGCAGAAGCAGTGCAGAACTTCAGATGGGGAAAATTATTTTATCTTCCTGCACAACACAAAGCTTCTCTGTGTGGAATTGTTTGAACGTCTCCAATCTTGAGTGTTCGCTTTAGGAACAGAGTTTATTATATTTGCACTTTAGTCTCATCACATCACATTTTCTAGAGCTGAACGTGCCAATGTGAAATAACTCAGTTTTTCCCAGCTCATACTAGCAAGCTTATTTTGTATATGTATATTAAAAAGACTCTGATTTTTCTTCTCACTTTTCTAAAATAGTTGGCTTAAAAACCAAAACAAGTTAAAAACCAAACCATTAATTCTGAAAGTGTCTGGTATGGACTAACCATAAATTGTTAATATTCTATTCCCTTTTATCTAGAAGAGGTGCAAGATTTGTGCGTTCATTAAATTACAGGTTGTGATGTGTTCAGTACTTTGATGGTAAAAAGCACAAATTGCAATCCAAAATAAACACATATTATATGCAGTCCTGTTTTGTAGCTGAGCTGTAATTGCACTGCTTCTTAGCTTTGTCTTAGATAGCAGTGCAAAATATGGTGTATTACAGAATTAGTACTCTGTGTCAACCCACTTCTAGTAGCCAACTATTCAACTACAGGTTGATTAGATGACTACAAATTGGGCATAATCTAGATACTACTACGCCTTTGTAATTTGCGTAAGGCTTTTTGTTTTGTGTGAAATTTGCATCATGGATTTTGCATTGGTGAGTTTAGTCACGTTTATGTCGAGAAAACATTTCATTTTCAGGTCTGAACCACTTGATTTTTATGGAAGTTCGTATGACTCAGGTTTTGAAAGTCATTGTGCCTACAGAGCCCAAGGTCACAATAGAGCTCGATAGATTCATAGTTCTGAATGGCCAGTTAAAGTCTGTGTATATGTAATATATGATGTTTTAAAGTATACTTACTGTTAATGAAGGATCAGGAAAAAGTATGTGAACAGATATTGCTCTTCTGACTGTTGCTTTTTCCCATGAAGAATATTAGATTCTTAGTTCCCTCTTTGCTGGAAGATTTTGGCAAGTTGTTAAATGAATCTGTACCCAGCTTGCTAATAAGCTTCAACACTTCTCCACTCCTTCTGTCAGGTGGGGATGAAGCTAGGGCACAATCCTGGTTTTGGAAACGCTGCAGCTAATCATCTGTCTTAACCTGGCAGCTGTTCATGGAGCTTCAGCAACTCCTTTTATAAAATATTTTGCTAAAGTCTACCAGCAAATGGAGGAAGGGAGGGTGGGCAGCTTGATGACTAATTCCTGAGTTTTGCATTCATGGAAAATAGCTTTAGTCAAGCCCTATGTATTTCCTATAGAGAAATGCTTTTTACTTAATCATTCACCCTTTTTGAAAAAAAAAAAAAGATTTTAACAAGGTGTGATGTGTGTCACTAAAAAGCAGATAATACATTGCAGGAAATGTCTGTTTTAATCTTCTGTTCTAGTCTCCTTAAGAAGTGTGTTTCCTGTCCACAGGAAGGCTTATGCACCTCTATGCTGTTTGTGTAGACTGCTTAGAAGGGGTTCACAAAATTATCTGCATTAAGTGCAAGTCCCGATGGGATGGAAGCTGGCATCAGCTGGGAACTATGTATACCTACGATATTCTGGCAGCATCTCCCTGTTGTCAGGTTAGTACTGTACTTAAATAAGACTCATAAAGTGAATTTCCAACTGGTGGTAAGCAAAGCCAAGGTTTGTGTTTCCTCTTCTGCCTTCCCATCCTCCACCCTTCTTTTCCAGCCTTTACCTGTGAGTGAAATACAAGAAAGCTGACCGAGTCCTTGTCCTTTGGTCTTAACATACGAGGTACAAAGACCTGTAGCTAGACAAAGGCCAATGAAATGGTCAGTGGTTATTTTCAAATAGAGCATTCACAGTTAAATCTGATGCTTAGGATGATCACTAGCAAGTACGTTTGCCATCAGATATAATTCCAGTAGTATTTTAATAACAATTGCACATTTTTAGGAGACGCTTCATATATTCAAGTTTCTTTTAGTTGCTTGAGCTGTGTTTTATCATAAGGTAATTGTAGCAAAAAAGCCAACGGAACAGAAAGGTCTAAAGAGTCTGTGTGCTTGGAGGTTACCCAGCTCTCCTTAATCAGGCTGCGACCGACTATGATGATGGTACTCTGCCACAGCCTGAAGCAGCTTAGTTTTCATTAAATGCTCACCTAATCTGTACCTTGGGTGAGAAAGATCCGAGGCCTGGGGTTATTCCAGAGTAGTCACATGCCTGAGGCAGCAAAGTGCTCAGTGTCCGAGAGAATTGTCCATGTGGTCATAGAATCACAGAATGGTTTGGGTTGGAACAGACCTTAAAGATCATCTAGTGCCAACCCCCCTGCCATGGGCAAGGACACCTTCCACTAGATTATGTTGCTCAAAGCCTCATCCATCCTGGCCTTGAACACTTCCAGGGATGAGGCAGTGATGGGCAGAGCACTTTTGTTGTGCAGGTGGCACATGGGAACAGCCCTGAGAACCGTTTGTCTGGGAACAGCTCAGTGGTCCACTCGGGATGCCCAGGAGCGAGCTGTTGCCTTTGGGCATGGAAGTGGTGGTACTGGGTGAGAACAGGAGCGTTGCAAAGATGCATTCATTCCAAGTATGATCACTTCATGGTATTGTGCGTACGTAAGAGCAATCTAAAATAGAGTTTTGTCAACATGGAAAATGCCATTTAATTTTAAATTGAACCTACTTACCAAAATGTGCTGCTCAAAAGACAAGTGGTGTTGCTGCTACTGGATAAAATGACATTGATAACAGTTATAAGTAAAGGCAGAGATAGTACCTCCAAATTTAACCTCTTGAGATTGTAACTTTTTTTTAAAAAATGGAGACTTTTAAAGATAAAACACTGATGTTGACTTGCTAGCTCTGTAAAAGCCAGCAAATTTAAATCTGAATTGCTTCTGTTGACTGTACAAGACAAGAATTAAGGTCTCATTACACAAGAGCCTTAATTATATGATTAATGGACAGTGTGACAGTACACGGTAAGTAATAGAACTATGAAATCATTAGCTGCGGTGACTGTGATTGCCAGATAATACGCGCTATTGTTTCACTGTGATTGTTACAGATGATTCTGTGCATACAGAGGAATGACACTTAAATATGTTATATAATTTAACTCCAAATTGCCTTGCTAATTTCTATTTTGAATAATTTCGTACCTTGTTTCAAAATATTTAATTATGCATCACAAATGTACGTATAGGATAATGCGGTGCAGCCACTGTCAGGTTACTAGCAGCCTGATGTGCGAGACAGTAGCAAAGGGGAAAGCAACACTTTAGTTAAAAAAAAATCTTACAAATCCATGCCCTACTAGATTGTATTTCTTAGAATTTCTGCTTTTCAAGCAGAGCAGATGGCTGTGGAGCTGATAGCTTGTTTCTTTTTGTGTCTTGTCTCAATGGTAATAGTACTTTAATAGTTTCTTCCTCTCCTCATCCTAGGAAAATTCCTTAAATCAAGATTGCCACAGAAAATCATTCTTTGTTCTTTTTGGGGAAGAGCTGAAGCTTTCACTGGCGTGTCAGGCTGCGAGGTTAAGCTGTGATACAGCTCTGGCCCTCGCTGCTCTTTTGCCACCTTTACTCTTAAACTCCTTTGCCATCTCAAATCTCTTCTGCTTCTCTTGAGTGTTCCAGGCAGCCTGCTGAGCTTTCACACCGCCTGTTGCTTTCTTTACATCCCATGGGCTGGGTTTCTCAGCTACATTTCTTCCGAACACTTACTTGTTTTTGGTGCTGCTGAGCATTAATAGCTCTGTCTGTCCTCACCCCTGACCTTTAATTATTTCTCATATCCACCCCGTTAACATTGGTCCTTTCTCAGCTGGATTTTGTAGAATAGTTTGTGTGCTTGAAGTGATGTTTTGTTTGTATAACCTGATAGATATTATAAATTTTTAAATAGATACCTCAAGTGATAAAACACCGTGCCATAAAGTAGATCGAGTTATACATTTGTTAAGCCAAAAGATTAAAATGCTGGTATATTTCATGGACAGATCATGTTCAAAGGTCAACCTAAACGGTTAAATGGCATGATACAAATGTAAAATTTCTCTCTCTGCTTTGAGGCTTCATTAATGATTTATTGAGACAGCACTTCTCGTACTGGGGATTGAGGAATTGGTCCAGAGATTAATCAACACAAACCACTCGTGTATTTGTATAAACTTGGAAATTCTCTACCTCCTATCAGTCAGAGTGGGAGGTGGTTTTTACTCTCCAGAATTTGGTGGTGGTATTTCACATGAAAAACATTTGTGTGTGCCTGTGAGTTACTGGTCCGGGTGAGGAATGTCCTTACCAGCAAATCCCATTACAGTCCCTTCCCTGACGTACCCCTCTCCGGCTGGGCCGGGCAGGGGGCTGCGTCCGACACTTTCTTTTTCAGAGCAAGAAGCAGAGGTGAGTTTGGGTATTTCAAAAGGTTTTTTTTGTTTGTTTCTTTGTTCTTTTACAGGCTCGACTGAACTGTAAGCACTGTGGGAAGCCGGTAATAGATGTACGGATTGGCATGCAGTATTTCTCTGAATACAGCAACGTCCAGCAGTGTCCTCACTGTGGAAATCTAGACTACCACTTCGTGAAGCCATTTTCTTCATTTAAAGTTTTGGAGGCTTATTGACGAAAGCTTTGCTTTAGTAATAGCTATTTTATGGGTATTTCAACTTTATTACATATCTTTTTATAGGATTCATTCTGTGATGAAATTTAATTTCTTTTCTAACTGAAAGAGCAGCTTCTTTGTCTGTGTACATATTAATATGTATATATATACATGTTGTTAAAACCAGAATCCTCCTGACAAGATCTCTGTGAAGGTTGGAGGAAGCCAATTTAATGGCCTTGGAATATATCCCAAGTGTGGGGTAAAGTTCAGCTAAAAATGAATCGATTTGATTTTTTTTTTTTTTTGTATAATTGTAATACAGTTTGTAGGAAGGGTGCGGGGAGACAGAAGAACATGTCCGGTTGGAAAGTGGGTAATTCTGTAGGGTTGTCTTCCCTCCAGCTTGGTGGAAATGGGGAATCCCTGGAAAGAAACCGTCCCATTATTGTTCGACTCATTCAGCCTTTCGCATTGGTTCCCACGGGCGCGGGAGCTGGCCCCGTGCTGCCAGTCCCCTCAGCAGACCTGCTCTCAGATTTCCTGAGACGGGGTAAACTAAGGTATTGTGACAAGTGAATGTAAACGTGTGCCAGAAAATGCAATCTTCAAAGGAATGACTCTTTTTTTTGGCATAGTGTCTTCCTGCCGTGTGCGTTTGATGCGCCTTGCCCTCGCTGACGGAGCGTACGGCAATAGCGCTGCTGCCACCGGGGCTGCCGTGTGCCCGGTCGGGTCATCTGCTCGTCCCAAAACAAGACAGAGATTAAAATGCTTTATTTAAAAGTGTTTCTTCGCAGGCATTTTAGGGAAGGAACAGGCTGAGCTGAACGGGGATGTGTTTGTATGTGTCTGCTGGGGCTGAGGCTTTGCTGCCCACTGCGAACCGGTGTGACTGGTGTGGAAGCAGGACCGTGAAGTGGGATCGGGGCTGTCAGACCTGTCAGAGCTGAGAGGTACTGAGTACCAAACATGGCCTTGCTTTCTAAAACAATTAATTGCTGCACCTTTGTCTTTCAAAATTGCATTCAGTCCACGATCTAAGAACTTGGAGACTTTTTAACAAAGCAAACTTAGCGTATTTGCTTTTTACACACCTCTGTGCTGTACCTAATCGACTATGCATTAGGCACTGAATTGGTATCAGAGGGCTTGGCCCTGTAGGCTCTGCAGTTGTTTCTTGGTTCCCATTTCTCCTTTCCTTAAATAAAATTTTTACAATAGGTCATTAATCTTTTGCTTGGTTTCTCAAGCCAATTGAGATTTAGAGGAGGTGGTTGGGTTTTTTGTTTGTTTTTCTCCATAGTATATTTATGGAGTGTTTGTCCACTTGAGAGCTGTGGGTTTTGTTTCTGTTTAAGAGGTGCGATTATTTTTAGTTTCTTCTGAAGTCGTTTGGTTTTCCCAAATTAGAATCTTTTTAAAGAGCGTATCTGTTGAAGTCACGGTCTGGAAAAAGGCCCTGATACTCTGCCACCCTGGGAAGGACAACAAAAAAGTCAGAAGCCAAAAAACTGTTTCATACGCTGGACTGAGAATTATGCTTTCTACTAAGTTAAGAAATTAACGTGCACATAAAACTCAAACTGAATATCCATGTTTCTTTGTGCATAAAAATGCCAAGTTCACAGATTTATTTCCTGGCTGTCTTCACTGCAGAGTTAGCTCCTTTTAGCGTTAGCCACTGTTCTAGTAATACTGGAGCTGCACAGAGGGCTTATGTTGGCACAGATCACTCACTGCTAACTTGCGTGGTAATGTCCTTAGAAGGGAGCCAGCTCATGTTAATGGTTTTCACATCTGGACTGTCTTGTACAGTTACACTGGTGATCCGCTGCTGGTCTGAACAGTGATGTTAGCAGGCTGTGGTAGTCATCACCACTGATGCTCCCTTCCTTCTGTCCTCGCTCCTGTGCTTGGTTTTGGGTCTGGAGCACATCCTTGGGGTTTTGTGCAGTTGTTCCCTGTTTGTGGCAGTTTTGGGAAAACCTATTTCCTTTTTAAGGAGAATTACGTCTGTCCTGGTGCGGCTACCACAAACCAAGTACCACCAAGCCCAGTTGTAGCAGGACCAGCTCTGTGACCATTGCCCATAGGAGCAGGAAGTGGTCCAGGCACACCTGGCTGGAAGAAGTTGTCTAGCAGATAAAACCTTGTTAGCTGTGCAGTATAGACGGAGAACAATCAAGTTACAATTTGAATTAACTCCTCAGGGAAGATGGCCCCTTCAACTTTGATGGTGCCTTGAGCAACCTGATGGAGTTAGGGTGGCTAACAAGGTTTAGAGTTGCGTTGCCTGGCAGAACCTGACCAGACAGACAATGGCTAGACTGTGCCAGTGGCCTGAAAAAAACACAGCGAAGACAAAGCTCCTGTAATGAGAAAAATTAAAGGATACATCTGTAACTGTAGCATTTGATCTTGAGTGCTCATCACTCATGCCATGAGTCTAGGGTGTTGATCCCATATAGACCACATGGTGTTTTGTATCCACTTTTTCATGCATTCATCGAGGGGAGGTGTCACTGTACAAAGAACGTGGTAGAGGAGAATTGAGATCTGGAGTCCTTCTTAATATTTGTTCATTTCCTTTCCTTAGAGTATCTTAATTTACAATTGTGTTCTTAGTACTTAGGTGCCTCTCCAGACATGTAAGTGTGACAATCAATAATGAGTAGACACGGTAAAAGGGAAGTTGGACAGCTTTAAAAACACAAGCGTAGGAAAGGAAGTACAGCATATTCAAGTCAAAACCAAGAACGCAGCAGACTGAGAAACTGGGAAGGGGAAAGCATATTTAAAGTCTTAACAGTGGCAAGGAGTTGGTGTACAAATCTATCCAAGAAAACAATTTATTTCTCCTTCAATTTTCCTTTTAATTCTGCTGTGAAGTGAGTCTTGCCTACTGCTTCAGGAAATACCTATTTTCTTGCAAAACACCTCTCTCAACTGGAGGCTAGCAGCACGTGTAGCACTGTAAAAATGACCCTTGAAGGAAACCAGCTGAGCTACAGAAAGATTCCTCTGAACTTTCACTCCAAAGTAAATTGTCCCTGATTTGTACAGAATACTTTCCGTGCTTCTTGCTGGTACTGAAAACTAGTCTTGGGTTACTGCAAAATGCTGTTATTTTTTGTAACGTGCATCAGATTCCAGTCAAACAGTCAGGCCCACCCTTTGGCCATGAGAAGTTAAGCTGGGCTTTGCATACGTACGAAGGCAGAGGTAACTTCTTTGGGACCTAATGGCTACTTCAGGGGTTAAACTAGACCGCAGTTGGTTTGCTTTCTGTCTTGATGAGCACTGGAAGTAGTCATGAGCTTTAAATGCGCCAAAAAGGAAATGATTTCCCTAGCTAGGGGTTTGCTTGCTTTGCTTGTTCGGCTAAAGTTTATTCTTCATTACCTTTCATTTTTCTGATGCTGCGTGTTCTGTTTAATCTGTCCTGTGGCCAGATTAAATTGTGCCTGAAATATGTTTTGTAAACAAGAATACAGCCTCTGGATTTGGAGGTTCATTCTACTCCTCTTAAGTGCACGATACTCCTTGTGATAGTAATAGGAGTTGCATGTGCAAATGCTTTTCTTTCCAGTAGTTAACTCTGTTTTCCATAGGAGAGGCTTGCATTTAGATAGACTTCATATTTTGGATGTGTAAAAATGAATCCATCCATCAGTGGGATGTTTAAAAGTAAATTTTGTTAACCGTAGCTAACACAATGGACATCTTTCACACGCTGATGTGTAATTTGACATCTAGCAAGGTGAACAGCCTGAAATTCTTGTTCTGTCTAATGCTGTGGAGTCACTATAAAACTACAGTGTTTTATAGCCAGCCCATAGACTATCCTATAGTCTATTTGCATTAACATCTCCAGTAGTGAGCAGTGTATTCGTAATGAATTTAGTTGGGAGAATAGGGAAAATTCCTTCAAGGGAGGCATCTAACCCAATTTCTTTCTTTTTTCTTTTTTTTTTTTTCCTCCCCTCATGTGCTCTTCAGTTTGCTGTACCAGGTAACCGAGGACAAACATGTTATTGTAAGGCCACTGGTGAGAAAACCCCTCAAAGATATACTTGTCCATAAAGGTTTCTTGTTGAGACATTCTTGAATTGCACTTTTGCAGATGGAAGAATATGTACATAGCAAATGAATGTTGATGAAATTAAAATAATTGGTTATGATATCCTTCGCGTGTGTTGTTAGAGAATATTTTGTTGTGACTTCTCTGTATTAAAAAGTAATAAATACCAGACAGCTAACAGTGTGGGTTCTTCTTTCTCCCCTCTTCTTTTAACTGGTTTCTTCCACCTGCTCTTCATAGAGGGACCTGCCCTACTCACCTGAAGTGTAAAGGGCACGGTGAAAACTGGCTTTTGGCGTCCATTAAATCGAAGCTTTGATGTAGTCACGTTGAAGACTGCTGTACTAAAAGGTGGGGTGGGGTGTGACGTGTCCCCTTGCAAAACACAAATTCTGTTCCCTTTGTTGGCATTGGAAATGCTCCTCCTGCAGCGTAGCATGTCCTGTGGGAGCTGTTTCGGGATCGCCCGTGTGCCATGCCAGCCGTGGTCGGTGGGGATGAATAGAGGTCGGAGTGCCGAGTCCTTCACTTCTGGTTGAGTCTGTTAATGGAAGTATGCCCCTCTGGTGCCTGAGAAATATCAGAAGGGCTTCTGTAGGGGAGGATGCAATACGGCAGCACTAGGCAAAAGGGTTTCCCATGTTACAACTCAACATTTGGTCTCTGAAACCGCGTTGCAGGGGAGGGAGCCTCAAATCCTTGCTTCCTGCATAAGGTTTTCAGTGGCCTGACTAATCATCTAATCATGCATTTTAGCAAACCTTGCTCCATACGCTTACAGCATGGTGTTTCAGCCTTTGCATATCACCACAGAGAAGTTCAGGAAGGATATAAATGACCAAGGCGATCTGGACTTGGAAAAGGTAAAGCAAATACTGCCACGGGGAAAGGAGGGACATGGCTTAGGAGAGGTGAGGTGTGATTTGAAGGTTGGAAACACTGTCTGAAGAGCCAACTGCAGCTGTTCAGGTTTAATTCTGGAAGCAGATACTGTGGCTGGCTGGAATAACTTTCAAGCTGAAAAACTGTGTGTTGTGTTCATTGTGAAAAGCACTCTGGATAGATGCCCTTAAAATACAAAAATCTGTTTACAAGGTGGAAATGTAAATAAGCTACAATCAAGTAATTGCAAGTGGATGCAGTGATTCCATATCGATATTTTGCTGAAGGGATCTTAGGTCACGGTTTAAGCCTTCAGCCCACGTGGGAAAACAAAATGAGAACTAGTATTTCTGGGAAACTGTTCCCCTAGCTTAATTACTGCAGTCTTTACCACTTTTGGTACTGAGCACTAAACTGCAGAACTTCAGGTTTGATCTGTTGCTTTAATTACTGTGTTGCTAAATAGCGTTGTGAGAATGTGGAGGAAAGAAAAAGTCACTGAAAAAAGGCTTTTCAAGCTGTTACATGATATAGTATGTGGTTAAAATGGGGATGGCACAGGCAAATTGGGTTAGGAGCATGCCTGGGCTCATGTTCCTGCTGGAGGCATCCCTGATTCTATCAAAAGAGGGGAGTGAACTATTCGGGCTGCGTATGTGTGTGGGTGTGTGCACCTAAAAATACACGTCCAGGTTTCACACAGCTACATTCATATTTGATTTCTATTCTGACAGTATTGTGTGAAACAACTTCTGTTCGTTCTGATGCTAGTAAAACCTGGCCATATAAATCAAAACGCGCTTCCCTGTTAAGGCTGCAGCTGCTGTGCTTTGTCATGGACTTGGTGGATTAGTAATTTTTGGCCTTAAATACATGTATTAGTCACTGGGTTTCCTGCACATGGGCTTTTCATTCGGTGGTGTCCAGCCAACATCAATGGGATGTGCAGAGAAACTACAGCGGCTGGTGTCACTCCGTAACCCACAGACCTCCTGATGTGATGCTCACGTGGGCAAAGCCTGCAGGGCCAAACCAGCCCTGGTGGCATTCAGGAGTAGCTCTCAAGCCACGTTCCAAGAAGAGATTTGCTCCTTCCTCCCATGAAGAAAAAGGTTTCCTTTTTGTAATGTACCTGCCTGGAGTGCTGTATATTCAGGAGTTTCCATCTGGCACCACTATATGATGTAACCCCGAAGCTACTCCCTTTTGTTAAACGTGCCCTGCGCTTGTTTTCTTGTGAGAAAAGCACGTGTGCAGATCACATCCATCTTACTGCTCCTGCGTCCCATTTTCCTGGCTACGTCCTCATTTAACGAGCATTTGAAAAAAATAAAAAGCTCCGGCAGGATCGTTTCAAAATAAAAATCTCCCTGGTATCCAGATAGAGTTGCAGAATTCCAAATCAATGCTGCCTTTGTGCGATGCCTGCATGACTCTTACTAATACAAGAGTCATAACTGGAATGGAGTCTTTGGAGACAGAAGGTAATCCGGCCATAAAATCAAGGAGACTTAAATAATAACATAAATTGCCAATTGCCAAATACTTCCGCCTTTTTTTTTTCCTTCTCTTTTTTTTGGGTTTTTTTTTTTTTCATTGCCTGAGCTTTTAGATGAGTTTGGCTCCAACCAAAGTAATACCTTGTATTTGGAATGTGATTAATAGTAGGCTCATTTTAATTGCCCGGGACTTGTTCTAGGAACCATCCCTGCTAGCCGACTACTTGTATAATGTTTGCAAACCTCTAAATCCCCACGTGGTAAACTGATCCTTTCGTATTCGTATGTTTAGGAAGCAGCATTCTGTTGGCACAAGACACAGATGCCAGTTGAGGATACTGAGCCGAGCTCTTCCTTTCCTGTGTCGTCTGTAAGACCTGGAGGCAGACAGCGCCTCTGAGATGGCAGACAAAAGGAAGATCAAGAAACTGAATCAGAATCAAGGATCAGCATTTTAATAACGAAGGAATATTTTCTTTAAAGCTTTATTTAAATGATTGCTATGGTTACAGGCTCTGTAACCAGGATACTCCAGTTGCCACAAATAGTAATTGAGATTAGCCTGCTTTTTAATCTCCAATTTTCTGCCAAAGGATACATTGGACTGCGTGGGAGTCTTTCCTTGCCATCGGGCAGCCTTTCCGTTTGGTGCAGGCGGCGCTGGGTGGGCTGGCCGGGCTGACGCCGAAGCGGGAGCAGGCTGCAGACCTTGGCATGTGGCCGGGAAGGACGTGGGGATCGGGGGGCCGGGAGCGAAGCGCCGCGTGCGCCGCGGGGCGATGCTGAAGGCACCGCGCAGCCAGCTGGGCTGGAGCACGAGTGAGGCACGGGGTAAGGGGTGTTGCCTCTCCAAAGGCTTATGGCAGTTTTTTCCTGATGTTTTCGTAAGCTCACTTAAAAATTGGCAGTGCTGGTACCTTGTTGAATTTAACTTCCCGTGGCTCTGGCTGGAAGAGTCCCTTGTTCTGCTAGAAGAGGTGTGGTGAGTAGGTCGAGAGAGGTTCTCCTCCCCCTCTGCTCTGCCCTGGTGAGGCCGCATCTGGAATATTGTGTCCAGTTCTGGGCCCCGCAGTTCAAGAAGGACAGGGAACTGCTGGAGAGAAGTCCAATGCAGGGCCACAAAGATGATGAAGGGAGTGGAGCATCTCCCTTATGAGGAAAGGCTGAGGGAGTTGGGTCTCTTGAGCTTGGAGAAGAGGAGACTGAGGGGGGACCTCATTCATGTTTATAAATATGGAAAGGGTGACTGTCATGAGGATGGAGCCAGGCTCTTCTCACTGGCATCCAATGATAGGACAAGAGGAAATGGATATAAGCTGGAACATAGGAGGTTCCGCTTAAACATGAGGAAGAACTTCTTCCCAGTAAGGGGAACAGAACACTGGAACAGGCTGCCCAGAGAGGTTGTGGAGTCTCCTTCTCTGGAGATGTTCCAAACCCGCCTGGATGCGTTCTTGTGTGATCTGATCTAGGTGGTCCTGCTCAGGCAGGGGGATTGGAGTAGATGATCCTTTGAGGTCCCTTCCAATCCCTAACATTCTGTGATTCTGTGATTCTTCACATCTTCCCTCCCACTCGTGCTGGGGCTGAAGGGATGCTCACTCCTGGGGTGGGAGGCATGGACCTGGCTCTTTCCAGACCCACTGAGCTGACTCCGCTCCTCAGTGCTTGCAGGTACAAGATGCAACGTGGAGAGGCTGAAGCCGGCCCTGCGGAGGGCCAACATGGATATGACTGAGCTGAATCATTTTGCCTGTGTTCTACCTCCCTCATCTGCAATATGCTTGTGACCTACTTCTAAGGACTATTTATCTGAAACGTTTGCATGGAAAGGAAGGAAAAAAGGAACGACTCTTAACTGCTGTATGTCAGTGGCATAATACCTGTTGCCCAGGGGAACATAAAGCATCGTGAGCTTGCTCGAGATGTCTGCACCACACAGATGTCTCGTGAGGGTCCGTGCTTCATTACTCGTGCACTGGCATAACTGCACTGTTACTGCCGTGATGTGACCACTTAGTGCGAGGCATCGTGCCCGTGGAGGTGGAGCAGCTACATGGAAGGTGGAGCAGGATCACCTGCTCATGTTCCTGCTCTTCGGGAAGATCCTGATAGAAGTAGCTTTCAGGAGCTGCCCATCTATGGCTGAAATAAATGAGAAAAGAGTAGCTTGCAGCAGAGCTGGGAAGCCAAGCCAGGATTTTGACAACGTAGCTAGCCTCCATCTCCTGAAGTCTGTGGACATGGTGGTGTGCCTGTTTATGCCAGAAGAGGATTTGTACTAGTGCTTCAGATAATTGCTGGACATCAGAAGTTCAGAGTACAGGTGTTGCTGAGAACAAGCGCTGTATACATTAGTCTAGTCATGTGTTTAGCAGAACTCTCATTAACAAGGAATTCTTAATAAGAATTATAATATTCTTATTAATGAGGAATTACCCTCTAAATCTCTTTCACAGGAAGAAAAGAGTCAGAGATCTGACCCATACAGTAAGGTGAGGACCTTTGGCTGAAGGCATGAAAGAGGTGATGGGAGAATTAACATTTCACTTCTCCTCTGGAGAGCGCAGAGCAGAGGACAGTTAGAGGGAGCAGTGTCCTGACACCACAGACCGGGGCAAAGGCGGAATTAGCATTTTGGTGAAGATGGGGAGAGCTTCCATCAAGGTGTTTGATGGCTGTAAAATTTGGCTTGGGTGAAACTGTCGTTGAGAACAAAGGGCTTTGGTCTCCTTTTCCTGTCATTACCATTGTTAGGGCTGGTGGCACAGCTCGGGCACAGCCCAATGCAAGAACGCCTTGAGAGAGGAGGGGAGTCTCTGGGTTGCCCTCGGCTTTTGCCGAGGATCATGTCCACATGCTGGCCCTCTCCTCCATGGGGATGGCAGCGTTGTCGCAGCCTCACTGGAGGTTTGTTGCTTGTGCAAGTTTTGGTGTGCTCCGTGACTGACCTTCCCTGCGTGCTGGCAGGAGAGGAGCGCTGGGTGCCCAGCCACGTTCTGCTCCCGGGCTGAAAGCATGGCTGCCCTGCTGCCACCTCCGTGCAAACACACACCTGCACCTAAAGCAGCTGCACTTTCCAGGCCAGAGTATTATGGAATCCTCTCTCCCCACTGTGTTCAGCTGCTGGTTAGTGGAAACGTAGTTTTGTGAGTCAAACCAGAGAAAGTGGGCCAAATTTTAAAGTAGGTGAGTATGATCTCCAGAAAAAATACTGCGTGACTGTGAACTCTTGTTTTCTTCTGATTGTTTTGACAGAGGACAAGGCACGAAAAACGTGCATGCGAGAACTTGCACTGGTTTAACTGCATCAATTTGAAAATGGTCAGGAATGATCAAGACTCAGGAACGTCTGCATTGCACTTTTGAAAATCTGTAGTGTGGTAGTGAGGACCCCAAAAGAAGCCTGACTTTCCTCTATAGTACCGTCACTCCCTCTGACTGCCGCAGATGTACACTGCACCGGCACAGTGGAAGATACTTCAGACAGGCTTTTGACTCCTGGAGTTAGTAGTGCGAGGGCACAAACCGTGAGAGCTTCATTGCAGTGTCTTAACCTTTTGGGCTTAAGGGACCAAGTAGTAGACACCTCACGAGTCTTAGCAGTTAAGTAGTTAATCATCAGCTATGGCTGTGACTCTTAGCTGTTTCATCAGTTTTTAAACCAAAAACACATATCCAACAGACTTCAAAACAATTCTTGCACACTTATTGTTCGGGCTTTGCTGGTTAGAGTACCCCTGGGACATGCCCCTGTAGGGGTACGTTTCTGTTCAATATGTTTATCCATGATCTAGATGCAGGAGTTGAATGCACCATTAGTAAGGTTGTTGATGATACCCATCTGGGAAGTGCTGTTGACTCTTGAGGGACAAGAGGCGTCGCAGAGGGATCTAGATAGATTGGAACATTAGCCAATGATTAACGGGATGGAATGTAAGAAGTCAAAATGCTGGATCCTGCACGTAGGACGGAGTAATGCCGGGCACATGTATAAATTGCGAGAGTGGCTAGAGAGCAGCCCTGTAGAAAGGGGCCTGGGCGTGCTGGTCAACAGCAGGCTCAATACAAGTCCACAGTGTGTCCTGGCACCCCAGAGGGCAAACCGTGTCCTGGGGTGCATCAAACACAGCGTAACCTGCCAGTCCAAAGAGGTGATTGTCCTGCTGTGTGCAGCGTTGGTGCAGCCTCACCTCAAGTACTGTGTGCAGTTCTGGGGCCCACGATTTAAGAAGGATGTGAAGGTTCTTGGATGCTTCTAGAGGAGGGCAACAAAGCTGGTGAAAGGGCTGGAAAGAATGTCCTATAAGGAGTGGCTAGAGACTTTGGGCTTTTCTAGTTTGACGAAAATTAGGCTGAGGGATGACCTCATTGCTCTCTACAGCTTCCTGAGGAGGGGATGTGGAGAAGGAGGTGCTGATCTCTTCTTCCTGCTGTCTCTACCTTTCAGGTAGTTGTAGATTGTGATAAGGTCTCCTCTCAGCCTCCTTCTCTCCAGGCTAAACAATCCCAGTTCCCTCAACTGCTCCTCGTAAGACTTGTGCTCTAGACCCTTCACCAGCTTCGTTGGCGTTCTTTGGACATGCTCCAGCACCTCAATGTCTTTCTTGTAGTGACGGGCCCAAAATGGGCTTAATAATTTGCTTTTAACTTTTGGTCAGCCCTGAAGTGTTCAGGCAGTTGGACTAGATGATCATCCATTCCATTGGATGATTTCCAATGGAAATTATTCTATTCTATTCTATTCTATTCTATTCTATTCTATTCTATTCTATTCTATTCTATTCTATTCTATTCTAGATCAGCCGCTCAGTGGTAGGCTGGTATGACAAGACAATGTCTTTACAAGACTGACTTAAGCTTCTTAACCTTTAAGGATTAGAAAAGATTTTTGCTTGTTTTGTTTTCTCTGACTGAATGTAACACGCATGGGTGTGCTTTAACCAAGTTCTTGCGGTGCTGCATTTTTCTTCTTACTAATCCTTGTAGCATTTTGCCTGGCAAGCAGGAATAGTACATGCAGAAAGTTCGTACACCTGTGTAAATGTTGTTAACAATTACTACTCTGCTGAGGACTCAAAGATTTGCCAAAGCCTCAGGAGAAGAACTTTATCAAGCGTAGAACCTGAGCTTATGGGAGGTAGGGCCCCAGTAGCTGATGCTGTGTCACACATCCCCTTGGAGCTGCAGCTGCAGAGGGGTGAGGATTTTGCATTTCCAGCATACCTGGATGAACCCACCTGTTTGCCAACGGTTGCTCCTCTGCTCAGCTGGCACAGCTGCCTACATAGTCATCCCCCAAGCAAAGCCAGTTCAAAATGATCTGGTTTGCTTGAGCATTTTCCTAACTCAATCTAAAGCTGCCTGATGCATTTTCACCAGGCTGGGTTAGGGAATGATCACAGGAGCTGGTACGCTGGCAAAATTGGTGAAGGGTTAAGCTGTGGTGGAGGTCATGGTGAGGCACTGGGGGGACTGGGGGTTGAACGGGGAGTGGTAGCTGCTTTGCTTGATTGGCAGCAGTTCAAGCAGGCAGCAAACTCACTGATACAGTTAAGCATATACGTGGGCTCTCTTGTCATGAAATAAGGGTGTTTCATGTCATCTCAACAGAAGAAGAGCTCCGTTTGTTCAACCTGGAGAAGGCTCAGGGGGAATGAACTGTTGTCTTCAACCAATGATGGGAGGTTATGGAGAAGACAGTGGTGCACAGTGGCAAGGCGAGAGGCCAGGGGCATGGCTGCACCAAGGAAGATTCAACAGAAGGAAAAAAAAATCACTGTGAAGGTAATCAAACATGGGAACAAGTACCCAGAGGTGTGCAATCTCTGTCCTTGGAAATACTCAAAACTGACAGGACCCGAGCAACCCGATACAATTTCGAGATTGGTCCTTCTTCCCTTAAGAAGGGGAGGTCACCTCTAGAGGTCTCTAACAACATGAAATATTCTATGATTATAATTTTTTATAGCATTTTGTATTAGATGAAAGCAATCAATCTTACTGAGAAGTAAATGCTGCTTGCCCTCAAAATAACTCTCAACCATGTTTACTACCCAAATTTACATGCAGGAAGATGAGGCAGAAAGATCATTCATTTGTCTGAGACACAGGGTCCCAAGAGCAGGGATTATAATGCAAAAATCGCAGGGGTTTCAGGTGCACAACCTGGTGTGTGCAGTGTGTGTCTCCCCATGCTATCTACCAGTGCCGATGGGATTCTCCAGGGTGCAGCACAGTGAGAATCCCAGCTCCTCCCTGGGGCGGAAAGGCACCAAGAAGAGCAGTGTGTCCCTGCATGTTAGACCATTAAACTGTCTTACTACAGCCCTGCAAGTCTGTGTGCTTTGTAGCTGTAATAGACCATGCTACATCATATGATATGTTACATCAATATATCATGAAGATGTGAGTGTGATACGTGTTAATTCACCAGTAGCTGCCGATGAAGCTGTGCTCCATCATGAATGTCTATTGGCATGTGCATAATACAGACATAGAAATAGATAATGGCAACATGATGAACTGAAGATGTGGAAGGCCTGGGTGTGTTAAAGGCAGCCACTGTTCTGCACACACAAGGTAAATGAGATCTTTTATCGAAGTTCAGTCTCCTTTCTGGCGAGCCAGCTGAACACACCATGCTGCTGTGTACCATGCTTGCAAATTGTGGGTATTTTAGTCTATATTTTGAAGTGTCGCGGATGTATTTAGTGATGCGGAAAATGAAAGGTGAAGAGGAACAGGTTGACCTAGGCAGGTGCTGAGAATGGCTGCTGCATAAGACATCTCTTGAGGTGCCAGGTACATCTGTTCCTGACCCCATGTCAAGCTGCTCTTTCTGTTGTCAAGACTTTTCTGAACAGACTTTCTAGCTGTACAGAACAGCACCAGTCAAAAGGGTGGTTTTGTGCGATGGTCTGGCAGTCTAGCAGCACAAACTTAAAACCAAACCTGTCTCCAGTTGATGTAATTCAGATGTGACTCTGAATTTCAGGAGGTAACGCTGCATTACCAACCCACAAAAAAAAAGGAAAGAAATACTCATTACATTCGTATTGCTGAGGGAATTTGCCAGTTAAGATCTACCAGAATGACTGGGAGCACAGAAAGGATCCTTGAACTGTGAGTGATTACCTTGCTGCTGGCACATGACCTGTTCTCATGTGTGAGAACTCAGAGTGTCCATATGGAAGCACGAGATCTTTCTTTTTTTTTTTTTGTGAGCACAAGATGTCACACGCAGAACGCTGGAACTGGTCATTATTGTTGTGTGTTGGGTATTGTGTCTTCCCTGTCTTTTGTGTAGAGGGTCAGACTGAGATTTACAATACAACTTTTCAAATTCTATCTTTGGTCCAAGAGTTTTCTGCTAAAATAGTCAATAGAAAGGCTACCGTTAACTCTGAGAATAGCATTATGTTCCAGAGTTAACATCCAAAGAAAATGAATGGGTTCTCCTCATGCAGCTGTGTGTGTTTGTTTCTCTGCTGTGTGGATTCCTTTACAAGCAAAGGATGAGTGAAGTTCAGTTAGCAGTTATTGTGACCAGAATTCAGTTCATAGTTTCATGACATACTGTCACAAAAAAACCCAACGGGATCTCTGCAATGATCTGAGTTAAAATTAGCCCTTCTTGGTGGTGGGATATTTTTAATCTGGATTGTTTGAATGACCCAGTTCAAGTGGAGCCATGCAGCAGCAGGCCAGCGAGGCCAGTGGGAGCGATGCCTTGCACGGAGGAATGAGGGAAGAAGCTGTAAGTCATGTTACTGCTGGAGCTGACATTTTATTTTTAATTCTGTGGAAACACCCTGGAAGAGACAGCCGAGTAACATGATGACTGGCACAACCTGGGGCTCTTCCCCTGGGACTTGCTTAAGGTTTTTCTGTGTACGATTGCTGTGACACTGGAGGTGTTCAGCTCGCCACTTTGCTTTTCAGAAACTGAACTAGCTGGCAGTTCACAGGCTGAAGCTTTCTGGTGTTAGCCGTAGGGCACCAGGACCACCTAAACTGAGAAAAACAGAAATTCTGGAAAAGTGACAAATCTCAGCAAATGCTAATTTAAAAAAGCTATTGCTTTTTGTTGTTGTTATTTTTAGTAATACTCTCCCAAAAATGGATTGAAAAGGGGACTAAGCATCACAGTGCCCAACTTTAATGTTGCTGAGACCTGGCAAATCGTAGAACGATAAAGCTAGGAGGGAGCTTGAAATGTTCCCTGTCTGGGTGAGGTCTGGCATGGTCCCTGTGCCCAAGTTGCACAAGCCAATTCTCCCAGCCTTGTTGTCGTTTTGGTAAGGTGCCCAGCCCTGTGTCCACATCACACCTTGCTGAGCTGGCACATCGTGACGGGACCTCAGAGGCCTGTCCAAGTCCCCCAGTGCCTAGACCATAACCATAGAATCATAGAATGGTTTGGGTTGGAAGGGACCTCAAAGATCATCTAGTTCCAACCCCCCTGCCATAGGCAGGGACACCCTCCACTACACCAGGTTGCCTCGCCCATGGCAACTTGCCCTTTCTTTAAGGGATCCAGGGTGTCATGTAGCACACCTCTGGGCTGCAAAGGCAGATGGTGCCATAGCCTGCCATTCAAGGTAGCTTTTTTGGCCTAGAAAACTGCCCACCTTTCCAAACTGGAAGTGATGTGAAATAAGAGTGATCTGCCAGAGCAGCTCTTTGTGGCCTGAGTAGTGGGGGGGGGGGCGATGTGGAGGCCAAAAGCCCTCGGCTCCTCTTAGCCCTTGTGCACTGAGTGAAGCACTAGCACCCCAACCCCTCAGTAAGCCAGTTTTGGGAGCCCCACCAGCAACAAAAAAAATTTTTTTTTCTTTTGCAAAGTTGGTTTTCTGCCAGGTTAAACCCCAAACCAGCCCACAGCTGGATCAGAGGGGTGCCAGCACCCAAATAGGAGAGGAATCTGTGATACTCAGGAGAAGTCAGGCAAGGAGGACTCCCTCGGTGATGGTTAGTCTTTAAGAAATAACGACCACCCTGCTGCTCAAAGCAGTCGTCCCTCTGGTCCTGTATTCTGTCTCCAGCTGTGGCAATAAGAAGATGACCCTTTGGGTAGCACTGTGCTTAAGTAGTAAGCGAGCAGGATTTCGGTGCACCCCAGCTGACCTGGTAGCTTGCTGCTGCCAGAAGGACTATTCCCACTTGATCCGTCAGCACTCGAACGTGGTGGAAAAGAATCCTTTTTTTCCTTAGTTGGATTACTTTTCCGTTGGGCTAGGGAGTTAGATCAGTTCATTAGGGAGCCTGACAAGCGCGGGAGCCGGCGCAGAGGAGGGTCTGCGGAGCCGTGAGCTGGCGAGAGGGGCAGGACCTCCTCCATCGTGGAGACAGGGAGACGTTGGGGCAGCTCGAACGGTATCGTCAGCCCTGACCTAGATCTTCTGTGAAACGAAAACCCGAATCTAAGAATATTTTTTTCTATTTTTAACAAGGTCTATCCAGCAGGCTGCAGCAAGCACAATAGGCTCAGACCTGTCGCTGGGTGAGAGGAGTGTGAGAAAGAGCGAAGGACCACAGGGAACGGGCGAAGTGGTTGCAGAAACGGTGCTCTGCCCTCCATCCTTTCTGAGGAGAGGGTGTGAGCTGGAGCTCTGCAGCACTTGGTGTTCGGATGAGCTGCGAAGCGGAGGCCGTGGCCACTTGTGGTCAATAAAGATTGCTTTTCTGGCATTTTTCCTAAAAGTAGCTTCATTAAACGCAATGTGCTGCCCAAATTCTAATTGAGTAAATCCGTTCTATCTTTCCTGGAGCCCCTGAAGTATCGGCTGGGTAAAATGCTTCGTAGGAACAGAGGGCTTGTTAATGGCCCAGTAATTCAGCCCCTTGGACGGGATTCTCAGTGGATGTCAATGCATGGAGCTCAGCTGGCTCTAAAGGAGCTACTCTGATTTACACCTGCAAAGAGCTCGACCTTTATTTTCTGCTGATGGCAGTGCCAGAATTATCGGGGCAAAGCACAAAAAATAGTCAAGTAGGGAATAAACTGGTCATTGAAAAGGGTTCTTTCTATTACCAGACACTTAGTGGTTGGATTCTGCTTTGAAGGTTTATACCTAGTGAAAGCCTCTGCCCTAACTCTCTGTATTGCTGCAGCATTACAACCCAGGGCAGATGGCCCTCAGCCCCAAGTGAAGTAATTTCTTAACATGTACAGCTTGAAAAGCATTTTGGGACCCTCTGAAGGCACTTTCTGCCATGTATTTTGATAATTAGTGTATAAAATGATTCATGCAAATAAGAGGGCTTCCTGAACATCCTCGCCCCCCCCCCAAAAAAAAAAAATATTCTGCTAATACTGAACTTATACTCTTGTTCAGTGAACATGAGATATTTTCTTCATCTCTTCTTTGTCTCATGGCTTGTGGCCACAAGGTGTGACATCTTAGCCCACCTTTAGAATCTTTTTTTTTGTGCTGAGCGTAGTTTTGCTAAGGCTGCCTTTCTCTCAGGCTGGATTGCAAGTGTTTCATAGAATCATAGAATCATAGAATCATAGAATGGTTTGGGTTGGAAGGGACCTCAAAGATCATCTAGTTCCAACCCCCCTGCCATAGACAGGGACACCCTCCATTACACCAGGTTGCCCAAAGCCTCATCCAACCTGGCCTTGAACACTTCCAGGGATGGGGCATCCACAACTTCTCTGGGCAACCTGTTCCACTGCCTCGCCACCCTCAGAATGAAAAATTTCTTCCTTCTATCCAATCTAAATCTCCCCTCTTTGAGTTTAAAGCCATTGCCCCTTATCCTATCACTACCTGCCCTTGTGAAAAGTCCCTCTCCAGCCTTCCTGTAGGCCCCTTTAAGTACTGGAAGGCTGCTGTAAGATCACCCCAGAGCCTTCTCTTCTCCAGGCTGAACAGCCCCAACTCCCTCCGCCTCAGTCATCTGCACCTCAAAGCTGAATCCTACTACTTTGACAGAGACAGACTTGTACTTAAGCCTCTCCCTTTTTTTCATTTAAGCATAAAAATATTTTCAATTGGACAGACAGAGAAAGTAACCTCCAATCAGAGATGCATGAAGGTTAAAAAAAAAAAAGCCAGGATCCAAAGACAGGGAAAAGTAAAGCTTTTCCCAGACTTCCAGCCAGGGCTGCATGCATCTGTGACAGAGAGGGTGGACGATGCAGCTGTTGCCTCCTATGGGACATCCTTATGAGACACACATCACTTGTCTCTTTAGGCAACATGAAAGTCTGCATGTGCACACCTTCTTCACATCTGCAGGGTGAATCCAGGACTGCCCTAGCCTGGATGCATGACTTTGGTTGCTCTGTCTGGGCATGCTGACGTTGTGTGGCTCCCTTGAGTAGAAGCAAGGAGCAAAGAGCTTTCTCTTTAGACTCTTGTCCACACACTTGTGATGTAGATATTGTAAAAGATATTATTCTGGTCTTATTTCTGGATCATTACTGCTTTTGGCTCTTCATATGCCCTTTCTTTCAGACCATCTCCAAATACGAGGAGCAGTGTGGAAGCTACTTTGCTGATGTAGAAAATTGCTCACAAACGGCCTACACCCTGGTGTCTGTCTTTGCAACCCCACTCCCATGGTCAGGGCTGGAGCATAAGATCCTTCACCGCTCCTTGCCGTGCCTGCAGAGGGGCAGCTGGCCCATGGTTTGTTCAGCCATCTGTGGTCCATGAGCAATTAGCACTTGACTCTCTGTGTTGGGTCAAGTGTGATGAGTGGCTGGGGCTGCAGGGTGACCTGAGCTGTCAGCCATCTGAAGCTGTGAGCCAGTGGGGGCTGCAGATGTTCATGTTTCTGGGTTTCCCTGGGGTTTGAGTGCTGGCCCAGTGCTGGCCCAGCACTGTCCTGCCACAGCCATGTCTGTCGTCTCCTCCTGCATCTTTGAAAGTAATGTGAGAAGTCTTTTCTAAGTAGAAAAAAAAGCATTGCACAGTAGTGAACCCCGTTAGTGCAAAAAATTCAGGGGAAAGGAAGCCCACTAGTGCAGCAAACACTCATTTTCCATGTCTACCATTCCCTGTCCTCCCAACTCCCTCATCCAGCTGGCAGGTGCTGCGTTGTGGTGCCTCAGCCGGGCAGGCAGGGTTGTCTCTGTTCCTTACACTTGGCCCTTGGCTAAGCAAAGTCATGTCAGAGCAACGAAACTAGTGAAGGGTTTAGAGAACTTGTCCTATGAGGAGCGGCTGAGGGAGCTGGGACTGGTCAGTCTGGAGAAGAGGAGGCTCAGGGGGGACCTTATCGCTCTCTACAATTACCTGAAAGGAAGTTGTAGGGAGATGGGGGTCGGTCTCTTCTCCCACGTTTTGAATGACAGGATGAGAGGGAATGGCCTCCAGTTACGCCAGGGGAAATTTAGGTTAGATATCAGGAAAAAATTCTGTACAGAGAGGGTTGTGAAGTATTGGAACAGGCTGCCCAGGGAGGTGGTGGAGTCCCCATCCCTGGAGGTGTTTAAAAACCGTGTGGATTTGGTGTTGAGCAACATGGTTTAGGGACCCTGACAGTGCAGGGTGAATGGTTGGACTCGATGATCTTGAAGGTCTCTTCCAACCAGACGATTCTATGATTCTATGGTTGGCAGTTAGTATGAATGGCAATGGTAGTGTGTGGACCTGGGAGAGGAACAAGTCCTGCTGCCATTTCCTAATAAAGTAAAAAGAAAAGTCTGAATTCAATGCTGATGAGCGCAGTGATGGTCATGGCAAAGAGAACGGGTGAATCCAGAGACTGCCGCGTATGTGGTTGACTGCAACCTGGTCGACAAAGTGAATTTAAAGACGACGTTAATAGTGAAGTTTTAATAGCAAAAGCTGCAAAGTCTTTTATTATACGTCTCTGTTTTGGGTCGCACTATTGCTGCAGTTCTGTCATCTGGATTGTATATTCCATGCCTGTGTCCACTTCTGTTCAGTTTTGTGGGAAAAGTTAAGCTGAAACAGATCAGCTGTTTCTTACTAATCTCTCATCAACAAGATTTATCATTACTGTGGTCTGCCACAGGGACCAGAAATTAGGTGAGAGGGTCATGTTAGCATCAGGGATGTGATTTTAGCTGTCATCGTGAAAATCCCCTCGCATTTGGATAAACTCCAGGTTATTGAAAAATTATGTTTTTTGCATGTTCAGCAGGGGAGCTGTTAAATTTTTGAGGTGACAAACGTCAGACGTGCAGAAAGGGAAAATATTTTTGTTCTTTCCCTGCAACTTTTGCAAATTAAGACTGTTGCTGGTTTGGAAGCAGCTCAGTAATGGATGGTTTTAGCAAGGAGGATGCAACTACCATTTCCACCTTTCCTCCCCCCAAATCTGTGCCTGGTAGTATAGGAATAACTGTGTGAAATAAAAGCAAGACTGAAGGAGGCAACCACAGCACCCACCAGGGTTGATAAGACTGGCAGTATCACTAGGAGAATGATGATAAGGATGAACAGCAGGGAAGACACATGTCTCACTGCTACTTACTGCCTCCGAATGATCACAGAAATGTGGTGGGTTTCTGTGTCTTGAGTGCGGAGGCACCCAAGGGAAGTGCAGCAGAGCCCTGAGACTGCCATCTCAAAGGCTTTTTCATCAGGACACTGCAACCATGCAGAGGCAACTTTTGTACCAGGTACAATTAACATCAAAGAAGAATGAGAAAAAGCAGGTTAACACACAGAAATCTGTGAAGGTGATGGTGGATTAAACTGCCAGTCTGGTGCAATGGATGACACACAGTTGCGTGTAAATTTTGTAGATTTTCCACCTCTACTGAGGGTACTCCAGCCTCCCACAGCTCTATAGGCCATGAGGTTACACGTAAACCATCCTCACAGTGTGACAAGAAATGCTCCATCCAGCTGAGAATCAGCCGGAATTTTCCCTGCTTTTTTTTTTTTTTTCCCATTGCTTGCAAACACGTGAGGCCAAATCCGGGAACTAAAAGCTGGGAGGGTCATTCTCCTGTGCTTTTGGTGTTGTATGTATGCACTGAGAACGAGGAGGAAACCACTGGGATAAAATGCAGTTAGTAGATGGTACAGAAGAAGAGAAGCAACAGGCTTGTGGGCAGAAACTCACAGAGTAATGGGAATTGCAAGTATGTGAGTGCAATTCTTAGATGCAAGAATTAAAAGGGTGAAAATGAGGAGGGCGGAATAAAGTGGGAGTGATTTTCCCAGAAGGCTGTGTAATTATTCATGAGGGATGACACTGTAAGAATCAATCACGACTATGTAGGAAGTTTTTATCTGTAGGATCCTTGTCTCCCTGCCTGCTGAAGTTGAAAGGTATGAGGCAACAATTATATAATTAAAGATGCGACCATAATGATTATGCAAAATGGAACCAAGTTTAAGTTGCAGGGTCATGTCAATCATTATTATTATGTCATTGAATATCTGAATGTATAAGAAAACTTCAATAATTAGAGGCATTCTAAGAGCCTACTTGAAGAAAAAGAAGTTGGTTACATGCAGGCAATTACTGAAATGGCAACAGCATCAAACAAGACCAAGAAAGGAATAAAAAGCATTACCATTAATATGGTAATGCAATATAAATTGCATTAATTTTAAAACTCACCCTAACAAGAAAAAAAACTTGTACTTGTAATGGAAACTAGATTTCTACAGACTCAAGTCAATGGAAACTAAAAAAAGTAAATCAGGTGAGTATAACTTTTTATGGTAGGATAAAAGATTTGTTACACGTTAACATTTTCACAGGCACATAAGTGGCTTGGTTTTCAGAGATGGCCACTTGGTTAGGGCTTTGAATGTTTGATGAGATTCATCTTGCCTAATTTAGACACCTAATAATAGACATTTTATATTTAAGCTAGTTGTCTTAGGCTGGCTCTAGAATCAGTGATGTGAAATGACATCTTCAGAGAAAAAGTTGTTTCTTCCTTCTTGGTTGCCAGCCTTACCATGGCCAGACTTACCAGTTGCCAGACTTGTCCTCGAAAGATGCCTATTGTTCTCCACTGCTTATAAAAGAAGCTTAAGGTAACTAAGACTTGAATGATCTACTTTCAGGTGATTAAAGGCATGAAATAAATCCCATCGATCTTAGTATCTAACATAAGGCATCCACATTTGAAAACTGTAGCCATGTCAGAACAACGAACTGTTGCAAATCATGCTGGGTGTACTCCAATGGTTAGCTCTCGTGTAGGCTGGACCAGACACTTGCGACTAGGGTGCAGACTACGTTGGCAGCAAGCAAAGAGTTAAACCCCACCTTTGGGGTTTGGGGAAGGTCTCTGTGACTACAGTCTCCCATGGTCTGCCAAAGATGCCATCCTTTCTCTTGGTTCACCTGTATTTCAACTTCGGCTTGAATGAGTAGCATTGTGTTCAGGGGCTTCTTGGGATTTGTCTATAAACGTGGGTTTGTTTGATTGTAACATTTCCCTTTCCAGCCTCCGGACATCTTCTGTATTTGCCCTTTTCAAATTCTTCAGCTATTCAGCTCAGACTCCAAAAGGCCTAGGCTGAATTCAGAGAAAGGGGATGAGAAACAAGAAACGTGCCAGCAGGACTTTTTTAACCTTCTTTCAGAAAGCCCTCTTACTCTCCTTGCTTGAGACCATAGAGCTGTCTGGGTAGGTACCCTCTCTTGCCCTCTTCCTTCTTCATCTTTGTTCTTGATGCCACAATCAACCAGTTTCTGGTAAGGTGGCTAGGTTATTAAGCAGTGATGCGTTGGCAGGCAGATGGGAAGAGCTGCTTAGACATGAGAGGGGACGCGACTGTAGCCAGTCCATGAAGGTGTCTGTGAGAGGGATTCCTGCTTTCCTGCTACCTGTTTGCTTCTGGGCTATTTACTTGAGCTCCGCTCCAATGAAGGAGGTGACAGGCGAGTGTGCCCTTCTCCTGGGAGCATCAGCACATGAAGCAGAGCCAGGAGGAGGCTGTGGTGAGGAGCTTCATGTGGCTGTGACGGGGAGAGATGGCACTCACTTGTATGATCTCAGGGGTATCTTCTGGAATACATCCTGGTACCTTCTAGCTCCAATCTGCTTCCCGCTCCTGGCTTAGAAGCTGGGACCTGCGACCAACTTCTGACCTCATTCGTGAGCTGGAAACAGCCATGAACCCCTCTGTTGGGCTCATGATCCCAAATAGCATGACAAACTAGCAGCTTTCTGTTGGATGCAGAAAGAGGATTGTGACCCCTGCCTTGGGAATTGCCATCAGTTTGGAAATTGCTGTTGTTTTCAGTGATTTTTCTGAGGAATCTAGAAAAGATCTTCTCCCCTCCCTGTAGTTCTGTTGAAAACAAAACCTCTTTTGAACACTAGGCAGGAAAGACCAATTCAAGGTAAGGCTAAGAGCTTGTTGGTGTTCAGGCCACAGTGCTGAGTGGTAGTTTACTCGTACAAAAATACACCTTTTGTTAGTGCACCTCTCCTTGGATATGGCTGACCGCATCGATGATTTCACTATTTTACTTTCACCTCATTTATTAAAATCACTGCCTGTCCAAGTAGGCCATCTTTTATGCAATGTCATAAAAAATAGATACAATTAATTATGAGTCTTTAAATATATGTGTAGGAATTGCAATTATTTTTGAAAGATGAAACTCCAACACTTTAAAGTTATTTTGCTGAATGAGATGACTCATTATGTCTGGGAAAAAAGATTCTGTAATTTTGTTGTATTTTCCTGTCATTAAGAAAATATTATGCTTCAAGCAGATGAAGGACAGCAAAATTTGCAGACCTGTGATTACTGGATAGTGGCAGCAAAAAAAGTGCATTACATTTGCCTACAGATATGTGAGTGTGTTTTAGCGCTCACTTTTTGTTTCTTAAAAAAAAAAAAGTTATAATTTTGGGGGACAAAGTAGAGCCGTGGTTTGTAGAAGACAAGCCTGGACCCACCCGTGTCTTCAATCCACTGCTTCCATGTCTGTGTCCCCTGTTTGCTCTGCGAACTGGCCTTGGACAGACCGTTCCACTGGGTCATCCACAGGTTCTTCAGCTTTTGGTGGACTTTTCGTGGGTACTGGCATATTCCCAAGGGGAGTGGGCACGTTTTGTCCTGGTGTTGGCACGTTTTCGGGGGTTGCTGGCACGCTTTCAATAGGTTTTGGCATATTCCCAGTGGGTACTGGCACGTTCTCGGGAAGCATTGGCGCACATTCTGTGGGTGTTGGCACCCTTTCTGGGAGCACGGGCACACTTTCGATGGGCTTTGGCACGTTCTCAGTGGGCGTCGTTATATTTTCAGTGGGCACTGGCGTGCTCCCAGTGGACACTGGCACGTGTTCAATGGGCCTTGGTGTGCTTGTGCTGGGCTCCTCACAGCTATTCCCAGCCTCTGACTGTGGAGTGAGAGGAGAGGGGAGCTCTGGCACCAGGATGGGATTGCATGTTTGGGCGTCACGGGCCTCTGGATTGCTGCTACCGCTTGGGAGAGACTCCTCTGCCTTGTGGGACACCCTGAAAGCTTCAGCCAGCTCCTTCAGCATGTTCTCATCAGTAGTGCGCAGCTCAATGCCTGCCTGCTCGGAGGAGGAAGGGCTCGTATCAGCGTCGTCTTCCTCTTCTTCTAAGATGCCATTTCCATTCAACTCTTCAGGGAACTGCGCTTGCTTTATTTTTTTGTACAGTTCATTCCTCTCTTCCTGCAGAGCCCGGCAAAGGTTCTCTAGTCTCTGGATTTTCAGCACGAAGCACTCATATTCCTTGGACCTCATGGCTTTCTGTGGTCAAAGACAACAGACAAAGGTGCGGACTGAGTTTGGGTGCATGAGATTCATTGGTGGAACAGGCAGTTAGGAAACTATTTGAGATCTAGGCAGCCCTCACAGGACTCTGCCACGTAGCTGGCTTTCACCAACCACTCTGCGATAGCTATGGTCTTTTGTAGTGAAGTTCAAGAGGAAATTCATCCCTCTTACTGTAGGGTATTAGCATTCTCCATACAGATTCAGATCAATTTCATCCAAAAATATTTGGGAATACCTGCTGATGGTCTGTAGAGATGGAAAAACATAGTGGATGTTCATACAGATAAGCATCCAAAAGCCTACCTGGATTTCTGGTGGGCGTGGGTGTGAATTTTGGGGAAAACAAGCAATATTATACTTTTTGTTTATTTCACTTCTAGGTTTTGCAAAAGCAGCCTGCATTGGAACTTCTCTTGCTTCTACACCAGTGAGGAATAAAGAGGTACAGAAACTCATAAAAATAATGATAGCACAGAGCTACAAAGCTAACCAGAAAGACCTGGTCCAAATTCACTCTAAGTTTGGGATGAAACTTCAGGTAGCCTCTTATCTTATCTAAACAAGTCCCAACATGCTTATGAATTTGCTCTGCAATGCCCCTGTGACTGCGTGTTTAAAACTATGGTGAGCCACAGTACTTGCTTTCAGCTCTTAGAGTTTGCCTACACAGGAAGTTAATGAAAAATGTGAATTTAAAGTTCATTAGCTAGAGCACATTAATTCCCTGGATGGATGCTCTTACACAGAAAGAAAGTAGCATAAAATGAACTAATGTCAATTTGCTTCTATATGACAGAATTGACAATCACGCCTTTTTAGAGCGCTTAAAATTCACAGTGACATAATTTGGTTTCTTGTGGATGTGATCAATGTCTCTGCACAATCTAAAAGCCTCAGCAGTTGGGATTTTTGTCTTTTTTTTTTTTTTAAAGACATCTAATTATCAAAGTAGCTTAAAAAAAAAAAGACTCTTAGATTCAAGAATTAATTTTTCATTGACTTTTGGTGGTTTCAGGTCATCTCATTTCCTGGTTAAAGCATTATGTGGGGGAAGTGGTGCATCCTGAGAAGAAGAAGACCGCTCACCTCTTCAATCATGTCCAATAACGCTCTGTTACAGTTCTCGAACCTGGATTTCCATGTAGCAGTATCCTTTTCCAACTTCTTCATTTTCTTTGTCATCTATAGAAGCAGGAAGAAAGGCTGAATCACAACAGGAATTCCACGCTGCAGATTAAATTAAGGCAGCCCTTTTATTTAGGTCTTTGGCTGTGACTCAGATGGGAGTCTGCTCCTGAGACCGGCAGCTACCAGCAGCTGTAGTGGCTGTGCTAAGTAATAATTTATGTTAAGGGATGGCTTTAGTTTTAAGTAGCTGCCATATAGCTTCCAGCCTCCAGTCTGTAGTCCTAAGGTAGGACCAGTTGATTATGTATGTAAAAGTACAGCCAACTCCCGGAGTACAAAATATCTCAAAGGATAAAGGCAAAGAAAAGGTGACATTATTCCGTTTGTCTCTTTACAAAGACTGCAGTGTTGTATTGCTGGGGAGTTAAAGAAGGGCTTGTATCTTCTGAGGCAGCACTGCTGAGGAATTTCCCTCTGGATTAGTCAGCTCTATACTACCTCCAACACACATGGCTGGATATATAGCATCATCTTCCCCTTTGGTTTTCTGCAGGCTGAACTCTGTGAAGATCATTAGAAGTTGCCTGGATCAGAGCTCCAGGATTTGGGGCTCTCGTGGCAGAGCAGAACATTGTTTATTATGACAATGGGTGTGTTTGTTTTTTGATTTCCATTCATTACAGGACAGGAGTACAACAGCTGCCAGAGAACAGTCACTTGGGCTTAATGGTGGGAAGGTGTTGGTGGGCTTCAGCTCTGCCCACACACTCTAGTGGGAAGACGTGTAGCCTGTGTCAACCTTTCTGTACCAGTGTCAGTCACCCAGGAGGCTCTGGGCTCTCCTGGAGACATGGGCTGACCAATGCAGCTCCAGACTCCCTCTTCGGCATCGTCTGTACCCAACCACCACATTAGATTTTAGGTAAAATGTTTATTCTTCAAAGCAATTTCAGTTTTAGTGGAAAGGGAGAGTGAAATGTTCAGGTTGCAGTGCTGAAGTCTAAGCTGCTGCCAGTTGTGGCCGAGTCTGCTTCAGATCTTATTTGGATATCAATGAGCTTGTTCTCCAAAACGTGCAGAAATGTCCCCTTCCCAGGTAAAATTATTGCAGTGAGAAATGTCAAAATCTAAAAGGAGAGTATCAAGCACAGAGTTCAGGTATGAGCTGCTACTCACTTTCTCCATCTCCTGTTTGAATGTGGCAAACACTTCATTGCTTTTGGTCAATGTTTTCTGAAATTCTTCAAACCTTTCAGAGTAGAGAGTGATCTGCATTAACAGGGAAAAACATAAGCACAGTAATTTCAGTCTCCTGCAAGGTGAACTTCTAATTTTGTAGAAGATAATAAAATAAGTTTTGTGTTTGGACACGGAAATTAGCATCTATTTGGAGACCATGAAGCACAAACATCAGGGGACTGAAACTGAGGAAGAAGAGAAATACCTAGGCCAGTGATTCTAAAAAGACTTGGGAATTATAGGTGCCCTGTTCTCCCGAATGTTGCAGCTATGGTGTCTCTACACAGAGTGCCCAGAAGCAAAAGAATCCCTAGATTCTGAAAACATTTCCCTGGGGAACTCCATGGAGACTTCGAGAGGACAGTGTCAATATTTCTTTTCTGTGTACAGTTGTGGCTGACATCTACAGGAAGGGACTCCTAGGATGACCTACAGAACGGAAAATGATAATATGGTCCTTGGGCCATCTCCATGGACAGGAACTAACCTGAGCTGGTCTGACCACTGATGCTGTGCAGGACCAGGCAGTGGGATTAACTTAAGGTGAGAGCCAACCTGGTCAGAGCTGTGCCTGACCTCTAAACCTTGCTTCTCCATGCAGACATCACCAAATTCCAGCTTTAACCTGAGGGTGTAAGCTCTTGCAGGCTTTAGCAGAGGAGGTCAGCACAGCCTGGCTGCCCAGCTCCTTACCTGCCTTCTCGATTACCCAACAATCCAGGCTGGGAGCTGGGTCCTACCGTGGCTTTGCTGCTTCTGACATCCAAACAAACTGGGGGAGATGCATCCCCACATCACGCTGCAGCTACAGTTTCCCCTCTTCCATCTTTCCAGTCCCCAGTCAGTGGCTCAGCCTGTAGCCAGGAGCTGCACGAGGCAGCACCCGATGTTCTTCGCTGGAGTCCACCACCAAAAAGGAGCGTTGCTGCTCCCTTCCTATGTAATCTGGTGCATGGGGTATCCCCACCACTGAGCAAAGCCCACCCTTCGCTTCACACCACCGTGATCCTGCACTGGATTCCTTCAAGCTGCATCCCTGCGCCGTGGCTTGAGTGATATGGGAGGGCAACTTGTCAGCTCTGTTTTGAAGCCTACGTGTGGACTGCGGCTGTGGGCAAGGCCAGCAAAGGTACAGAAAGTAACGCCCTGCCAGCCTCTTCTGCCAGCCTCACTTCACTTCATGAAGCAGAGCAGGAGAGATGGGCCAACGTTTAAGATTAGGGCTCCATCTTTTGTTACCAGTTTACACTTGGCAGCCACAGGAAAGTTCATCTGTGGCTGTATTTTGTCAGCAAGACATATTTTTATGTGTGGATGTTTTTGAAAAAAAATGTTCCAAGGATCTGAGTTTTTCTGTAAGATTCTCTTGGTTTCTACTTTTTCTGTTTTTTTCTGAGTGGGAAACATACTTTCAAAACTCAAAAATCATGCCGGAAGCTATAGAGATAAAGTACAGTTATCTGCTCTTTGGAAGAGAAGACCAGCTCCAGCTCAGCCACTTCCTTCTGGTGCCAGAGCACCCCAGCAGCGTTTAGATGATCAGATGTTTGACGTTTCATCTGTCCAGCCTGACAGCTCTCGTTATAAAAAGAGTGACTGACATGACGCGTGGTGGCTGAGGCAGGGTGGGCACCGAGCAAGGGGAGGTTCAAGAGCAGCCTGTGGTGTTCAGGTGTCTGCCTGGAGGCTGGCTGCCCTCCCCACACTGGCAGAGATTAATTAATTAAATGATTAACTCGGAGCTTTTATTTTGTGCGGTGCCAGCCAATGCACACCCTCCCCTGATTCTGCTCTTCGGTTTCCAAGGAAAAGAAGATTTAGAAAACATGGCTAATAGTGGGGTGGGTTTATTATGGTTATGTTATGACTCACGTTCGTTCTGGTTATAGAACTTGTGATAGGACGAGGGGTAATGGTTTTAAAATAGAGGGAGGTAGATTCAGATTGGATATTAGGAAAAGATTTTTTACCATGAGAGTTGTAGAACACTGGAACAGGTTGCCCAGAGAGGTGGTGGATGCTCCATCCCTGGAGACATTCAAGGCCAGGTTGGACGAGGCCCTGAGCAACCTGATCTAGTTGGAGATATCCCTGTTCCTTGCAGGGGGGTTGGACTAGATGACCTTTGAAGGTCCCTTCCAGCCCTAACCATTCTATGATTCTATGATTCTATGGTTAGTTGTGACGATGCCCCTTAGAAAACGTTGTGGCTGTAGCTGCAGTGTGCTGTGGATGTGCCCGAGCTCAGTTTAAACAAGGTAGTTGGGGTCTCGGTGGCTGTGAATATGGCACTGGCTGCAGCTCTTCCCAGTGAGCTGGGTGAAGGCATGGGAGGTTAAGCCATGCAGAGCTCTCTGGTGCCAATATCTGGCACGAACCTTGCGTCTGTGTACCTATGGTAGGCTGTGGCCAGAGCTGTGACCTATTCACAGACAGAAATGCAGAGGGATTTGTTTAAGCAGCCTGAGTGCCACAGCCTAAGTGGGACACTGGTAACAGGTGGAATGTTTGGAATAGACATCATGAGTCAAAGGAGAAATGCCTGAGCATCCCAAAGCCAGGTGAGAAAACAAGGGTGGGAGCCCGCAAACCGGGGCTCTTAGCCCAGAGCTGTTGTCTTGAAAAACAACCTTGAGTGGAGGGTGTCTCTGCCCATGGCAGGGGTTTGGAACTAGATGATCTTTGAGGTCCCTTCCAACCCAAACCATTCTATGATCTGCTCGAGGGTAGGGAGGCCCTTCAGAGGGATTTAAACAGACTGGATCGTTGGGCTGAGGCCAATGGCATGAGCTTTAATAAGGCCAAGTGCAGAGTCCTTCACTTGGGGTATAAAAACCCCAAGCATCACTATAGGCTCAGGGAAGAGTGGCTGGAGAGCTGCCTGGCGGAGAAGGACCTGGGGGTGTTGGTTGACTACCGGCTTGATATGAGCCAGCAGTGTGCCCAGGTGGCCAAAAAGGCCAATGGGATACTGGCGTGTATCAAGAATAGTGTGACCAGCAGGAGCAGGGAAGTGATCCTGCCCCTGTACTCGGCACTGGTGAGGCCGCACCTGGAATATTGTGTCCAGTTTTGGGCCCCTCGCTTTAAGAGAGATATTGAGCTCCTGGAGCGAGTCCAAAGAAGGGCAACTAAACTGGTCAAGGGGCTGGAAAATAAAACTTATGAGGAGCGGCTGAGGGAGTTGGGGCTGTTTAGCCTGGAGAAGAGGAGGCTGAGGGGAGACCTGATTACGGCCTATAAATACTTGAGAAAAGATGGTGGGGAGGTAGGGGAAGGGCTCTTTACATTAGTGATGGGTGATAGAACAAGAGGAAATGGGCATAAGCTTAGTCAGGGGAGATTCAGGTTGGATGTTAGGAAGTATTTCTTCTCTGAAAGGGTTGTCAGCCACTGGAATAAGCTGCCCAGGGAGGTGGTTGAGTCCCCATCACTGGATGTGTTTAAGAATAGGGTGGATGAGCTACTTGAGGATATGGTTTAATGGGGATTAGGGATGGTTGGACTCGATGATCTCTAAGGTCTTTTCCAACCTAGAAATCTATGAAATCTATGAAATCTATGATTTTATGATTCTATGAAAAACCTCACCTCGATTCTGTGTCTCTGGTCTTCCTTCCCAACTTTTGCCTGTTATTTAATTAGATTAAAAACCATTCAGGTTTGAACAGGGCAAGCTCTGATCTCAGCTGGGGCCCTAGGCAGTGCCATAGCACCAAGAATAGCTTCTGCAATTTAAATTTGCATAATAAATGAATGTTTTCATAATGGCTGGGAACAGGCTGTGAGAGCTGTCTCTCGCTGTCTCTCGCTAGGAACGTGTGCTCATGCTTCTGGGCAAGGGAGACGAGGACCACCTTGCCACTGCCCACCAGCACCCACCACCCCTGCCAGCGCGGGCAGGGGGAGCGGAGGCAGCGCTGCTGCCGGGCGAGAACTTGTACATGCAAGGCTTCGGGATGTGAGGACACCTCGGCATCGCCATGCTGTGAGGGTGCTACAGCGAGGATGCCCCTTTGGCCCTGTCACTTTCTTCTTGGTTGCCATAGCCCAGTGGTTGCACTATGCCGGCTAGTGAAAGTTAAAGGTCTTGGCTGACTTTTATCTTCTCTCTTTGTTTCAAAGCATGAAGCTGAAACAGTCCACCTCAGCAACGTGCCTGGGGAGGGCATGCAGCGTCCTGGCAAGCACGACTGCGGTTTGGGTGTATTCCCTGAGCTGGTGCCAGATCCCTGTCACCACTTGGAGGGCTGGGTTCGGCTGGTCTCAGGCACGCTGTGCTGCCTGGAGACAGGCTGGCATGAAGCTGATGTCCCCTGGTTCCTTCCAGCTCATGGACGCATTGGGTGTTCACCAGCTCCTCCAAAATGCAGTAGTAGCTCATTCACTATTGCAGGCAGTGAGGGCTGTATTATGGCTTCTCCTTATCTCGTTGACCAATGTCTTCTCATAATTTCCATGCACGTGTTCCTCTGTTAATATCTCTGTGGTGTTTTGTGCTGTTCACATCAAGGAGCTCTTTATGCTCTTTCTGTTCTGTGCTTGCACAGTGCAGAATAATAATAATAATAATAATAATAATAATAATAATAATAATAATAATAATAATAATAATAATAATAATAATGTTATTATTCCTGGTAACTCTAAATGGAGGCTGCCGTGTAAGTGACAGAGCTCTCACACTCAAGCAGAACACCTAACTGCATTTTCCATTTCAGCAAGTGAATCACTTACTTTTAGTCTATGCAAGTCTGCAAGGGCCACGTGTATTATCAATGCCTTTGCGGACTTGTTTGACTGGATTTTTCTAAAAACAATTATACCGTTTCAAATGTATGCTTAATATTTTCTAGCTCTTATCAATACCTTCAGTTTCATTAAACTGGCTGCAGAGGTCTACCTGCATACAAAACCTTCTGGTTGAACATAAAAGTTTAATTAAAAACACTCTGAAAAAATTGAGAGCAGGTTTGCAGTTGGGATGGACTCAGCTAGAGGCCTTTGAGGATTGATTGCAGAACCTCTCAAACTGGTGTAAGCAGCAGTTGACATGATATTCCTCCATGGGCTACGGGCTTATCTTAGCCTTTGAAAGAACACATAAAGGACCAAACACCTCTTAGCATGTTTCCAGGTTATCAGTTCAAGGCTAGCCTTTCTTGACGGCTCAACAGGTAGGAATTAGACCATCTACAAAGGCAGAGCTGGAACAACTTGAGAGTTGTAGAACACTGGAACAACAGCGCTCTACAACTTGAGAGTTGTAGAATACTGGAACAGGTTGCCCAGAGAGGTGGTGGATGCTCCGTCCTTGGAGACGTTCAAGGCCAGGTTGGACGAGGCCCTGAGCAACCTGATCTAGTTGGAGATATCCCTGTTCCTTGCAGGGGGGTTGGACTAGATGACCTTTGAAGGTCCCTTCCAGCCCTAACCATTCTATGATTCTATGAACTTACCAGTATGATTAATTGTGAACAAGGGCTAGGAGGGGGCTTCCTGATGGGTGAGGAGATGGGCAGCGCAGAGGGGCTGAAGGACTAACCCCTCTCCCCTCCTCAGCTCTCCTGGGGGGTGTTTTTCTCACAGGCAGGTCAAAGAAGATAAATCTACATGACTGTTTCTGTAAGTCTAGGAAAATCTACTGATGCTGTCTCTTTTTGATGTGAAAGTCCAGTGTATGTTCTCACTTATATTCATTATTGCATTGCTCTCAAAGTGTAGCATATACTGCCTGTTTCTTGGTTTTACTGCCTTTCACTCCAGCCTGACTCATAGCGTAATTTTGGCAAGTAATTTTATTTTATTGAATGTTTCAAATTCCTAATAAATACTGAAATCCTAGAGGCCTCTTTGTATAAGCCTTTAGTAAGCAGAATTCCTGCTAGTGTTAATGAAAACACTGCCTTTGCACCCCAGCCCAGAAAAGCACATGAGCTCATCAGCTCCAGTTTGGTAAACATGTTTCATGATAGATATGTACTCCAGTGCTTTGCTGGATTAGAAACCTGCTTGAAGGGTAGTTATGATGAATAATCAAGCCAAGGCACCCTCATTGGTGTGTGGCTGGGTATTGTAAACACTCATAAATGACAGCACCATGGAATAGTTTGGGTCAGAACAGACCTTTAAAGATCATCTAGTCCAACCCCTCTGCCTTGAGCAGGGATATCTTCCCCTACATCAAGTTACTCAAAGCCTCATCCAACTTGCCCTTGAACACTTCCAGGGATGGGGCATCCACAGCTTCCCTAGGCAACCTCTTCCAGTGTCTCACCACCCTCAGAGTGAAGAATTTCTTCCTTATAGCTAATCTAAATCTACTCTTTTTTCAGTTTAAAACTGTTACCCCTTGTTCTATCATTACAGACCCTGGCAAAAAGTCTCTCTCCTTTTTTATTATAAGCCCCCTTTAAATATTGAAAAGCTGCAATAATGTCTCCCCAGAGCCTTCTCTTCTTGAGACTAAACAACCCACATGCCACAGTATGATTTGCAGTATGGGCATTACCTTACAGTTGGCTTGAAAATAATCTGTTTCCTTTGCAATAGTCTATGGGATGTAGAATGAGGCTAGAAGGAATACACAGAAAGTAGTTTGGATACTTTACCTGGAACGTGCCTCATGGGTTAAAAACTGGGAAACAAAGGCACACCATGCAATCACCTCTCCTACGTCACCTGTGCCTGCAGGACAGTCTCTTGCTCCTTTAACATTTTGGCCTGGAGCTTCCATTCTGCAGCTTGGTTCAGGAGCTGTGTTTTGGGCAACAAAGAGAAAAGTGTTAGGTCCTTGGTTTGTCAGTTGGACATCCTCATCCTCCAGCTCCCTAGCTTCCGCCACTTCTACCTCTTTAAGGAATGATCTGACTTTCAGATGAATGTTGTTAGAGGAGTTGGGCAACACAGAGTATTCAGTGCTATCCTGAGATGTGGGACAGGGCATTTGGTTTGAAAAGGTGTATTAGAATAGGAGTTCAAAACCTACTTGGAATGATGTGTGCAGTACAGTGGGCTCTAAAAAGTGTGATATTTATCCGCGTCTTCACCGGAGTCCTAGAGAGTGGTTATGATAATTTCTGGCACTTTCATCATGACTCCAGCCAAATTCCTGCTCTCTGGTGAACGGCAAACTTCCTTTTGCATTAATGATCACGACATGGGCATGATCACAGCCAGCCATGCCTCAAAAAATCTGCGAGCTGTCAGAAAGGGAATGCACAGTCAATGTCATACATTCACCGGTGCCTATTTTCTTAGGGCTCTGTTTACACTGACACGCCGTCATTGGAGAATCCCAGCTCTGGGTGATAAATGCCTCTCTTAGATCAAGGAGGCAGCCCAGGAAGAGCTTGACTGCAGTTTCATCCTCAGCTGCTCCTGGGGAGATGTGATTCCCTACTTCAAGGTATTTGGCAAAATGACATTCTGATGTGCAGGCTGCAGATGGGAGGGTCGGTGGAGGCTGGATGAATTGTAGGAATGAGGTGTACAGAGACTTTTCCAGGCTGTGGTTCTGAGTCAGCACTTCCAAAGTGCCTAGTAATATTCTAGCAATTGGTTTAATCTGAAAGCAGGAGACGTTTACTGAAGCGTTAAAGAAACATGCCTATCGCCCACTAAACACTTATAAAGTGTTTTACTGGTTAGGCCAAATGTATTTTAGAAAAGGAATGCTAATGATAGCTTGAGAAATGAGATATAAACAAGTTAGTTTACCACCATTTTTCTTCCGTTGAATTAATTTGTACTGTTTAAAACAGCACAGCTGGGCTCTGAAAATATATTGAAAATAAAAGTACTGGGTAAGTGAATAGATCACATTGGAAGTGAAAAGTGAATAGAACCACATGCAGAAAATGTATCTGACCCCTAGTAAAAACTTTTATTCTAACCTTTTTGTTGGAAATAACACATGTAAACTACTCGAATATCACCTGGCAAAAGAGGTGAGGATGTACTCTACAAATGCTGACTGCACAGCACAATGAATTCCCTCCCTGTCTCCAGCTATTTGTGGCACAGAGACTACCTGAATTAGACTTGTTGCCTGCATATATATATATATATATATATACACACATATAAAAACTTTAGAAAAACATTTCCTCCTTCGATTTGGCCTTTTGATTTGGATCCACTGAATTTTTACCGTCTGCAGTTTCCTAGACAATAATGTTTTACAGCTCAAGTACATGTTGTATGAAGAAATACCACATTTTGGTTTATTTGTACCTGCCTCTTAGTATTTATTCTGAGAATTTAATTTGGTGTTTAGTTCAATGGAGATAAGTCAAATTCTTGAGTTTAGATCTTGTTGACTGAAATTTCGAACAGATTGTGTCACAGCCAGTAAAAAGAGATGGTACGAGTAGGCCTGGGTTAAACAAGCCTCAGTTCATGCATTTTTATAGAATCATAGAATCATAGAATGGTTTGGGTTGGAAGGGACCTTAAAGATCATCTAGTTCCAACCCCCCTGCCATGGGCAGGGACACCCTCCACTACACCACGTTGCCCAAAGCCTCATCCAACCTGGCCTTGAACACTGCCAGGGATGGGGCATCCACAACATCTCTGGGCAACCTGTTCCACTGCCTCACCACTCTCAGAGTGAAAAATGTCTTTCTTACATCTCCCATTTTTCTTGGGAAAGGGTAAGTTTTACACACAAAAATAATTTTTTTTTTTAAGTTCGGGTGAAATCTGATTTTTAAGTTTCATATTTCTTCGCTGTCTACTTGTTTGGGTTTGGGGTGGAGGTTTTTTTTTTTAGGAATTATAGGGTGTCTCATTTGAATGATTTTATGAAAAGTGCTTTGAAAACTTTCAGAGCTACCCAGTCTCTAGGCCAGTCATTACTTCCAAGAACTGGGCTTTTATTTGTAGTGCTTAACTCTCAGCTAGGGTTATCTTCATACCCAGTGTGCCTGGGATAATGAAAAGGTCCCACCTCCTGTGCCGTGTCTTCTGCCACAGCACAAGAGATGGACAGAGAAGGCAAAGAAAAGTTGCTCCTGTTGCCTGTTAATGAAATCCTTCTTCTCTCCTCCTGATCCACATATAGCTTCTGCAGCCAGTAAAAATCCAAGAGTTAATAAATTCTTCTGTAATGGAAGCAAGCCACAGAGAAACTTGCTCAAATTAGCACATGCTTTTATGCAGCCTGCGGTCATCTGCAAACACCAAGCTGGGAGAAAACGAATCAGGAGAACTGATACATTTATTAATAGGCTATGAAGTGGTAACAAGGAGGCTGAAGTATAAAGAAATGAATAAATATTGCATGTGGTGTTTACAAAGCAGCACTTCAGTGAAGTGTGGTGATGTTATAGTATATTATTAGAGCTGTGATAGCTGCTGGAGGCCCAGACAGTCACATCATGCTCAAGACTAAAAAAGCCAGTGCCCAAGAACATACATTCCCATTTAATGACATGAATCTAGGGACTGGCTTAATGAAAATTAAGCTTCACTTTGTGCTGCCAGACTCTGCAAATTCCAATTATGTAGAAATCTGATCGATACCTTCCAGTCATATACTTGAAAGCCACAGAGGCTTTAAACAGCAATTAATTGCACATCAAAGTTTGTGTTACAAGTGCTAAAAATGTACGGTATGGGGAGGAAGTCCAAGTAGCACTGACCAGTTGTGGGATGATACTAAAATTGCATCCTTGGGTCATGTTGGCCCTTTGAGAAGGCCACAGGGTATGAACCATTGCTCCTTATCTAGGGAATCACATTCTCAGTTGCACGCGTAGCGTGAATTGTGCGAGCAATGAGATGACCTGCCTATTGAGACGTGATGTACAGAGGCTGCAGGAGGGGACATCTCTCCTTGTCTGAGGTAAAGAAGTTTTGTATAGGGGCAAGTTCTTCCTACATGGAAGAACTGCGTAGGAAGACATCAAAGTGAGCCTTCAAGGAGTAATCAAATAGCTAGAAGAATATATATATATAAAAAAAATAATTTAAAGACATTTTCAAAATCCTGCAGCAAAAGTCATGCACAGGGAGGGAGAGAATTAGCACATAGTTCTGAAATCTCTCAAATGACAGGATGCTGGAATGCAATAAGGCTCTGACTTTGCACTTTACTGACCTGGAGAGAGATGCAGTTGGAAAGGACTCCACCAAAACCACCTTGACTTCCTACATACATATATACCTACGACTCCCACAGACACTAACACGATAGCTGGGTGGGTGGGACTAAGTGCTCAGCAATATGATTGAGGTGGGAGACAAGTGTAGGCCAGCGCTCCGGGTGCTGGGCTACCTGTGATGGATCACGACACGCTGATCATGCCTTGACTCATCGCATGGCTTTTAGCCGCTCGCTTAAATTCTTCAGCTAAATCTACCTTGCTCTGGGGGGATGTTAGCAATACATCACCGGCCCACCTCAAAGGCAGGGGTTTTAAGCATTAGCTTGGACAGCGTGAAAAATGTTCTTTGCACACGGTGCATATCATTATACACCCACTACTTACAGGCTTTGTAACTTGTTTTCAAACCCGTTATTTCGTAGGTGCTAGTCATACGTGTAGCAAAGCCATAAAGAAAACCTCCCACTCCCGAGTGTAGATGGTGATGGCTTTCACCCATTTAAAAGAAATTAAAATAACGAAACTGTGCATATCAATTCTGGAAAAAATAGACAAAGAAGGTTTGGCTAGAAACAGGGCCAGTCACAGGCAACAGGCAGCCCCAAAACTCACGTTCCGTGAGGCACAGCAAGAAAGGTCATTGATGTAAGGCAGCATATGTCAGTTTTCTGCAGAGCCAGTGCTCTGTCTTTCATATCTTTTTCTTCTCCCCACCCCGCCCCCAGTATCCGAAATCTGGTACTCAGTAGCAAAACCTGCAGTGACTGCAGTAAAGTAAGCCCAAAATTTGCTTTGTCATTGCAAGGGATTTCTTGGAAAAGTTTCCTGGGATTTGAATCTACCAAAAAATCAACTGTCATGAATGAAATTTTGGGTTTGGGTTTTACACAGGCCTCACAACGAAAGGGAATAACTCAGCTGGACCACAAACCGTCATGCAGTGACATGCAGATGTGCACATGGAGAAGCCCTGGTTCCTCTTCCTCCTCAGTCTTTGGCTGGGAGTAAAGCTGAGCAGGAGTGGGTGTCCCAGCCGCAAGACGGGTGCGGAGGAAGAGGATAAATGCTCTTTTGGGCAATTCTTGGTAAGAAGTGTTTGCTGTGTTTCCCTTGCTTAGAGCCCTGCATTTTCATCCATATTTTATGATATTTTGGCCGTGCTTGTGCTAATGTATCTGTTTCCAGACATGAGGAGGGGATAAATATCCCGTCTTTAGGGCCCTCTTGTGCTGCTCCTGAGTTAGCTGCAGACTGCTGGAAACTAAAGGTTTCTTCCAGCCAAGGAGATCCTGTCGCTTCCCTCGAGTAGTCTCAGCTGCTGCCACCACTGAGAAGAGGGACTGCTATCCTTTGTAGATTTTGGATTGCTGTGAAAATACCAGGCAGCCTGAGAAAGTTAATTTTGGTCTGATTGAGTTGTGAAATGTGTGAGAGCAGGGAGGACTGCCCTCCTCCCATCCCAGCTGTGCCTGTGGGGGACATCCCTCCATCCCTCCTGCTTTTTGCTGTCCCCCTGCTAGAGGTGTCCCCTCTGCCAGGTAGGGAGTGGCAGAGGAGGCTGCTAAACCACCCCAGACCTTTCTTGCCCGAAAGAGGCACTGGCAGACCAATGTGGGGAGAGGAACCTCTGCAAAAGAGAAGGAGATGCTCCGTCACAGCAAGCAGCTCCTATGGCCTCATCCGCTGGAAAACTGGACCCCCAGGAGGACATTTAGGGAGGCTTCCAGCCTGGAGGGGGTGGTGGCCTTCAGCCATCTCACTTTAATGTCATTTAATGTCTTTTTCTCCTCTCTGATTGTTTAAGAGTGCTCATGTACCACGAGGGGAGAGGGAGTTATCAGATATCAGAGCCATTTGAAAACTAATGGCACCACCTGACCCAACACCACGATGAATCACCTGTGTAGTGATGGTGGGTTATCTGGACCAGCCTGTGCTCTAACCTACCTCTCTGCAGTTTGCCTCAAAAGCTGTACGTGCCAATGCAAGCAGCCTTTCAGGGGCTGTTCCTTTACATTGAGCATTGACAGTAGCCATAGAAACATCTCTGCTCCCATATCCCAGCTCAGACCTGAAGAACCAATGTATTAGTGAAATAGCACACAGGACTCCTTTTGCCCTGAAGTTAGATAAAAGACAGATTAGAAGGATAGGTACGTATTCCTTTTCTTTCTGATGTCGCTCCTCGGCTTCCTTCATCATTTCCTGAGACTGCTCCAACTTGGCATCCACCAGTTTCTGTTGAAGTTCTCTGTGCTTAAATATTTTATCAAGGTGCTGTAAGAAAACAAATTCTGCTGAGCGTGCAGGTTTGATTATACACACAGACCTTCATGCTCATGCATGTGCAGCTATCTACAGAAACACTCATAAGACAAAAACATTGCAAAACAGGAAGACTCCCAACCTGTTGCAATTACTAAAATACTGCAGTGCCAATAAGAACAAGTCAGGCCAGAATTTGCATGGAAAGGGAAACTTGTTTACATTATCTATTTCGATTTACTAGAGCAAAATAAGAATTTTTAAAAAGTGCCTTATCATCTTTGCCAGATCTATGGTCTACATACGAGGTCATCAGTATAATCCGATATAAACTGAAGAGGAAATAATTGCTCAGCAATAAGGAATGCGCAGGGAGGACACTTTTTTGGAGCTGTTAAATGGCCAGGGGATCCAAACCACTGTGTGGATAAATATGTAAAGGTACATTGCACCTGCAGTCCTTGGGAACATGTGCACAGCTCATACCGTCCTCTGGGTAAATACAAGCCCCCTACATCCCCTTTGCACTGGCCTCACATGTGTAGTATGGGCTTGGAGAGCCCAGGTGAAAGTACATGAGTGGGGCTGTGGAGAAGGTCAGACCAGATGAACCAGAAGCCTCCTCTGGCTTGCAAAATGTCTGGCTCCACAGTGACCTTCAGGAGGTAAATGTTACTGATAGCCCTCTTCACTCTTGCTTCATTTAGAAAAAACACTCTGAGCCCATCCCTTGGCTTTACATTCTCTTCTCATAGAGACCACAAGAGAGGAACGTGCATTTCCTTCATTCAGCATAAGACTTCATGCATGATGCAACAGATTTGGAAATGCATGTATTGCATCAGGCATTCCAGATTGTAAGGACAGATTACTTATGTTTTATTCAGTATGATAATGGTTCCTGGTAGCACTGAGGCTCATAGAAAAGATAAAAAGACCCACTGTGATATTTGTTAGCTTGTGAAATAAAATTTAAAAAAAAGGGTAGTTTGGGATTTTACTGGAGGGTTTTTTTTGGTGTCAAAGTTTTCTGACCAGCTCTAATGTTTACAGAAAGAATAATTTCCCATCTATTATCTGCTAGATCTTATGGTGAGAACTGTGCCTGCAAAGAAGAATCGATTCCAATGCAAAGGGCCTCCTTTTCCTGTCGTCTTAATTTTCTGCTTCTGGGGAAGGGTCAAAGCATTTCTGTCACAGCCCTTCTCGGCAACCTGTGTCTGGAGGGAACTAAAGCATATTTGGTGTCACGAGCAGAGCAGGCTGTCCAAAAAGATGGGAGCAGAGAGGTGCTTAGTGGGGACTTGGAGAGGGAAGCAGGAGAGGGATGCTGGGGGTTCCCTGGGGATCTGGGGGAGCTGTGAGGGGGTAGGGGGGGCAGCTTCGCAGGCAGCTGGCACACCTTGCTGCTTGGGCACCTCGTCCCCTCTCCCCGCGGTGGCCAGGCAGCCATGGGTGCTGCAGGCAGGGTGCTGCGCACATAGTCCCACCCAGACAGCAAAGCGTGGTGGGGGCTGTCCTCATTACCCCCACGAGACACCCGAATGATTGCCAGCAGGCAGGACAGGCTGGCCATGCTCTCTGCCTTCCCTGGGGAAGCCAGGTTTGCTGCCTGTCCCCGCCGGCAGCCGGGGCGTTGCTCTCACCTCTTCCCGCAGCTCGTACTGGTCGATGATGCTTTTCAGCTTCTCTGCCAGCTCTGTGTTCTCCTGGCAGAGCTTCATGTTCCTCTCGCTTTGCTGCTCGATCTGAGCCTGGATTTCACTCAGCGTGCCCTGGAAATGATTAGTTATTTCTTTCCTCTTCTCGTCTTCCTCCCGTGCCCGCTGAATTGTTTCCTCCTGTTGTTACACGGGAGAGAATGCAGTCGTGTAAGTGAGATGCACGGTAAGTGGTTCCAGAAAGATACTGTTTCAGAGTAGCGTAGGGCTTCCCTTTGAAGGATTATACGTGTTTGCATTCCTCTTTGGAGGTTTTCTTGCTTTCATCTGCTGCAGCATTAGACATGATTCTAAATTTACAGAGCAAATTACACAGTGGCCTTGAAAAAAATTAGGGAACTAAGAATTTGCATTTATAAAGATGGATGTGGAACAGAGTTTCAGATCAAAGCAAGCCTGGAAAAGGGGACACACTTGTCTTGATTCGTGATACTGCAGCACAGCTTTTGCTTGGGAAGAAGATATTTAGCGGAAACAGGCTAAAGGTCTTTTATCAAAATTCTTAAAATTCTTTTAAAAAGTCACCCTTTATAATCCCTCCTTTTAACTAGGAATCCTCATATCAAATTTATGGTCTTTGGGATTTTCGTTTTTAAAAGAAATCCATCACTTTCTGTAGAATCCCTCCCAATTCCTCGATTTTCCTTCCCTAAATTTTTAACTGACACTAACATTTGCGCTAATTCATTAGCTAGTGGAATCAAGGAAATCTTGTGGGCTGTTGCTTACAGAACCAAAGCAGAGAATCAGAATTCTGCCTGGAGAAAGATGGAGGGTTTTTATTTTTGTTTACCAATTACTGAAATTCTGGTTTGGATTTGTTTGTATAAAAGACAATGCAGAAAGAATCTGGATTCATTGCTTTGGATCCAGAAATATGGACTATTTTTATTCCCTACTCATTTGCTTCCAGGGCATTCTGCCCTTCTGGGGAATGTCATCCTGATGAACAGTGGCTAGGACCATATCTGCTGCAGTTGCAAATCATGCCAGAATCATGTTAAGAACCTACTCCACAAGCATGCACATGGCACACTCTGCTAAGGTTTTGACTAGCATAGTTGTTTACATAAAAATCTCTGATAACACTGCATGTGGATATTTTCTATAAATATACTTGAATAAGGCCTTAACTGACTCTAATGAGGTATAAATTATATCATAAATGTGACAGAGAAGTCTTAAAGTAAGATGAATACCAAATGACCCAATTTTTGCTTAGCATGCACAACACGAGCCTGATCTTGGCCGACTGCTGTTCAAGGTAGGGGATTGTTTGTCCTTCTGCTGACCGGGGAGCGAAAGAGATGACAGTGTCTTGGATGATGGGAGGAAAGTTTTGGAGCTGTTAGTGCTAATAATACCATAGTGCACAGAAATCACCATGAAGCCTTGCTGTGCTCTGCACTTTACACGAGAACACGTGTGTGTACTCACAAACAGAGTAAAACAAAGTGTGAGGCCGGAGGAACTCTCACTCTTAAGAGGAAGAATGAATTTCAGGTAGAGCCAGGCAAATGACTTGGGGGGTCCTGGTTCAGTACCTGGATTGGAAACCAGGCACATGAAAAATTTGCAGCAAGATGGAAGAAAAACTCTCCAATTTATTTTTTTTTAATTGGTGAGAATGATTTTGTGTTAGCCTGAAGCATTTTGCTTGACCTGAAATTGAGCTGTGTTCTGTTTGTAGTAACTTTTTGATTAACTCCTTTTAGTACAATATTGAAACAGAAATGCTGTTCCAAAGGAGTTAAAAATGCTACTCAGAAGATGTTTTAAATCAACCGCTTTAACATTGCCAAAAGGAAACTTTTAATTTTCTTTTGAAAGGGGATGTTTACAAACAATGTTGTCCTTTTTATTTTTGTTTGAAACTTTGCCAAATTTAACTTGAATTCCTAGATAGTTTCGGTCAAGTCAGAACTCTATTTTACCTCTACCATACTGTTTAGAAAACTAATCATGCCTCTTAGTTCTCCATTGTATAGGTGCAGCCCTGAGCAGGGGGGAGAGTGACCAGGTGCTTTCATTTCAAGAAGTCCAAAGACAGAGTGAGAAATCAAACTTGCATGTCTGGAGTCCTATTTCTGTGGCTTCAAAACATCCTTCCTCAAAAATACTTTATTGTTTCAGTGAACCAAATGGTGTTATAGCATGTCACTGCTGTGATTTAAAGCTCTCTGGACTAATAAATCCAGCTGAATATAAATCAAAAAATGGGCAGATTGTGCGTGTTACACAGAACAGTTCTGTTACAAGGTGAAATGAGACATCCTGAGAGTAGCAATCATGCAAATGCAAAAAAAAAACCCAAACCAAATCCATGCATGGGTTGCTCAGAGGATCTTATCTCCTGCTCATCCTCGCTTCTGAGGTAGAATAATTATACAGAGCACAGAGATGGTACAAAGATTCACAGTTAAAGGCCCTGAGCCAGCAAGCATTTAGTTGCAGGGCACAGTAACCTCTTCTGCTTCAGAGAAGAAGATGTTTGAGGAGGATATTTTCTTGATAGGGTGCTGGGGTGTGTCGCAGAGAGCTCCTCAGAGTCCCTCATAAAATGGCAGTGATTTGTTAAATCCTTGAGATCCCAGTTCCAGATTAAGGGTGGATGTGAGGCTGCACCTGCACTGGAGCCAGGGAGGGGGCTGGATGCCCATGGTGCCACCAGCAGAGCCCTGCATCCCTGCCAGCTCTGCTCTGGGGCTGGCAGGGCCAGCTCCCCTTCACCCACCTCATCTGGGCAGGCATAGTGCGGCATAGGTGGTCCCCAAATCTTTGGGACCACCCAGGTTTTATTAACACAAGGCTACAGCCTCAACTCTTTGCTTATACCTGTCCACGTAACCTGAGAAAATGCACTTATTTCCAATAGGTTCTTAGTCCTTCCCATTTCAAGATCCCGTTGCATAAAGTAAGATCCCTAAGTTTTCTCCCGAATTGGAGGCTTGGAGACCTGTTTTGTGTTACTGCTGTTGAAGCTGAAGTAGCTGCATGGAGTCCAGAGTTCCTGGCTTGCTTGGTTGTAGGGAGCAGAGCAGAGGGTGTTTGGGGTGGTGACTTCTCAGCATCATCATAGTGAGTTCCTAATGTGCAAACCACGCTTGGCCTCGTCAGCTGCTTCACTCTGTGCTTATTCTTTTAATAGTCTTAAATTAAGTGCTCAGTTTTAGTGAGAAAAGTAAAGCATTATAAATTCTTTATAGATTTCCTGTTGTGGAAGACAAAAGTCCAGCCATAAACTATTGTTCCCTTTCCTCCGCCATTTCTTAATCTTTGTGCTCCACATCTACCCTCTCAAAGATATATTCTTGTGTCCTACTCAATACTGCTATCGCTCTCCTGTTTTATTGCTAAAAATGTAATAAACCTTGAATAAAACCTTGTAAAATTAAGACAAGGGTATTTTGCAGTTTGAGATTTATCACTGGAATGTGAGATAATTTGCAAACAGAAAGGCATGATTGCCTCTGGTCCCCGTCTCTCTCTGGGGCGACTCAAGAAGACTATTGGTCTGCTGAAGTCATATCAGCAGAGAGGACATCAACGTGGACTCCTCGTTATCACTGAACCGTTCTCTTCATTCCCAGGCACCACAGCCTGAGCCAGTTTGGAGCTGAGCCCGTAATCAAAGCTGTTGACTGCTGTGGCCTTTGTGTGAAAGTCGCTGCTTAATGCCTGGTAGCAGGAAGGACAAGGGACCCGAGATGTTCATGTCACTACAAGACGCTAAGTAGCCACCAAACTGTCAGATAACTGGCAGAACAGGAACACAATGCAGAGAAACGGGGCAGTTGGCCTTAGCAGAGCCACTTTCTATTGCAGTGGGAATGCACTCTTGAACGCACTTCAAGAACGTTTATTCTGCTTTTCTTGGAAGGAGAATTAAACATCTGTTTTCTGCTGTGAAGTATAACTGCAAGGAAATAATCTGAATAGCTGGACTCTTAAATCGGTCAGATTTTGAGGCCAGTATCCAACACTAACCAGAAATTTTTCTTCTCTGCTCTGCACTGTGGATTTTCAGCTCGGCTCCACATTGCATATTCATCACCACTTGGCTGCACCGATCTCCAGCTAATGGGAATTCCACACACCAGATGAGTGAAGATGACATTTACATGACGTGATGTGCATATAATATACCACATGGCAAGTCAGAGTAGGTTCATGATCTGGACAGGCCAGGTTTCTCCTTTGCCGTTGAAATGACACAATCTCCTACAGTTTTTATTTTCCGTGCTTTGGAACATAATCAGTAGTGCTAATCCCAAGTGCTAAAAAACTATGAATCAGCTTCTCTGTCCTGCCAAAACCAAAATAAAAATGACGTAAACATGAGATTTTAAAAATAACATTTGATGGATTCTCCTGTTTTGGGCCCTCTCAGTATAGTCATAAGAGAAAGAAAATCACACTCATTTAAATGAACAGAAGATGAGATTCTGGAGATTCACTAAGCTAAAGCTTAAAGGCAAATATTCCAAAAATTGTGTTAAAATTCTTAGAGAGACAAAACTGGATAAAGGTATTGGTTGCCTTTGTTTATTAATTTAATCCTCATTCATTCTGCAAGTATATTTTGTCTTCTCATCTATTTAACTTTGTTATTTTTACACTGAAAGCATAGGAACCAGAGGAAAGCTAGTATTTTGGATTTCTTAAAAGGTCTCCAAATTCTTAGAAAGATGTGGCCAAAACTTGAACATTTCTTCCTACTTACCAGCTCAGCTCAGGTGCCTTTCCTGGCTCACCTGGTGTTGGTACAGGATAAAAATCAGAACTGAGTCTGAAATTGATAGGTTTGTTTAGGGCACCTAGTTCCAAAGTAAAACAGTCCAATGGAAAGATGTTGGAAAGAGACTCTCCTAAATGTAAAGATGAAATGTGTAATCAAGTATTTATATGCAAAGAGAAAGGAAAAATCATGCTCTCTAGTAGTGAGATTAATAAGCATATCATAGCTGGGAAATGGTGTGAGGAATTCAACAAAACCTGTTCCAGATATATTTTCCAAATATAATTAGTTTTTCTCTATACCCCAGTTTCCACTGATTTGTTCCACTGATAGGATTTGTTTGTTTTAGAAATCTCTGTTAAGCCTATGCAAAGCACTGCACATTGTACTTGCAATCACTTTAAAATTGGCTTGTATTTGTTGAAAGATTTTGCCCAAGAGGGTGTGAAAAATCAGCGTGGATCAATATGGAGGCATAGCTCAGGTCTGGTGCAAATTTGAAAGGCACAAATTTAATTGGCAATAACCAGTTTAGCATCACTATAGCTGAGCACACAGAGGTTTGCTTCTAGTTTTCCTAACTATCTGTTAAACTGCTTCTGCCCTTCTGCCAGTGCACGCTTTGGGCGTACACACGGCCGTGCCCCCTCCCAGCTATATTCTTGCCAACATACAAGTGAAAGTCAGAGCTGGACCCTGAAGGCCCAGTCCTGAGCTGGTGGGAATGAATGAAAACCCATTACAGTTAATAGAGGTTATATCAGGTGAAATTCTTGCTGCTGAGAATTCATATGTGTAATTCTATACATAACTATATCCCCTATATCATAGATTTCATAGATTTCTAGGTTGGAAAAGACCTTAGAGATCATCCAGTCCAACCGTCCCTAATCCCCCATTAAACCATATCCCTAAGTAGTTCATCCACCCTTTTCTTAAACACATTCAGGGATGAAATATCCCTATAAAGGATTTTGAATAGATCAAAGCAGAGGCTTTTTGTGTAATAATAACACCAACACCACTAACGCACTCAGAAAAAAAGGTAGATCACAACAGAAATATACTTTCTGAACCTAAAATTTTTCAAGAAGCATAATCATATTATAAATTTCACATTTAAATGGCGTGGTGCATCAAGCAATAGGCAGACATGGCGTATGGATCCCAGCCTTTCGACACTCCCGAAAATTTCCTTTTTGAACTGATGCTTGTAATCCGAATGACTTCCAGAGTGTTCAGCATCCTTCCTGTCTTAAGGCTTGATGTCTGGAGGCAAATGTCCTGATTGACTAGCCCTCACAGATCACTTGAAAATGCCCAAGTGCTCAGATTACATGAAAACACCTGCTGGCGAGTCCCCTGGAGCAGAACTGGTGTTCCTATTACGCTGTCCACGCACACGCATTCGCATCTGCACTTTCAGGGACCTGGTCTGTAAGCACCACTGTTTTTCTCTGTGCTGAGCTCCCTGATAATACCAGGAGGGCTTCGAGTTAATGTGGGCAAACCCAATGTCCAAAAGTGCTCAGATATTTCCAAACAAGGAATAAAGGGGTCTTGGTGTAAACAGACTTGAAGACTACAGCGTATATATAATTATATATTGCACGTGCAGATCACATAGAATCACAGAATGTCAGGGATTGGAAGGGACCTCAACGGATCATCTAGTCCAATCCCCCTGCTGGAGCAGGACCACCTAGATCAGATCACACAAGAACGCGTCCAGGCGGGTTTGGAACATCTCCAGAGAAGGAGACTCCACAACCTCTCTGGGCAGCCTGTTCCAGTGTTCTGTTCCCCTTACTGGGAAGAAGTTCTTCCTCGTGTTTAAGCAGAACCTCCTATGTTCCAGCTTATATCCATTTCCCCTTGTCCCATCATTGGATGCCAGAGAGAAGAGCCTGGCTCCATCCTCACGACAGTCACCCTTTCCATATTTATAAACATGAATGAGGTCCCCCCTCAGTCTCCTCTTCTCCAAGCTAAAGAGACCCAGCTCCCTCAGCCTTTCCTCGTAAGGGAGATGCTCCACTCCCTTAGATGCAAATGTCTCTTTGACTTGGTACAAGAGCAGGATGGGAAAGCATCAGCAACTTCTTACCCCTACTGCCAGGCACCTTGATAAGGCCACCACTCACCTTAAGGTTTTTGTTGTGCCTCTGGAGCTCCCGACACAGGCTCTCGAGCTTGCTGCGGGCAAGGATGGCTCGGCTGTGCTCACTTTGCAGCTGGTCCTTCTCCTTGGTGATCTGGGCTTGTCTCTTCTGCAGGTACTTGAGCTTTTTCTGCTCAGCGCGATGTTCTTCGAGCTGGGCGGGGAATGGGAATTAAAATGAAAGGAAGAGGAAAAGGAAAGAAAAGAAAAGGAGCTCTTTCAGTTTCAGAAAAGCGTTCACACTTCCGTAACCTCTTAGGGAATGTTTTGCATTTATCAGTGCTAATGGAAGAGGAGCGACCGACCTGGAGGCAGTCCCAAGCCTGCTCACTGCAACAGTCCCAAGTGTGCTGCAGTGTGGGTGGGTGAAAATAATTTTTCATACTCTCACCACAGCATTTCAGCCCTTCCTTCTTTGGTTTGAATCTCTTCGAAGGGCAGCTGTGAGGTTTTATTTTTGTTTCAACGTTAGGAACAGGCGCAGCTGGTAGCACTTTACGTGGTGAGATTTCTCCAGATCATGAGATAACTCAATAGTTGTTAGTTTTGCTTTGCAGCTTCCTGAAAAAGAAGCAGCTTCTTAGATACCTGTGATCCTGCTGGAAAAAAAAAAAGCAAAAGAGGCACCGGAGATCAGGGATGCCATCTGTATGGGGGCTTTGCTGCTGATGGGGGAGAATGCTCTTCAGGGAAGAGTTCCCCAAAATGACACGTGGGTATCTCCTCTTGCCAGGCTCCTCTTGCTCGTGGGAGCATGTGGAGCATCCATCAGTTGTGTTTCTGGAGGTTCCATCATCAACATGGGTGGGTTACGGGAAATCAAACCGCTTCTGGGCTCTTTGGCTCCGTGTAGTTACTGAAGAAAACATGGACAGTCGCTGACGTTCACTTGGGACCCTGCTGTCCCTGTGGGTGTGTGGCTCCTGCCTTCCCTATGGGGCTGGAGGGGAGGAGGGTGCGTTTAGAGGGGGGATGAGGGGCAGCAACAGGATTGCTAATAGCCATCCCCGTGTAGACTGGTTGTTTCTTCTGACATGTATCTGTTACTGGCTGTTCTGAAAAAGATTGCCTGCACTGCAAACTAGCAGCACAATGGACACATCAAAGAAGCATTTCGCCTCTGAAGCTTTTAAAGTCTTCTTCTCCCCTTCTGACACGCAGCAGCCCTCCTTGCTGTGTTACAGGCATTAATACGTTGTGAGGCATTTGCAAAGTCCAGATGTTTTCTGGATGAAAAACAGCAGCACATGAGCTGCAATGTGCAAATCTAAGAATCATAGAATGGTTTGGGTTGGAAGGGACCTCAAAGATCATCTAGTTCCAACCCCCCTGCCATGGGCAGGGAAATCCTCCACTACACCAGGTTGCCCAAAGCCTCGTCCAACCTGGCCTTGAACACTTCCAGGGATGGGGCAGCCACAACTTCTCTGGGCAACCTGTTCCAGTGCCTCACCATCCTCTGAGTGAAAAATTTCTTCCTTATATCCAATCTAAATCTGCCCTCTTTCAGTTTAAAGCCATTGCCCCTTGTCCTGTCACTACACGCCCTTGGATAAAGTCCCTCTCCAGCTTTCCTGTAGGCCCCTTTAAGTACTGGAAGGCTGCTATAAGATCACCCCAGAGCCTTCTCTTCTCCAGGCTGAACAGCCCCAACTCCCTCCGCCTCAGTCATCTGCACCTCATCTGTCTCCATAGCAGAGGTGCTCCAGCCCTCGGATCATCTTCGTGGCCTCCTCTGGACCCGCTCCAGCAGCTCCATGTCCTTCTTGTGCTGGGGACTCCAGAGCTGAACGCAGTATTCCAGGTGGGATTGGTAAACCAATCTTAATAATAATAGTTGCTATTAAGATTATACTATCTAATAATACGGTACCACTAGGATCAATTATTAACCCTGGGAAAGTCTGTGAGCGCAGGGGAATGATGTGCAGCACAAACAGGACAGTCAGCAGACATTGCATTTTACACTGTCTCCGCCTGGGGATCTGTTTTCCGCAGATGTTCCGTAATTCCTGCTTACAGTACAGAGCTCTGTGCATTACCAAGCAAGTCACAGCCAGGCGTACCACAAAACAACAAAATCGCCAGCTTGGAGCATATTTACAGTTTCTGCTCAACTTTCAGCACATGTATTGAGTGGTTTCAACCCTAGTAGATCAGAATAGGGGCTTTTGCATCTAATCAAGCTGCACTAGCTGAAATAATTTTTCTAGTATTGTAGGGAAAAAATAGCCTCTCTATAATTAAGGCTGAGCTTTGTTTTCCTTTATAAGCTTGATTTTGGTCCCTTCCCTTTCCCTTTTAAAAACACAAAATAGGTTCTTTTCGCCTCACATTTTGAATGCATAGTCTGTGCTGAGTGGATAATGATTTATCCAAATTTTAGATGATTCACTCAAGCTGTGCTTGAGATAGGGGGCTTAGAATAAAATAGGTCTTAATTGTCATAGGAGAAATCTTCCAAGCTTTTTTTTTTTTTTTCCATAAAAAGGACTTGTATTTCAAAGCTCTCAGGAATGTCTGAGACATGGTGTTACTTTTGCATTGAAGAAAGGAATTCACTGGTAAATAAGAATGGCAAAAGGGATGACAATGATAATCTTTTAAGAATAATTGATGAAATATCAGGTAAATTAACTACAAGTACAAGGAATTCTGATTTTGGAAGGCCGACCTCGAGAGATAAACTCTCAATTTAGGAAAAAAGTTTTATCTTGACCTCACTGCAGACAATGAGAGCACTCATATTTATTTATTAGTGTGTACTTCTTGCCCTCAGGACCTCTGAAAGTAAACCGGTCATGAGCAATTCTGCATCAGACGTTTGTGGGCAAAAGCTGAAGTAAAGCACAGTCTGCTTTACTAACCCAACCTCTCTGCCTGCACCAGTATTAGTGAACAAAATGTTCTCTGATGGTGAGTAGTGTGGCATGGCTTGTGCCCAAATGGCTATGCTGTCTTCCTCCAGCAGGCATGACTTCCTTCACACTAGCCCATGCTCTTCCCTGATGCCTTCCATTTCCTGGTGTACCCATCACTCTGGCCTGTGCCAGGGCATGTGCTAACAGTTAAATAGCATATAGCTGGGTGGCTGTGGTGTGTAGGGTACCTGAGTACAGGCAGCAGCAGCACTATCGAAGGCAGCCAAAGCCATTGCCAGCACCCAGCTCAGCCTGGCACGTGGCTGCACCATCCCCTGCGTTGGGCTGCAACAAGTTTTCGTGTCACCACATGGTTCACTGGACCAGGGAGCTGATCTGGCTGGCAAACAACTCAGCAGAAGCAAAAAGTGGCCTGAAGTGTGTGATGGGGATGGACAAGAGGGAGTAGAGAGAGCGGTATCTACTACAGCCAGCTGCTGACAAGGTATTAATCACACTACACCCCTCAGCCATGCTGAGTGAGCAGTGTAAGGCTTCCTCCAATAAGCTTTTAGTCTTATTTATGAAATGATTTATTTTAATGACATTGCACAGAATGTCAAAAACGAATGCTCTGAATTTATGTTTTAGCACTTTTCCTCTGCATGGCTTACTGGCAATACAGCCTCTGTTTTATACAGTGCTCCAGTGATGTTTGAATGCAGTGGAGAATACTTTATAGAAGAAGAGCTATTTCAGGTAATCCATGGGCATGAAGTCCCTTTCAGCAAGGACTAGACCACAAACTGCCTGAGCCAAATTTATGAAATCAGAGAATTTTACATGAAAAAAGAGAAAAGTTGAACTTCACATTAGGATGAGACATGGACACATCTGTGCATAAAACCAATTATAAAGTCAATGTTCTGCTTGGCACATTTTTCAGTACTCCACAAACTGTAAAATGCTGCAGCCATTTCATTTATAAGGTTTCCACAGCTTATGGCCATAGAGCCCTTTAACTACTTAGAAGAAAATACTTGATCTGAAATTAACCCATCTGAAGTGTGGAAAGAACAGAGTCAGGTAGCTGGCATTGTTACAGAAGTGACATGATGGTGGCATGGGCTTTGACTCTTCATTTCATTATGTTGTGGCTTCTCTCCTGATTAGCCTCAGTTCTCTATCTTTTGATTTTCTGCTTCCTAACATTTTATACTAAGCCCTGTATTGTTTCCATTTTGATTAAATCACTGATACGTAATTTAAAGCAACACCTGCATACAGAGATATGCAAAATTCCTTGCCAAAGGCGAAGACAGGAGCCTAGACACTAGTCTCCAGTGTGGGTTGGTTTGGTAGCTTCATCTTTAAGTACAAATATTCTGCCTCATCCACTATTTAACTCTAGGTCCTGCTTGTTTTCCTCACTTTTTACTTTTTTACTCCATCTCACCCGTAATTGATTATTTAACCCCGATTAGTTTAGAGTTCACTTAACAGGACAGGCACTACTACTACATGAGGTTCGACCATGCTGCCCAGCATATGTTTTTTATACCTTTCCATATAGACAGTTTGCACAGAAGAGAACCAATGCTGTACTAACCAGTTCAGCATACTTCTTAAATAACAGGTCCAGCTTCTCCTCTGGAGTATTCAGCTTGTTCAAGCTTTGCATCAGCAGGGTGGCTTCCTTCCCTTAAAAAAAGAAGCAGAGATTTGATAGTAAAGGTAGTTTGTGGCTGACATGCTGTTACCAAATTTGTTGTTTGATGCATGAATCTGTAAGAACTCGGGAAGAAATGAGGCATTTTGGAAGGAAATAAATAATTTTTACTACGATTCATGTTGATTTTTTTTTTTTCCACAGAAGATCGAACATGCTGAATTTTCTTCCATTTCAGCCCTCAGTAATGTGCTGTCTTCTAGCGAAAGCGCTGGCTGTGAAATGCCTTTGTCCTGTATAATCTGATTTTCAGTTAATATTTTTGTAACATGACTGGGTCACATATATGGCACATTTGACTGAAACAGGAAGGAAAGGGCCTGGACCTCGAAGGTTCAGAAACCAGACCTTTTTGCAGGCAAAAACTGATCAAAGCTGGTGTGCTCAACTCCTGTGCTGCTCAACCCGTACACGACATAAGGAAGACTAAGCTAGGTACAGAGACTATGGTGTGCATGGGAACAATGAGAGAGCAGCAGGTACTGCCTGCCAGGTCTGGACTACATGGTAGTGGTGTAAATCAGTTCCATGACTTGGTAACAACAGCGTGGATACCAGAGACAGTCTAATAACTATCTGGGCATGTGTAGCTAAATCACTGCTTAGCCATTTACGTATTGCTTCTCTTCTGATACCTCTTGGTATTCATTTCAGCCCTGAGTATGAGTTGGAGCTTGAACACCACTTCTTTATCAAATACAAAACGTCCCTGGAGATAAGGATGGCTGTGGTGCCAGGGGCTTGGCTGTGCTTTTCCAAATGCTTCACCTTCCCAAGGCTGTGACATCAAATTTGCTTTCTGCTTTAGGCTGGACTTTTTCTACTTGAAGCCTAGTGCAGTCCAGGAGTACTGCCTCTGGAGAAAATCCACTATTTCACACTAAGTTCTCTCTACAGCACCAGCATAAATAAGTTGAAGAGAGCCAAAATAAAATCCTGGGGTGAAAACTGTTGCAAGTGCAGCTGGAGAACTGTGCTTTGGTAGTGTTTTCACTGGTCTTGGAGAGGTACCAGTAACTGCACCAAAGCCAAGGCAATAGAAACTGAGGAGCGAACTTTCTCTGGGACATTTAAGGACTTTTGGGGGAAAAAAAAATCCCTGCTCTGTCCGGTGCTTAGTCCCTTGTCTGTAAGAAGGTCCTGCAGCGATTTTTTCTATAGGTTTAGTCTGCGATTTGGTTTGAGTTCTCACGCAAAGGAGAGGCTTGAAGATTGGCGGGAGTTAAACGTAGGAAGGGAAATAAATTACACGTTCGCTGGATTGGGATGTAACTACATTGCTCTCTAGTGGCTGCCCAGCGGAAAGGACGTGCTTTACAAAAACTCGTGGAGACTTCCTTCTAGCTTAGCTAGCTAACAGAGCCCTGCCATGGCCCGTGTGCTTACAGAGAATAAGCTGTCGGCTTATTTCATATGGCCCGTGATGAGTCCGGGGATGTGCGAGATGAAAAACAACCTGGGCATGACAGGGAATTTGTTCTGCAGATTCCCACGCCACATAGGATCACTTCCCTATTCCTGCTGGTCACACTATTCTTGATACACGCCAGTATCCCATTGGCCTTTTTGGCCACCTGGGCACACTGCTGGCTCATATCAAGCCGGTAGTCAACCAACACCCCCAGGTCCTTCTCCGCCAGGCAGCTCTCCAGCCACTCTTCCCCGAGCCTATAGCGATGCTTGGGGTTTTTATACCCCAAGATCATTAGCGCTGTTTCAACCGGTGGGAAGTCGTACCTGAGGAAGTGGGGGAAGAAAAAATTTACTGAAGCACGAAGGAGAGGCCAGGTTTTCCTTTGTCCGAGATGCAGCTCTCTGCAGCGTGTCATCAGACTCACAGCTTTGGCTAACTAGTCTGGGTGGCCCAACAGTACATCAGAATCGTGTGATGCAATCCTAAGCTTTTGTCATCTTAAAAGGGCTAATATCTGATACAGCCTGCATATGTCTGTCAGGTAATTGCTGAAAATAATGATCAATTAGAGAAAAGTTGTATTGTAATTTACAGTGGCAACTAGAGGTCCCTGTCTTCCAGAGTAGGGGCTTATCATGGGAAAGAGCAAGGACCAGGAAGGTTTCACTTCTGCTCGCAGAAGGGCTGCAGAAGTATGTGAGTACTTGCCTAGTCCTTTCAGGATTTTCTTCTCCAGCTTTTGCTCCTTGCTGCCGCTGGGCTCCTTTGCTCTGGAAGGATCTCCAGGAGCCAGCTTCTCCTTCTCACTCTCCTCATTAGCATCTTCGTACTCTGCATCCTCCACACTGCCTGGCTCTCCCTTTTCAGGCCCGTCGGTTCCCGTCACAGCGCTTTCCTTCTCCATCAGGCTGGCAGCAGACCCGTAGGTTTTGATAATGTCCTCCAGCTGCCGGCTCAGCTCCTCCGAGATGTCACACGTGGCAGCTTCGGGCCGGGCGCTCAGCTGCTCGGCAGGGGCTGGAGCCAGGGGTGGAGAGCTGGGGGCAGGTTTGTCCCCGCTTTGCCCCCGGATGTCCTGCCCGGGTGAGGTGGGACACTGGTCATTCTCCATGCTTGGTGTGGCACCTGGCAGCAAACAAATGCAGAGTTAATTTAAAAGCACGTAAAATTAGTCTTCTAACTGTTCCCAGAGCTCGGCCAGCACCTGAGTGATTTTGTGCGGAATTTGGGACGGCAGCTCATCCGTCGGCTCTGGCTTGATAACTATGTCGCACTCAAACGAGCAACCAAGGTGATTTACCTGCAAGGAGAAAAGCAAATCATCTACTTTCCAAGAGGAAAGGCCTGCCCAAACCAAATACCTAAAAATCAAAACCTTTTATTCCTATTGCCAGCAATAACACACAAAATGACACCCAAGTCTTTTATGCCGTTTTCCTCCCCAAATGTACTATTTGCCACATGTTTACTTTTCGTGATCTGTTTACCTACAACGCTGGCTACCAATATGGGCAGCTTCCCTTCAGAGCTGCAGCAGTTTCATTTCCTATTTCTCCCCTGTTGGCACATCTGAAGTCAATAATCACGAAAGAAGAGCATTTTAAATGAAACTGGTGTACCGAAAATTGCACTGTGCTCTTGGAGAGCCCAGCGTGGTGTTTGATCTACGAGTGGCCTGGCTTGGTACTGTCACAATAATGGCAAAGAATAAGATAAACAACTATAAACTGCTCTTCCCTTGTACTTGCTGCGTGCTGCTGACAGCTTGTTTGACAAAGTACAAATACAGAATAAATCACAGTGAAGTAAAACCGACCGGGTGTAACATGCGTTGGTAGTCTGAGGTGTTTTCTGGGGCAAATTTCACATAATTTGTTCCCGATTTGCAAAGGGAAGCTTTTGTTTTACCATGCCTTTGTGCAGCTACACTCAGCCAGGTGGATCCAGAGCCCCTGACGTGTCTGTGTTCCTCCGGAGGCTGCTCCGGCTTCACCAGGACCTGGTGATGAGGATGTCAGCGAGAGAGTCCCAGGCACCTTCTCCCCAGCTCCTGCAAGGTGTGGGCCAGCAGAAACAGTGTCTTTGACTGCATGTGGCTGGAAAACCCAGTGCAAAGAAGGTTCCTTCCTTCTCAGAATGCCAGCAAAGCTGCTGTTGCCCTCACTAGGTAGTGCAGAGGTGTGGGGTGCACAGCTGGGTCTCTCCCTGCAGCTAGCTCACTTCTGCATGACTACAGACTCTGTACTCTTTGTAGCCGTCTCTCTTTTTCAGGCTGATTTTTTTAATCATACAATTTACAATGGTGCCAGTGGGGAACAAAGAGAGGAAGAAGATTGCTTCCTCAGTTTTGCTCCTGCATCTGAGGTGGTTGCTTTCTTATTTTTTAAAAGACAACTTGCTTGGAAAACATGGAGCTAACTGGGAAGCATTTTGTTCCCTGTTCGGTTGGCCGTAACGTATATCTTCTATGGTGTCTAAATTTCTACAGCTTTCAAAATCATAAACTGACTTGGCCAAAGGCAATATATGATAAGAGGGATGTAATTTACTGTAATACGTGACTCAGTGTCTGTGATTAAACTCTCCTCAGTCAAAGTGATGTTTGGAAGTGCAGCGATGGCCATCGCTAAGGCAACATTTTTCAAGATTTGATTGTCTAGCTATTTGACTGAGCTTGCAGATAAGAGAGTCAAATACTGTGGCTTATCATCTCTCAAGCAATTAATTGTGGGTCTGCAATTGAAAGCTCTGAGTGGGGCTCAGGCTGTGCTTGAAAACTGCTAGCTATAAATCCATGCCCCTGCAGCCCTCCCACAGGTATAACTCACCAGCAGGAGCGACTTGGGAAGATGGTTGGACCTGCTTCCCCAGACCCTGTCAGACAGATCCATCCCATTCTTTCCATCCTGCTTGTGGCATGGTCTTTATGCTACTGCAAAGTGATTGGAAACTTATATCTGTCTGATTTGGTTTCATATTGAGTTTAATTTACACTGAAATACTAGACTCTGCATGTGCAATTTAGGTAAATAATTCCAGAGAGCACAAATGTTAGACTACGGTTTGTGATCTTGTTTTAACTAGAGTTAATTGACTGCCAGTTAATTCAAGGTCAGTGAGATTACAGTAAACGCTAAGCTAGAAGGTCCACAAAATATGTATTTATTTCTGACATGTTCAGACTAGTGTTTACAATTGTATTCATTAGTTTGAGCTAATTGGCAATTGGTGATCAATCGGCTAGAAAAACCAGAATCACCAGCTCTTGTCTAGACAGAACAAAAGCCTCACAAAGTACATCCTCGATTTAAACTAGCTATTTTTGCAGTATGTTCATCACAGAAGAACAGGGTTGCTAAATGCTCCGTTTCCAAAGATTAATTAATCTTTTGCTATCTCCCTCTCTTTGTAACAAGGCATAAGTCCATGTGGTCCTCACTGCACCCCAACTCTCCCCTGGCTGCCTCCCAGCTCCCAACTGCATCGCTCATGGAGTAGTGATGTCCAGCTAAAGGTTTCCTCCGACGTGGATCACGAAGCACGCCTGCAAACACAGTGGGCTTTAAATCAACAGTGGCCATCGCCTCACGCACGGTGTTTCTCAGTAACAGGGGAAAACCACGAGTGAATGGAAGAGAAGCTGCATGTTTAGAATCAAGGACATGAGATGTTTAAAGCTGGTTTTGCAGAAAATCTTCCCTAACATACATTCCTGGCTGGAAAGGGAGTAGTTCTAATCAGTTTCTGAAACCATGGCGATTCACATCTGCTGGAGTTCAGGCCACCAGCCTGGAACAGTGCATAGGCAGGAGCCACAGAAGTACCCAGTGGTGAACCTTTAATCCAATGGTGCCCACTTGCTGGGTCATACTGGGGACTGTATTAAAATACATATTTTAATGTTTTATTCCACTCTTCTTCAGGCTAAACCAGAGGTCTTTCGAGCACAAACACAATGCCTGTTAAGACTTCTGTACCTTGTTTTGCCTAATGGCTTCCACAGCATCATGGAGTTTAAATTTAGGGAGACAGGGCAGCTCTCATCTGCTGAGTGCAGCCCACTTGCAGCCTTTGATGCTGGGAGATTTTACTGCAGTTGGCCCCAGACCTCCTCATGCTCCAGCCTGTTTAACCTTGATGTACATCAGGAATTCTTCCTTATCAGGCCATAAAAGTCTTACAGTGCCAATCTCGGCAAGACCCAGAGTGTTTACATTATACACTATCTTAGAGACAGTAATGCCTACAAATTAGGTGGCTGAACCCAGAAAAGAAATACCTTGGCTCCTTAAGGAATTTCAGACTTGACTAGTTTTAGGCTATCCATCTCTTGGGTTTCACAACTCTTGCTACCACTACTGCTGCCTCCAGGCACCTGAAATTCCAACAGGTCCTTATTCTGTTCTACGGCAAGAGGGGAGGACTGACCAGTTATGTGATTGAGTCTGAGCGTTGGCTCTTGTTTACTCTTTTCCTCTTGTGCTCCCAAATCTTGGACCTGTTCCACAGCCCTCAGATCAGTATCTTTTGTGACCCTGGTGTTTTGGATGGAAGATTGATCTCAGACATTTGTGTTGCTGCCTACATGTAGTCACTCCAGAACATTAATGTGGTTTCATTTTAATGGGAAAGTATAGATAATATGGCCATACAATGCCTTGTTCATACACCAGCCTCAGAGATTTGAGCCACTTGAGAGAGAGACAGACTGAATTTCAAGCCCAGACCCTAGGTGTCTGTTCCACCTTGATTCCCAGCGCCTTTAAACTCCAAGCCTGCCCCTGTCACCAGCAAACCAGGCTGGAGTCTGGGTGGGGATGGAATTGCAAGTCGCTGCTGAGAGGCACTGTGGGTGTTGCTATTACCTGCGCCTCAGCTCTTGCCTGCCCAAAGCCTGGACAAGAACCAGGGCCTCGCTCCAGAGATGGTCCTCCTCTCCCCCCATGGAAAACACCCCCAAGAGCCAGAGGGTCCTCCTGCCTCCCCACTGTGGGAGACCCTCTTCTCCATTCTGTCCCACACGACATCCTTGTCTCTAAACTGGAAAGACATGGTTTTGATGGATGGACCACTCGGTGGATAAGGAATTGGCTGGATGGTCGCACTCAAAGAGTTGTGGTCAACGGTTCAATGTCTACGTGGAAGCCAGTGACGAGTGGTGTTCTTCAGGGGTCAGTACTGGGGCCAGTGCTATTTAACATCTTTGTTGGTGACATGGACAGTGGGATCGAGTGCACCCTCAGCAAGTTTGCAGATGACACCAAGCTGTGTGGTGTTGTGGACACGCTGGAGGGAAGGGATGCCATCCAGAGGGACCTTGACAGGCTGGAGAGATGGGCCTGTGAGAACCTCATGAAGTTCAACAAGGCCAAGTGCAAGGTCCTGCACGTGGGTCGGGGCAATCCCAAGCACAAGTACAGGCTGGGCAGAGAATGGATTGAGAGCAGCCCTGAGGAAAAGGACTTGGGAGTGCTGGTGGATGAGAAGCTCAACATGAGCCGGCACCGTGCGCTGGCAGCCCAGAAAGCCAACCGTGTCCTGGGCTGCATCCAAAGCAGCGTGGGCAGCAGGTCGAGGGAGGGGATTCTGCCCCTCTGCTCAGCTCTCGTGAGACCCCACCTGGAATACTGTGTTCAGCTCTGGAGTCTCCAGCACAAGAAGGACATGGAGCTGCTGGAGCGAATCCAGAGGAGGGCCATGAAGATGATCCGAGGGCTGGAGCACCTCTGCTATGGAGACAGGCTGAGACAGTTGGGGCTGTTCAGCCTGGAGAAGAGAAGGCTCCGGGGTGATCTTGTAGCAGCTTTTCAGTACCTAAAGGGGGCCTACAGGAAGCTGGAGAGGGACTTTTTGCAAGGGCAAATGTAGTGATAGGACAAGGGGCAATGGCTTTAAACTGAAAGAGGGCAGATTTAGATTGGATATAAGGAAGAAATTTTTCACTCACAGGATGGTGAGGCACTGGAACAGGTTGCCCAGAGAAGTTGTGGATGCCCCATCCCTGGAGGCGTTCAAGGCCAGGTTGGATGAGGCTTTGGGCAACCTGGTGTAGTGGAAGATGTCCCTGCCCATGGCAGGGGGTTTGGAACTAGATGATCTTTGACGTCCCTTCCAACCCAAACCATTCTATGATTCTATGATTCTCCTCTCTCTTCTGCTAAATACAGAAAAAGGCGTGCTGCTAAGTTCAGTCGGTAACGTGCTGAGTTTGTCTGCCTCTGACCGTACCCCTTAACGTTTCACATTTAGGGCACAATTCGTCTTCACTGTGCTCCGAAATCAACCAGTACTTCCAAACTAAAAGGTCAGTTGGCAAGAGCCAGCGCCTGATTTAGCAGCGCTGTGGCAGCCATCCCTCTGCGGCTGGGACAACCGTACCCCGCGCTGGGACGCGCTGGCCCACCCCTCGCATCCCTGCAGCCAGCGCCGCTGCCGAGACACCATCCCCGTGTGAACGGAGCACGCAACGAGCATCGTCATCTCAGCTTCTCCTGCAGAGTTTCTTGCACGCTATCGCACAGTCGTGCTCGTCTTTTTTAAACGGAGTGCTTCCCCTTCCTTCTCGTGGGGTTTGCTTCCTCCTTCCCTTCTTGCAGCTTGAGCTTCTAGAGGGTTTACAAACTGCTTTATATTTAGCTCTTGCCTCCCCATGTATCCAGCAGAAGGACACATGGCACCTGCTCTGCAGCCAGGAGTTATTTTAAGCGCTTCTAAAAGGGGTAACGGTATTTAGCACTTTATGCTCAAAATTCACATACACACACACACAATTCTCTAAAACGAAGCATTCCGTATACTTGCACCAGCCACTATATGCCGATAAAATCTGAATTTTTACCTTGACGTAACACCAGATTGAACTACAGTAACACCTCAAAGCAGCAGACATGAAACTCTGGAATGATCTGTGCTACTGTAGCTCCAGTTACCCTCCAGAAAAATACAAGTGCCTTCTTACAGCCTAGACACTGTCCTATGTATTACTTCAGAAAGTGGTGATAAAATCAACTTTATCAACTGCATGCTACATTTGAATAGCTTTATGATATATACACAATTTTCTAGTACAAAACTGAACAAAAATTTGGAGGCTTCATGGCAGGTTTCCGTAGAGGCATGGAAAGAACTCAACTCAGAGACTTTCTGAAGTCCCCTGCCTCACCTCTCATGCAGCACCTGAGTCTTGATCATTTACTGTTGTAGCAAACCAGCCACGGCCCCCAGTCTCACCTAAAGGCATGCTCTACCAAAGTCAGCTGAAATTTTTTTTGATCGTTCTTTAGAGAAGCACTTCTTACTTTCACCAACAGCCTTAGATACTCGCCTGTTTTCCTCACACGTCACACGGTGCCCAGGCTTTTCAGGTCATTCCCTGCCCATGGCAGGGGGGTTGGAACTAGATGATCTTTAAGGTCCCTTCCAACCCAAACCATTCTATGATTCTATGATTCTATTCCTAGAAAATGTGGGCTGACAGTCCCAAAGGGAAGTACTTATTAAAGCCCTTGTGCCATGCCACCAAGCAGTGACAGCAAGTAAGCTGTTCATCAGACTTACCGGAGCAGAGAGAAGAGCTGAGTGGAGAAAAAAAAAAGTCAGGCAGAAAGCTCAGACAAGGGCACGCCAGCAACAGAGCACTGGTACTGTAATCCTGCCACCGAGGGAAGAGGGACGGCAAGACCGAGGGAGGGGGGGAAGGACAGAATGACACAGCAGGAGCAAACACTGGGGACTGAATGCATGCTTTGCAGGGGACCAGCTCTGATAGGCGAGCCAGGAGGCTGCCTGATAGCTGGCACCGTGAGCCAGCTATGTTGGCTATTCCCTGCTCCGACAGAGATAGCACCTCTGCTATGGAGACAGGCTGAGAGAGTTGGGGCTGTTCAGCCTGGGGAAGGGAAGGCCCTGGGGTGATCTTATTGCAGCCTCCCAGTACCTAAAGGGGGCCTACAGGAAAGCTGGAGAGGGACTTTTTACAAGGGCGTGTAGTTATAGGACACGGGGCAATGGCTTTAAACTGAAAGAGGGCAGATTTAGATTGGATCTAAGGAAGAAATTTTTCACTCAGAGGGTGGTGAGGCACTGGAACAGGTTACCCAGAGAAGTTGTGGATGCCTCATCCCTGGAAGTGTTCAAGGCCAGGTTGGATAAGGCTTTGAGCAACCTGGTGTAGTGGAAGATGTCTCTGCCCATGGCAGGGGGTTGGAACTAGATGATCTTTAAGGTCCCTTCCAGCCCAAATCATTCTATGATTCTATGATTAGAGACTCAAGCCCTCAGAAAGAGAAAACGAAGGAAGGATTCACATACAGTTGCTACCCTTGAAAATGAAGTCTTAATCCTTCAATGACTTGATGCGTTGTGCTGTGTGAAATTTGTCTGTATTGACTATGGATCGGTTAAACTTGGTGTACTTTTTCTGTCTGCACCAGAAAGACCGGGATGACTTTCTATAACATGAGCTCACAGCTGTGACTGCCCTTTGCAACTCGGGATTTGGGCAGGAGTTGTTAAAAGCCAGACTGATTCTTAATCATAGACTCATTGGCTGGAAGGGACCACAGGAGGTCTTTCGTTCAACCTCTTGCTCAAAGCGAGCTCAGCTGTGAGCTCAGACCAGATCTCTCAGGGCTTCATGTTAGTCTTAAAAATCTCCGAGGATGGAGACTGCATGACCTTCCTGGGAAGCCTGTTTTCCTGCCTGACTGTCCTCATGGTGAAAAAGTTTCTCCTTACACCTAAGCTGTATGTCTATACCTTGTTTCAGCTTGTGCCCATTGCCTCTTGTCCTCCCACCTTACATCCCTGTGAAGAGCCTGCCTCTGTCTTCTTGATGATCTCCTTGTAGGTACTGTGGGGCTGCAGTTAGGGACCTCTGAAACTGTCTCTTCTCCAGGCTGAACATCCCACTTCCCCCAGCCTCTCCTCATGGGACAAGTGCTCCAGCCCCAGTCACCGTGGTGCCCCTCCAGTGAATTGACCAGCTTGTCCCAGTGGTGCAGCAATGCTAATGGAGATGGTGGGTGTGGCTGTCCCACTCATCCCAGTAGCTCCCAAACAAATATTCTCATTGCTGCCAAGGTAACCTGTCTGACCTACTTTCTGCCCGTCTCTGTGCCGGCTCACATCAGCCCAAAGATGTTTACACAAACAAGTAGAGCACTCCCCAGGGAGCACAGCTGCACGTCGCCTATCCAGCAACCAGCATCTCCCCCACTTCTGCGACCCACAGGCCACTCAGGCAGCATCTTGAGATGCCAGATGGCCTAAGGACCATCTGCTGTCCACTCCCTAGAGAGAGATGTAGGTCAGTTTAATGCACAAATATGCGAACAACTGAAAAGCGATAGGCTGGTACTGGAAGTGGCAGCCAGGGCTATGGGAAAAGAAATGGGACTTTGGCTCCAGTGGAAAATAATAAGGCTCAGTGAAAAATAATAAGGCTCAGAACAACAATAGGAGGAAACACACATGTATGCTACAATGTTTTGGAGTAAGCCTTCCGATTGTACCGTTGTCACATGGCAGTAGAGGAATCAGAAATGTCTTGCACCTGATTTAAGACGGATATAACAGCAAACAGTACTGAGTAGCTCAGTCGTGGAGACAGTGTCTGTGGGGTGGAAAGAACACACTTGAGGTGGTTTCTCATTAGACTTATTTATCTACTCGGAAAAGGCAGCTCATATTATCTGGAGATGTGTGGGTATCGTGGCTTAAGGAAAAATCAGTTCTTCAGATCTTCTTCAGACACCGGTGGTGGCTCGGTAGTGCTGCTAAGGAAGTCACAGATTCAAGGATAATGAAAGGGAGATTCTGCTGTGAATCTTTTGGAGGCGGTTGGAAACTGGCTGGATGTATTTTGAGAGAAGATAAAGCCCTAGGGTTGTTTGTGACAGGGCAGCAGGAGCGAGTAGAATACCAGCAAAGATAAGAGTGTTTGTGTGGGCTCCTTGTGCTCCTCCTGTTTTGACTGGAGATTTCTCCTGTTCCAGTCCCCTGCTCATTTTTCTTTTGAAATAAAATCAGCTCCAGGGTTTCTGAGATCAAAACGCACAACTGAGCTACCAAGGAGCTGAGCAACAGCTGAGTTGCAGAAAGTTACTCTGGAATATCCTCACTCCTTGGCAAACATAAGGCCGGACACGTTCAGCTCTTCTCTCTTTCGTTGGGGTTACAGCCGTTACGTGTCAGCTCATTTTTGTGACAGCCTGACAGCAGGCACACGGACCCTTATCGCTGCTCCAGTGACATGCAAGGCTTCACTGGGCGGTGGGAACTTTGCCATGTCCTTGAGACATCGGAGTGTACTGATAACAGGAAATTAGTTGGGGGTCATCGTTGTAAAAAATAGCTACGAGAAATCCAGAGCTACATGTTCTGAGTCGTTCCTAAATATGCAAGCAGAGAAAACAGTCGCTGGTATAGTCAGGAAACGGAGAGGAGCAGATAAAATCCCTGAATGTGTTTAAGAAAAGGGTGGATGAACTACTTAGGGATATGGTTTAATGGGGGATTAGGGACAGCTGGACTGGATGATCTCTAAGGTCTTTTCCAACCTAGAAATCTATGAAATCTATGAAAATCAGTGATCCTGAGTAAGTGGGGAGTATGTGTGCGGAGCAATGGAAGACTAAAAGAGATCTTCTGGATTTTGGCCTGTGAATTGAAACAAACACCTTAAGGTCGTTGAAGAGGAAAGGATAGAAAGAAGAAGATAGAAAGGAAAACTCAGACTGAGGAATTTAGAGGAGCGTGTTGGAACTGCCATGCAGGCAACTCCCATGCTGAGGATGAGGATCGGCGCTCGCTGGGATGGTTGCATTAGGCAAGCTGAGGAGGCAGCAGGCTAAAATCCCTCTCTGTGAAACCTGGGCTGCTTCTGAGGTTTCTGCTTTTGTAATGCTTTGGGCATTTCATATCCCTATTTAGGGGAAGAGAAAGAAAAGCTTTCCAGGATTCATGAGAAAGAGGAGAAATGTACCTTCCTCATATTAAAGCTAGACCACTCGTTGTGAATTTGCTGTAACAAGGCTGAATTTCTTTTTCAGTTGGGTTCAGTTGTGAGCTGGATTGCATATCCGTAACCCTACACTCTCCTTGTTGCACAGTGGCATTTCCACTGATGTCATTGGTAACATCACACAGAAATTGCCTGCTTCTGCATTAAACATAATCATCAGCAGCACAAATCTACTAAAGACACAGGCTTCCCAGGGGAAAAAAAAAAACTTAAAAAGTAAATTCCAACCTATATGTATTGTTTGCTCTATATGATATTCAATGCATTCAGCCTTACCAAATGGAAGGACGAGTTCATCGTTAAGTCAATGCTATTGAAGCTTTTGGGTTTTCTTCCTTATTCTAACATCTCTTTTCCTTTCTTTCCCCAGACCTTTTTCCTCACCTGCAACATTTAGCTCTCACCTGCTGATGCTCTCCTCCCTCCCCACAGCGCTAATGTCATTGGCCTTGAAACTGTCACTTTCCAGGGTTTTATGTATTCTTTTTGTGTGCCATGGGAAGGTTTAGGCGAAAGACTGACAGTTCCAAGTTTAAAGTCTCCCTCTCAAATGCTCAAGGGCTTTAAAAAACACAAACTCTGTCTGAAGGCCATACTGTGTCAGTTAAAAAAAGTTTTGGGTTGTGGTTTTTTTTCACCAGAAGCAATGTCAAGCCTTTATTTCTTTTCCCACCTAAACGAAAGCTTAATTTCTGCAGAAGCCCTAATACCCCCTGGGAGCTGTACAGACTGATTTGACCTGCAGGCCAGCCTCTTGGCAGAGGGTGAAGAACCTGGGGAGGGTCTCCTGCCTTCTGTGCTGGCCAGAAAAGAGCCGTCTGCACCCCTCTGCAAATTGTAGCTGCTCTGCTGCATGAGATCCCACTTACCAGCAGCACAGGGAAATCTGGAGACAGTTGTTCCCGGTCACATCACACACAGGGATGCAGACTGCAGCGGACTGCCATGGTCTGCCACTTCAGTGCCAAATCTGTATCCATGAGAGCATCATTTCTGGACTCTAGCAAGGACACTCCACTAAGAACCAAAAGGAGTTCTTCACAGCTTTCCTGCTGAACAGTTTTTGGTTTGTTTTTGGAAAGATACAGGTCTTTCAAATTGTACTGTAGCTGGGCAGAACCAATTTCTGCAATGCCACTACTTCAGCGAATTTTACTGGAAATAAAATTAATCCATTCTGTTTAAAGACGTACCATAACATACTAATGCCATTACATAATTATATAATATAATGTGATAATATATAGTAACAAGCAAGTACGTATGACATATAATGAAAGTATAGCATGTATGAAGGATTTAGAAGTACATATAACATTGTGGTGGTTTAGCCCAGCCAGCAACTAAATGCCACACAGCTGCTTGTTTACCCTCCCCACCCCCAGGGAACGGGTTGAGATAAGAACAATTTAATAATATAAAATAATATATGAATATATATAGAATCATAGAACCATAGAATGGTTAGGGTTGGAAGGGACCTCAAAGATCATATACACATATATATGTGTATAATGATAATAATATATACAAGCAAGTGATGCAGAGTGTAATTGCTCACCACCTGGTGACCAAGGCCTGTCCCATCCCAGTAAACGATTCCAAAACAGGTAAGTCCCAACACTGCAATCCCAGAAGAGCAAAAGGCCTGAAAAAACAAGAGTGAGATAGCACTCCAGGAGTCCCAGGGAGATCCCTCTGAAGAGAGTTCCTGGAAGACCAAAAGCCCTTCTTTCTGGTCAACTCTCATCTATATACTGAACCTGATGCTGCATGATATGGAATACTCCTTTGGCCAATTTGGCCCTTAATCCTAAATTCAAATCCTTAGGGGAGTTGTGGACCCTCTGTCCCAGCCATAGTGCCCCCCAGCCTCTTGTGCTCCTGCACACTGGCAAGAACATGGGAAGCTGAAAAGTCCTTGATGTCTCAGTGCCAACTACAAACATCAGTGCGCTATCAACGTTCTTCTCATAGAAGATCCCAGACTAAATCCAAAACACAGAGCTCTTCCAGCTGCTAAAAAGAAAAACTGTCCCAGCTGAACCCAGGACAAAGGTAAACATAGAATTTAGAAAGGGCCCTCATAAAGGTCTTGAGCACGGTGATGTGTGAAGAGTGGTCTAGAAGTCAGAAGCTTGCTGAGTCTGGCAGTTTTTTCCTGCTGTGGGCAGCTCCGACTGAACCACCGTTGGGAGTGTCCTCTGAGGTCTCAATGCAAAGTCTGCCAAGACCAATCTCCACAGGGCGTAATTTACTTATATAGAAATGTTGTAAACATCCAGACCAATCAGACATTTTGCATGATGACCTCTTGGGAATCATTTCTCTCTTGCTTAGTCCTGTATCAATGAAAAAAAAAGGGGGAAAAAAAATGTATTTGCATTTATTTGCATACACAAAGCAGGTGTTCCACACTGCATCAATTTTCTACAGATTTCCTAGCTTCAAATCAATCTCAAAAGGGTTGGGAGGTTATGATTTGCCTTCTAATAAGATTTTATGGCCTAGAGGGTTTATCATATACCTTAGGTTTGTTAGGTTTTTTCTTCTACAGCTCAAAGATCCTGGCTACCAATGGCAGTTAATAATACAGTCAAATTAGCTGACACAGAAAATCCCAGTAGGCAACACTTAACTATTTTAAGCAAACAATTTAATTCTTCATCTACATCAGTAAGAATATAATTTCTGAAATTTAGCAAGGAAACTGCTCTAAGAATCTAGAGGAATTCCCTATGGTTTGCTCCTGAACAGTTTCTGATTTATTCTTGGAAAAATTCAAGTCTTTTGAAACCTTAAGAGCAAGTAAAATCAATTATCAGGGTTTCAATTTTCTCCAGGCAATTTCCACCGCTTCAGCTTGCCCAAGAGATAGAGTCTCCATAAATACATTATGCTATGTGCTATTTGAAGAACTTGGCAAAGTGGAGAATAGCTTCACTTGAAAACTCACACATAAGGTAAAAGAATCCCTCAGGTGAGGCATGCAGTCACATCTGAATGCATCTCTGAAGTTTAGAAACAACTCTTCTCCAATACATATACATAATTTATTGAGAAGAAGAGCAGTATTAGCTGTTCCCAGTTATTCTGGTAGTGCAGTGAAGTTCCTACTGATTTACACCATTATAAGCTAACAGGAAATCTAGTACAAAACTTAAAAAAAGGTACTGAATCCCGAAAATGTTTAATTTTAATCTGATTTAATTTTAAAATTATGCCCCTCGAGCTAGAAATGACCTTCTACCAACAGACTGTGGGAAGACAGTTGGGCCAAGTCAACCCTTGGACATCTTGTGAACCTGCAAGGGGAAACCTCTGGGCCCAATTCAGATGCGATCATGCTGTAAATCGTGTATCAGTCGTTATTTGGAAGTCTTTTAAATGCCAACGGTACACTCATCGAGGGTGAGTTGTAGAGAAGAAATTATGTGTTGCAATAGACAGTGTAAAGTGACTTGCTTTGTATGAGGCAGCTTTTTGTCTTTTCCTCCCTTTTCTAGCCCCTTCCATTCGCTAGTAAGGTTCACTTGCATCAGTTTCATTATCGATACGCGACTTTTTTTTTTAGATTGCTGCTAGAGCTGGCTTGTAAAAATTAGAAATGGAAAAGACTTATTAAAGGCTCAGTCCTGCAGCTGCTCCGCATGTGGAACTGCCATTGATTCCCCAAGCAGCACCTGCTGGTGAGCAGCACGGAGAATAAAGCAAATTAGAAATGGAAGGCTAGCTCGCTCAGCCGCACGGGTTATACATGGGCAGGAAAGCATCTCATCACTGGAGCCAAACATCTTCCTCTGGAAGGGTCCAAATTCTGCTGACAGTCATAAGGAAGCTGAGGGGGCGGGGGTTGAGCAAGGCTGAGGTTATGTCTAACCTGTCTAAGACTATGGGATGGAAGAACAGGGACCGACACAACGGGAACAACACAGATTGAGGCAACGCTTGACCAACGCTTGGAAACGAGAGGGATGTTTGCACTGAAAGATAAAGACGTGTAGAAAAAAAGGAGGAAAATACAGAGAGGGTGATGGTGAAATAAGTCCTAATGAGAACCTTATTTTATAGGATAATGACGGGGTGGCTGATGAACCGTTAGTTCAGAAGGAACCATGGGGTGATCTGCAGAGCTGGCAGCAATACTGGGTGATGTCTAAAACTGCTGCTGATGCAAACACCAATGACTTATTTTAAGACATGTGTGGAAAGAGAACCACTACATGGCAAACACAAAAGGATGCAAAAGGTATATCGGCATTAACAGATCAAAACTGTGAAATGGTGTTAATTGGATTTTTTTGTAAGGGTTTTCTTGCTGTTGAGGTTGAATCACCTTCGTTCACAGGACCAAATGAGTAAGGAAAAAAATAAAATCCAAGAGATGAAAGGATGAATAAAGAAAAGATCAGGTGAGAGCGACTTTCATATTTGCTAGGCTGAAAGACAAAGACAAGAGGTGGCACCAATGTCATCGATTTGTTAGAATATTGTAAATCTTCATTTTGGGTACATAAAAAGCCTATGCAAGCCATATTTATTGTGAAAGGCAAACTGGTCTCTAATTAAATCCTGGACTTGAATAGGAGTATACAGACAGATATATGCATAATATTTAGTCTTTGGTATCTTCGGATGTGTCTCCAAAACTCAACTACTACTACTACAAATTTTAAAAGTGTTTTTCCTCTAATGGCACTCTAAAAGAGTGGATGGGTTAGATCGCAGTGCTTCTCAATAGCCTCAGAGCGGTTACGTAATTTCCCAAAGCAATTGGAGTATGGGGAATTGCTGAACCAGGGAAAAATCAAGTACTTAGCACCCCTCTTGGAATCAGAGAGAGCAATTCTAGTTCAATACTCTGAAATCATCAGCCAAGCTGTAATATTATCTGTGTTCCTACAGCATTGCAAGACACATCGCTAGTTACTGTTTACCTTATTAATTTTTTCTTTGGCTGCTAGTTCTGTTTTCTGAGCCCAAAATGCATTTTACTACAAATCATGGTTATCTGTCGTTAAAATATTTAAATCAAACCTTTAGAATTAAGGATGTAGGAACAAACTTCTGCGGCAGTGATTTCCAGTTGTGTAGCAGGTTGCATGGAAGGATCTAATAGAATCTGCTAAGAAGTTAAACATCAAGCAGCAATGAACTGCAAAAAGCACATTGTACTCATTATTTGCAAGGGTAAACTGGGATATAAAGTGTTACATGTTAATACACAATAAATAATGATTTGCCCAAGGTCATGCAGATGGGAACAAGATGTGCTTGGATTCTTCTCTACTCTAATTGTGGCGTGCTTCCTTTATACATAAGGACTGGAGTCTCATGCTTAGAGTGAAGGGGAGGTCCACCTCGCAAAAATGTCATGTCTTTATGTGCTTTATGTGCCTTCACTTTCTGCAAAAGGTTTGCATTGGACCTGTCTAGTCAGCTTGAATAAAGATGTCCAAAAACCGCATTGTTTTGCACAAAGGAGGGCTGCTAGGTTAATCATAGGGCCTAAACGTTAGCCAATATAAAGTAATCTTACCTGTACGAAGGAACTGCACTTCACAGAACCGTGGAAAATTGAAATTCTCATTTTCATTAAATTTCTAAGACAACTGTGAGATCTCTGAGCCATTTCAGGGGTTGTGACCACAACACCACACAAAGGACAATGTAAATAAAATCCCAGGGCTGTCATACAGTTATTCTAATGACTAACAAATATTACCTTTTCTCAGACTGTTTTCTTTTTTTCCCATCATTTGGTTTCCCACCTGCCTTCTCTGTCTTGTAACACAGCCAGTGGGTAAGTCCCCCTGGGCCACCTTTCTTCTGCATGCTCATACTCTGCTGGCACAGCAGGCTCCTGCTCTCTGGTTGCACCTCCAGGCTCTTTAGTGTTGGCACCTGTGCCATCATCTTCTCTCACCAGAAGATCAGCTAGCAGAGCAGGCAGGAAGGACAGTCACTATTCATAAGATTGTGGACTGTTTCACCAACCAGAAAATGGAAAAAAGAAAATCTGTCTTCAGTCTTATTCTTTCTTACTTATTTGTCAGGCACAAAAAGTAAAAGCTATTGGAGGGCACACCGGGCAGTAAGTCCTCCAGAAACCTCCTGTGTGCCAGCCAACACCAAACAAGAAGAAGATACAGTTCCTTTAAGTCTGGCTTGCTCTGTCTTTTCTTTCCTTTATGTCACCAATGAACATTTGACTAGCTGGGTCCTTGTGAGGCTTTATCAATTTCAAAGTCCTGTTCTGTCATCTCGTTCCTTCCTAGGCTGTCAGGTGTCAAGGATACCCACAGCTTGTCAATCTTTCAGCTGACTTTCATCAAAAAGTGGAAGAAGAGACGAATGCAGCATTTCAGCAGGATCATCCATCTCAGGCAACAAACGCTGAGGAATCATGACCCCAGTAGCTGCTGGCACAAGCAGGTATCAGCTGGCAACTTGCCTTTCTAAAGGAAAGTGTGAACCCCCCTGATAACAATGGATGCTTTACTGACAACCTGAATTGGTTGGAACATTAAACACTATATGCCTCTGTTTCTTCACTGTATTAGCAGGACCCCCAGAAAGACAGAAGTGTTGATATCCCTAAGATGTGACATACATGAGAGTGAAACGTGTATATTTAAGCTTCCTTAAAAAGTAACATGCAATTTCCCCACAATGAAAGAGACTAGCAAAAGCCACTGACCAAATGCAGTTTGGAGCTGTTCATTAATGTGGGGAAGGAAAAAAAAAATAGGAAAATGTTAGTCACTCAGATTTAGCAGAAAACATCCAACTCAGCTTTCCATCTACCTTCCTTTCCTTTTCAATAGTTAAAGACCACCTGCTACCAGGGTGATACAAAAAAAAAACCCAAAATTAAGAAAGAAGACATTTTCAAGCTATTTCACCTTGTGCCGAGGGAAAAAAGTAATGAGAAGGTCCCACTAAATCATTATTAGAATGATTTTAACAGTAGTAAACAACGATAAGCTAATGTCAGGAAAATACAGATCAGAAAATACTCTAATCCCTTCCTGACCCAAATGCCACCTTAAGAATATACTTAACGATGTGATATTTGAATGATGTTAATAAGGACCTTGGATAGGCTCTCGGTCATTGTAGTGACTGTGAATCCTGACTTAATCCAATCTGAAATTATCATTGTAACCTGAAGTGTTGGAGTTACAGAGGATGGTTCATGTCTGCACCTACGGCGCTGTGCTCAGGCAACGCTTTAATTTGGTCAAGCAGGGACTTCAGCAACACCACTCCAGCCTCTCAAGAAGGACTTACAAGACTTGAGACTGATTTACACCACTATGATGTAAATGTACTGGCCAAGCAATGTATACTCCTCCTAAACAGAATAATGTGTTCAGAGCACTTTCAGGCTCACTGACACTGGTGGAGTGACTTAGGGGAAACTGCAATAACTGCATTAGAATGTGAATGCCGTTATGGCATGAAGTACTGCCTGCACTCCAAAAGGGATCCCAAGGTTATCACAGAATCGAAGAATGGTTTGGGTTGGAAGGGACCTCAAAGATCATCTAGTTCCAAACCCCCTGCCACGGGCAGGGACACCTTCCACTACACCAGGTTGCCCAAACCCTCATCCAACCTGGCCTTGAACACTTCCAGGGATGGGGCAGCCACAACTTCTCTGGGCAACCTGTGCCAGTGCCTCACCACCCTCAGAGGGAAAAATTTCCTCCTTATATCCAATCTAAATCTGCCCTCTTTCAGTTTAAAGCCATTGCCCCTTGTCCTATCACTACACGCCTTTGTAAAAAGTCCCTCTCCAGCTTTCCTGTAGCCCCCTTTAGGTACTGGAAAGCTGCTATAAGATCACCCCGGAGCCTTCTCTTCTCCAGGCTGAACAGCCCCAACTCTCTCAGCCTGTCTCCAGAGCAGAGGTGCTCCAGCCCTCGGATCATCTCCGTGGCCTCCTCTGGACCCGCTCCAGCAGCTCCATGTCCTTCTTGTGTTGGGGACTCCAGAGCTGAACGCAGTATTCCAGGTGGGGTCTCATGAGAGCAGAGCAGAACGGCAGAATCACCTCCCTCGCCCTGCTGCCCACGCTGCTTTTGATACAGCCCAGGACACGGTTGGCTTTCTGGGCTGCCAGCGCACATTGCCAGCTCATGTTGAGCTTCTCATCCACCAGCACTTCTAAGTCCTTTTCCTCTTGGCTGCTCTAAATCCATTCTCCGCCCAACCTGTAGGGCTATACTGGGTAAGCCATCAGTCAGGCCTTGATTTTTGACTTGGACACCACTGGCTAAGCAGTTACCTGGGTCACAACTAGACCCAGAGTACCACTGAACTAGATTTTGGTGCTGAAGCTTATCTGAGAAAATCACAGCTGAACAACAATCTTGATTCCTCTTAGTCTTCACACTGTAAATCAAGATCACCACCTTTTGAAAGCTAACTGTAAAAAACCAACCAACCAAACAAACAAAAAAAAAAACCAAACAAAACCCCACAAACAGAGAAAGGACCTCCCGAACTTGGCTTATGCACCAGGTCTTTTCTTGTTTTGCCTTATCTTCAGTCAAAGTTATGAGGATACCATTCAGGGTAAAGCTGTTGTGTACAGAAAGAGCTAGAGAGATCTGAAGCAGAGGCAAAGAAGCAAAGTATTATCCCATTCTTCCTTAGGCCAAAATACTAACTGAGAGTTCAGTTTTGGAATTTAGAAGTGCTCTGCTTCACTGGATTCTGTGGAGCCAACATCTTCTTCTAAACACGGCCCTTGGTAACAGAGCCTGGGAGAAAAACACACAACCAAACCCAGGTCCTCGAATAGAAGATTTAATTGCTTGTGATATTTACATGTAAAATGAACCATGTCAAAAAGACTTCTGGACTAGAAGGTCTGGACAAGAGGAACTAAAGTAAACAAGCCCTGTACAAATTAACCTAATTTTTGTGATGGCATTGTGGAATTGCCAAGACATCATTCTCACATTAGGTAAAGGCTCTGCTCCATAAGCATCCATCACTATTCACTCTGACTACATTTCATTCGGTTAAAACACACACGATAAATCAAATTAAAAGGCTGCTCTTTTAAGACTTCAATCAGTAAGAAAGGCAGGGCTCCAGCTACACCTAGTGGAGGAGCTCCCAGTACCGCAGCCTTTCTGCAGCCACGCCGATAAGGTGGGTTTATCTGCCACATTAAATTACTCCTGCTCTGTTGCAACACATAAACCGTGAATTGAAACTAAACCCCTCCCAGGAAGTATGACCAATTTAAACAGCTCCTTGCAAAAATCCGTGTGATTAGCTGTTCACTGCTGCCTTTGATGCAAAGTGCTTGATCAAATAGTTGGGCAAGAGGACCTCTTCTCAAAAGGCGAGAGCTAAGAAAAAGCAGCCGGGGGATGGGACGGAGGGCTGCCCTGCAGCAGGTCCTCCCCATCTGCGAAGCTGGGGATGGGGCGAGACGCCCATCAGAGGTTGCTCCTGTCCTTATAGGGCAAAGTCACACACAAGGTGACTTGCAATGGAGCAGCTGTCGCCCTCCCCTACCATCCTAGGGCATGGCTGCAATAAACCACCCCACCGGCTGGCCACGCATCCCAAAGCAAACACACACCAGCTCAAAACACTTTCAGCAGCTTATTTTCACCCTGATCAAACTGAAGCGAGGGCAAGAGAAAGCACAGGGTCCGTGCTGCTTCCTGGCCACCGAAAAGAAACCTGCCGGACGAGGCTGACGTACTGGATTGCAGGGGATTTAAAAAGAGAGAAGATGGTTTTTAGAAGCGGGACTGAGAACAGGCTTCAAGTCCATTTTGGCTGCAATGGTTTCCAGCGTGGTGGCTGACTAGGAATGGGATTGCTCCCTATTCTTCTTCCAGGAGTAAGGACACAGATCCCGTGTCTGTCCTCAAGAGCAGAGCAACCGGCACACACAACTGCAGTCATTGCAGATTTGCCCACTTACCTCTGCCAGAGCAAATTCAGGCTTATGTTGTAAGTAATGGTCTGTGAACAGGGTTAACACGTCACGTTTTCTCAAATTCTCCACTTCTCCGGTGTTCAGTGTTGTCCCTCGTCAGACATGACAAGCAAAACCAAGCTGTCCCCATCATTCCACAGCCAAGCACCTGTTTATAGCTCGTGGGTGAGGGCTGAGCCGTTTTCAGACCTATCCCCTGAAACCTTCTCAGTGACAATCATAACTAATTCTTTTTTGCCTACTACTTAGAAAGGCTTTATATTCACCTCCATACCTGTGGTCATACGCTGCCCTTCATCTCCTTGTCGGATCACACGCTAGCCTTAGTGCAGCCTGCTGATAAGCAACCCAAACTATAACTATATAACCCATTATAAGCCCATAAGCAACCCAAAATATAGCTATTTAGCTTCTGTACAAAGCAGACGTGTGCAGAGGCTTGCTGTCATTTCCTATCATTGGAAAATTGCAGGAATCCATTTCTGCCTTCAAATACATACTTTACTTCATACAAAGTTGAGAGAGGACATACAACTGTACGAGGTTTGTAGACAGAGATAATATCAATTATTAGACCAAATAACATAGCTGGAAGAAAATATTTTGAGTAACAAACCTTTAAATATCCCGGCAGAGAATGAAAGCTCAAATTCTCTGTGCTACTTCTGTTTGAATAGCAGCAGATAAGACATTTTATAGACTTTCAGAAACTTCATCCTCTCCCACAGAGAAGAACAGTAGTGTTCAGCTAAGCGGGCTGCCGTAGAAAACTCACAGTGGGATTGTTACCAGACTCTTGGTCAAAACTGCACATCAGCAGGTGCACCTTCAGCATCTTATTGTGACAAGTGTCTGCTAAGTATTTAGCTTCTGAGCTTAAGAAATGCCCTGTACTCACACCAGTAACTTCAGCCACAGTTTTAGGAGCTTGACAATTCTGAAAGCTTCTTTTATTTTACTTTATTGCTGATAAAATAGGGAATACGTTGTCAAATGAGCATGACAATAGACAGAGATAAAATGGCTTGGTGAAAGGAAAAGGTGAGAAGAGTGGTCAGCATTTTACAAAGCCTGATAAGCTGGAAAATCTTTTGCTTACTTTTAATATGGTAAACACAAGTCTTTCAAAATCTGTTCCAGGCTTATGATCAAATTGCCCCTCTGTAATTTTTTAAGAGGGGGAAGGGCACAGCAGATGGAGAGGGACTGCAATACCTGATCCACCTCTATTAAAAAACCTGGTGCTGCACATTTCTTCCTAAAAAGAGGCAACGAGAGTAACAGAGAACCTACCATAACAGTGGCTCATCTGTTCAGTCATTTGATGTATCTCGTTATTGCCGCAGTTACCCGAGACTCAGCTTTATCTTGTGCGCAAGCACAATAGTGGCACCATATTGAAATGTGTAAATATATTTTCAGAAACTATGCAAAACACCTCCTCTGTACTGACAAAATGATGCATTTAGAATACATGAAACCCTGAGAGAATGCTGCTGCCTTGGCTTCCAAATTCCTTTGATTCCTCATCTTAGTTTTATTGTGCATGCGGTGTTACCTGACAAATATATTTGCCTGACTATTTAAAAAATACTTTGTCTTATCATTTAAACAGCTCCTGTCAATGTTACTTAGTCCTTGTTCTCACTTCTATCCCTTTGAGTGATGATATAGAAATAGCTCAGGTTAAGGACGGGGTGTGTAGCCCAGATCAGTAACACCGGCATTTCTTATTCCTGTCTGCAGTAGCCCTGCAGCGACTATTTTGGAGGAAACGAAGGCTTCAGAAAGGATAGCTGTAGGGTCAGGGACGAGAACTGCTTTTTCTGACCTCATTTGAAGAACTTCTTCCCAGTAAGTGTAACAGAACACTGGAACAGTGTTCCCAGAGAGGTTGTGGAGTCTCCTTCTCTGGAGATGTTCCAAACCCGTCTGGACGCATTCTTGTGTGATCTGATCTAGGTGGTCCTGCTCCGGCAGGGGGATTGGACTAGATGATCCTTTGAGGTCCCTTCCAATCCCTGACATTCTGTGATTCTGTGTCATTTCCCTCTCCTCTATGCTCGTGCCCACCCTGGTTTTGCTGAGCTTTCTAATACGAGGGGGTATGGGTCCCTTGGGTACCAGCTCACATGTTAAGCCCTGCTGTGCCACACAGCCAGGAGGGAGCAGGGGCAGAGGGCAGGAGGAACAGGACGGCTCCTACAGCAAGGTGTTGATGCAGAAACTACCCGTGCCCTGACCAAGTGTTACCATGTGGCTCCACACACACGTGCCACAGCTTTGGGCCAAACACCAATGATCCACGGGGCTTCATATCCAACTTCTCTAAGCAGATCTGGAGTGTGGAAGATATCTCCTAAGGGAAAAGGGGGGGGGGGGGGGGGGAAGTAAGTAAAAAAAGAAACAAATGAAAGGAACTCTGCAATTCCAGATGTTGGAATTTTCCAATCCCCCTAGCAAGACAAGATAAGCAGGGGATAATCCTCGTTTATATAACTTTTTTTTTTTTTTTTTTTTTAACAAAACCTGAGACCAACAGGCATGTTTTCACAAGGTTTGCTTGCTTCTTCTCTAAACCCACGCCGACAAATTTCGGGAGGAGCCGCATCCCCTCGGGCTGCCGTGCCACGCCGTGCCGCCCGGTGCCGGGCCCGGGCGCTGCAAGGGGCACACGGCCGCTCCCCTGGCTGTGCGCCGTGCCCTTCCTCTCCCTCCCGCACACCCTCGGTGCGGGGCAGCCCAGCACCGCGGCGGGGACGGAGCTCCCCGGCTCGGGGGGCGCCTCTCGGCCTCCGCGGGTCTCCTGGCCCCGCCGCGCCCGGCGGCGGCTGCGCGGAGCCCGGCGGCAGCGCGGGCGGCCGCCCACAAGGGGGCGCCGTGGCGCCGCCGGCCGCCCCGCGCAGGTGGCCGCGGCAGCCGCGCCGGGAGCCGCGCAGCGCCGCGCAAAAGCGCGCAGAACCGCGCAGCGCCCCCGGCCCCGTCGATGAGGGGGGCAGCGGCCCCCCCCCAGCCATCCTGCGGCCGCCCGGGCCAGCGCCCACCCGTGAATTCTTTCCTGCCGGGGAAAGAAGCGGAGGATTGCGTTAATCAGCACCTGATTTTCCGCCGAGCGTGTCTTGCGTGGCGGGGCGGCTTAGGGCTGATCTCCCTTCCAAATAAAGCAGCGCAGGCTATTTATGGCCGCGGCTTAAAGAGGAGCAGATCTCGTGTACCGCGCTGGAAGTTCTTGAAAAACAGCCAAAGTACAGAGGTCAAGTTTCCTGTACTGAAAGCGACTTAATGGGACGCGAGACGGCGACGTCCTTCGTGAGGGTCTGGTGGTAGCTGGAAAACTGGGTCAACTCCGTGTTTTTCGCTAATCGCTGGGTTCAAATAATAAATTACTTCAGCGTATTTCTAAGCAGTGTGGAGGCCAGAGAGGATCTACGTGAAGGCCTGTTCTTGCTTCAGCTGTGGGAGCCAGCGGGAGCGTTGCCAAGGGGTTCGCGTCAGGAAGATGAGGGTCAGGACCCCAGTATTGCTTGGTGGATGATAGCATGAATAAGAAAATATGTAGTGGTGATATCCACTGGGATCTGACTCTTCATTAGAAATTAAGGGACAAGGTAGGCGATACGATAGTTTTGCAAATTTCCCCAGGGTCTACTTTTAAGAAATCGTAAAACTCCTCGAGGATGCCTTGTCCAAAGCCAGTGCTTTGCTTTCAGTAGCTGCTGCTGTTTAGAGGCAGCAGCTCTCAGGAGTTTCACAAGGAGTCGTACGCAAATAGACTCTATCAGCGTGCCGGTGGAACTGCCTATTCTTGGAGAAGCTTATATGAAAGGATTTAATGTTGACAGACTTAAATAGTGATGTCTCAGCTGTGAAGAATCTGTTGTTTAACCAACTTTATGAAGTAAAAGTGCTTATCTTTAAAGCAAGAGTATTCTCTTTTGTTTTAGGAGATCGTGGAGGCTTTAAACGTCTATGCAATCTGGTATGCACATAATTTGATAGTCTGTTTTATAAGGCCTTGATTAGAATCAGAAAAATCACCCTCCCAAACTCCAGCAGAAGAGGGCAATGCAACATGTGCAATTTAGCCTTAAAATGGAAAAATGGATTTATATACTGGCAAATTGGGCAATGGCTCTTGAAACTACAGCCGTGTTCTTCCAAGCACTCTTTTACGTTATCGGTGAGTTGATAAGTTATGATTCACTGCCATTTGATGTTAAATTTACTGTCACAAAACATTAGCTCTCACTGGCTGAAACCAGAAGGTTGTTTTTTTTTTTTAATTCTTGGGTGCTGAGAGTTGTCTAAGAACGGGCTGTTTCTGCCTGCAGGGAGCATTTTGTCATCAGGTTTTCCCAGAAGTGTACACTTCCTTCCTTCTACTTTTGCTAATACTTTAATACAAGCATTATTTTTTTCACATTCATAAAACATATTAGCAGCCTGTAAGGCAAAGAAGGCCAAGTATCACTTTTCTCACCAGCTGGGACAATTTTAGCAATAGTAATCAGTTTAATTTCCCAGCTTGATTCAAAACACTGCTATTTACACTCCCATTGTGTGGCGATATCCTCCCCCGTTTACGTGCCCAGGTTTAAAATTTAACTACATCCACCATGCTGGTTTTCTTCCTAATTAATTCAGAAGATGAGGCTGAAAAAGTAAGCAAAAAGCACGGTGGTATCACTCCTGCAGTGGACTTAGGACGCGTGGCTAAACGAGATTATGTGTATTATTAGGGTCCTGATCCGGCAGTCCTCACTGAAGCAATAACTTACACGGGAGCTTCGCCAAAGGCTGAGTGGGGGCAGAAGGCTGCAACAGTTGGCACTAGAGGAGCAAGGTGTCGATTGCCTTATAATAACGGGCTTTTTTCTCCCAAGTATTTAAAGTAGATCTGTACGGATTTGTCTCGCTGGCTTTCTTTGGTAGCAATTTCTGGGAGAGAAGGGTCAGAGACGTCCCACGGTGGAGTGTTTTTGGGATATGTGCTCCTTCTCCTAAGGCACTGGAAAGGAAACGCAATCGGTTCTGGTGCGATGCAGATCTGGACTGGTGCAGCAATCTCCTGTGAGCACCCCCCACCCCCCCTTCCCAAGTTACAAATACTTGCACGTTAAGCGCTCGGTCGTTTTACATAGCTCTTCCAGGTGAGACAAATATACAAAAGAACAAAGTCTACTATATAAATGAAAGCAGATTTATAAAATTACAAGTTTAATAGATAAATATAATAAATACTTTATGCATCATAACTCTGGACAACTACATTTAAAGCAAGTATGTTGGCAAGTCACAAAAAAAGTTGCGCCTCAGCAACTTCATTTTTTCATAAAACCACACTGACAGGCATATTACAATGTTACGTATGAGGCTTTATGCTGTAAGTATGTTCAAATCCCGCTCACCTACCGAGTTCATCATGACATATATATGGGTGTAGTGTACTTTCTATTTTGGAATGTCTTTTTGCACACCAATACGGTTGTACAGATAGATGTTCTACTTACCAGGGACAGTGGGGAAGAGTTTTGAAGAAAAATACTGGTAAATGACTTCTAGAAAAACTAAAGCATTTCTTAACTTTTTATTGACATTGGCAAATTAAAATAGAATAAATTAACAATATTTTCTCAAAAAAATGTTTTGTACAAAAATACTGTCAAAATTTCCTGAAAAGCTTTCAACACAGTAGTATCTTTTCATGTACTGAATAAACTATATTAGCACAGTGTCAAAATGCTGAAGACAGAAATGAAAAAAATAACTAAAAAAAAAAAAAAAATCAGTGAAATGGTTGCCACTAGTCAACATTCCATCCACACCATATTATTGTCTGTACATATGGGGGAGGGGGAATGGGTAGCAGACTTTTAAGTAACAGTATTACTTTTCCTGATCTGGAAAGGTTTGGCCCACATCTGTTAAGCTTCCAGTTAAGCATATTAAAAAAAAAAAATAAAAAAAGAAAAAGAAAAAAATTATTAGTCTGCACTGCAATGCATAGTTAATAAAATTAAGCAAGATGGCAGCATTTGTGCAGTATCTGCCCTTCAAAGTTCATGCAACCAACTAATGCATTTTTTTTTCCCTGTTCACTCAGAATTTGAATGCAGTTCAAGTCATTGGAAATCATCGTTTACAAAATCCACAAGATTAAGCAATTTGCCAAGATTAATACCTAACAGTTCAGCACTGTGGGAATTATGGGCACGTTACTGCGAGGAAATTAAGAGGGTGAGGAGGGGAGGGGGGCGACCAACATAAAAAAGCAGAGTTCGCTAGAAATTGTTACTACGGGAGGGGACGTGAATGTCAAAGCTACAAAAAAAAAAAAAAAAAAAAAAAAAAAAAAAGTGGCAGCGATTTAAGGAAGGGGAAAAAAAAGAAAAAAAAAAAAAAAAGAATTTATACAAGCGCATAGTTGACTCTGCTTTCCAGATTCTCACCTTTTCAAGCCCTGAAAAGTGAGACAGCGTGTCTAGGGGAATGTTTTCATTCGCACCGATAGAAAGTCCTTTGTTTGTTTTAAATGAATCAGCAGCTCACCCTGCTGGGCTGCTGTTTGCAAACGAAGTCTGTCATGAAGTCAAACTCGTTCTGTCCCAACCACAGCTCGGGAAGCTCCTTGATGCGATCCAGCCCCATTTCGATGACTAAGGACATGAGGACCTCCTCGTCGATGAAGTCAGTGTCTATGACATTGGGCGGCAGCATTGCCGCGGGGACGTGGGGGACGGCGGGCGGCAAACCGCTGCCGCCGCCGCCGTGCTTGGGGTTGCAGTCCCTGAAATGCTGCTGGTTGCTGCCGTTCAGCTGGTGGCTACTGGGATGCAAGTCCGGCATGTAGTGGCCGTGGGGGTAGGGGTGGTGGCTGAAGTACTGGTTGTTCAGCTTCTGGAGCTGCATGCTGGCGCTCAGCTGCCCTCCCGGGCTGGCGACGGGGGGGGCCATGAACTGGGAGCCGCTGAAGCGGGCGGGGGGTGGCATGGTGCCGGCCGGGTGCCCTCCGCTCACGCTGCCCGGCCCCATAGCGTGCCTCACCCCGCCGCTCGCGTTCATATTCCCGGCTCCGTAATGTATATGGTCGCCCATCAGGGCGCTGAAGGCGTGCTGCTGCGGCGGCTGCTGCTGCTGGTGGTGGTGATGGGGGGTGGGAAACTGCCCCATGCCCATCCGATGCGCAGGGTGGTGGTGAAGCCCGCCGGATCCGTCGGGGAATCGCCCGTGGTTCATGGCCATCATATGGTCTGCCATTGCCCACCTGGAAAGTTAGCGGGTGAATACATTAAGAAAAGACACCCTCGGACATCCAGCCGCCCTCTCCCGTACCGCCTGCGGCTGCCCGGCCCTGGGAGCAATGACTTCGCCGGTCCCGCCGTCCTCTCCTTCTCGAGGGGAGGGAGAAAAAAATTAAAAAAAAAAAAAAAAAATCTCCTACCGCGGCTCCACCGTGGAGTACAAAGGGAAAAAAAAGGAAAGGGGAGCCTGCGGTACGAAAATCCCCGTCCCCTCCGCTAATCCGGCGAGCAACACGCCTTCCCACTGCCAACTTGTGCATACCTATCACGAGCGGGAAGTGCTGGATACGGCAACCGCCGCCTCCTCCCCGCACGTTCCAAAGGCGCCCGAGCCCCCCGGCTTCGGCAGGGGCGGCAGCGCGATTTCCACGGCGCTCCCGCGAACTTGCGGGGAACGAGCAAAGAACTGGCAAGTCCCACCTCGCCGCCGTCAGCAACTTTTGGAATCGAGTCCTAATTATTTAGGTAAAAACACAGGAACGCACAGCTAAGGAGGCGAAGCCGGGCGGCTGAGAAACACCTTTCCTCGCGTGTTTCAACAGTCACATTTTTCCTGTTGCACACAAAAGGGACACCCGGCACCGGCTGCCAGAACCGCCGCACTCACCTCCCGGCTTCTTTCTTCTTTTCGCTTCAAAGGTGGCGGTGAAATCAGTCAGTAGAAGTCACCCAGCATAGAGAGGGCTTCCCCGGCTCCCTCTCCTCGGCGCTTACGTGATGGTGCTGTGAGCGCTGCCGCAGCCCCGGAGCTGTTTTTCACTCCTCTGCGAGGCTCATCCGCACTTGCCAACAATGAGCTGTGTTTCTTACCCAGCTTTGGCCACGGCTAATATAGGATTTCAGAAGGGAGGAGCAAAACCCTTACAGGCAACCAGAAGTAAAACCTGGAGCAAGCGAGGGGGAAGAAAAAAAAAAAAAAAGAAAAAAAAAAAAGGGTAAAAAAAAAAAAAAAAGACCAAACCGGCACCCAGCGCGCACACGCACACGCGCGCAGGGGGACACGCGGGAAAGGGCCGGGGGGGGGGGGTCTGGAAGGCACCCAAGCCCCCCGCTCCCCCTGGCTGGGCGACACGCGTGGCCGTGGGTCGCTCTGCGCGCCCCGCTCAGCGCCTCCCCCGGGAACAAAGCGGGGCTGCGCGCAACCCCCCGCGCCCGCGGCCCCGGCCCCTTCGTGTCGCTGCAGCGCGGCGGCCGCGGACACGCGTGGGGCTGGGCGCTCCGGCAGCGCTGCCCGGGAAGGACCAGGTCCGCCCCCCCGGCGCCGCCGCGGTGCAGGTGCCCGGTCCCGGCGGCGTGGGTCTCCCGGACCCGCGTGGGCGCGCCCGGGGCCGGCCCCTCTCCCGGAGGTGAGATCCGAGATCCACCTTTTTCCATAGACGCGGGCGCGGTGTGCGGGAGGTGGGGGGGGGGATGGGGGGTGCCGGCACACTCTCCCCCTCCTCTTCCACCCCTCGTGTTTGCCCCGCAGCCACCCGGGGTGTACAGGGCGAGTGCCCACCCGCTCTTGCCCTTGGCCGGTTTGGTGCGGTTTATTAGCATTATTTACGATCGTTTTTCTTGGAACGTCAAAGACAAACAGCGCACGCGGAGCTCGGGTGGGTACACGCTTTGCAAAGGCGATCGGCCCGGCTGGGCACATCTGCCACTCCCCGTGCCTGGCAGTGCCCTGCCTCGAAGCGCCGCTCAGGCCACGCGTGTGCAAACCCCCCGAGAGCAGCGCTCCTGCCTCTTGCTCCAGATCCTCCAGCTCCCCTCTGAAGGATGGCCGTGCTGAAGTAGCAGGGAAGAGCCCAGGGGCTGGGGGAGGCCTGCCGCAGGGAAGTGCTGGATGGTGGCCCGTTTCCAATAGTGCCTTCGCCCGGCTTTCTGCTCCCCCTCTCCGCTTGCCCCCTGTCAGCTGCCCATGGGCATGCCGAGGGGGCAGCAGCAGGCAGGACACCCTCCCCAGATAGGAGGAATTGTGCACTCTTTTGAGATCAAAGTGGCCATCACGTAGGCTGAGCTGGGGTTTCTCCTCCTCTACGACCTCTGCAAGGACCCAGCGGTGCAGGAGATCCTCCTTAGGGAGGCAGCAGTGAGGGCAAATGGGATGCTTTGAGATGCTGTCCATGTGGCAGCCCTCTTGGCCCCTTTTTGGGTGGGCTAGACCTTATGTGGCTGCAGTGAACTACTCTAGGGTTCCGAGGTGGAGGGTTAGCTCCACCTCGTCTCCCCCTGGGATGAAGGCAGAGCTGGGTTCCCACGTTCAGCAAGATGTGGCAGATGAGGGGAGAAGGGTAATTCCTTGCGTGGCTGGTGCAATCCTTAGGAAAGCCACGCGGGCAAGTGGCAGATGGTGGGCACATACAGGATGCCAGAAAAATATGCAGCTGACACGCCAGCTGTGAGGGACAGCAGGGATGGAATCAAAGCCCTGGGAGGACAGGAAGCTTTACAAGTGTCAGAGTTACCTCGAGGAAGTGACCTCATCCTGCAACTCCGTTTCCTGCAGCAATTAAGTAGGGTGCCCATCAGGATTTCACGTTTTGGCCTTCAAATGCATGTGAACAGGTGAACATCTGGGAGTTGCCGTTGAACTCGGACCTCGAGTCTGGCCAGAGATGGTCAGAAAAGTGGCAGTAGACTGGAGACTTTTCCTTCTCGTGGATTGTGCAGGTTTTGCAGGGCAAAACAACGAATAATAAGAAGATCTTGTTCCATTTGGCAAGTAGTCAGCTGTGTATCATGACAAGTGGTTTGTTTAATGTCACATATCCATGGTGATACTAGTATGCCTTTTTGCTCTTCGCTGCCTTAAGTTCGCGATCCTTTTTAAAGCCAAGCACACATCATATCACCGCCCTGCAAATGCCCTTTCCTATTTTCGGCTTTCAGATGCTGGAAGCTGCCAGCTTGCCAAAATGAGTTATGGAGAACTGGCATGAGACTGCCAGAAGCAATAGCAGGGGAAGTCACAGCCTCCATGGCACCTCACTCACACAAAACCCATCTTCAGGTATTTACAGCCCACATACGAAGAATTAGGCAGGATGGAGCTTTCTTCATCGGGGGTTGCAACGAGGTCCAGATAAGGCTCAGCAGAGCAGTGCCAGATGAGCCATGTTTTTCATTGTTTCTGGCCATAGCAAAGTGGGAACACAATCAGTTGGTTGCTTTCCAGGAAATGGCTGGAAGACTGGTGACGGGCAGCTAAGGGAATGCAGGACAAAGCATGAGCCCGTCACCACTTGAGCTAGCAGGAAGCCCCGAATCTCATCTGTTTGCCTCCCCTGATCTAAGTCATGGTTATTTAAAGAAATCTTTTCACTCATGTTCTTCAAAGTCTTCTGCGTACCTGAATTGGTTCTTCAGTCAAACAGCAGGAAAGCAGGGCACTGCGTATCCGGAGGATGCCGGAAATGGTCTGGGGTGGCAATGAAAGCAGCAGGATTCACAGAGTTGCTCCTCAGTGAAGAGTCTGAGTAGAGTTGAAAGCAGAACATGACTGCTATGCCCATCTAGGAAAAATCACTGAGGAATATCCAACACGACAATGGAAAAGAAAGGAAAGATGGATCCTCAGTTGGGTGTTAACATTTTGGATCGGAAGGTCAGGCAGGCACTGGGGCTGGGTTGTGCATGTGGCCCTGCTCACTCCTTCCAGACTGGAACGTCGCAGAGAGTGGTGAGAGGAAGGAAAGGAACAGCAAAAAAGGAGAATCCCAGATAGTGTTTTTCCAGGTATTTATTAGAAATGCTCAAGCTGGCTGAATACTTGTAGTTCCAGGGATATAGCCTAGGAACAAGATACAGAGGGCAATGGATTTCAGGAGGACTTGAATCTCTAAGTCCTTTTTTACAACTCTGAAAATACAATCCCTAACTCTCTGTGACTCGTCTCAGATCACCCTGGAGGTGAGTTTCTATGTGTTCCCTCCCACGCTGACGCAAGGCAGTCAGGAAAACCCAGTTCGGAACATCTGCTAGGGTTATCTGATAGGAAATTTTATATTAGAATGATATCCTGGAAGAAATGCCCTTTCTCTAGAAATTATTAAGCTTTGCTATTGAGAAGACAAGCCATGGTTTTCTGGCTGCTCTTGCTTCTGACCTCCTCATAGCTTCCTTCAATCCCACCCTTCCCCAGGGCATCTGGCACTCGGGAGGGAAGAGGGAACAGGGAACTGTGGCACAGGAGGTCCCCAGCTCTTTGCTTTACCAGCAGCTGCTGGTTTCACTGCCCACCCCAAGGAAAAACAATGAACACGACAAGTTTGTTCCAGATGGGCACCCAGGAAGCAGAGAAATCTGTTTTGGTCTCTCAACACGCACCTTTTCTTCTGAGATTCCCTTTGTGAGAAGGACAGTAAGGTTTTTTTGCCTGTGGGGTGAAAACACAGGGTTTTCAACTAGGAGGGAGTTCCATTTTCTGACGTGCTTTACTGAGAGACCTGTTATTCTTACATGGTTTTGGGGGGAAAGAGCAGACACAAGGTTAGCCATGGGTCTGGGCTTGAGGTAACTCTGAGTATCCAGGTGGAAAGGAATTACCTTGGCAAATTCGGCTGTTGGAACAGCACCAAAGTCCAGACTATGGCAGAAGACACAGGATTAACTGGGTTCAATTACTCTGATACCCGGCACAAGCTTCCTGAAGCCATCCCAGCTCGCTTCTGCCGGTCCAGACATCAGCCAGGCATTCCCCGGAGCTGAGCATATGCCCTCCCGTTTCAAGAGCCTCCTCTCCTGGGCAAGGCCACTGTTCAGTGAGGTAGTGCACCTGACCCACAGGCAGGCAGCCCAAGTGCAGACGAGATGCCCCACGGGGAGTTCCTTCAATGGTGGCGTATGTTACAAGGAGTTACTGGAGTGATGTCAAAGCAAATCTTCACTGCGTTCCTCACAGCTGGCTCGCGTGGGCGAGTCGGTGGGAATGCAGAGAGAGACAGAGCGTGCGTCACCTCCGTGAGCCACCATGGGACCCGTTTTTGCTTTGCCAGGTTTCACGTCGATCTGCGCGCTGACCGTCAGTGGTTACTCTGCTGAGAACCGAGGCTACCAGCAGATTCGTTAGCAACAGATCTTCATGAAAAGCAAAGAGTTACCCAGAGCAAGCGACTTCCTGAAGCATTTGGGAGTACGTTAGAGGGTTCCATGTGCTTACATCCCTTGTCCATGTGCCAGGGACTGAAGATGTACACATCAAAGTGCTGCTCTAAATTAAGGAACGCGGGCTATGCAAATTGTGTTAGTCTCTCCCCACCCACCTTTTCCTGTTTGTTTAGATGGCTCAAGATAGTCATATGCCAGTATATTTTATTTCGGTACTAATGAGTGTGGCTTCGCACCCTTCATCTGCATCGTCTCATCTGTGTGAGAAGGTCTTGGGAAGGGTGAGAAGCTTCATTCAGAGGATGTAAATAGAGAAAATAAACATGTACCTAAGTAAATCATTAACCAAGTATCACTCCATTTGTATTCTCTCACACAGGACACCAACATGGACCTTTTCGCTTCTCCCTACTTTTGGATATCTGTGAGAACCAGCGTGACAAAAGGAAGATGTTCAGGTGCCTTTGAGAAAGTGGTAGTAACTTCTGTAATAAACCAAATTACACCAGCTTCAAATCGAGCACAGAGATGGAAAGTGGACACCAGCTAGGCTGCGTGAAAAAAATTTTGTTCTGCTTGGAGACAGAGCCAAGTAATAATACTGCTGTTTTGGGTCAACAAAGACTTTTTGAAAAATTTCAGGTAGAATGGTAGAATGAAATATTTTATTTAATTAAAAATTATTAGAAAGCAGAGTACATACTTCTAAGTATGTACTGGACCTGGATGATTACACACAAAGTGTTCATTGCATACATTGTGTAATTAATTGAACTGGTAGTTGACAAGTAATTTATTTGAAGTCCACTGAATAATTGAAGCTTATTATTAGAATGCATTGGAATGCTCCAAAAAGAGAAAGATTTATGATTACAAATACAGGCCCCAATCCAGGATACATTTATACACACGATTAACAGGCACATTTTTTAGGCAGATCATTTCACACAGTACCCTACTCTCTTGTGTCTGCACACAAATATTCTATTTTAAATCAGTGAGGCTATGCAGGAAGTAAGATACTTCTCAGTATGAGTAAGGCTGACAAAACCTTAACTTCTCAAGCCACCAACTGATCAAATTGACACAACTTAAATCCAGCAATGGTCTGTACTTGGGACTGGATTTCCAGGTGGTTGCATCTTTACAGCACAGCAGTCCGCTTGAGACACTGATCTGTGCGAGTGGCTGGCCTGGAATTTAATAATACCCAATCTAAAATGTAATTATATTATTCCATTGATTAAGTCCACATTTTCCCTTTGCAGTTCCAATATTTCTGACGCGAAGAAAATGTTAGTAAAATTGAAATAATGGTTATGTAAGAGAAATGCTCCGTTGCTGTACTGAATGTCAATTTAGATTTGGGTAAACACATACTTTGGGCATGCTTATGGGACCTAACAGCAGAATCTTTCTAAACCACATGAGAAATACTGACTTCTGTGGGACTCTACAAGGGTTCAGTGTACAGCAAACAAGTGCAGGCCAAAACAGTGGTGTTGTATGTAGGAAAGTAGTTCTTCACTATAATGGCTGTGGTCATTAAGGCTTCTCCGGCATCCTCGTGACTTTGAATTTTATTTAAATAAAAAGGGAAGTAGTTTAATCCTCCTCATGGTGATAAAGGGTTACAAGCAGCTGTGGTGTTGGTCACGTGCCACACATTGTCAGCAGGCAGTTGCAGTTTCAGTTACATTTTCTCCTTTGATTTGATTATGTTTTTCTCCTAAATTAAATAATTATAATGTGTGTACTGTGTGGTAATGGCAGCAGCATTCATTCCAGGCCTTTATGAACATGCTGTGGTTCAGGAGAATTTGTAAACAATAAGCCTTCTCATCTCGTTCAGCATTTTAGGCAACTTCTTTCACATACACCTTCTCCAGTTTGATTTGCTTTTACATGTATGAAGGATCTGGGAACCATTCCAGCCTGACCTGTCTTTTCAGTGGATTTTCACTGCATTTCTTTAGTCGAGAACCTGTAACCCTTTTTACTGCAAACCTCAGTTTTGAGGCTTTGTGTTTCAAGTCGGGTCTCATCTCAGCCCAGTCTTTCTCTGGAACACCAGGACGTTACCTTCTCGCTCTGTGGCAAGGGTTAATCTCGCTCAGACAGGCCATTCTCGGTGGGGAAGATGCCTATCTGTGCTTCTCCCTTCCTGAATGCTTGCTGCAGAGGCTTGCTGCCATCCCTCTCAAGATTAGTGACACACTTTCCATGTGGATTACGTCCTGTCTTCCCTCAGCCTTTCATTTCGGTTGGCACCAGCCAAGTGTTGTTTCCACTCGTGTAAGTAGCTGTTTCGTGAGCCACAGGATTCGGAAGCAACGGACTTGATTTCAGTGTGTTTCAAGTTTCGCTCCTAAATGTGCACAGTAAGTCGGTTGGGCCCCTGAAAAATAATGAAATGCAAAGTAAATGTAAACAGTTCAAAATAATTTATATTTCCTAAAACCAGTTAAAACTCGATTTTTGTAGCCCCTTACTTGGGAACATGAAGATAAACTCTTGTTGTCTTATCAGACATATCTTTGTGAGTGCTGCAAAATTATGATACACTGATTTTTTTCACTTGATTAATTTCAGTTTAAGTTGTTTTTAGGAAAGCACAGCAGATGTATGTGATTTTTCACACTTTGCTGTTCTTGTTCGTCAGCCTGATGATATCATACTCAAGCACTAATAATACTACTACTTGCCTTTTACATAAATTAGCACTTTACAGCTTCAGAGCATAATACCAACATTACCTAATTACTCTAGAATTGAGCATCCACTCTTTTCCTTTTAAAGGAGAAGCTGATGGATTTAAAAGGCAATATGTAATCAGAAAGGAAAACAAGTCCTTTAACAGCCTATGTAGTAGTCTCATCAACAGGCCAGGAGCCAGAGTATTTGTTCTGTCGTCATACCCCTCACCCCACCTCCCTCCAATTCCATCACTGTAATGAAAATCAGATACAGGCACCAAAATTCCTTTCTCCTTGTGAAAGTCTCACACAGACCTCAGTTTTTCTTTCTACAAAATGGAAAAAAAAAAACCCTGATACTCTCCTCCCAGAAAATGCCTTGCAGAGATATTTTGGGGTGAACGCCTAAGTATGGCTACTGTGGCCATAGGTGTTTGATGTCAAAAAGATTTTAAAGCTATCCTAGTTTTCTGCTTTTATTTCAGATCATGAGTGGGACCCTGGCCACCTTAATGTCAGTAGAGTCATTATCACCATTGACTTCAATGGAGGCACGATCCAACCTGGCACTTTTAATCTTACACAAAAAGTCCCTTCCAATAATCCCTTGGCAGCAGCTCCTTGCAGTGCTTGCTCCCACCCAAGCAACAGGACAAAATGCTCCCCTCTCTTCTCTGCCTTCCCTGTGTCCTAAGTATTCCACTCCCAGTCCCTCCTACCAATTACCTCTGCAAGACTCTTTGGAGGCGCGCTCTTCCTTTCCGCTCCGGGGTGAATTATCCTTGCAGACTTTCAGTCCTCATAGCTCTTGTCCAGGAAGATCACTGCAATTTTCCTTACAAATAGTCCTTTTCCTGCAGCTACATGCAACACTCCCCACCAAGTCTCTCACTGAGTGAACAGCCCAACAACATATTAACTGTCACAGTGAGGTTTTGATCATCGGCAACTTTTTTGCATAACCATATCCACGACTTCTTTCTCCCCTCCAGACTCTGACACCCCAAGAACCAGTTTCCATTCATGCAGAAAATGTTCAATCCAACAACTTCCCTCACTATCATGCCCATGCACGATAAAGCAAATATCCTATAGTTTGCTCTGGTGTGGAAGCCATTCAGTGATAGCAAGAATGTGTGTTAGGGCTCTTACATCCCTCTGAAGTTGTATTCAAGACCTTTAATAAAATAATTCCTCTGAGTGTGAGGCTGGCCTACACTTCTACCTCCTGAGGTTGCCTGCTCTTCCAATTCCTCCCTGTCAATCCCATACCAGGGTAGGAATGGGATTGCTCTTGCTAATAAACGTGTACATACAGCTTTTACTCCTCCAAGAGTTTGAGAAATAGCCACTACTTTATATTTTCATTTATAGATTTTCTAAAAGTATTCAGATTTAAGGACAAAACTCCTGCCAGTTTGCAATGTTTTATGAACGTTTCATTCATTGTCTTTCATGTATAAATTCTCAAGGCTAGCTGATTGCTCAAGAATATTTATGTTGCTTGCGGAACAAAACAAACAGCTCCGTGACTCATATTGGCTTAGATTCAGTGTATAGCTCTGATTAATGCTATTTTTAACTGTAATATAAGGTTCATTGCTGCTCATGTATTATGGCTAGCTGTCCCTGGCTCAATTTTTGTTAGCACAGCACAAGGGAACTCGATTTCAGAAAGAACAAATAGCTAAAAGGATATCTGAAATTCAGTCACAGGTATTTTGCCTGAAGATAGGTATTCGTAGCACAGAAAAAGCTGCTGGTACACTAAGTTCAGTATCTGCCTACTAGCAGTGCCAACACTAACGTCTTCTAAAGAACTCATAATGCATCAGGCATCCAACAACACTATACTTGGGGAAGGATTCCCTCGTGGCCGTACAACTGAGAAGACAAACCTGTAATATAAAGCAACTCGCCAGTTATATCATCACTGATGGAGACATAAATCTGAGGGATCTCTATCTTAACCCTATCGAGTCTTGAGCATTGGAAGTTGAAGGCTCTTGTCAGTTTTATTTTCTGTACAACTGCTGATGAAATGGTACCTCCCTGGCTCATATAATCAGTTCTACTGATTACAGCAGTTAAGGGACTGACTCAATTTACATGAGCTGAAAGACTGGGTTTCCTCTTTTTTTTTTTTTTAATGTATGTTTAACTCTCCTCGTTTTCGTGGTAAACTAAGCTATTTACCACAGTAACAGTTTATGACCAGTTTTCTACAGGCTAGTTATACGTTGCATTGATAAGCTATGTCCTTTTATGTGATTCCTTATTATTGAACAAGGTACCTAAGCATGCCGCATGCCACATCTGGTCCATCCTTCATTGTGGAAACTTTCCTGTACTCTTTTCTTTAAAAGCCATCATTCTGCTCAGTTAAGGTGCTGAGAGCCTAGGATGCTCTGTAGTCAGTAACAGGGGAGATAACTCGGCACTTGGCAGGACTGACCTCTACAAGGTCACTGGGTTTATTTTGTGTGCAAGTTTCTCTTCCGCATCCCTGTAAGGTTGGCTAGCTGAAACTTTCTATCAATGTTTTATATAATCATATTACAATTTTTTTTCCATCATCTGTTTTTTTTTTATTACAGCTTATTTTCTGGGTTTGACCACTGCAGCACACTGAGCAGACATCTTCATTAAGCTGTCCATGCTGATGCCTCAATCTTTTTTGTTGAAAGGTTACAATTAATTCAGAACCCATCTGTGTACACGAGTAGTTTAAATCATGCCTTCCAAGGCATTACTCTGCACTTATCTACACCACATTCCCTCCGCCGTCACATTACTCAGTTACTTAGTGTTGTCAAGGATTACTGAGGTGCCTCACAATCCACCAGCCTTGGCTTGCCTGCCACTCTTTATGTGTCCAGCCTTTCCAGTGGGTCCTCAATAAGTATGTTAAACAATGCTGCTGTTTGTATTGATCCTTGAGGCACCCCACTACTTGAACGCTGTGGAGAGAACTGAGCAATTATTGCCACCCTGCCCCAGCGTGCTATCCCCTAACTGGATTTGCATCCCCGACTGGCAGGATGTTACCACCTCTTCTCCTCCTGGCAACTGATTTTCCTTAGTAGCCTTTTGTGAACTGTCTTTATTCAAAGCCTTTTGACTGTTTAAATAACTTCCTCTAGTTCCCCATTACCCTGCATTTTGACACAAAATCGCTCAAAACCCAAAGATCTGACATCAAAGCCTTCTTTCTTTTCACAAACTTTTGTTTGTTGACCCAGGAGTTTTTGTTGCTGCAAGCGTGGTTATTTCGGTGTCCCGTCCAAGCAGGTGAGCTTCAGGCTCGTTTCACTGCAGTGCTCCCGCGACCCGGAGCTACTTTATCAACAGAACCCACCCAGCGGGTGGATGGGTTTTGTGTGGGTAGCGGTCTTCTCAGAAGCAGAGTTGGGGCTGTTCAGCCTGGAGAAGAGAAGGCTCCGGGGTGATCTTATCGCAGCCTTCCAGTACTTAAAGGGGCCTACAGGAAAGCTGGAGAGGGACTTTATCCAAGGGCGTGTAGTGATAGGACAAGGGGCAATGGCTTTAAACTGAAAGAGGGCAGATTTAGATTGGATATAAGGAAGAAATTTTTCACTCTGAGGGTGGTGAGGCACTGGCACAGGTTGCCCAGAGAAGTTGTGGCTGCCCCATCCCTGGAAGTGTTCAAGGCCAGGTTGGATGAGGCTTTGGGCAACCTGGTGTAGTGAAGGATGTCCCTGCCCATGGCTGGGCGGTTGGAACTAGATGATCTTTGAGGTTCCTTCCAACCCAAACCATTCTGTGATTCTATGATTCTAAGCAATTCTCTCTGCCACTTGCGAACTTCAAAAATAAAGTAAAATTGAGAATCAGGCTTTCTCCCCAGGGATGCACCCAAGTACCCGCATCCCAGCCTGTGGCTGACCGAGGGTTCACTTTCAACCCTGGGGTCCCATGCTCGTGTGACTGAATTTGACACAGGCTGGTCAGCAGCGATCACCTTCTCCCTCAGGAGCGTTTCTCACATTTTTGTTCCACCCGCAGGACAGGCTGCCCTCAGACACCAGGCTCGCCAGCCAAGCCAGGCGGTGCTTCCCGTCCCCTCAAGGGCTCCTCCCGGCCCGAGCGCCCCTCTCCGCAGAGGCTGTCGGGGCAGACGGCGCGCTGTGCTGCTCCCCAGGATGCTGCTCAGCCTCCCTCCCAGCTGCTCTTGTGTGGCCACCACAGATGTTCTGCCGTCAGCAGCTGTGGCACAATGGGGGCCGGGATTTCTGTGTGCAGAAAGCACCAGGTTTGCTGTGCGGATTTAGAATCATAGAACCATAGAATCATGGAATCATAGAATGGTTTGGGTTGGAAGGGATGTCAAAGATCATCTAGTTCCAACCCCCCTGCCATGGGCAGGGACACCCTCCACTACACCAGGTTGCCCAAAGCCTCATCCAACCTGGCCTTGAACACTCCCAGGGATGGAGCATCTACAACTTCTCTGGGCAGCCTGTTCCAGTGTCTCACCACCCTCAGAGTGAAAAATTTCTTCTTTATATCCAATCTAAATCTGCCCTCTTTCAGTTTAAGTACTGGAAGGCTGCTATAAGATCACCCCGGAGCCTTCTCTTCTCCAGGCTGAACAGCCCCAACTCTCTCAGCCTATCTTCACAGCAGAGGTGCTCCAGCCCTTGGATCATCTTCATGGCCTCCTCTGGACCTGCTCCAGCAGTTCCATGTCCTTCTTGTGCTGGGGACTCCAGAGCTGAACGCAGTATTCCAGGTGGGGTCTCACGAGAGCAGAGCAGAATCACCTCCCTCGACCTGCTGGATTTGTGTGGGTCATTTTTTTTAAAACTCTTCTTCATACGTATAAGGAATGGAAAATTACTTATGAAAAATAAAGACAGAAAGAGTTCTGATCACCTGGTGCCGAAAATAATGGCACAAGGTTCCGGAGACTTGTGAAGGTGCGTGGGAAGTGTTGCAGCAGCAGAGAGAGAAGGTGTTCTGGGGCCTTTCACACGAGGGGACAAACCTTCTTCCCTAAGGGGGTTTTGAGGTTGGCTTTGTTTTTTTTTCATTGTTGTTGAACTTTTTTTTTTTAAAGGCTGTTAAGCACTGGTAATGGGTGAGGGCACATCTCCTGGCCAAACTTGGGGAGTGCTGATGGAGATAAAACAGGCTGACAAATTTAGCACCGCAGTGTCAGGCCATGAAATCTCCATGGCAGTGTTTGAAATACGCAGGGCTAGGGCAGCTTCGTCTGCAGCTGTGTGCCAAGCGTCGCCGATCCTGATGGGGTTGGACTGGCCTTGTCTGTCCTGAGAGACTCCAGAAAAAACACCGGTGCAGGCAAGGCCGCTGTGCCCCGAAGGGCGGATGCTGTAGTTTTTGAAGGTTGTCTTGTTTACTACTTGTTGGCTTTTGCTAGCAAAAAATAGCAGGTTTAAATGTGCAAGATCTGTTGTGTTTCTAGTCAAGACGCGACCATCGTGCCAGCACAGGGCAGGAGGCGAAGATGGGAATCCAGTGGCATGGGGGGAAGGCTGGACCGCCTGTATCGCTGGCTTATACAATGTGGGCACATCCCCTAAACTAACGTGCATCTGGATGCCTTTCTCGCTATTACAGGTAGCAGAAAGGGAAGTAGGGACTTGTACCCCAATTCCGTTCCCTCAATAGGATATTGGTGAGGTACTGGAACAGGTTGCCCAGAGAAGTTGTGGCTGCCCCATCCCTGGAAGTGTTCAAGGCCAGGTTGGATGAGGCTTTGGGCAACCTGGTGTAGTGGAGGGTGTCCCTGCCCATGGCAGGGGGTTGGAACTAGATGATCTTTGAGGTCCCTTCCAACCCAAACCATTCTGTGATTCTATGTGATTCTATGATATACCTTAGTGCACTATATGTACTCTGTCGCTGGTACTGTTGATACAACCTTGGTTTCCCAAAGCTTTCAGTTCATAGTATTCCAGTTTAGAGAATAAAAAGCTTAAACTATTTTTACATTCACTTTCATATTAACTTCAGAGTAGAACTGCCAAATCTGACACGCTGAAAATGAGTGATACTCATTTTGGATTAATTTTAAGGTACTCTTAAAAAGCATTATGCTTCCCTCTTCTGATAAAAGAATTTTGCAGTTGGTTTCAATGATCCATTTAAAATCTCACTCTGCTTTTGAGGTTCTTTTTGTAATCTAATTTAAATTTCTACTGCTTGGAAGACCTGCTAAGAATTCTTAATTGGTACATGTAAGAGTAAATATAAAAACAAATGATAAAGAATAGTGAAAGAGAACAAAACACTCTGAATACAATAGAAACAAGGAGTGACTTCGTTGCCACTATTCCAGCAATGCAAACTTTTCCTATAACAGCAAAGGAAAGACCTTCTAAAATCTTTTGCACTCTTATTACACATACAGGATTTTTCTTTCCGGAATTGTTTGTGGAATCATGGTTCTGCAAAATTTGATTTCCTCTTTTCACCCCGCTGTTCCTCTCCCAACTTCCTTGAAACCAAGAAATTAATTTCTTTCTCTAATAATTGCAATGTGGAATGGAGATTATATCACAGAAATTAGAGATGCAAATGGGCAAGTTAGGTCATTCAGCAGTGCATCTGCACTGCGTGTGCATGATGACTCCCCACACTGTAACATGTTCTCTAGTGTTTTGTCCAATCCAATTTTGTAAATTGGGTTGAATTCTATTTAAATTGGGAGGCTGTTCCATAATACAGAGAGATTACCAAGAGGAATGTCCTACATAAGGCCCAGTTTAGGGATTTTGTTTTATTTTTTTAATCAAGCTTTTGCCATATAGGTTTTAAAAATGTCTTGCTAACACCATATGGGGAAATGTACAGAAACCATCTAAGAACACTGGAATGGTGATGCAGCTTGTAATCACTTTGAAGGAAAACTGAGGATTAATCTTGTCAATAAATGCATTATGGGGACTGCTTCCACAGCAGTTCTTCCCACCCGAGTGCCCGTTGCCCCAAATAGGAGCTGCTCAAGTGCAATAGCTGCAAAATCAATCCCACTTTATGTAACATCCATTGAATAACAAACTTAAAGTGGAGTGTATTATTAGTTTATCTACAGCCTGAAAGTCTCTCAGTTGTTTTTGCATTTGAAGTGATGAAGTGCAAAATTATTGTATAACTGCCTAAGCAGACATCCATTAATCTAACCCCAGAAATTTTAAAATTATTTGCCCTAGTTTATTTGGCAGAGAAGGAGACAGGAGGCACAATGTTATTTAGGCACCTCACTGGGCTTGAGTGATTTCAGTGTGAGCTGGCCATCAACACAGCTGCTCGGTGCCTTAGACCTTTGTAGCTTTTGGCCTGAATATTTGGCCTCCAGTTCCCTGCTCTAAACACTGCTTAGGACTTCAAATTCAGTAATTTGTCATATGAGGCATTACAAAGAAGAGACGAAGCTTCAATATTTCTTTTGTGTGTGTGGTTTTTTTTAAATTAATTGGCCATTGTTATGTAGCTTAATGTTATGTTTTTGTTTCCAAAGATAAACAGTCAGTGGGCACTGTTGGCACTTGGCTGCTTTGGAAATCAAGATTCTTTTTTTTCAGGTGCCTGAGGCTGTGTGTGGTGTTCCAGGCTGGAGCAGCAACGCAGTTTTGAAGTTAATTCCCCAATTGTCTCCGCTTGCGGAGCTCTGGTTTAGTTTGCAAAGTGTTTTTGGTAGGTACTAACTAAATTTTGTTACCTTTCAGAGAAGCTAAACCAGAAGCTTCACTCTGCTTGTACACCAAAAACCCTTGGAGAGCTGGTGATGGTCCAAGCCTGTGACAGGTCCCTTGAACAACTCCGAATCAGCTGGGGGAACATACACTCAGTTCAGGGACTGGACTAAGCTTGACCTGAAGTAAGTTCCCCAGGCTGCTTGAATTTCAGATATTGGTTGCCTCAGCACCAACGATTTCGATTGACTATAATGTCAAATTACTGGCTAATGATAAACTTACCCTGAGATTTTAGGAATATGATTTTTGGCCCCTCTCTCTGGTGATTTGGACCCTTGTGTGCATTAGGGACTCCCTACATGCCTCTTCCAATTCCACTGGAAGAACAAGTCGTCTTTCTCTCTGGCTTAATCACTTGGAAACGACATCATCTTGAATTAAAATTGCTTTTTCCTATTTACAAAACCAGGAACGGTTTCTAAGAGCTCTGCTCCTCCCACATCGCTTTCTTTACCTCTTTTCCAGCTGGGTCCAGCATGATTCCAGTGCTCAGATAACAAAGCACCATCAGCAGGGTGATGCGGGTGGAGGCGCTTTGAGAGGGTGTAACTGCCCACCACACATTTAGATCTCTTTTCACTGAATCAGGTGAAAAAGATAGTACTTAATGCCTTTAAGAAAGGGCTGCCTGCATGACAAGTACAAATTATACTTCATGTTCCTGTAATTTGACCAGTCAACACCTGGTCTAAAAGAAGTGATATACTGTTAAAAGAGAATTCCAAAGCCACATCTAACACACAGAGGTATCATTTTCCCTATGAAATAAACAGGCAGTTAAACCCCCATCTGCACCCAACCCTCCCCAGAAACCAGAAAACCTAAACACTCAGAACTTTACAAATAAGATTTTAAGAAATGAAGAAAATGTAGGTAATAGCACACCAAAGAGTGTTCTTTTTTTATATATATATATAAATTAATGGCTGTATAAATCAATTTTCAGTTTTTGAATCATTATAAAAATAGAACCATTTTAAGATAAAACCTGGAAAATAAAAATTCACCAGATAGGGTCTCTATCAAAATAAGCAGGTTTTGTCTTGGCTAGTAAATTTAAGTACTACTTCAGTTTTGTGTATATAAATAAGAAAACTGGAGTGCTCAGATGACATTGGTTTAATAACTTCTGCTGAGAATTATTCTTTAAATTCTATTCACTGCCAGAACCGAGTGTAGGTGCCCAGCAGACAAAACAAAAAACAAAAACAAAACAGTAAATAATTGTTCAGGAAAGTACTTTTGAATTGTGGCACTCAGAGTAATAACAGTTTGGGTCTCTATAATACAATATATAATTGAATCAGCTTGAGGAAAAAACAACCAAACCAAACTTGCTGAGAAAGAAGGATGTCTTCATGCATCAGAAATATGTGGATAGAAAGAACTCAAGAGAGAATGAGAGCTTAAAACCAGGGCAAGGAAGGAAGGAGTCTGCAAGATTCAGAAGCTACCAAGGAAGAAGGGAATTTGGGGGCTGGTAGTGAGGAAAGTGCACCCTAGTCTGCCTCAGGCTCAGCTGAGCGAGCTGAACCCCCCCTTTCTTTGCTGCCTGAGCAAAACAAAACTTGAACAAGTTTGGGACTGACTCATATGAGCCCTCCAGTTCTGCGAGGGCAGGGACATCTGTCAGAAGAGAGAGCAATTAGTAGAGAACTTTTGCACATTTGTCTCCGAATTTGGCATCTGTCCACAGCACTGGCTTTAAGAAAAGTACCCGGGAGTGTGCTTTATGTGTAGTTAGGTATATATTGTGAAGATGTCTTGTGGCTGGAGCCCTCGACTGAGGAATGTCTTACACCGTGTTACGTAAGAAGTATCTGTCCCAAGAGGTGCTGGGCATGGGCCATTCCTCCTGATCTTGTTAGAGCTCCTGCTGTGAATAAGGGCTTGTCTACACATAAAGCCATTCCTGATTAATGTCACATGTGGATGCTCTGGCCACACATGATATTAATCAAGAACAATTAATCAGGAACAACTCCGTTTGTAGACAAGCCCAAGTGTAATGTGAGGGTGGTCACAGAATGGTGCTCTGCACAAGAGAGACCTCAGAGCAGATGAGTAATTGCCTGCCATTTCCATGGGGGTAATAGCACTCTTGGCAGGGAACAAATAGACATTTGAGAATGGTTTAATTTTTCATTACCAGGTACACACACACACCCCATTGTCAACAGTACCCAGTCCCATGAACACCGGAGTGTGGATCACTAAAATGAGCATCTCTCAAGGTTGCTGCCTGGTGTGTGCAGTGTTAGGCTTTGTATGTATTACCAGATACTTGCAAGCATAGCTGTCTTGGCCAAAGGGGTGAAGAAGTGCATTCATTCCTTCATCTTAGGAAAGGATAAGCACACAGAACCTGACCCTTTGTCACTAAATGGCTTGTTTTGCCCAGGACAAGCTTGGGTTAAATTTACTTGTTTACAACCAAATTGTTAGGACAAGGAACTGCTGGAGAGAGTCCAGCGCAGGGCCACAAAGATGATGAAGGGAGTGGAGCATCTCCCTTATGAGGAAAGGCTGAGGGAGCTGGGTCTCTTTAGCTTGGAGGAGATTGAGGGGGGACCTCATTAATGTTTATAAATATGGAAAGGGTGACTGTCATGAGGATGGAGCCAGGCTCTTCTCAGTGGCATCCAATGATAGGACAAGGGGAAATGGATATAAGCTGGAACATAGGAGGTTCCGCTTAAACATGAGGAAGAACTTCTTCCCAGTAAGGGGAACAGAACACTGGAACAGGCTGCTCAGAGAGGTTGTGGAGTCTCCTTCTCTGGAGATGTTCCAAACCCGCCTGGACGCGTTCTTGTGTGATCTGATCTAGGTGGTCCTGCTCCGGCAGGGGGATTGGACTAGATGATCCTTTGAGGTCCCTTCCAATCCCTGACATTCTGTGATTCTGTGTTGCTAGTACAAGGCTGCTGACAAGTACTTCTTGTGTGGGCACCTTTTAAAGACTGGAATAGTTCAATGTACCACAGGATAACCTCTTCCTCTTCATGTTACTATTTTGGAGTTTCCTGAGCTGGGCTCATAGGAAGCAAGATTATCCTGGAGGTGAGTTGGTGTGCTCGGGGAATATTTATCTGTACCCGAGCTGGCTCCCAAACTGGCTGTTACATTATTTTTATGTAAGCTCTTTTCCATATCGTTTTGTGAGGAGCCACTTGCCCATGCTTAGCTTGCGCTGGTGTGACCAGTACTTCTTTGTCCTTTTCTTCTCCCTGCCTTTTGGTGCTTAGACCAAGAAGTCACTGCCCTGGCTCACTGCCTGGTTGGGTTGGTAGGACCCTGGTTTCACGCTGCTGGGATGATGTCCTTTTTCTACTCAGAATGTTTAGTGGAGTTCACTCCGGTATATTATTTCTCATGAAGCAATATGAAATCCCTTGAAAGCCAGTGTGTCACAGGTTAGGACAGGGAAATTTTATTTTATTTTATTTTATTTTATTTTATTTTATTTTATTTTATTTTATTTTATTTTATTTTATTTTATTTTATTTTATTTTATTTTATTTTATTTTATTTTATTTTATTTTATTTTATTTTTAAATTTATTTATTTTATTTATTTATGTTATTTATTAATTTTGTTTGCTTGTTTGTTTTGGTTTGTTTTATGAGGGAGGATGCAAAATAGCAGGCCAGTATTCAGTCCATGTTTGTATTTGGTCTGATTTGAAGCCACATATGAACATTGGTTTCAAATATCCGAGGCTGTAGCATATTTTTGGGCAAGTATCTCCTGTTGAAGCTGTTCAACTTCATTGGGGAAGGGAGCCTGTGAGACTAACCTGCTAGTTAAAGTGGTCATATGGGAGACCCAGATTCATGTGTGTGTTCCAAGAAATGTACAAATGTTTATACAAAGTGGAGCAACTATGGCGGGATAGATTAAGACACATTTTTTCAAAACACTGAATGGCTTTGACATTTGGCCACTTCCCAGAGAAACAGGAGAATGCGTTCAAGTTCATTCAATGAATCAGGCAGAGGAGACTTCAGAACTTATTTCCCAACACACATGCATGTGCCCTAATCCTGACAGATGGGTGCCCTGACCCTGCTGCTCCCTCTTACCTCACCCCCAAAATGTTGAATGTGCGATTTCCAGCAGGGATTAGGCAGGAAGTAGAGCTGCGAGCATCTTCACCGTCTGGCATGTGCCTACCTGTTGATCTCCTGCTCTGCCCTTAAATTTAAGCAGCGATTGAAAAAGATGTGTGGGTTGTGGTAATGCTGAAATGTGAACCTGAGGTACCTAAAGGTGGTGTTAGGCACCCAAGTCATTTGTAGATTTAGTTGATAAAACCTGAAGTGTGATATAGCTTAATAATTGGTATCTTTAATAAGCACTTAATTTTAGCAATAAAAAAATTGTTTCATGTATGTATAAATTGACATTTTTAATTACCCATTTTTCTAATACTCTTGTGAGGATATAATTTATGTTGTAATGTCATGGCACTCAAAAGTAATTCTAGGAATGGCATTTTTGGTATGAACAGGTTTTTTTCTTGTAACATCTTACCCATTTAAAATTACGGTCAGCTGAGGGAGCGTGTGCAGCTTTTATTACAGATCCTTTCCTACGTTGATTCTAGATGTCCAGAAAGCTGAAAAATAGAGGTTTGGCGTTTGTAACCTTTCTGTTCAGTAGGTTTATGCTTTTAAGACCTCATCATTAGCTCATGGCAATATGCAATTCATAGAATCATAGAATGGTTTGGGTTGGAAGGGACCTCAAAGATCATCTAGTTCCAGCCCCCCTGCCATGGGCAGAGAAATCCTCCACTACACCAGGTTGCCCAAAGCCTCATCCAACCTGGTCTTGAACGCTTCCAGGGATGGGGCAGCCACAACTTCTCTGGGCAACCTGTTCCAGTACCTCACCACCCTCAATGTAAAAAATTTCTTCCTTATATCCAATCTAAATCTGCCCCTTTCAGTTTAAATCCATTGCCCCTTGTCCTATCACTACACACCCTTGTAAAAAGTCCCTCTCCAGCTTTCCTGTAGGCCCCCTTTAGGTACTGGAAGGCTGCTATAAGATCACCCCAGAGCCTTCTCTTCTCCAGGCTGAACAGCCCCAACTCTCTCAGCCTGTCAATTCACGGAGCTGCATCTTAGAGGTTGCCAAAAGCTCCAGCTGGAGCAGAACGTGCATGTTCTCTTATGTCCCCCACGCAAGGGTGCTGTGGTCCTGTGCTCTGATCTGCCGTGCTGCCTTGTGATACACTTAGGGTTGCGGGATAAAGAGGTAGCTTTAAATCCCAAAGCCATAAATATGATTTTCCTAGTTAACAAAAAGAACGTCTTCTCTGTGTCCATGACAATATGGAATTGTAGATATCTGCGAAGCTTGAGCTAACAGTCAGATCAGGGGTTGGATACAGGGCACATCTGAGTCAGGAATCTATTACCATGGAATTTGCTTCCTCCATTTATTGCCACAGCATGAATTTGTTGACCTTTAGGTCGTGCTGTCTCTTCTACTACATCTCCATTGTTCATGTTTCTTGAAGACTTTTTTTTAAATTTTTTTAAATGTTTTGGATGGGTGAAGTAGGATGGTCCAAGTGTTTGAACATGAGTGCTGTTCATTAGGACCCAGTCTTAAATGGATGGAATACAGATATTTTGACTACACTTAAGTAAATAAACAATATCATAAAGGGACACAGCCTTTAAAAATGTCAGCCGTTGAAAGTAATGGCAATTTTGGTCACTTTAAATCATGGAACTGGCATTCAGATGACAGATGCCCAAGGTTTTGATGACCTTGGGAACATTACTGAGTGATCAGTCGCTAAGTAAGCATAAAGTGTTCTTGAACACTTTAGTCAATGTCTTCAGCACTTAACATACTTTCCCTTGAAAACATGCATCTTCTTGCTCCATCTTCTATTCCAGGACACAAATTTGTTCTAATTTAAAGGGAACACTGTTCCCCATTTTCCTTGTTTGCTTTTCCCTGTCATATCTCTTCTTAATGGGAGTAGCAGCCTTCTGTTCAACTTCTGATTTTGCATATGCCTCTTAATAAAAGTATGACAAAATTTGAGTTTTACGTCTTCACAGAGCAACATAATTGAGAATGTAGAAGGGCTGAGTGCTGCCTTCAGAAGAAAAAAACATAATTCCCATTGAAATAAAGGAAACTCAAGCATGTGTAGAGAGATAATAAAATTTGAATGTTGGCCTGTTTCTCGCAAAATCCTTTGAGGAAGGCGAGCAAAGCATTATTATACCAATCTTTGCAGATAATCTGAGACAAAGAGGATTAATGAATTGTCGGGATCCATTGGAAGTATCATTAGTTAAAGCCATTACTGACATTTAGGAGTTTCTGGGCTCCCAGTTGTATGTGGAATCCACTTGGCCGTATTGCTGAAACTAGGCTCCCTAAAGTGGTGAGTGACTCATTCCACCACAAGGTTATGTGGAAAGAAGTTTACACTCTCATTACATTCCATGCAGACAACCAAACTGGTACTTGGACCTACACATGCAGCATATGGAAGCAAACCAGCAGTGAATAAAAGGCTCTGGAGGCCATGGCTGAAAGACGAGATGTGCTGTTTGGTGTATCGGGGTAGCACTGTTGATGCTCAGCACACAGGAGGCAGGACAGGGGCACAGAGGACGTGGAGGAGGGAACGTCATGATGAGAGGGAACAGGGTGGGAGTGGGAGGAAAAGGAAATGGGAGGAGTACGAGAGAAAAAGCAGAATGTGATGGAAAGGGATCCTAGAGCTAAATTAAACAAAAGCTTATTAATTGATGTCATATCTCATCGTTTAAAAAGTGCCCGTTGTATATATGCATCTGCTTATTTTCTATGCATCATGACAATGCTACTTTGAATATGTATTCCAGGCATTACTGATTGCTTCTGCAACACAAATATGTGTTTAAGTCATTGTTAATTTTCTAGGTTTAACAAAGTTAGCGTTGTAGTTTGGGATAGATTGGAATCAGCATTGCTAGTTGAAGCACAACGCATTAAACTAATTCCTGACAAAATAAAGGTTTGTGCTTAGTCCCACTGATATTAATATCAGATTTCAAATTGACTTTAATTAAAGCAGAATTGTGCCCTTACGTGAAAGCCGAGATTTCCTAAGCATTACATTTTCTTTTAGATGCAATGGGCATCCCTTTCATGGCTAGGAATAGAATATATATGATTATATTTTATCACTAAAACTCCAGTGTAAAATCTACCTAGGGCCACCTGACTGATTTTTTTTATTTATTTATTTTTTATATTTTGAACTACTTAAAGAGATTCTCCTTAAAACTTCCTGGTTAGAAATATGCACTTTCTGGTGAAGTGCACTTAACTAATATACTCTGAATTATTATGGAAGTTTTTAATTCCCTGATGAAATGCATGAGATCGTTGAGTAAGGGAGAAATGGGAGCTTGAACATGCAAAACATGCCTATACCAGCTTATTTAGGATGGGCATGTAAATGAACGTCAGAGATACAGATATATATTTCTCTGTTGTTTCTTTCAGTTGCAGTAGCCTTAAGTGTTATTTTTGCTGTTGTGGGTATCACATTTGATAGGCGTAACAAAAATGTGGTTTTCAAGCTGACCCTTTTAAGGCAGAATAGCCTGAAGGAAATGCACCCATTCTGCTTCAAAGAAGATCTGTCAGTAGGAAGGAGGAATAATATGCATGCATAAGTAATTAATAATGATCTGAAGCTTTGATATTTTGTAAGGCCCAGAAAATTACATTTTTACAGGATGTAATATATTGTTGGGTTAAAAACACATGGCTTAATTCCGTATCCTGTAACAAAATTTCTGTTGAGATAAATAGGATCTGAACTTGAATGAGGACAGAAGTATCAAAAGCACTGGTTTGAGTGCTGCGTGTGTCCTTTTATTACACCAGTGAATACAGTTGTGGGTATCACTGCAATCCTTAATAGGATAATACGGATGAGAAAGATCTTCAAAACAGAGTGTAATGAGGTTCTTGAATAGCCTGACTTTTCACTTAATTTAAAGAATTCATTCCCCTGAAAAGCTCAATTCCTACATACCTAATAGTACAACATGAAATTCAGAGGCCCAATCTCATTGACTAGATTTTGTTTGAATATGTTTTAAAACAGCTGCTTTGACTTCATTAGATGTCTTTAATGTAGCCATTTGTAAAGTCCTTTTCTTGTATAATTGATTAACTTGCAGAGAGGAACTGGCTGATACAGCGATGCCTTTTGACAGTCCTATTTTTAGAAGCAGAGGGAGGTACAGTCAAATAAAACATGCTGCAATTAATAAGCCAGATATCAAGCGTGAATCGGTATAGGGAAACTCCCTTTGTATTTTAACAGTCTTCTGGGGCTTCCTGCCCCTCTTATAACCACAGAAAATCGTACAGGCAATTTTTACCTGGTGAGAAAGTACCTGTGCACTTATCCATTCATCTGTAATAGCTGTATCATAGAATCACAGAATCATAGAATCATCTGGTTGGAAGAGACCTTCAAGATCATCGAGTCCAACCATTCGCCCTGCACTGTCAGGGTCCCTAAACCATGTTCCTCAACACCAAATCCACACGGTTTTTAAACACCTCCAGGGATGGGGACTCCACCACCTCCCTGGGCAGCCGGTTCCAACACTTCACAACCCTCTCTGTAAAGAAATTTTTCCTGATATCTAACCTAAATTTCCCCTGGCATAACTTGAGGCCATTCCCTCTCGTCCTGTCATTCATAACATAGGAGAAGAGACCGACCCCCATCTCCCTACAACTTCCTTTCAGATAATTGTAGAGAGCGATATATATATATGTATTAACCCCATATAGGTGTGTTTTTTTTCAGGGACAAAAGATGTGAACCTGACTATCAGCTTCCGCTGTTCATTTATTTCTCCTCTCATCTGTTGTTACAGCTGGACATAAGGACACTGAACTAACAGGTAACCACCCTGTTATCTGCCGTGACTCCAGCAACACCACTCTGGCACAGTACAGAGCAGTGACAGCACATGGCTTGAAAGCCCGGGGAATATGTTGTTCTGATGTGTTTTGGAGGGGTTGAACTACTCAGGACCCAAATGGTCAGTTATGCAGAAACATGGAAAAAAAATAAACAGGAGGTTTAATACGAAACCTCCAAAGTTTTAGTAGAAGAAAAATTGCAGTTTTGAGATGAAAGGAAATGGACTAAGCATGATTTAGCTTTTTCTGCACTATTAGCACAGGAGCCTTATGCAGGGAAAATGCCTTCCTGATGCCAGTCTTGTTGGTTAGTTTAATTCTGTGTCTGAGATATGACCAGCAGAGTTTAGATGTTGCCTTAATTGAAACATTACATATTTAGAAATTTGAGTAGCAAGCTGATGGAGTTCACAATTGAAAACATCCATCTATTTTTGTATGGATAAATTGCCTTTTGTACACAAATGTGTGCCAGAATATGATTATTGCCGTAGAACAACTTTTCAGTGAACATCTCTGCCCAGTAAAGCTATCAGCAAAGAAAACATTCAAACCTCGGCTTCCTTGACTGGAAGCTTGGATTGGCAAGGTGAGGTTAGTTAAACTAATTTAGAAATCCATCCCCTTTGGTACATTGACAAGTGTCTGGTGAGAAAGGCTGAAGATCAGATCTTTAAATGCAACTTTTCTGCAGGTCAGCTGCACTCAAGTGCCTCTGTTAGTCCAGTGTCTTGTACATTCCCCTTACCTTTTCCCACAGATGCTTAGATAAATTGGCTGCCGCAGATGCTTAGGTAGATTAGCTGTAAGCACTGGAGAAGAATGTGCAAAGCAGCTCAGGTTCATATGGGCTGATGGTGCCAGGGATGCACTCACAGAAGTCCTGATGCATTGCATGATGGCATTACCTTTGTCAGTGCAGGTGCTTGAATGGTATTTTGTAGTATGGCACATACGTATGAGGCATTTCTGGTATTTCCAGTTACCACATATTTTTGGCCACATTCAGACAGCACCTTTCAAGGTCATTAATAAACAACAGAGAGCTAGACGAGCATCCCCAAGGAACCCAACTTGTTACTTCTGTCTTCTGCAATCCATTGTCGGCACATTGACTTTTTGTTCATGTCTATTGGAACAGTTTGTTATCTAATTCTGTATACTTACATCCTACAAACAAGTTATCTATTCTAATGCTCTGTCTAGACAAAGACTTAAAGGTGTGATGTTAGCATGTGCAACCAACTTTAACCCATGCTAACCTGGTGGAGCCTAGGCTCTCCGTGAGGCTTTAAGACAGTCTATTTAGTGTGTGTTAAAAGCAATGTGTCTTGTCTAAAGCTTAAGAAAAATATAGTTTGACAAAAGCTTTGGGAAGACAGCAGTGTACATCGCTAGTCTCTTTGTGTAGCAGTTTGATTCCATCCCCCCCTTCAAGTTGGCATCCTAAATTTTTGTAAAACAATGTGTCTTTGTTTTATTTATAAACCTGCCTATCACTTTCGCCTTTGTGGAAGACGCCACGGTTTTATCCTGGACTGACTGAGGCTCTGTTTGCAATGAGTTTTGAACTGATGTATCTGCAGTCGCATTTAATCCACAGTGTGGACTTCTAGTTCTGCACTGAGCTAGACAGTGAACCCTCAGAGTAAACTGTACTAATAATACTCCCTTTTTCACCAAGGTAGCATGTCTACGTTAGATAGTGTTGCCGCAGTTGTCCTGTATGATAAAACTTGCGCTGAATTATGTGGTCGAACTCAAATGTCCTATGAAATGTATGTTGAATTCAGTTTTTCCCAGAGCAGCTGTCACAAAAGGTATCCAGAAAAGCAGATTTTCTGAATGTAGAAATTAGTTGTATATAGTTTATCTGATTCCTCATTTATTAGAACAGTTGATTGATGTGCAGAGTACTTAATTCTGAATTAAATGAAACACATGCGTAACTTTTCTCTCTAGGACTATCTTGGATTTCACATTTAAAATCTGACAGCTGAAACATGAGGGATTTTTGTCAGTGTGTAACCACTGTATGACTATAGCAATGCAAAAAAAAAAAAAAAAAGAAAAAAAAAAGACTTTAATGTTTATTGACAACAGCCAAAGATTTATCTCCCCTGTGTTGCCTTGATGTTTCTCATTTTCACAGTTTCATTGTGTTTTTTACAGGTAAGGCAAAACCACAAGTCATTCTTTAATTCTCTGATACACACGTTATGATAGCATGTGTTTCTTACTTGTGCTAACTTGTTTTCGTGATCATTGAATATTGTCAGGTGTCAACCATTTAGGACCAACAGTATTCCAAGCTCTTACTCATTTATATTCACTTATGTCTTTATTTTTTTATGTTTTTTATAACCTGATGCTATACCACTGTCTTTATCTCTTATTCTCTGATATGCTTAAACCATATTTTCAGACATATTCAGTATCTACTTATTTTAATGCTGGCCTTTGTAAAAACCTATTTCAGATCCTCAGACATTCTTATGTCCTCTGTCAAGGTCTCCACTAGTTCAGTTTTCAGTATCCCTGCATCATGTTATTTTGCACTGCCATGCCTTTTACACGTTTTTTTCTCAGTGATTCTTCTTATACATGCCCTACATAACTCGCTGAGATCAGTCTCCATTTCATCCTCTCACCTTTCCTTTGCTACCCTTCCACTTTTTATGGTGAATTTTTCTTTTTTTGGTAACATAATTTTCATCTCTTCGGTAAGTTGGTTTGTGTTCCTTCTTGCACTCTTAAAAACCGGGATAAACCTGCCCTGAGTGCTACGTAGAACAAAATTCAATATATCCCCTCATATCATTATTTCCTTACCATTAAAATACTGCACTGTAGCTCCAGTTAAGCATTTTGAGTGTGTAAAGCAATATCTTTGCTTTTACTTCTCATCTGAGGAGTGCCAGCAGGTCCTCAAAATTCAGCATCCACAGCAGTTCTGCAAGATCAGTTAAGCAGACCTGCAAGGTAGTTCTTTTCTCACAACTCGGTCAAATGGAAACACTGTCTTTTTATAATCCATACTCTGATAAATAGTGTTCTTCATTAGCGTTGGATTTATTCATGTATTTGATTGCATTAGGCAGCAGGACAACGAACACTCATTCTGCCTCATAAACGTAACTTGCACTAACGTGGTGTCACTATCTGGTGTGAGTCACACGATCACTGTTCACACGTACGTTCTTGGGGGAGGAGGTTGCATTTCAAATATAGACCAAAGAAATTTGATGCCATTTTGACTTAAAAGAAACATGCAAGTGTCCTCTCATGGACTGGATGCTGTACTTTGTCTGTCAGCAAAGGGATACAATTTCATCCATAATGCACATAAGCTGTTTCGAACGGTAAGGCAGAACAAGAGACTTGTGAAAGGTGGGCAGGAGACTGCTGCCTCAGTGTTGTTTGGAATTCCCCTGCCAACATATCATAGAATCATAGAATCATAGAATCACAGAATGGTTTGGGTTGGAAGGGACCTCAAAGATCATCTAGTTCCAATCCCCCTGCCATGGGCAGGGACACCCTCCACTACACCAGGTTGCCCAAAGCCTCATCCAACCTGGCCTTGAACACTTCCAGGGATGGGGCATCTACAGCTTCTCTGGGCAACCTGTTCCAGTGCCTCACCACCCTCAGAGTGAAAAATTTCTTCCTTATATCTAATCTAAATCTCCCCTCTTTCAGTTTAAATCCATTGCCCCTTATCCTATCACTACATGCCCTTGTAAAACATCCCTTTCCAGCTTTCCTATAGGTCCCCTTTAAGTACTGGAATATCAGCAATGAGGTAAGGAAAACACTACAGATCTTCATGTTATAAGACAGAAAAGTTCAAGTGGTAGTTGCTTGAGCGTTCAAGAATTGGGCACTTTCTTTTGTGCCAGAAGCTTTGTCTTAGGTGGGAGGTGAGTGTGAGCCCACGTACTGGTTTTGTAGGTCTCGTCCCTTGCCCACAGGACCCCAGTATTCTTACGGAACAGTGGGAGTACAGAATAATTTGTGGAATAGAGCTTTATTTTCTCTTATGCTGCTCCCCTGAGCAATATAACAACAAGGAATAATTTTCTTTTAGAAAGAATAGATCCATACAAAAAAATTTCCCCTTTCTGCAAAAAATGTGGTGTGATCAGCCCAAGGTTATCGGTGCCGATAGTGTCTAATTACTCTTGCTTTCTGTAAAGTTCTAAGAACAGATTTACATTCTTTCATTATCTTGAGACAGGTGGAAACACTGTTCATTAAAAATTCAGCACTCTTCTCATTTATTCAGAATAGATTAATATGGTGGTGCACTATGAGAGGTAGTTGCAGATGAAACCAGCGATGCTGTTACCCTTGAGCGAGGCATGCAGCTCTTTCTTAGAAGGATGCTATAAATGCACACAGTTCTCTATCAATCATGGTAAAGGCACAGGACTTTTCAGAAGTGTCTATTAGTTTCAGGTGCGTCACTTCTGTGGTGCTTATCTTCATACAACTTAAGAGGAGCCTGATTTTCAAAGAGCAGGTGTCCATCATTTTGCAAAAATCCAGTTATATTAAAGTGTCACTCGAGGTATCCAGATGTACTAAGCCATTTTTTGAAGTCTTGTTCAAACCAATGTCTTCTGCAAGACTTTGTAGTCTAATTCAGCCAAATACAACGTATAGAATAAAAACAAGATGAGGCTTGAGAAGAGAGAGAGACATCAAAGGGAGCAGAATGAAAACACAGAATTTGTCATATCAGAGCAGACCATTGATCTGAGGAGGACTGTGTTCTGCTTCCAGCTGTGGTCAGTAGCCTGTGATGTAAAAGAAAGGCCAAAAAAATGTGATTCATAATATGCCATACAAAAATCCCCCGAAAGGTTCTTGCTTGTGTGGTTCACTGTAAATGGATTGGTTAAGTAAGAACGAGGTGGAACAAGAAGCTGTGCATGCCAGTTGACAGTTGAGGAAGGAAGTGTATCTATGTCTAATATACAGGCAAAATGCTACAAGACTAGTTCATCCTTAGGAAAATATTATCCCTGTAATGCTGCCTGAATTCAGTGCCTACATGGATTATGTCTGCCTTGAACAGAAACTGCTAGGTTTCCGAATTTAGAATCATAGAATCATAGAATCATAGAATCATAGAATGGTTAGGGCTGGAAGGGACCTTCAAAGGTCATCTAGTCCAACCCCCCTGCAAGGAACAGGGATATCTCCAACTAGATCAGGTTGCTCAGGGCCTTGTCCAACCTGGCCTTGAACGTCTCCAGGGATGGAGCATCCACCACCTCTCTGGGCAACCTGTTCCAGTGTTCTACCACTCTCATAGTAAAAAATTTTTTCCTAATATCCAACCTGAACCTACCTCCCTCTATTTTAAAACCATTACCCCTTGTCCTATCATAACTGGCCCTCCTGAACAGCCTCTCCCCATCTTTCCTGTAGGCCCCCTTGAGGTACTGGAAGACCGCTATAAGGTCACCCCGGAGCCTCCTCTTCTCCAGGCTGAACAGCCCCAACTCTTTCAGCCTGTCCTCATAGGAAAGGTGCTCCAGCCCTCTTATCATCTTCGTGGCCCTCCTCTGGACCCTCTCCAACTGGTCCATGTCCTTCTTATGTTGGGGGCTCCAGAACTGGACGCAGTACTCCAAGTGAGGTCTCACAAGGGCAGAGTAGAGGGGGAGAATCACCTCCCTCGACCTGCTGGCCACACTCCTCTTGATGCAGCCCAGGACGCGGTTGGCCTTCTGGGCCGCAAGAGCACATTGCCGGCTCATATTGAGCTTCTCGTCCACCAGTACTCCCAAGTCCTTCTCCTCAGGGCTGCTCTCGATCCAATCACCACCCAGTCTGTATTTATGCCTGGGATTGCCACGACCCAGATGTAGGACCTTGCATTTGGCCTGGTTAAACTTCATGAGGTTGGTACGGGCCCACCTCTCCAGCCTGTCAAGGTCCCTCTGGATGGCATCCCTCCCTTCCAGCGTGTCAACGGCACCACACAGCTTGGTGTCATCGGCGAACTTGCTGAGGGTGCACTCCATGCCACTGTCCACGTCACCGACAAAGATGTTGAAGAGGGTCAGGCCCAACACGGACCCCTGAGGGACGCCACTCGTGACCGGTCTCCACTTGGACATTGAGCCGTTGACCACTACTCTCTGAGTGTGGCCATTGAGCCAATTCCTTATCCACCGAGTGGTCCATCCATCAAACCCATGACTCTCTAATTTAGAGAGAAGAATGTCGTGCGGGACAGTGTCAAAAGCTTTGCACAAGTCCAGGTAGATGACATCCATTGGTCGACCCTTGTCCACCGATGCTGTCACCCCATCGTAAAAGGCCACCAAGTTGGTCAGGCACGATCTGCCTTTGGTGAAGCCATGTTGGCTGTCACCCACCACCTCCTTGCTCTCCATGTGCCTTAGCATGGTTCCCAGGAGAATCTGCTCCATGACCTTGCCAGGCACAGAGGTGAGGCTGACCGGTCTGTAGTTGCCCGGGTCCTCCTTGTTCCCCTTTTTAAAAATGGGGGTTATGTTCCCTCTCTTCCAGTCATCGGGGACCTCGCCAGACCGCCACGACTTCTCGGAATTTATTCGGAATTATTTACCTTAATTTTTTATGATTGCTCAGAAAACTTTTATGATATTTCATTAATTTCTCCTTTGTGCAGGAACCGTTACTTAAGTTGGAAAAGGCAGCTCACCAGCTACGGCAATACTTCCTCAAAATGCGCATGCAGAGTTGGGCACTGGAGGTCAACCTCTGTGCCGTATCCTTCTTACTCTTGCATAAGTTCAAACTTGCATCTTCCTCATTATCACGTTATAAGAAAGTCTAAGCAGAATCGTAGAATGGGCTGGGTTAGAGGGGAACTTTCGAGGTCATCTGGTCAATCCCCTCCCCCACTGCTCAAAGCAAGGCTAATGTTCAGCCAAATTGCTCAGGGTCTTGTCCAAGAAAATTTTGAACGTTTCCAAGGATGGAAGTTTCATGACCTCACTGTGAGTCTGTTCCTTTGCTTGACCATCCTTCTTACAGTCTTTTTCCCTCTCATATCTAATTGGAATCTCCCATGCTGTCAGTTTTGAGTGTTGCCTCTTGTCGGCCTCTTCTGCTGCGCACTGCTGAGAAGAAGCTGTCTCTGTCTTCTCTCTGGCTCTTCTACCCCTTTTAGGAAGTTGAAGATAGAAACTAGACTCTCCGTTTAGCCTTTTCTCTGGGTTGAACAAATCCAGTTCTCTCAACTTCTCATTATCTGTCATGTGTTCCACCAACTCAACCGGATTTTTCAGTTTGTAAATGCCTGTTTTGTCCTGGGGAGCCCCAAACTAGACACAGTGCTCCAGATGAGGTCCCTCAAGTGCTAAATTGAGAGGAATAATTGCTTATTTCTAAAATGAGTCATGATTGGTTTCCCTCTCATCCCTCAACATTAATACAAAATAAAAAAAAAAAGTAAGAAAACAAGATTCCAGGACTACAAGAAGGGAGAACAAGAGATGCTGTGAGACAGTTCTTGCTGGTTCTTTCGATTTCACTTTTCTTGCTGCATAGTGACACAACTTCAAAAGAAGGGGCAGATGGTGCTGCTACTGATCCCAGCTACCAAAGGAACACCCTCTTGAGATGGAGGTGAGGGATAGGGGTTTCAGTCACTTCCAGCTTGGTCCTGTCAGTTGTTTGGGAGGGATACTCCATCCACTCAGGGGTGATTATCAAGTTGACTATTCCAGCAGATGTCTTTTTGCATGCAAAAATGTTATTGTTTTGGATTTTGAGGCTTTTCTGTATTTGCTCATGTTGCAGACACTCTGCTGCCCCTTTAGCAAGTAGAATGTGTGTGCAATACCTTGGGCTGGACTTTTGTACCTTTGGAAACCCTGCATGTATCAATTTGTTTGGTAAATTTAGTGCTTAGGTGATTCAGACATAGGAATTGCCTTTCTAGTTTCTAAGTTTTATTGCAGCTTAGACTGGGGGAAATCTGTGTGCTGGAGAAGCAGGGCACTTTCAAGACAAAATGACAGTGGAGTCTGGCAGCTTTCAGGTGGGTTGTCTAGGCACATAAAGTCCCATTTTAATCATGGGAGATTAGGGAGTGTAATCTCAGACTGTAGATCTCAGACTTTGGGAGAGTCTAACCTTAAGAGTCAAATTTTGGAAGTATTTAGGCAACTAAGTGAACACATGAGACCATAATGCAATTTAAGGAATTTTCAGCCCTGTCATGCCTCGGGTTCCTGTTTGTGACATGGGCATATTCTCTTCTTGTAAGGATGTTGTGGAGATGAAATTACATATTCAAGTCTGCAGAGTTCTCAGACACTATGTTGTACGTGGGCTATAAACTTGTTTCACCAGGTGTTACGATAGAGGGGTTTAATGCTCCTCCTATCTCAGTCCAGTCAATCCTCTGCTTTCCTTCTGCTTGTTTGCCTTTTCCCTCCTGTTTTATTGTGATATACTTCTGTTCTTGGAGAAGCATACATTGATGAATACTGATGGCTGAGTGAGTGTTGTGGAAGAGGTTCATACTTGAGGATTTCTTTTTTCCATGACACTTCTACAAAAAATAACTGCAAAGCCATTCATGAATAAAACCCAGGCACTCAGTATCACTGTACAGAGTATAAATCAACAAAGAGACAGCCTCATGTTTGACTTTATAATATGGAGCAGAAGTGCCTTCACATTGTCAGATGTTGATGCTATGGCTGCCATTCCTAAGTTGTTCCCCCCCTCTCAAGCTGCTGCTAATAAATTACAAACACATTTGCTCTCATTAATCATTCTTTGAAATGGCAGAATAGTCTTTGCTGATTGAAAATAATTATTAGCTTCTCAAAAGGATTAAACAGCCTGTTTAGATTTTCATTTGTATCACCATTTTGATGGAGTGATGTGGGGGTATGTACACAGCCTTTGTCTTAAAAGTAATAATAATAATTAATGCTGTGTAACAAAGAGTTTCAGAAGGACTTCAGACAAAGAAAGAAAAGGCAGGCAAGGTAAGCTGTGGAATAAATGCAGGACACAGAACTGAACATAAGCGTGTGTTGGGCAGGAAGCCTCCTACTGTAGCAGGGCAGTGATAAACACAAAGGAAAATCCGGCATTCTCAACATAGCAGTGGAGAGACTTGAAATTTCTGGCTAACGTTACAATCCGAGCAGTGTAATTAATCTGGAATTGAAAGAATACCACAGATGTTTAAAATTATTTTTTCTACTGAGTCGGTATCCTGCACATTTACAAATTGTAGGTTGTGGATTAATAGCCCCTGAGGTTCATTACCCGATGGGCCTTGCTCCAAGCTTTGAATTTGCACTCAGCAAAGTGTATCTGGATTGAGACAATTTCCTAAAGTCGGGCCCCAAGATTGAAAGTAAAGTGTGTTTGCTCTTAACGTGTTCTGTGGATGCTGGGATGGGAGTGCTTTCTGGAGTGTCAGAGGTATTAAAATAATCAAAAAAGAAAAAAAAAAAGTGGGATAAGTGTTAGCACATCTACATTTCAGAATGGGATGCCATGTGGAGATGCCCGGATAGTATAACCCTATTAATGTCTTATACCCAAAGTGTAACACTGCTAATATGATGTTATATTTGCCCTGCTGAAGGGCAGGGCTTATTAACTAGAGCTACGTTTTGTAGTAATTTGATTGCGCTGTCTTGGGATCAGAGCTGACGTATCCATGTAGTGCAACACGGCTCTCTGTGGAGGTACTAACTAGTTTGAGTTCCTTACACGATACAGGCATGCCTTATGAGATTCTGGATGGTGCAGAAAGACTATGGGTCATATTTGGGCAGTGTGAACGCCTCTGAAGTTCCCATGCTTGATATTCCTTATCGGTTCTCTCTAGGCAGCTCTTTGCCTTGTAACCCATTTTGGTCCTTTAAGTTATCCCTGAATCTGTCAGATGTCCAGTTCTCCAGACACAGCACTTAGATGTAAATGGAACTGTTAAAATCACAGAATCATAGAATGGTTTGGGTTGGAAGGGACCTCAAAGATCATCTAGTTCCAACCCCCCTGCCATGGGCAGGGAAACCCTCCACTACATCCCTCTGTGACCCGTCCTGTTTCATTCGTCCTCAGTGGTGTGCTTGAAAGCCCAAACACTGGGAGCCCAGTAATGGATTTTCTTCACCTGAGGAGAAGGGAGATGCAGCATTCCACTTTCTACTCAGTGCCATATTTACGTATTTTTTACAAAATGGAAAAGCCCCAGCAAGAAGGGTGGAGCTGTGATCTCCTTGGTTTGGAAATTATGATGGTCATGTAACAGTTGAATGAAATCCCTGAGGCAGAGAGGACTTGCATGGCTAGTAGAGCAGAGGAGGAGCCAGAATTGTTCTTTATGTGCTGCTATTTATGGATTTGGTCTCCTGAAATGGAAATACAGAGCTTTTTTGAATTTTTTGAGACCAGGTCATGGCTGGTCACGATTTAGGTGGTTGTGCATCTACTCAACAGCACTTTGTTGGCTTGACCAGTGGAAGAAGGGGATGAATGAACTATTGAATGTTCAAATGGTGCCTTAAATGTTGGGCTCAGAAACCTGAAGAGGCATGTAGCTATCTTGTGAATCTAACTCTGGTCAGTCCCAGCATTCGTTTCCTGGTGTTAATCTTTGAATATTCTTTTCAACTAAAATAGAAATCTTATACAGATGCACTGAAGTAGTCTGTCTTTTGTTCCCCACCACAATTTGTACTGAGACTCACAATACAAAAGCTTATCTGCATTTCTGGTTGGATAAATGGTTTTGTGACAAGGGTCAAGGAACCCTTGACTTAATTATTTAACTAGCCTCCGGAGCATTAGTTCTCTGACTGTACAATGGGAATCTTAATTTCTCTTGCACTTTGCTATGCTTAATTAGTGTGCAAGGTCTTCTGACAGGTCTAATTTCTTAAAATGTATGTGTTTTAAGAACCTGTGCACTGAGATCCCCAGAGCACTGCGGTGAAACAGATAACAAGATGGGCCGTGTGACAGGGTGCATGGCACAGGGTGCTCTGCAACCATAAAGCTGAAGACAGTGTCTACTCCGGAGAGCTTGCAATCTAAATACCAGTGATTTATTTTAGCAGCTGTTTACATAATCCTTATATCAGTGTGAAAATTGCCTATGAAAATATTTAAAAGTAAATGTAATTTATTCTTCTAAAGTTCAGTATCCAGTTCCTAAACCTGGAGCTCCAGATGGAGGTTTATTTACTAAAAGTGTGTCTGTTACATGATGTGTGGCACTATACACTCTTCCTTCCCTTTTCACAGGGTGTTCTTATTCCTCTGTGCAGGTTCCATTCTGAATGTACTCCGTACCAAACATTTTATCTTTCAGTCACCTTGGAAGAGAGTTCTGAGAACTGTATACCCTGAAACAGAGTACTGACTTTCCTGTTTTTCTTACAGACCACCTTAATAAATATTGCATTGATTCTTTACTGTATTAGTTGCTACTGTTTTGTCCTTAATTCAGACTTCTCCATGCACAGCTGTTGTTTAAATGTACAGAGATCCACAGGATAGAGTAGGTCAGACCTGCTTGTGCTTTTGCATGCATAGATCATTTGATTGTACGAGGGGAAGGAACTGATCTAATCTTAAAACTAATAGTTACAGGTTGATTTGCATAATAAGTTGATGGCAAAGCTTTCCTTGTCAACAATGAAAAGCAATATTGGATTCAAATTAACAAAGTTGTGGAGAATGGTAAATCAGAATATACTGATCCTGGGAATTAAGGCAACAAAATGTATGTCTGTCTTCCACATGTTACTCTTTTCTCTGGATTCAGATCTCCTTTGCAAGTCACTTCGTGCAGCCAGATAGGAAAGTATTTTCCTCACCTCCCAGCCTGTGTTCAGGGAAGACTCTTGCTCCAGTGGAAACCGTAATCCCCTTCATGGCATAGCCATCTGACGTGGGTGGGAGGACCCTTGACTCTTCCGACACCGTCAGCATCACGTGGAATGGGAAGGAAGGTGTAGGAGCTATAGATTTGCTGCTACATACTTCCACTCTGGGTCAAGAACCACCACAAAACTTTTTTAGAAGTCAAATTTGTTAGCTCCCCTTGGTATACTCCTGCATGTTGGCACCCAGTTGCGTAGTTGTACACACAGGTCTTAAAATTAGGTACTGCATGGTATATAACTGTAACCACTGAGATCTTTGGTTATGAGCAATTCTACAACTGCAAAGCAGAAACACAAAGGACGAAGAAAATAAGGGAACGAGAACCTGTAACTTATAAGGGTAATTTTTTATAAAAAACATGATCATGATTCATTAGAATATGGGGTTTTATAGAGCAAAATACATTTGCGTCTACTAGAGACATTGAGAAAGTGGGAATAGGCAAAGTAGCATTGAACATTTATTCTCTGTTTGTGCACTTTTCCTTTATTAACTCGGGTTATCATATCTGTTTTATTATCAGCTCTGTTTTCATTTTTATTCAGTTTGGACCTGATATAGTATCTTCTTACCAATAAAGACTATTCTTGGAAAAGACAAAATGGGATTTTGTCCTTTTGTTTGTTGATTTTGTCTGCTTATTAGAATTCACTTTTGTTTGAGCCGTTAACAATCTGTCGCTATATCTTGAGAGTCTCCCTGGATTATTCCTTGATAATTGGGAGACCGTATAATACAACAAATTATGAAAAAAATAAGGTATAGGATATAACAGAAGTTTGGTCTATAATGTGTTGTAATTGTTACTTTGACTCACTTGTCTATTCTAAACAAATTTTACTGGCTTATTGCAATTAGTGTATGTCAAAAAATAGTAAAACAAAAACATAACAAATATATAGACTTCTATTTCAAGAGTTATTAATACGAGAACACGAGCTTAACTGCAACATTAATAAACAATATCTGGTTCTGCCTTTTTAAATCCAACAAAAGTAAAATAAATTGTGTGGATGAAACCGAAGTGTATTTAGACTGTTTTATTTTGCTTGGTGCTAGGATAGAATGTGAAACTAAATATGTTCATCCAAAGATAACTGAAGTTCCTGCTCCTGTTTAGATTTCATCGTCTGCTAGAAATCTCCTAGGTGATTAAACTAATGCACTGTAAAAGAACGAATCAGTCCTGCAGAGCTCTTCTCTGTACAGAGAATAACTTGCTCAGTTAAGTACTATTGGGGTTTTACTAAATTAAAATCCTAAGAATTTTTGTACATAATACATTTTATCTGTGAAAACCGAGCAAAATTTTATATGTGACTCTCAAACTAAATTCCTATGGTAATTAATAAAGAAGATTTGAATACATTTCTGGTAGAGTCATCTTTGACCAATTTAATAACTTGATTTTCTTAACAGAGGAAACCCCTTATCTCTCAAGGCTTGTGGTAACATTGGGATACACCATGAAATTGTTAAGAGAATCAGAGAGTCTCTTCTTCTTTGTTTGGAGATGATGAATTCAGACTGGAAACTTATCTTTTACTGATTCAGGTGGAACACATTCTTAGTAATTATTTAATATTTATATTTCAGTTCCTGTGTAGGTTCCAGTAGATCCCTGAAACTCTTATCAGAAGCATCAAGTCTCCTTTGTGTACCAGCACATAAAAGTACGACCCCCCCCCTCAAAGCTGAACTCACTGTACCCTGATAAGGCTGCTTACATACGCAAAGCCAGCTCATTTTAACTATTCTCTTGCTTAGAGATAAACATGAGTATTGTTTTTTGCATGGTTGGAAAAGATAGGCAAAAACACAGTCAGATGTATATTCTTCTAAAATATACATACACACACTTGGCTTTTTTTGGTAGATTTGCTACTTATCCCCACCCCCTCTTGGCCTATTTTTTGTGACTGCTATGGCAAGGGGGAATGACAAGAGCTAGAAAAGAGATAAGGAAATGATCTTATCAGTCAGCTCAGAGATGGCATTTCACGAGTGGCATTTTGTGATTGTTGCATGGAATAAAAGTGCAGAGATATAATAAATTTATGTTTTTCAGTGGTTTTTTTTTTTTTTCGGAACTCCTGATCTCCAGCAGCAACTTACTCTTGTCCACTTCACTCAATATAGTTGTGGATAAAGACCATATGAAATTCATTGTAATCCAACAAAAGCTTCCTTTTACGATACAACATAGCATTTATATGTGTATTCACTGTTTAATTCTAATACAGTGTTTGATTTTTGATGGTAGTGAACAGAAATAATTAGCTCAGCTGTTTTTCATATGGTATGTGGTTTTCCAGTTTTTAAAGTTTTGTTTCAAAATTCCATCTAAACTTCTTACTGTGCTGCTCCCAGGAAGTACATGCACAATATACACACTTCTGTAGATTCCTAAATCAATGTTAACTCTGAATAGAATTGACTGAATTGTGGAAAAAAAAAAAAAAATGGATACACTAATTTGAATTCAAGAGGAAATTTTAATTCAATCATGTCTGCTTCCTTTTATACTTTCTGTTTGTGAACACTTAAGATCTTGGTTCTTGGCGGTGAGAATATTCCAGGAATACTTAAGACTGAAGGTTTTATGAAAACAAATGTTTGATATAGAATCATAGAATCATAGAATCATAGAATGGTTAGGGCTGGAAGGGACCTTCAAAGGTCATCTAGTCCAACCCCCCTGCAAGGAACAGGGATATAGTACTAACGGAGTGAGATTCCTTTGGTCCTTTTGTAATAAAGCTTGAGATGGCATTGGGGAATTATGCTTGCCTTTATAAAGAGCTGGTCGATGTGGAACTTGATTTGGAAGAGGGCCTTTCCTAATTAAAGTCAGTAGCCTTCATCAGCTGGGGAAAGCTAGCCTACTTAGGAAGTAAAGCCCATAGTTTTCCATAGGAATGTTACATAGTGATGAAGATCTTTTTGATCTGCTTGAAATGACCAATGTTTTCAGGAAAGGGTTTCTTGTGCAATAGCACTTGGCAGAAGGGAAAAGAGGATTATGCAGTCTGGAAGAGGGAGGAGTTGACAGCAGCTCAGCATACACTGCTCTTCTTAGTTATTTTGGAACAGTACGCTTAGGTGGCTTTTGACCTGGTGTCCTCTTAAATCAACAGTAAAGGTTGGACACATAAATAAGAGAAATTTGATGCATTGGTAATTAAGAAGGTATGCTGATTCAGGGCAGTAACTTAGGGGAAATGAAGAATGTAAACAGATAAGATGCAAATAGAGGGGAGAGCCTTTCCTAGGCTACTCCAATAACCTTTGAGCTCTGCTTCTGCAGAATGCAGTGCTTTGCCCGCTGTGAAGGGAAGGCTGATTTAGTTGTCTCTTCTGCTTTGTTTTCAGCGTAGAGTCACTGCAGTAATCTCTGTTCAAAAATGGTAGAGACGTGGCAGAAATTGCTGCAGGTAAGGATTACCCACACCATTTCTGTGTATGGTTTGTATTTCCGTTACAAACATCGCCCCAAACAAGAGAGCAGGGGTAGCTGACAGATTAAGTCAAGGCAGATCTTGAAGGAAAGATGTCTTTTCAAGAGGTGGCATTTTGACAACTGGCAGGTCAAGGAATTTCATCTTTAATGGAAGGCAAACTTGGAAGTTCTTTCTACCCAGCCGGGAAGGTGACAGTCTAAATTGCAAAGGTAGCAAAGTAATGAGCTAAGGAGAGCAACAAGCTGGACGGAGCATAAATAGACATGTTAATGAACTTAAGAGTAAAATGACTGCTAATCAAAGTACACAGTCTCTTATTTAAGTCAGCAATTATATTGGAAGATAGCAAATATTGTACTTACATTTATAAAAAGCCCCAGTAATAACCTGGAGAATTACAGACCAGTAAGACTTCCTTCAGCTCTTAGCAACTTAACTGATAGGGTGATGAAAAATGCAGTTATAAAAAATCCCAGAAACAGAGTTTGATGATATGGTAGGGAAAAAAAAAAATGCACAAATTTTGTAGAGGAATATTGCACCCCACTAAGTCTTTAAATCTATAAATGATACAGTAGATGAATGCAAACCAGTTGATAGAGAATATTTGTGTACATAATCACTGGTACTTCTTAAAGTGACAGCTAAGGAAACAAAAGCATGTAGATTTCCCTAAAAAGTGGTGAGAGGAGGTAGGAGTCTGAGATTCAAGTCTTCTTTCTGAATCAGTGCAGAAGACAGGTTTGATCTTACATTCTCTGTATTCAAAATAGCTGTTCGAATCAGTGGATTTCCAAGATTCTGAGGAGTGAATTTTTCGTTCCCTTTGTTCTGATAGGATTTACAGTCCCTGGCAGAATGCCTGTCTCAGCTGAATTGATGCCTAAACCCCACCCATTTCCTCTGTTTCACTGCTGACTTGTTTAACGGTGTCACATTCAGCCAGCTTTGGGAATCTCTGTAGCTGCATATTAATTTCAGGCAAGTATGCCATTAGACATCAGGGCATGTCTGAGTTAGGCATAGTAACACTTTAGTATTTTTGATGTTCTGAGCAAAGTAATACTCTGAGAAAGTAACATCCTGTGTGGATAAAAGAATATAAAATAGAACAAAAATATAGTTCAATTTCCTCAGGGGGAAAAAAATACCCTTTTAGGGTATCTCAGGTTCCCACACATGGGTGAAAGTTGGTCTATTTATTAATGATTTGGGTAATGGAAGACCAATGAGGTGTTAAATTATAAATATGCTCCAAAATCATGTAATTAAGGTCAAAGAAATGTGGACAAACTTCAGCAGGAAGTAACAAAGCTGGCAGCAAAGTTGATACAATCCTAGAATCATAGAATGGTTTGGGTTGGAAGGGACCTCAAAGATCATCTAGTTCCAACCCCCCTGCCATGGGCAGGGACACCCTCCACTACACCAGGTTGCCCAAAATACAATGGCGAGCTAAAATCAGTGGTGCCTCAAAGTGGTGATCCTTAAATCATTTGATGCCAAAGGACTACTGTCACACCTTCAATTTTGTCATGGATGCCTTTTAAAAATGTAAGTAAGTGCAGTGAAGTGAACATCTCAAATGAGTAATGAGGTGCAGATGATATAATCAGAAGAATTGAGATTAAATTTAGGAATGAAATGACTACTAGTAACAGCATGCACTTTCTTCTCATCAGACTTTTAATGGATAAGTTATAGTACTGTTTGATATGCTCCTGTGGACTGTCCACAATCTATTTTTCATGGCTTAGCAGAACTCCGTGGAAACCACAAGAATCTGGTTTGGTTAAGGTTCTCTTGGCCTAAGAAAAGCACTACATATTGAAAGGTACAATTTTAACTATTTTTACATCTTAATGGTTTTAAAAACTCGAGTATCGCTGCTCGTTGCTCGGCGAAGTGCCTGAATTACTAGTGTCTGGAGCTGAACTCAGGCTGCCTGCCCGCCCACCCACGGGCTCAGGCAGTTCTCTGTGCCAAAAGCCTGCCAGTCTAATAATTTTCAGCCTTTCTTGATTTGTAGTGCCTTGAGAAATTTCTTTTAGAGGTGCAGACTCTTGTGTAATAAGTGCGAGCTTTCCGATACTAGGCTTGCTTTTTTGTAAAACGACCACTTGCAGATCCCATGAGTAGCCCATGGAGATCCAGGAATCCATAGATGATAGATAAAAAAAAAAGCCCTCCAGATCAAAAAGGGTTTTTAAAGGAGTCTTTAGTTGAAAACTCTGGTGATTAAGATTAGAACAATTGTACCTAAGCACATTTTGCATTTCATGCCATAGCTATTTTTAGCATCCCTACTTTATGTTTTTCAATTTGAACACAGGCTCTTTGTTTTCACTGAAGTTGGAAAGGAAGACATTCTGGAGTAATTAGAACATTACTGCTCTTTTCAGCCTGTCTTAGTGCTCCCTTTATTCTTACAGTTAAAAAAAACCCCAAACTAATGGACTTCAGAGATTTGGTGGGTGCATGGGCTTGAAGAAGCAGCAGGGAAGCAATATACTTAATGTGGCAAAAGGTGAGATAGCAAACTTTTATGTACCCTGGGTACCAGGTATTAATCTCCTGATAACTGCTTTCACATTTGAACCTTCTGTCTCTTATGTGAGATCCAGCAATCTTTGCTTTTTTCTGTTCTGGGAGCAATTTTCCGAATCATTAATTTTCAGTGGCCAGGCTTCAATTAGCTTAATCAGGCATTGATTAGATTTCTCAAGTCCCTGGCATTTATTTTCCACCTTGCCTATATGGTTCCTTGACTCCATTACCTGATTGTTCACTTATTGCATATAAGGTTGATTCCTCTCCATTAACATTCCCTGATGAGAGGTCTCGTTAGCCATCCAGCTAGCCACTTTCATTAGTGATGGTGGCAATTCATGGCGAAGGCCAGTTTCTACTGCCCTTGCAAAGCAGGATATTTTCTTCTGAGTAGTGTTACTGAATCAGCAATGTACTCTTAGAGGAAGGTGCTGCTGATGAACAATTCTGACCCAAAGGCAAAACACTTCATCTGGAATACGCTTCATACTTTCTTTGAAAAGTTGTGATATTGTAGAAAATGAATGAAGCACTCATTTTTTTTCAAGACATACTTCATGCATGTTTAGGGTTTTTTTCCTTTTGCTTTTCTTAGCGTCCAGCCTGACGTCTTAGAATGCATTTTCGTAGCCAGTACTCATGATTTCTGAGGGAGTTTGATGTGGTTTTATAAGCAAGGGTGGACTAAGGCACATACAGACTTGATGTCCCCATAGACTGCAGCCCCCATAGACCCGTCCCATGCCCTGCTCCTAGACACCAGTTGCTCAGCAGTAACAGCTCATGTGCAGACTCATTTCTCATGATACATGTTTTGAGGAGATGTGAGCATGGAGCGGGACAGGTGCAGCCTGAGACTGGAAGTGAGAGATTGGACAGAGCTGGAAAATGGGACTTCAGATTCAGGTGAATTTTTCTAGGTTGAAAAGCACTTCCTTTCTCTACATCCTGTTCAGGCTCTCACATTGTCTGTGGTCAGATCTGTTCATCATGCTTTGTTTTTGCAAACAATGTTTTCTGAAGGCACAGACCTCTTTTTGAAAGTCTCTTTCTAAGTCTAAGAACGTAAATGAGCTTGTGCCAAAATCTATAGCAGGGAAGTTCTGGTAGCGCAGAGTTTTGATTTGAAGAACTTTGTGTAATGTATGCTAATTAAAATATCTAATAAAAAGCTATTTTAACAATAAAATATGATTTCCAATTAAAAATATGGAATCAGTTCTTCAAGCAATT